>NC_141466.1:16918041-17518041 GCF_009769465.1 Tauraco erythrolophus
GTTTAACATCTTTGTTGGTGACATGGACAGTTTGCAGACAATACCAAGCTGTGTGGTGTGGTCGACACACTGGAGGGAAGGGATGTCATCCAGAGGGACCTAGATTGGCTTGAGAGGTGGGCCTGTGTAAACCTCATGAAGTTCAACAAGGCCAAGTGCAAGATCCTGCATGTGCGTCGGGGTAATCTCAAGTGCAAACACAAGCTGGTGGAGGATGAATTGAGAGAAGTCCAGAGGAGAAGGACTTTGGGGTTGATGAGAAGCTCAACATGAGTCGGCAATGTACACTTGCAGCCCAGAAAGCCAACCGTATCCTGTGCAGCCCCGAAAGAAACATGGCCAGCAGGTTGAAGGAGGTGATTCTGCCACTCTACTCTGCTCTTGTGAGATCCCACTTGGACTACTGCATTCTGCTCTGGGGCCCCCAACAGAAGAAGGACATGGACCTGCTGGAGCAAGTCCAGAGGAGGACCATGAAGATGATCTGACAACTGAAGCACCTCTCCGATGAGGATAGACTGAGAGAGTTCAACCTGGAGAAGAGAATGCTCTGGAGAAACTGTACAGCAGACTTTCAGTACTTAAAGAGGGCCTACAGGAAAGCTGTAGAGGGACTTTTTCCAAGGGTATATGGTGATAAGAAGGGGCAGTGGATTTAAACTGAGAGAGGACAGATTTAGATTAGATACAAGGAAGAAATTTTTCACTCTGAGGGTGGTGAGGCACTGGAACAGGTTGCCCAGAGAAGTTGTAGATGCTTCATCCCTGGAAGTGTTCAAGGCCAGGTTGGATGATGCATTGAGCAACCTGGTGTAGTGAACGGTGTCTCTGCCCATGACAGGGAGGTTGGAACTAGATGATCTTTAAGGTCCTTTCCAAATCAAACCATTCTATGATTCTGCAATTCTTTCCTCTCTCGCTATCTGCCACTACCCGTTTATAAAGGTGAGAATGTGGGCTGGACAAATCTCCCTTCTAAATCAGTGAAGTAGCTATTATTTTCTTTGGGCTGTAAAGTAGCACTATGCCCATCACGTCAGCAGTGCTTATCACTTCTGACATCAGAAAAGAGACTTTGTTCAATTGCTTCTGTAGCACAAATTTGGTTTTGTCACAGTTACATAGAAAGAGATATTCCAGACGTAAAACTAAAATACCAGTGAAATCAAAAGCAAATTGGGATGTCATTTGACAAAGAAAGCACAAATATCAGACACAGAGAACAGATCAAAGCATAAGCATTGCTTGAGGAAAACACCCATAAAAATCTTTCACAAAAGAATAAGCCAGTAAGAAAAAAAATATCACTAACAAACTGACCGACTATTGCTGTCTTTCCCATCATCAGTAAATGCAGTGAGCAACAATGACTGTAGCCATAGTCTACAGCAGTTCACTATTCAACTCCTTCCTTGTTCAACTTAACAGTGTACTATCCCTACCATTGGCTCCTTTTTCCATCTCTTACTTATACAGCTGTAAGCTATACTAGCTTTTACCTTTCACCGTAGGACCAACAAGTTTTCTCAGAGTCTTCTGTGAGGCATTATCAAAGTTGTTTTAGTAAATAAAATACTTATTGGAAACGCACAATTTAAAGGGCACCTAACTACACCTGCTGTATTTTTCATCTGATACTCAAAAAATGTCTAAAAATGCTTTAAGCAAGTTATTAGGCTTCTTGGCAAATTATGCATATTTGGCATAAAAGAAGGATTACCTCACTTATCCTGAGGCTCTGGAAAATAATATAGAACATTGTCCTAATCTACTTCTTGTTCATTTCCTCTTCCATGCGTGTTTTTTTCAGATCTTTGGGAATTTTCTTTTTCTGTTGGCTGCTTGATCGGAATCACATTTCTTCAGGTAGTTCTCAATCTGCCTACAGTTAGTATCCTGTCCTCCTGAAGTTGTTCACTTCATTGTGTCTGTCTTTTCTCTGAAAGCCAACTGCCCAGACATGTCCAAGCTCAGCAATATAATGCTAAAGAAGTAGTGACTCTAGGCAACACGAAATTGGCTCGCCAAGAGATTGTGGTTTGGTTTTTCTCACTTACTACAGTCTGTCATATTTTATTCAGTGAAACCTGTTTTCATGGGTATTTTTCCCCCACTCAGAGTGCCAGGACAGCTAATAGATCAATAGAAATGTGCATTGAATCTGGCATGGTAAATGTCTGAAAGTCTATGGTATACATATCAAACCATTTTTATAAGAAGATTTTGACATATTTTTGTTCTGTAGTATGAGGTTAATCACAAGATATGTTGATTGATGCCTTATGGCAACAAATCTCCTCTAGGAAGCTTTTCAGAGTATAATGTGGAGTTTCAGAGATGCATGAAATGGTAGGATAATGAGGCAGAAGGAGCTAATTTTTAGCTGGAATTGCCTCCAGCTAAGTATGCATTCTTTATACATGTAAGCTTAAAAAAAGTAATTTTTTTTTTTTAAAGACAGAGAAAAATATAATGTTAAAGTATCATGAAAATATCGATGCATTCCAAAAACCCATTACTATTCTAGTGTCTTGTCCACAGGCAATATAACAAGAAGAAAGAATCCAAAGAAATCGAATAGGCTGAAACTGCTGCCTGGACTGCAGATCTGAGAAACGCAAACTATATAATCGCACAAAGCAGCATCGTTTTCTGACATTCTCCCAGAAATCTAACAATACTGGTTTTGGACTTTTCATTCCACTTCCCTGGATGTAGGAATGCTCAGTAAGGCCTTCTTTTCTGAATCTGATGCCAAATTACTCTGTGAGATATTCCCCAGCAGACTCAAGCAGTCTCTGAATCATAGAATCATAGAATCATAGAATCATAGAATCGTTAGGGCTGGAAGGGACCTTCAAAGGTCATCTAGTCCAACCCCCCTGCAACAAACAGGGATATCTCCAACTAGATCAGGTTGCTCAGGGCCTCATCCAACCGGGCCTTGAACATCTCCAGGGATGGAGCATCCACCACCTCTCTGGGTAACCTGTTCCAGTGTTCTACAACTCTCATGGTAAAAAATTTTTTCCTAATATCCAACCTGAATCTACCTCCCTCTATTTTAAAACCATTACCCCTTGTCCTATCACAACAGGCCCTCCTGAACAGCCTCTCCCCGTCTTTCTTGTAGGCCCCCTTGAGGTACTGGAAGACCGCTATAAGGTCACCCCGGAGCCTCCTCTTCTCCAGGCTGAACAGCCCCAACTCTTTCAGCCTGTCTGAAATTTATATATTCTCTAAATAACTATGAAGAGAAGTTTCCTATCCATAGCCTTTGTTAATAGTAGGAGTTAGCAACATTTGTGCGTTATAGTTTTCCTAAGATTAATTTATAAACACATATAAATTACCCAATGTGTTCTCTCTCGTAGCCCTGAATGACTACAACACAGAGAGGTAGAGAAAAGCCGGATGAAGAGTGCTAATCATGGAATCATAGAATCATAGAATGGTTTGGGTTGGAAGGGACCTCAAAGATCAAAGTTCCAATCCTCCTGCCATGGGCAGGGACACCCTCCACTACACCAGGTTGCTCAAAGCCTCATCCAACCCGGCCTTGAACACTTCCAGGGATGGGGCATCTACAACTTCTCTGGGCAACCTGTTCCAATGCCTCAGCACCCTATGAGTGAAAAATTTCTTCCTTATATCTCATCTAAATCTCCCCTCTTTCAGTTTAAAGCCATTGCCCCTTGTCTTATCACTATATACCCTTTTAAAAAGTCCCTCTCCAGCTTTCCTGAAGGCCCCTTTTAAATACTGAAAGACTGCTATAAGATCACCCCGGAGCCTTCTCTTCTCCAGGCTGAACAGCCCCAACTCTCTCAGCCTGTCTTCATAGCAGAGGTGCTCCAGCCCTATGATCATCTTCATAGTTCTCCTTTGGACTCGCTCCAGCAGCTCCATGTCCTTCTTGTGTTGAAGACTCAATCTTAGCTATTGACATGCACTTGTCTTAAAACATAAACCGGGAGTGAAAATGAGGAGTGGGAAATGAATCAGATCAGTAGTGCAAAAAATTAATTACAGCTAAAAAAAACCTGAGGCTTATGAATGAAAAGTCTTAGATGATCTACCTTCATTGTCATGAAGGGGAAAAATGTTAAATTTTAGCACTGAAAAAATGACATACCTGTCATTTCCCCTCCTGGTAGCTTTTCTATCCATTGGTCTACTGTTAACTGCTAGAAGTATTGTTCTAGTCTATTTTTGCTTTACTATTCTGTATTTGGTTCTACATAGAGGATTATACTGGTTTAGAAACAGAGATCCTACAATGTATACAAAGCTTTCTAAATATAACTGTCATATGTTCTTTGGAGTACACAGCTTTTAAATTCTCTTGAAGTATTGAATTTCATACATAAGGGAAGTTCAAATGTTTGCTCATGTTCCCTGCCTAACAATGACTTTATGTGTAACCTTAAACTAGAGGAGCCTATACATAATTTGTGTTTTATCACTTTGCAGATGTATTCCACAGTGGTTTTGCATGCTCTACTTCAGAAGTTTTTCCGTTACTGTTTCCTGACTATAGAATCCGTGGATTTCCTTCTTGTCGCTATTAGATTTCTGTCATGTACTATTAAGTTGTGTCAGGGCAAATATAGAACAAATTGAGTAGTAAATCTTTTCAAGCTGCTTTCGAAGAATGAAACCACAGTGATTCCTGTCCTTGATGGACCGCCTCACTGGATGACAGGCAGCACAGTCCTGTTTTTCTTTATTTACTCTTTCTATGGCCTATTAGTCTGAAGTCCTTTTGTACAATGAAACAGCTTTAAGATGAAGGACAAAGAGTGATCCATTTCGACCTTCTTCCTGCCCCTTTGTGTACTTTCCTCCAGCTTTGCTTTTAAAGGAAACTATTGAAAGTTAGGAATCACAGAGCACAGACTCAGAGAGTAGTTGAGATGGGAAAGCACTTCTGGAGATCATAGAATCATAGAATCATAGAATGTTTAGGGTTGGAAGGGACCTCAAAGATCATCTAGTTCCAATCCCCCTGCCATGGGCAGGGAAATCCTCCACTACACCAGGTTGCCCAAAGCCTCATCCAACCTGGCCTTGAACACCTCCAGGGATGGGGCATCCACGACTTCTCTGGGCAACCTGTTCCACTGCCTCACCACCCTCAATGTAAAGAATTTCTTCCTTATATCTAACCTAAATCTCCCCTCTTTCAGTTTAAATCCATTGCCCCTTGTCTTATCACTACACGCCCTTGTAAAAAGTCCCTCTCCAGCTTTCCTGCAGGCCCCTTTTAAGTACTGGAAGGCTGCTAGAAGGTCTCCCTGGAGCCTTCTCTTCTCCAGGCTGAACAGTCCCAACTCTCTCAGCCTGTCTTCACAGGAGAGGTGTTCCAGCCCTCGGATCATCTTCGTGGCCCTCCTCTGGACTCGTTCCAGCAGCTCCATGTCCTTCTTATGTTGGGGACTCCAGAGCTGAACGCAGGTGGGATCTCACGAGAGCTGAGTAGAGGGGCAGAATCACCTCCCTGGACCTGCTGGCCAGGCTCCTTTTGATGCAGCCAGGATATTGTTGGCTTTTTGTGCTGCAAGCGCACATTGCCGGCTCATGTTGAGCTTCTCATCAACCAGAACCTGCAAGTCCTCTTCCTCAGGGCTGCTCTTAATCCATTCTCTGCCCAGCCTCTGCTTGCGCTTGTGATTGCCTCGACCCACGTGCAGGACCTTGCACTTGGCCTTGTTGAACTTCATGAGGTTCTCACAGCCCCACCTCTCCAGCCTGTCAAGGTCCCTCTGGATGGCATCCCTTCCCTCCAGCGTGTCCACAACACCACACAACTTGGTGTCATCTGCAAACTTGCTGAGGGTGCACTTGATCCCACTGTCCATGTCACCAAAAAAGATGTCAAACAGCACTGGTCCCAGTACTGACCCCTGAGGAACACCACTCATCACTGGCCTCCACTTGGACATTGAACTGTTGACCACAACTCTTTTGAGTACGACCATCCAGCCAATTCCTTATCCACCGAGTGGTCCATCCACCAAATCCATGTCTCTCCAGTTTAGAGACAAGGATGTCATGTGGGACAGTATCGAATGCTTTGGACAAGTCCAGGTAGACGATGTCGGTTGCTCTTCCCTTATCCACCAATGCTGTAACCTCATCAAAGAAGGCCACCAAATTAGTCAGGCAGGATTTCCCTTAGTGAAGCCATGTTGGTTGTCACCAATCACCTCCTTATTTTCCATGTGCCTCAGCATAGTTGCCAGGAGGCAACTCCATGATCTTGTCGGGCACAGAGACGAGACTGACTGACCTGTAGTTCCCTGGGTCTTCTTTTTTCTCCTTTTTAAAGATGAGGGCTATATTTCCCCTTTTCCAGTCAGTGGGAACTTCACCGGACTAACATAACTTCTGAAATATGATGGATAGCAGCTTAGCAACTTCATCTGCCAGTTCCCTCAGGACCTGTGGATGCACCTTATCAGGTCCCATGGACTTGTCCACCTTCAGGTTCTTTAGATGGGCTCGGACTTGATCTTCTCCTGCACTGATCCTCTAATTTAGGATTAGTGAAGATCACCTACAGAATTACAGAGATTGTTGAGAGTTTTACAGAGAAAGCAGTTTTATCTTACATGTTGAAAGTGAAAATATTGGCTGTTTTAATCAAGCACTTGGTGAAGGAAGGATTCATTCAAGAGTCTGAAATATGATTTGTTACCGTTTCAGCTTTTTTCACGTAAAGACTCTGAGAACAATTTTTCTTATCATATTAGAGTGATTTGGCTTCTTATCCTAGTTTGAGGTCCAGGAAGAATAAAGGTAAATAAAAATCATAATAAAGGTTATCTATCTGTTGTTTTCTAAATACCAGAGGAGTGTGGATACACATCCAGAGAAGGGTCAGATCATTTCTCCTTTCCAGTAAAATCACTGTTTGTATTTATACATTTGAAGGCTATAAAAAGGCTAAGTCACAGGTTCCCTGAAAATACATTTACTATTAAACAGGTTTCCATATTTCATTACAAATACGTGAGTGTTTCTGCTTAATAAGCATTTTATAACAAAATGCCCCCTCCTTAAGAAAAGGTAAACGCATTCTCAGTTGTTTCATACCCAGTTACAACTCTTCCATAGACCATTGCAAAGAATCACACAGATAACTGGACTCTAATTATTTAACCAATGGTTTATAATGAAATGAACCCCCTGTAAAATAAGTGTAGAAATTGTTGATATAACTATGTTTTGCTGTAAATTCACCATATATTATTTTAAAGATAGTTTTGTGGTGTTCTATACTGTTTCTAGTATGTGTTATATTAATTCTGTAACTCCCTGGCAAGCAGCTTTTTAGAAGTAGAAATGACTAGGTCCTGAAAAAGAGCCATGAAACATTGATGAGTCAGCCTAAAACACTAATACTGACGGGCAAACATTTCTGTGGAAGAAATAAAGGGTTAACCAAAGAGGTTCAATTCTCCTTGTTTTGGAATACCTTCTGATAGAGCGAAACTATATACACTGTACAGTAAGACTTCACGCAAGAAAGTAGTCTGGAATTGAATCTTCCTTTCCTGATGTCGTGCTAGACTCCTCTCTGTTTCCTTTGACACAGGAGTACTAGGCCAGAAAGAGGCACTATTTATCCATGCTGCTTTTTGATTTGAAGACTATTCCCTCCTTTCCCACAAAGACACTTCAAAGAGACCAGACCTGTCCAGGGAAACTGAATAGGGGAACTGAAAGGCAACAAAGCTTTTTATGAGGCTCATTGACATGCTGTTCTAACACCGCATTTTCTGAAAAATGAAAGGTTGGAAAATCAAGTAAATAGGAAAAGCCATGCAGAAACAGCTGTGGTTTGAAGTATGTGGTCTTTGTCCAGTTTGACTTCCAGTCCCTTCTGGAGGCTTTACCCCAGACACGGATTCAAAGTGGAACTTGTGGCTCTAGCATCGAAATTTTCCTCGTCCAACGCAGTGGGACAGTCAGTGGCAACTGAGTGGCTGGTTCTGATGACTAGGTGCACAGTATGTATTAGAAACAATGAACAGAATTATTTCTTTCCCTCTGACTGCCTGCCCTGAATACAAAGAAATCATTTAGAGAGAACCGTAGAATCAAATGAATGAAAGAAATAGTGGAAGAATGAAACTAAGTGGTCATTCTTAAAATTATAATAATTCTATAATGCATAGACATGCAAATACACCCTTACGCTTCAATATTTCTCAGTATTTTTTCTTCTTATTTAAAGACAGTATGTGCACTTGATACTAACTGCTTACACAAAATGTGCAAAAAATCAGATTAAGGCCAGTGTGGGTAAAATGAATAATACTATCAGAAGGCACAGTCTTTCTCCATTGTAAGAAGTAATATTCACTATTAAATGGAAAGGATCTAGGGCTGAGAAAGGTTAATATTTCATGTATGAACTGAAGATTCATATCTCCTTACTTGTCAGATTGCTTACACATTCTATACATTTCTATCTTGAGAAACAAGTTTTTATTTGTCAGGTAGTTTACAGTATCTTGTACTTACCTCATTTAGGTCATAGGGTAGAAATTGTGTCCTCTCGGTATCCTCTATCCTCAGGCATATTATCAAAACTCAAGAAAAGATGGACCTAATTCCTTATGCTCAGTAGATCCTTTGTCCATGTGACATGAATTCTAAAGTAAATGTATAAATACTATGTAGAAAACAAAATCTTCCTGGCTTAAGTTAACTGTTCCACTTGATAAAATAAGATATTGTTACTTTACTATTGAATGTAGGCACCATCATTTTCCATGTAATGTAAGAGAAGTCTGTTATCCCTTAGGGACTACACAGCAGCTTCAACTACTTTTTCCATGATATATTAGCTTTCTAAAGATCTTTCTTTCCACATATTAAGTAACCAAGTTACAAGACTGAAACAACAGGCTGTCCCTAGCAGCAGAAGGAAAGGGAAAGGTGAAGTGACAGAAGAAAATGTAGGGAAAACAATTATCTTTTTTACTGTTGGGATTTGGGGAAAATATCATATGTACAAAAAAATTAATGAATATGGACTTTAATCATTAGAAATCATAGAAAAGTCAAGGGTAAATTTTATATTCTCTTCTTAATGAGATACCACAATGTATTGGGGGGGGGGAGGAGAGAAGGGAGCTTTAAAGAGAGGATAATGAGCTTATTCTGAACGCTTTTCTTCTCCTTTTGCAGATCTTTTCATTTCTCCTGAGAGAGAGTAATCAGTGAGTTAAAAATTAAAATGATGGCTTATACATCTGTTTGCCATTTCCACTCTTCTCTGACCTTAAAACCATCCATTCTGCTCCTTGAGGATTGCAATATTCATTGTTAAGAATGGGCTTTTTTTTTCTCTATTTTGAACGAACCTCATCCTTTGCTTTGAATTTGCTGAGTGTTAGTAAGGCACTGTACTTTTCCCCCTGAAAATAATAAATTGTAGAGACAAATATCAGCAAACACCTAATTGTGATTTACATGTTGAAATATCAAGACCTGTACACACAGAGGTAGGAACTTTATATCCAAAGTGATCTTATGGAAAACCATGGGAGAAATGATAAAGCTGCAAAATAAGTTAACTACTTAAGACTCATAGTCAAGTAAGACTTAGGCACGTGAAATTTATCTCCTATTGATTTCTTTATGAAACTCATGCTAATTATCTAGGATATTTCTGAAAATTACATTTGGCCTTGAAATCACTTTCAATTTCATTTAAATGTTTTTGAAAATTTAAGCTTGCATCTCAAGCCTCATGTCCTTGTGATCACCTCAGATCATTACAATCTAGATTAATGGACTAGCTTTTCCTATTATTTTACTTATATAAAATCATGGATGTCATTGGAAAGAAAGTTTTTTTATCATTACAATACAGTGAATATGTGAAATAGCAAGTGCTAACTAGTATTATGTATCACTTTAATGTGTTGCCAGCGCTAAAATCATTGCCATAATTCTAAATGAGAGAAATCTGCTGAAACCTTATTGAAATCTTTTGTCAAGGAAGAAAATTTCATTCTATTTGAGCATAAATGTTTGTCCTCATCACCTTAGTTTCTGATCCACAAATGCACTGTAACTACCATCTCAGATATCTGTCATTTTGGTTTTAAACTCAAACACTAAATTTCTATAACTTTTAATGTGTAAATGTTAAGAAGCAAAAAGAAAGAAAGACGAGGAAAAGCACTTTCTTTTTCCTTATTTGGTTTATTATGTGCATTTTTATGACTCTTCATTTCATCTGATCCTTCTCTACAATTATTAATTTCCTCTTAAGTTCCTTCCTTCCTCTACAGATTTGTAGATGTGATGTCAGCATAACATTAGTGGGGTCAAATGTTATTGTAATTACTGGTACTTGCACTTCACATAAAGATCTCTCTGTCTAGAGTGCAAGATTGAGTTGATCTCTTGCCAATGCAGTGACTTGGATAAACTCAGAAAACTTTATTCTGCATAAAGTCTGTGTTTACCTCATACATAAACCCGTAGTTTGAGGTTATTGCTTAGAAGTCATTGGCTCCTACTAAATATTAAAGTTTAGTAGTATTATACTTTTTTCCTTCCACGCAAGCAGACAAAACAGATTAAATTTCCTCCCTGAGTGTGCTACTCTGAGTCACATCCAGGGCAAAGTAATTGTTTCGTAGACTCGTCCCACCTAGTTTACACTATTGATTTATACCTTTTGTTACTTTTTCCCTCAGGCTCCCCAGGTTATCTAAGTTGATCAGCAATGCTCTTTTTTGGCCCATGCAGAAATAATAGCTTTTTTGTTGGTGTTGTTTATCAAATGTCCAGTTTGGGACTGCCAATTGTAACTGAGGTTACTGAGTTTTCAATAATTAGAGTTAGCAAGCAACTTGTTAAGCATACAAAGTTTTTCTCCTCCCTACAGCAGACAATGGCCTCTAGGTATTGCTGCTGTAGGTGTTAAAGATGACATTTATCAGTGCGTTCATCCCTAGGAAAATGAATGCAATTGTGTCCCTTGTTGATCCATGGAAGCTGAGGATGATTTCCAGCGCAGACTAGCTTGTCTATCAAAGCCGATCAAGGTGGAACATTCACTACATGAAGAATGGCAGCCATCAGACCCTGGCCCATTATTGGTGGCATAGAATCATAGAATCATAGAATCGTTAGGGCTGGAAGGGACCTTCAAAGGTCATCTAGTCCAACCCCCCTGCAAGGAACAGGGATATCTCCAACTAGATCAGGTTGCTCAGGGCCTCATCCAACCGGGCCTTGAACGTCTCCAGGGATGGAGCATCCACCACCTCTCTGGGCAACCTGTTCCAGTGTTCTACAACTCTCATGGTAAAAAATTTTTTCCTAATATCCAACCTGAATCTACCTCCCTTTATTTTAAAACCATTACCCCTTGTCCTATCACAACAGGCCCTCCTGAACAGCTTCTCCCCATCATTCTTGTTGGCCCCCTTGAGGTACTGGAAGACCGCTATAAGGTCACCCCGGAGCCTCCTCTTCTCCAGGCTGAACAGCCCCAACTCTTTCAGCCTGTCCTCATAGGAAAGGTGCTCCAGCCCTCTTATCATCTTCGTGGCCCTCCTCTGGACCCTCTCCAACTGGTCCATGTCCTTCTTATGTTGGGGACTCCAGAACTGGACGCAATACTCCAAGTGAGGTCTCACGAGGGCAGAGTAGAGGGGGAGAAAGTTACGCATGTCACAGCGTAACTCATCTTATGTGTTACAAAACATCCTGCATGAGATAACTGGATGTACTGCACTATAGCATGAGATTACAGAGCCAGGAACGTCTACCTCCATCTAGCAGATTGCACATGCGGTCAAGAAAATGCAACCACAAAAACCATGCATCGTGTATCTCAAATGAACTTACCATGGTTCCTGTAGGTTGTTCTGGCCCATGTGATACGAGGAAGCTCTATCAGTTCAGGAAGGACTGCACAGATTTCAGCCTTCACAAGACAAGGAAAAGTATTTGTCATCTGAGAAACAAAGACCGATCAGCCTGAAAAGGTAAACTCAGTCTTTCCTCACAGAGTGAATCTTTCTGGTGCAGCACTGGGGGCAACAGAAATCATGGAAAGAGAGCAATGCTGACTTCTAGTACATGACAAGGTAAAGACTATCCAGGATTACAGCAAATAATACATTAATCAAAAAGAGAAAATGTTAAATAACTGCTAAGGAAAAACTGTATATGCTTTAATAGAAAATACAACTAATAAGCGCAACAAGGGTTTACAGTATAAACAAGCTATTAATTGCCCAATAAAAACCTTCTATTGCATATAATGACTAATTTGCCAGTGGATTTTATATATTTCTTACAGGAAAAAAGAGTATAAATTCCTTTGCAATCTAGCCTTAGTAAAATTTCTAGAGAGTAATGTAAATGGGGTTTGACAATAACTATTTCTTCATGAGTATTAAGTGATCTTACTTTGTATATGTGATCACAAAACACATAAAAACTTTCAGACTCTGTGGACATGGTATTTGAATAACTTTCTTCCAGAGGCAAATGGAGCTTACAATATAGGGACAAAAGGAGCAGTAGTTTCCTGTTGTAAACTCCATTATTTTTTGTGATGTAATATAGTGTAGTTATTAGAAACTCAATGTTAGAAAATATTGTCTCCATCCAAGTAGCACTTAATCTCTATTACCTGGAGGTTAAAAGTCAAAGAACAACCATTCATGTCAGTGATTCCTGCAGCAGATTGTTACTGAACCATGTAAAGTCATTCGGTGGGGAGAATTAGCTCCCAGCAGCTTCACAAGTCAGAGATATTATAGTACTATTCTGCCCCAGCTCTCCTTCCTGGAAAATGATGACTATTCTAAGGGCTTTCTCAGGAAAAGTGGGGGCAAAGTGCCGTGGGAGGCAGCACTGGAGGGACGAGGGGCCCAGGAAAGTTGGTCCACATTCAAGGAGCACCTCCTCCAAGCTCAGCAGAGGTGCATCCCGACGAAGAACAAGTCGGGCAAAAAGGCCAGGAGGCCTGCGTGGATGAGCAAGGAGCTCCTGGACCAACTGAAAATTAAGAGGATAGCCTATAGAGGGTGGAAGCGGAGACAGATAGCCTGGGAGGAATACAGAGAAACTGTACGAGTGACCAGGAATCAAGTGAGGAAGGCTAAGGCCCTGAAGGAATTGAATTTGGCAAGGGATATAAAAAGCAATAAGAAATGCTTCTATAGGTATGTAGGGGACAAAAGGAAGTCCAAGGAGAATGTAGGCCCCCTCCGGAAGGATACTGGTGCTCTGGCTACCCGGGACATAGAGAAGGCTGAGGTACTCAATGAATTTTTTGCCTCAGTCTTCACTGATAAAACCTCTTGTCTTACCACCCAAGCTGTGGAAAGAACTAGCAGGGACTGTGAGGATGAACCACCGCCCACTGAACTCGAAGAGCAGGTTCGGGAACATCTGAGGAACTTGAAGGTGCACAAGTCCATGGGACCTGATGAGATCCATCCGCGGGTCCTGAAGGAACTGGCGGATGAAGTTGCCAAGCCACTGGCCATTGTATTTGAGAAGTCGTGGCGGTCTGGCGAGGTCCCCAATGACTGGAAGAGAGGGAACATAACCCCCATTTTTAAAAAGGGGAACAAGGAGGACCCGGGCAACTACAGGCCGGTCAGCCTCACCTCTGTGCCTGGCAAGGTCATGGAGCAGATTCTCCTGGGAACCATGCTAAGGCACGTGGAGAGCAAGGAGGTGGTGGGTGACAGCCAACATGGCTTCACCAAAGGCAGATCGTGCCTGACCAACTTGGTGGCCTTTTACGATGGGGTGACAGCATCGGTGGACAAGGGTCGACCAACAGATGTCATCTACCTGGACTTGTGCAAAGCTTTTGACACTGTCCCGCACGACATTCTTCTCTCTAAACTAGAGAGGCATGGGTTTGATGGATGGACCACTCGGTGGATAAGGAATTGGCTCAATGGCCGCACTCAGAGAGTAGTGGTCAACGGCTCGATGTCCAAGTGGAGACCGGTCACGAGTGGCGTCCCTCAGGGGTCCGTGTTGGGCCCGGCCCTCTTCAACATCTTTGTCGGTGACGTGGACAGTGGCATGGAGTTCACCCTCAGCAAGTTCGCCGATGACACCAAGCTGTGTGGTGCCGTCGACACGCTGGAAGGGAGGGATGCCATCCAGAGGGACCTCGACAGGCTGGAGAGGTGGGCCCGTACCAACCTCATGAAGTTTAACCAGGCCAAGTGCAAGGTCCTACATCTGGGTCGTGGCAATCCCAGGCACAAATACAGACTGGGCGGAGAATGGATCGAGAGCAGCCCTGAGGAGAAGGACTTGGGAGTACTGGTGGACGAGAAGCTCAATATGAGCCGGCAATGTGCTCTTGCGGCCCAGAAGGCCAACCGCATCCTGGGCTGCATCAAGAGGAGAGTGGCCAGCAGGTCGAGGGAGGTGATTCTCCCCCTCTACTCTGCCCTCGTGAGACCTCACTTGGAGTATTGCGTCCAGTTCTGGAGTCCCCAACATAAGAAGGACATGGACCAGTTGGAGAGGGTCCAGAGGAGGGCCACGAAGATGATAAGAGGGCTGGAGCACCTTTCCTATGAGGACAGGCTGAAAGAGTTGGGGCTGTTCAGCCTGGAGAAGAGGAGGCTCCGGGGTGACCTTATAGCGGTCTTCCAGTACCTCAAGGGGGCCTACAAGAAAGATGGGGAGAGGCTGTTCAGGAGGGCCTGTTGTGATAGGACAAGGGGTAATGGTTTTAAAATAGAGGGAGGTAGATTCAGATTGGATATTAGGAAAAAATTTTTTACCATGAGAGTTGTAGAACACTGGAACAGGTTGCCCAGAGAGGTGGTGGATGCTCCATCCCTGGAGATGTTCAAGGCCCGGTTGGATGAGGCCCTGAGCAACCTGATCTAGTTGGAGATATCCCTGTTCCTTGCAGGGGGGTTGGACTAGATGACCTTTGAAGGTCCCTTCCAGCCGTAACGATTCTATGATTCTATGATTCTATGAAAGTTGTCCTGTGGAAAGAAAAAGAAGGCTTATCTTTGGCAGACATTTCTGCAAAGGATGACAGTGAAAACAAAAATTTTGTTGACTTTACCAAAACAGCTGTAGATGAAAGGTACGTGAGCACAGTCAATTGCCCTCAGCATGTAAAATACATTGATAAGACGTATTCTGTATTTTTGGAGTCAATACGTCTTTTAAATCATTACCAGTTTAACATAAAGAATGACATCTTTCACAGGTGATCATCTGAGAGACAAGAAAAGCCTGGGAAAGCCTCAAAAATGGGCCATTGACCAAGGACAGATTGGAAAAAATCTGTGTTAGTTTAATTGGAAAACTGTTAATAGTGATGGGGGCACATGGAATCAGTTTCCCTCTGGAAATGCTGTAATACATCAAGGCAGTGAGGATTCTGGCTGTGTTGCTCAGAACAGGTTAGCAGAAACACGTCAGGATGAAAAAGTGCAAGATGCCCAAGCCCATGGATGTGCTCTGGCCATGACAAAGAAAGATGGGCTGAAGGCCTGGATGAAAGGAGTCAAAAGGGCCAAAGAAACTGGATGAAAGGAGCCAAAAGGGCCAAAGAACATCGTGTTTGACAGGAATGTGAGGAAAGGGGGAATAACTTGGGGTGGGTGCAAAACCTTTTACTATGGTCTTTATCATAAAAGACAGCAGAGTGGATCTCATTAATTAACTTGCATCTCCTCTTCTCCCAAATCACACCTATATCAAATCAAATGAAATAACGTGAGAACATTTTTTTCCCTGCAGTTTTATTTTTGATTTGGGGCTGATTTCATTTATTTATTTATATACTTTATTTCACGAAGGAAACATCACTTTCACTTCTCCATCCCCAGTGGGCAACAAGTGCTAATTCCAGCTGCTTGCCTTTTTTTTTTTTTTTTAATAATATCGAATAAATCAAAGCGGGATTTTAAAATCATTAAGGTACTTGTTATCTTTTTGTGTTTCTTAGGTCCATTTCCATAGAAACAGAAACTGAAGTAGTAGAAGTGAGCTCACACTCTCACTTTTTCATTTTGGTTCTTTACTTCAAACTGTGAGTGTAAAGGATAGTTTGGCCAACAAAGCCACAGGACAGGGAAGCAGGGGAACTGTTTGCTGAAGGGGCTAAATTTTTCATTTTTTTAAATCTGCATATAGTTCTTATGCAGAGCACAGGGTGAAAAGGAGTTCTTAGATGCACAGGTAGAAAAGAGATTTAATAAAAACATTTGAAGAAGGGTAATATTTATCTTAAATGAAGGAAATATGCTTTGCATCATAACTCTTCCTACCATTGAAATTACATAAATTTTCCATTTTAAAATAGCACAGTTTTTGATACAATGCAGTCAAAATCTGCCTTATCCTTACTTATACCCCAAAAGTGTGAATATTCAGAAAAGAATATTACTAGAAAAGGCAAATTGAGAATGTTTCATTTTATTAACAGACACTTTTTCAGTGGATTGCAGTTATGCTTCCTTACAATGTGCAATTCTTCAAGTCATCCAAAAGCTTACTTGTTCAAAACAGACAAGTATTCGTCAGACAAAATCCCTGCATACATTGAATACCTATTATTTCTTCACCATCATTATAGCAACAGTCGGGGTAGGCAGACAATTTAAATCCCAACTAGTATGCTCTCCCAGAAGTTTTTCAAGTTCAATGTACAAGCATATGTGGTGTTATGGAAGGCTCAAATTTTGAAGGCAAGAGAAGAACATAAGATCATTCAGCTTGCTTTAAGTTCTAACTCTGGATTTTGATCAGATATATTTACGTTGGACAGAATTAGTAAACTGAGTCCAAAGTACAACTTTCAGAAAGTTTGTGTTGAAAGTCTCTAAAAAGTCCCTGCCTGTGGAAGGGGGGTTGAAACTAGATGATCTTTAAGGGTACTTCCAACCTAAACTATTCTATGATTCTACGAAAATATTTCAAAACTCAAAAGACTCTTGTTTGAATAGGCAGCTTGCTTCAGTGGTTAATTACCTCAGTATTAGGAAGCTGTGCTGGGTAGAAAGCTGTGCTGGGTATTAGTTTCAAGTCCAAACAGATTCAGAGCTATAGGCTTTAATATTACAAATCAGACTTTGAAATAGACTTGAAAAGTTCTTTGTTGTGCTTTACATTATTTTATTTTAAATCCGTATTTCTTCACTTGACAGACAACCTTCAGTGATTTACACGAGGTGCCATCTCATGTGACATTACCAGAATGTCAGCCCCTATATCATGATATGTCCTGCCATTTAGCCCCTAATCGTGATATGTACTGTGTAGCAAAACAATACACAATGTGTTACATTATGTGACATTGCAATCTACACTTAAACACTACAAATAGAGAAAATGCAGAAAGTGATGGCATGAAGAAAAAGGGCCAGATGCTCAGGATAGATGAAGATGATATTTTTTTTAACTCCTATATATCCTTTATTAATCTGATTCTCTGGAAACTGGGAAATGTGTGGAGCCAGATCACAATGTTGGAGGAGTTTATTATATGTATGAGTTGCATTATTATTAATTCCAACGAGCTTTCATCTTTCAGTGAACCACTGTTTCACAGGGAGATTCATAACTTTAGTCATCTTTTAATCTATCTCTTAAATTTGTGGATTATTTTATCACAGAATTAGAGTTTTTAGAGAAGATGTGTTTGGATTGGGTTGGATTTTTTTTCACATTCTTTTTTTAAATTATTTTTTTAAAGCTAACTTCCAACAAATACAGAAAATAATTAGAAAGCAAGATGTCTGATGTAGTCTTTGTTAAAAAGAAATGAGTGATCTTCAACATACTTGACAGTTCTTCAAGCTGCAGCTAGTACAAAGCGTTCTTGCTATCAGAGGATCAGAGTAGCTTTCCACCACTGATCATTGTATCATCTCAAAGATATAGTATATGACAAACAGAATAAGACACCACTTATATTTTGTCTTGGCTTCCCATTTCCCTTCCCCCATGCTTGTCAAAATAGTTTTATTTCAAACACTCTTTCTCTAGTTACTTTCTGAAAAAGGTGTGGGAATGTCTCGTTTCCCTCCACCCCTTTCTTGATAAATATTTTATCTCCTTTTCCTCCACCCTTCCACCTTGCACCTCCAGTTGCAATTCAAAAACCAGGGCAAAGCAAGTCTAACCTCAATTTCCTATGTTGAATGTGCAGCTGCTTGATTGATGGCCTTATGAATTATTAATAAAAAGACCTCATGTGCATATTCATGAAAGTATCTATTAATTAATAATGCAGCTGCTGCGAAGGCAGAGAGTGGAGGGCTTCGTCCCCTCCCACCATTAAGACATGAGCAATGTCTCTTCCTCAGCTTCATTCTGATTCCTGCCCTTTAAAAGCTTGCCTTCAGTTATGCAACACCACCAACAATTTCAATTTCTGTTTTGTTTTGTTCTGATGCCTTGTGTGCCAGTCTTGTGCCAGCCCACGACAAGAGGAACCAGGAGGGTTGACAACAAATTCCCCAGTAATGTTTCTTGTGAAAAATAAACCTTAATGGGAGTAACTAGTGTTTACAGCTCATTTCAATTATTTTCGGTTGCTCTCAGGTGCTGCAACACATGCTTCATTTAATTCTACAATGAATACTACACACAGCGGGGTGATGTTTGTCATCAGAGACTAAAAAGATGCAGAAACATCCCAGAGGAAATGATGAAAAATAATAAAGTACTGAGTTACCTGTGCAGCTATATTTTCCAGGAATAAGAAACAGAAAACACTAGAGACTTGAAGTAAACAATATATTCTTAGTGAAACAATCTTCTGTGAAAAGTTAAAAAAGATAAAAGCTCTGTGAACTTCTTGAACATTACTGGGTTAGGCAAATACACAGGATATGACTCTATGTGAGCAGTTTGATTTTTCTCTCCAAAATGGAGCTGGATATTTCATGGTCTGATCTGGCCTTCAGTAGAGTTTACCTTGATGTAATTAGCGATTGGAGTGCTCAAAAAAACCTAGAAAACACTTTGTATTGGATAAGTTCAAGTCTCTGAATTCAGCATTCTCAATGTGGGTAGGTGATAAATAATTAGTTTGCAATTAGTTCAAAAAAGAAGAAAGTCCTTCAAGGTTTCATGTGGGTCCTGTTGTCATGGAAGCAGGAAACCCTGACCACAGTGGTTCTCAGGTAAACCACTCAGACTGACAATGGCTGTTGTTTGACAGCTGAAGGCAGACTATAACTGAGTAACGAGAAGGCAGTTGTGTGGGAGGGATGGGGAGAAAGAAAGGTGTAAAAACCCAACAAGGCCACGCTTGGGAATTGCTACTCAGAAGCTACTCTCTTTAAGAGAGATACTGAGCTCCTGGAACGGGTCCAGAGAAGGACGACTAAACTGGTCAAGGGGCTGGAAAATAAAACTTATGAGGAGCAGCTAAGGGAGTTGGGGCTGTTTAGCCTGGAGAAGAGGAGGCTGAGGGGAGACCTGATTACAGCCTACAAATACTTGAGAAGGGATGGTGGGGAGGTAGGGGAAGGGCTCTTTACGTTAGTGATGGGTGATAGAACAAGAGGAAATGGGTATAAGCTTAGTCAGGGGAGATTCAGGTTGGATGTTAGGAAGTATTTCTTCTCTGAAAGGGTTGTCAGCCACTGGAATAGGCTGCCCAGGGAGGTGGTTGAGTCCCCATCCCTGAATGTGCTTAAGAAAAGGGTGGATGAACTGCTTAGGCATATGATTTAATGGGGGATTAGGGACGGTTGGACTGGATGATCTCTAAGGTCTTTTCCAACCTAGAAATCTATGAGATCTATGAAATCTGTCTATAAAGGGGGTCCTGCTGGTGCGAAGAATAAGAGCTTCTGAACCCTTATGGGCCCAGAACTTATTAACATTTTGCACATTTAGTTTATACACACACACAGAGAAATGGTTCCATTACAGTTTAGTTTAGATTCTGATTCCTTGATTTTAAAACCAGAAGGGACTATTAGATCATCTCTTCTGACCTCTGTGTAACACAGATCATAAAATAGCAGGCAGAGACTGCTGTACTGAGCCCAGTAACCAATGTGGAGTCATAAGTCATAGGAGTTTCACTGTCAGGTTTTGTCTTTAATATTTGATCTTAAAAGCAAGGTTATTTGGCTTTAGATAAATAGAAAACGGTCCCTCATTCTGTGTATCATTAACCCTACTTACTCCAGGAAATGTTAAGGAACATGATCATTTGAAGTAATGCAATTCAGTGGAGGGCTCTGTGTTAAATTATCCAGTGGAGCTTCTGTTTGCTGGCGCTAACACAACTATGAACATGTGGTAGTGTATTAAATAAGCAACACCCAAGATACAGCTTGACACGGTAACAGAGCCCTGACCAAATATTTAAGCGAAACTAAGAGCTGTCACAGATACTTCAGCATGGAATGTGTCTGTCCGTCCCAGATTCTCATCTGGACATCCCAGCATTGACTCCCAGGTGCCACAGAGTGGAGAGGCTCCCTCTATGGCAATTGATGTTTTTGTTTGTTTGTTTGGTGTTTGGTTTTGGTTTCTTTTTGTTTTGTTTACCTTACCTAAAATTTTCTTAGAATCTGCATGCTTCTTTGCAAGTCCATATGCAAGTTTTATCTGCCTCAGTGCTCATTATTCAGACAGGCAGCAGCATAATCATATGACTACACCACAGCAGGTTCAGTGTTGGTATGTTTGTTTAAACCATAGAGAGCTCTTTCCTTGTAGAAAGCTTGTTTCTTCCTCAGGCCCAGCAGAGATCTGCTAAAGATAGGAACTACTGGTGTGATTTATTTTCTTATCTCTCTCCACGGGCCATGCAAGCATTTCTTCAGATTTAGGAGGAACTGTTCTGAATGGGAAACCTCCGCAGACTCAAAGTGAATGTGCATATCTGTTTTTATCATCTGCATCTGCTTACGACAGAGGAAGAGAAATATAAGTCAGTGACAATTCATTCCATGAAATAAAGGAGGGAGGATTCAACTGCATTACTGAAATGAGAGAACAGATCTAAATTTTAATCTGGGTTTCAGGTGACTGTCTATGCTTTTCACTGAAGTAGCCATATAAGTGAATGCTTTTGAGAAAATTTCCGTTTTCACAACACACTTACCAAAAGCCTTCATGCAGTGCTGTTGTTACTGCTAGCCTTCAGGATGTTGACAGCAGCTAGCAGTCAGGTATCCTGCTGTCTTATAGAAAGGGTAAAACTCTTTTTGGAGAAACAATGTGTTTTTTTGGTAGATTAAGGACCCTAACTAGATCACATATCAGGGAGAGCCTGATCCATATTTTCACATGTTGAGATAACATCTTTTAAATATAATGGATCTGAATACATTAGAAAATGTCAGATCTGAATACGTTAGAGCAGTAGTGGTGTGCACCTGAGATTCTTAAACTGTGGGACTCCATATTGGGTAAAAACTAAATTTTCATGTGATTACTCATAGGAAAGTAAGTTATCTATAGGTGACTAAACTAATAAGGAATAAGTACCAATTCAGTCCTTCCTTAAAATTTGACTGGAATAAAAATGTATACCTTTGGAAAACCTGACACTGATCAGGAGTGAACATATCCTGTTTATAGATCCTTTTCAGGCATGGAAGTGTCAACTTACCACAGAAAACTCTTAGAAGAACTGAATCTGCATATGGATTTTATGGTTAGAAGAGCCTCAGGCTGCCAGAGCAGATCTAGGCATACAGGCACACATCAAATTCTGGCCCTCAAGGTGCTGAAGTTCGCTTTCATTTTTATCCGCGTCACAGCCTAAACATTTTTGAAAGGTTAACTATTATTTTTCTGTTTAGAATGATATTTTGTTGTGTGATATTTGATCTTGCTCAGATGTAATCTCTAATTTTATTCTCAGAAAAAAATAAAATTTATTATTTGTTGATGTCACTCATTTTGTTTGCACTATTTTGTTATATAGTTTTTATACACCTAATGCCATTCAGCTCCCCAATGGCAAGACTGCAATACTTGTCTCCTAGACAGTTCCAGATCAGTGGTTGTGCAGAAAACGTTTTGAGTAGATGTATCTGATTTTTCCTCTGTTTACTTTTCTTTGTTCATGAAAATAATAAACAACATGTATGTGTTCATCATACATGTTTTTCAATTATTTAGGGGGTAAAGAAAGTGAACTTGCTATATTCAGGCTGATGATGTCTAAATAATTTATCCAAATGGAAGGTAATAGAATGAAAAAGTTATACAAATGAGAGACAGTGAGAGACAGAAATAACATGTTTAAAATAACATGTTCAAAACTTCTACAGAATATCCAAATTGTTATTGTCATACGGACATTGGAAAACAGTTTAAGAAATACATTCTTCTTTTGGATGTACGTTCACATGTCACGAGTGATTTCAGTCAAGTCAGCAGAATCCTGACTTGCAATGCTGTAAATGAGAAGAGAATTTGCTTGAGAACTTTATAGTTTTAGGAATCCATTCCCTGTCATAAAGTGAAGTAAATTGTAGCTGAGGCATTACTTACAGTAACAATTTCAGAAAGAAATATAATAATTTGAATGTAATATTTCACATTTTTTCTTTTCATTGTTCAACAATTAGTGGGTGAGAGTGATAACTCTACATTTTCCATTTTGAGATTTACATTCTTATTTGGTATCAAGCAAAAAATTGAGAAATAATAAGATTACAATTATCTTTCTTAATTTAAATAATAAATATTTCTACTGGGAACAAGTGGCACTTTTTTGTCAAATAAGTATAGGTATAATAACAGAATCAGTGATACTTATGGATAATTGTGAATGAGTTCAATTCTAAATGAGTATGAGTGAGAAAAATGGCATTTGCAGCATTCCTCAGAGGAGCAGGAGCACCTTAAAAAGAAAAAAAAGTATAGATAGTATTCAGCTTGCTTTGTAGGCTTTTTTTTTTATCTCCCACAGGCTATAGAATTTTCTTTAGTTTTACCTTATTTATAATCCATAACTTTGGGATATTGCAGAGAAGTTGATATTTCAGACTAACAGCACAAAAAATATTCATATGGTTACAAAATGACCAAGCTCAAGGTTTGCTAATTTGGCTTCTTTTCTGCTTATCATATTTATTTATGTGACCTCTGCTAAGAGACAACACCTTCAGATTAAAAGAACCAGTGAATCCACTGACAAATCAGTGGGCTCACAAGAGAGTTTTAAAGACCCATGATCTATAATCAACATTTTTGGTGGATGGGACAGCAAGACTCAGTGAATAGAAGTGGAAATGGCAAAGAGGACCCGCACATAAAGGACTACAAGAGTTCCTATCTGAAAACTCAAGTTCCCTATTATTAACAAGCACCATAAATAGATATTAACTAAATCAAAATTGAATGTTAATAACCAGTGCCAATTTAAAGCATAATCACTAGAAAAGACGACAGGCTTAACGATTCTACAAAACATGAATGACTAGAGAATAGTTAAAGTAGAGAAGCAGTCTTTCTGCAACACTTAATACATTTCCACTTATTTCCCCACCCTCTATGTCATCATCTACCCCACCTGTTCCAAGCCGCCTCCTGCTCCCACACAGCAGCTGGTGGATGCTGTTGCCCTCTCCTGGCTAGAAACTGTGCAGAACAGCTGTGCGATAATGTCTGCTCTCAACAGGTAAAGGAAAATCGACGAGGAAGATCTCAGCCCATGGTGAATGAATGTCTGCTGGGGTTGCAAGAAGCTTCAGCATGGTACCAGCTAAAAGCTGAATGAGTACTGATTCAGACAGAAAACTAATAAAATTAAATCCTACTGAAAGAGGTTAAAAATATTCTTTATCTAGGAAAGAATGGATCACACAAATTCATTTAAAGAAACGCATCTCCATCATCCTGGCACTGGGCAAATCCACTTGGAAAGAAGTTTTGCCCAGGTGCAGTTCACCTGCGCAGCCTTCCTCCTTTAGTCATCTCCACTTAAAGCAGACCAAGACACAGCTGACAGTGGAATTGCATCAGCAGCAAGTCCAAGTTTTTTCTTTACTCTGTGTCCTGCAGTGGGCTCCTCCTGATCTCTCTGCTGTGACAGCAGCTTTAAGGGTTTAACAACACAGTGCCTTTTGATCTTGTTTCGGCAGCTGTGATTAAATAGACACACATCACTTGCTGTGCCACTGTGTGAGCAACCCATGGTTCACCTTCACTGAATTAGTACCCACTGAGCACTGCAAATATTTGAAATGTCAATCCATTTGATAATGTCAAAGAGGGCTGCAAATACCACAGAATGGCACCAAGGAAACACTCAACACATGCAGTGGCATATATAATATCTCTTTTCTTCAGGACAAAAATCATAGTTAAATAGAAACAGGAAACCGTCATAAGAAGATGTTAAGGTCAACAGATCTAATAACCTGAAGTGGGACGTGCTCCTACAATTTATCACCTTAAAATTTTAAGCAAACCCATCCTCTCTCAAAGAACTTAATTATTCCACATTCATGCATTCTAGCAAATGATTTTCTATTAGTAAAAATCAGGATGTTCACAGTATAACGACCTATGTGTTTTACATGCAGATTCTGTAGCTTTGAATCAGGGTGGAAAGTAGAGCCTTGTTATGACATCTTTATTGTGTTTTCCCACTCAAGAATCCTAAATTAGAGGGAAGTATTTTGTCTGAATAAAACACAATAATGAGGCTGTATTTTCCGATCAGCAAAGCAGCAGGTGAAAGTAGAAGAGATTAAGCTGACTAGTAGGTTGCACTTTGCCCTGTAGAAAGATTTACCTTTACAAAAGATAGCAGGAAATAAGATATTACACTTGTTGCTGGGTGTTGAATGAGAAAGTTGCCGACCTAAAACATGTGCAACAAAGAACTGAAATCTGGCAATTACATAGAGTACGGAACAGTTATCCAATGAGTTACAGCTTTTTCTTTTTTGCCTTTTTTTTAGGTGTTATACTTTCCTTGCTAAATTGTAGATTTTAAAATATTTTTCCAAGTTGTACCAGCTAATATATAAGAACTTAAATATTAGTGATGCAGGGCACATTTATTTTTTCGTTGAGGAATTCAATTACCTAAAGCTTTTTTTTTTTCTAAAAAAAAATAATGTTCATGTACTGACTGGCACAGCAGGCAAATACCATGTACCTTATTTTTGGCAGCTGAGAGTCAAGAGATGTTTTTTCCCTTTGTATGCTGATGAAGACTAATGATTCACTGAGCACAAATACATCTGCATATATTTAGATGAGTGGTACCTTAGCAATAGGAAGCTATAGTGAGATTTACTGTTTATTTTATGCCACTGTCCAATTATCTTGACATTTCAACAGATAGCTACTTTTCAGTAGCTCAAAGGCAGGTGTCCAGTTAATCTAAAGAGCTATTTTTAAATAAAAAAGGAAAAATGACTAAGTGCAGTATACTCAGCAAGAACAATGTTCATGAGCATAGAGCACCCCACTAAAGAGTCATCTGAAGGCTTGGCTACAAGTTCCTTTTTGCTTTATCAGTCACTTCAACATCTTCATTTTCAGGTTTTTTGCCGTATTACTGAGGCAGAATTACATCATCACTCCATCTGTGACCCTCATTTACTTCACCAATTTTAAACCCTACTAGTCTTCCTCATTGTCAAATTTGTTTGAGGCTCCACCTAAAATTCCTCACTTCCAAGCCCTGTATCTGTGCATGAGAGATCGATTTATGTTTCCCGTATATCTGTATTTTTTTCCTATTGGCATTTTTATTAAAAGATTTTAAAAGAAAAAGAAAAGTTGCAGCAGGTCTTAGTCCATTTAGCTAACAATTAAAATACAAGCACTAAAATTTATTGGTGGTAGATATAACTGACCAGTCTGAAAATCAATCTGAATGCAGACAAGTAAATTCCAGTAAATTTCTGTATTGGATTTGCATGGCAAAGTTTTGGTAGTGGGGGGAGAAGGCTATAGGAGTGTCTTCTGGAGAAGATGCCAGAAGCTTCCCCTATGTCCTATAGAACTAATGCCAGCTGGATCCAAGACAGACCCGCTGCTGGCCAAGGCTGAGCCAATCAATGACGGTGGTAGTGCCTCTGGGATAACATATTTAAGAAAGAGAGAAAAAAATCTGGGCAATTGCAGCTGGAGAGAGAGTGAAAATACATGAGATAAACAACTCTGCAGACACCAAGATCAGTGAAGAAGGAGGTGGAGGAGGTTCTCCAGGCACTGGAGCAGAGATTCCTCTACAGCCCATGGTGAAGACCATGGTGAGGCAGGCTGTCCCCCTGCAGCCCGTGGAGGTTAGCAGTAGAGTAGATATCTACCTGCAGCGCACGGAGGAATCCACACCAGAGTAGGAGGCCTTGACCCTGTGAAAAGCTCACGCTGGAGCAGGTTTCTGGCAGGATCTGTGGAGAGAAGAGTCCATACTGGACCAGGTTTGCTGGCAGGACTTGTGACCCACAGGGAACCCACACTTGAGGAGTCTGTTCTCGAAGGACTGCACCTCGTGGAAGGGACCCATGCTGGAGCAGTTCGTGAAGAACTGCAGTGGGAAGGACCATGTTGGAGAAGTTCGAGGAAAAGTGTTTCCTGTGCAAGGGACCCTATGATGGAGCAGAGGAAGAGTGTAACGAGTTCTCCCCCTGAGGAGGGGGGGGCAGCAGAAACAACATGTGATGAACTGACTGCAATCCCCATTCCCTGTCTCCCTGCACCTTTCAAGGGGAAGAGGTAGAGAATTTGGGAGTAAAGTTGAGCCTGGGGAGAAAGGAATTGGAGGGGAAGATGTTTTAAGATTTTGTTATATTTCTTATTATCCTTCTCTGATTTGATTGGTCACAAAGTAAACTAATTTCCTCAAGTCAAGTCTGTTTTACCTGTGACAGTAATTAGTGAATGACGTCTCCCTGTCCTGATCTTGATGCATGAGCCTTTTGTTATATTTTCTCTCTCCTGCTCAGCAGAGGAGGTGAGTGACAGAGTGATTTCGGTGGGCACCTGGTGCCCAGCCAGGATCAGCCCACCACAGTGTCTCATAGATACTAACTTCTAAAACAAGTTTGGGAATTTTACTTGCTGCTGTGCCTGTTGTCTTTGTTAATAACAAACAGCATGTCACTGCAAACACCCCAAGCAGCAAAAGTTATTGGTCATTCTCCTACCTCCTGTTTGAAGAATTTCAAGACAAAGTTTCTCTTACAGTCTTAAAAACTAAACAGCTTCTACTGTAGCTTTACTTCCACTACTTTATTGGAATTTATGTAAAAATCGGCACATACACATATACAAACCGTATTAGGCTGCCTTCAGTGGCATTTGGTTGGAAGTACAACTGAAAATTCAAGTCTCTTTCACTGCTCCCTCTACTTTACATGTGTTTAACGAAACCTGAACTGTTGATCAATGCTAAATAAGTGCTTAAAAAACAAGCTTATCAATTATTGCTCTTCCAACTGTTTTTCATCTGAAAACAGGAGTGCAGGAGACTACAGTCAAAAGCAGGCAGGCTCTATAGAGCCTTTGAGTTTTGCTCACCTCTGCTAATTTTTCCTTTGATCATACTATTAGACAACAATGTCAGATATTCCTTTTCATGCATGCAGTTTATCTCAAATCTGTGCTTTCTTATCCTCTGATCAAGAAGGGACTAAAATTCTGATTAATGTCTCTGTTATGCAGGCATTCATTAGTGTAATTCTTTCTTTGCCTATATCCCTCAATCACTTTTGAAGTGATTCAGTTGCACAACTAAAGCACAGAATATTAATATATTACAATGAATGGGTGGCTTCAGTAGAAGATCTCTCTCATCTGACTTCGGGACATGCTTTATCCTGAGGCAGGCTTAAAGTATCCTCAGATATTCTTCTCAAGCGGCATGAAGAAAAGATCCCTTCAGACATTTCTCAGATGAAAGCAGGGTAAGGTCCTTCCTCAGTGCCTGATTAGCACATTCCCTGTTCTTCCTCTTCTTTTTTTCTTTCTCCCCACCCCAAAATGCATCAACTTTTCTCTACCATCAACAAAGATGGTGTATGAACTAAAAATGGAGGAAAGATTGATTAGAGGAATAGGCCCCTGGCTGATAATTGAAATGTTCACCTTGATCCATTATACTGGGTTCTGGGAGATGCTTGTGAGCCTGCAGCGCTATGAGCTGATTGGCATCACAGAGACATGGTGGAGTCACTCCTGCGATTGGTGTGTTGGACTAGAGGGGTATAAACTGTTCAGGAAGGACAGGCGGGGAAGACGAGGAGGGGGTGTTGCCCTCTATGTCAACGAACAGCTAGAATGCATGGAGTTCCACCTGGCAAGTGATGACGAAAGAACCGAGTGCCTGTGGGCCAGGGTGAAAGGAAGGGTGGGAGACTTTACAGTGGGAGTGTGCTACAGACCACCCAATCAGGACGACCAAGTGGATGAGGCTAAATCTGCTAAATAAAGGTGATATAATGAAGAACAACATTTCAGTGAGAGGACAAGCAAATTTAGATTCATCAGTGAAGTCAATTACTAGATCTGCTCTGGAAGACGGTAGCTGAGAGGCACAAGAAGAATTTCTTATACCATCTCTCTGCTGAACCTGACCTTGAAAGTACTTCTCATCCATTTTGAGACAAAACCTAACAGGTGAACATAAAGATCTTTAGATTTATTTACTACATTGTGTCCTGAATTAGCCAGTCAGTGACACACTGAATCTTATCCAAGGGACAGCAAGTAGGCAGTGAGCACTGAGCTGTGCAGCTGCAGTTTCAAGTGAGAGATCAATTCTCTGGCAAGAGCTCTCTTCCTCCTTCATACTGCAATGCTCCATGTTTTGTTAAGCCTCAGAGAACACCAGGGTTCATATATAAATGCAACAACACATTTAATATCTACATGGACTAATTCCTGGAGTGAGGAGAAAGGCTCAGACACTAATAAAGCAGAGACAAAGTGATTGAACAGAACAGGGTAGTGTAGCAATCAGAAACACCGCAGACACATCTGAAAAATTCTGTATCAAAGCTGCAAGCCCTTCTGAAGTTGAGCTATCACTGTCCAGGGCACTGGGAGGTGTTGCCACATTTGAGTTCAAAGTAGCATGATACCGCTGCTTCTTTTGGTTTGACCTCAATGGCAAAGCCTTCAGCAGCTTCCAAAGTTCAGGAAAATCCTGGTCAGATAGAGGTTTCCTGATGAACATCTCCATACGCTGTGACAGAGATTGGAAGCTGCTGTCTCAAAGGAAATTACTTTCAGTTAGTCAATGACTGATGTAACTGCCCTGAGCAGGCAACCAGCTACCTTGTGCTGGCAAGGGTTCTGCAAGAACTGCGAGCCACTACATTAGAGGAAGCAACTAAATTCCTGGGAACAAGGGAGTCACTGCCTAGTTCACACTTATTTTTGCAAACATTAGAGATGCTGTACTACTATAGCAGTTTGGACAAGCATCAGCTGAACCATTGCTGTACTGGGATCCATTACACAGCAAAGCTGTCCAAACCTAGCTATATGTTTCTTCTGTGTTAACTAGAATACACATAGCTGCGAGGACCAAAATAACCCTCGGTAACAGATATAGCATCCCTAGAGACAACTAATCCTAAGTGCTGCTCCTTCTGTAGGCTTCCTACACTGCATTCTTTTAGCACGACTTTTATGGGATGTAGCTTATAGTGGTAATTTAACTCTACTTTTTTACTGTTTTAATGAACAATCACAGGAGCTAGATGAATATTTGAATGGATATGGAAATTGAGGCAAAGAATGAAACTAAATCTGTCATGTTGTTATCATTAGCTCTTAAGAAGTCTCAAACAGTTTAGGTCAAAATAATCACCACTTTTTGTTACCAGGACTAAAATAACTTCATAATACCATACAGTAATGCAATTACTACCTATTAAACAATGTTCTTTTCTCCAAGTCTAGCTGTAAACTTACATAGATGTTACAGTCTAGTGTGCAAGTTATAATGAGGATATTTTTTTTCTTTTTTAGATAAAAGTAGTGCTCAGAAGTTTTCATGTACAGTCAAAAGGCAGCTACAATACAAAAATCTGTCAAGACTGCCCAATTTACTGGTTCTATGTAAATTTTTTTTATCTGATGAGGGAGGAGCAGGGAGGAAAAGTAAAAGGAAAAACCTGTGTACCTTCCTAATATGTTATACAAGGGAAAATTTCATCTGCTCTTCACCACCCCAAAACATTGTGCCTATGCTACATTCAAAGAAGGAAAGTGAATAAAAAGAAAGATCTTGTCTGTGTACTTGAACTTGATCCTATCAAGAAGAGCAAGAGCAATGCCCTCAAATTAAATGCATTATATCTGTGGCCAAGAGTGAGGAGCAGGAAAGAACAGAGATGGTTAAACCCTGTGGGCTTCGCAGCTTCAGTACTTCAGATAAATGCTTTTAGCTGGAAAGTTATCAATCAAAACAAATTCTGCTGTCCATTTTATTGATAAAAAGGGAGATATAGATTGCACAAAAATAAGCAGTTAAATGCTAAATATGTAAAAATCTCGTTAGTTATAATAATCTAATTCAATCAATTTTAATAAAAAGTTCTGATTACAAACATATGTAGGTTCTTACTGCCTATTTTGCAAACATTCATCACACAATTGTAGCAAAATTCATTTTTGTGTAAAACACAAGGAAGCATAGAAAGAACACTTTGATCTGCTAAGGTGATATGTCAAAATGCTGAGCCAGGCATTTTGGTCAGCCTATGGCAGACCTGTATCTTCTGGTTTCATCTTCTTTCCACTAGACCTTTAAAGCAAAGAATAAAAAAAAAAAAAAAAAAAAGGTGAAATGAGCATAAAATCTCAAGGGAAAAAGACAAACTGATAATGAATGAACAGTATGTATAAGAATCTCTTACAGCATTCACTGATGTATTTGTCCTAAATTTCCAGAGTAGAGCCAAAATTTTGAATGGGTGCAAATCAAGACTCCCACTGCAGAAAATTGGTTACTTTTTCTGTTTATCCCTTCTGTATATAAACACTTCTGTGTAGCTGTATCTACTGCATAAGTGAGACTATTTCTTGTTCCACTATGTTTAGGAGGGTAGTTATTTTTAGAATGAGTTAACTTAAGTCAATAGCTTTAATCAAATACAAATTTTTCCCTAGGGTAGGCAAATAGTCTGTTCAATTCCTTATGCAGCTCATTTATCAAGAATGATAATAAAAAGTATGACCCATATCAGGGGTTAAACAATTATTCTCCCTCTATTCCAACAAATGAGTAAAATGGATATTTGCCAATATCACTTTTGCAGCACAAGGAAGTAAGAAGTCTACAGGGTAGATCAGGAATGATCATTCAAAATGTTAGAAGCAGCTAATTGATAAGGACCTCACAACATACTTCCAAGCAGGATGGAGTACCATAAAAAAAGTTAGACAAACTCCCTCTGATTGAATAAGTTCTACAAGGACTGGAAAATAGCCAGGAAAAAAAAAAAAAATTATTTAATAAAGGGACTAGCACTTTTTTTTTCTTTTTCCAAGTTGCAATTTACTGAAGGTTGTACAAAGATTTCTAAAGGTTTTAAAAGGATTAATTCATGAATATATCTACTTGGTCAGTGTTCTTAATGAAGAAAATTAATTACTTTATTGAATCTATGAACTCAACTTGAAAGTCATTGTAAAACTCTAAGTTTTCAGACATCTAAGTGAGATTATTTATCTTCTATCTGAGCACAAAAAAGGTTTGGAGTTCAATAAAAAAACCCACAATTGTATTATCAGCATATAACTTAGAAATATCTTCCCAATAAAATTTTAAAAAATAAGCTGGTAAAGGGCTGACAAAGAGGTTGAAGTCTGACACTAGAATATTCATATCAATAATACAGTGAAATACTTGTAATGTGAGGTTATAACCAGTGACTCAAGTTAGCAAGGGAGGTGGTAACTTCTCAATCTTGTGGGAGCAATCTGTCTCACCTGTCTCAAACATTATCTCAGAATGGGATGAATCATCTTCTGGAGAAGTCTGTAATACCAGTAAATATAGAGCCCACAGAAGCCAGAGGGGAGCCTACATGATTAATTCAGGCTACATGCCCAATTTCTAAGTAGCCATAGTTAGATGAAATAGACCAAAATCATCATGTGACAGCTACCTAAAAATATAAACAAAAACGTCTTGTTTTGCAGAAATGAGGAGGCAATGCACTATGCCATCTGTTAGCAGGAAGTCAGCTTAGGAAGTAAAAATAATCCCTTTTTTATTTCAAGAGCTTTTTAGGGATGATTCGTCAGCCATCAATGTCATGCACAACACTGCTCAGCATACTTTACTAACAAACAGGGAATGAGATATTGAGATAGATCAGTTAAAGAATAGATAACAGTATACTCAGACACCTAAAACATGAGAGTTATAAGAGATTTGGTCTTCATTTTTGATAAGGATCATTTAAAATTAAAAAGTTTTAGAGAGAAGAGTTTTAGAAAGAAGAAAGAAGTTGCTCTCACTAGGAAAAATTTTTAAGTAGATAGTATATTATATGGAGCAAACCAAGCATTTGGGCATGAAGGCCTTTCAGGTCTAAAGCAGAAAAAACAAGCTTTAAAGATAAATGCAATTTGAGAACAAAGTGGTTTAGATTTAGTTATATAATGTATCAGTGAGACCATCTGAGAGAAAAGAGAGAAAAGGGGAAAAAGAAAGAGAAATCTGAGATAAAAGATTCAGCTAAAATATAGGTTAGCTGCACATTGTGCATGTCTGTGTGTATGTGTGGTTGGAGGGGGGGTACTTATGCCCTAGAACCTGTATTCCTATTGTATCCACGATTTTTTGTTATTTCATAAAATTATGAACATAGTTCTGAAGTTCATCTGTGTAAGCTATTTTGTCAAGATCTAGACTGAGAAGATCAAGAAATTATTTTCTCAGAAACACTTTTCCCCTACTGGTAGCTGGGTCATTCCAACTTTATTGATTGTTTCTATGAGTTTATTCTGATGCATTATGGTTGTTTATTTCCACATACATAATTTCAGTAATGGTACTGATTACACAGGATTAAATATAATATCCTTCAAGAAATTAAAGTAAAGATTCTGAGGATTTTGATGGCTCTACTGCAGGGAGTATTTTTGCCGTGGTTGTGAAACAACATCACTCTGTTGTGTGCCATTGATCACATTGATACACTCATCAGTTTCTATGTCCTGTTCATGAAGAAAAAAAAGAAAAAAACCCACAATAATTTCTCAGTATTGTACAATAAGAAAGATTTACTTCTTGAACCTTGATGCAACTACTGGTGGCCCAGAGTCATGATACCTGTTTACCTCTGGTTTACGTTTTCATCTACAAATCAATATGTTTGTGTCCAACTCCGAAATCTAACCATCACCAATTCTCAGAATATCCAGATTTTCTTACTTCTGTGCCTGAAAATAAATTCTCACTAATTTGACTACCAAATTTCATTTAAAAAAGTGACCTATGTATTAATAAATTTAATACATCACTCAGAAAAATCAAATCCTGTATACATTTTTTGTATACAGTACAGTTCAGGCTGCCATTGACTTCAACAGGCCTTGGACTAGGAAACCTCTTTCTTGAACACCTGACTTCCATGTGACTCATTTGAAAACTACTTAGAACTAAGCACTTTCGTTTTGCATTATCTTGTATGAACATCTTGATAAGAATTATCTCTGTGCAGCACATTGATACCCCAGGAATGAGCATGGCTACATACCTATTTGCTTTCATCTGTGAACCTGAGAGATGCTAGGGTCCTACTTGGTCCCAAGTATCATGTAACTTGGGAATCAGAGCTGCTTCTGCTCCTGTAAGTTTGGATGCTGTCATAATGCTGCTGTTAGCATTACTAGGGGATAGCATAGTTTAGCTATAGGATTTGAAATATAAAATTAAGATGAGTATTTTGAGCTGAATCTTGGTAAGGTTGAAGCATACTTTTGGAGCCCTATTTTGTCTGTCTTTTATTTATTTTTTCATTTCGTTTTCCTCTGCCACAACTGAGGATCATGCAAACCATAGGTGGGCTCTTATTGTAATGACAAACACATTGAACTTCTCCATTCTTTTTTTTTTTTTTCCTTTATTTTTTTTCAGTTTTGTTCAGATTCATTCTCATTTTTCTCTCTGCATCATCATTAATTTTTTTGTCCATTCTACCCTATTGCTGCATCTCGATACTGTCATATCTTTACCCTGCCAATCCAATTCAACACAGGCTCCCTGTTGGATCAGAAGGTATCTCATTGAGAGATTTGCTGTTCTCTCCTGACAATCTGGCAGTCAAAGCTTCCTCTTTGTGAATAACCCTATGCATTAGTTTAAATCTGATAGATCCTTTCTGCCAAAGAGCTTTCATCAGCATAATATGTCTCTTTTCTCTCATCTCAGTCATCTGCTTCCTCTGCATGTCCTATTACACTCACAAGCCTCAGCATGCTGTACTGAAGTATCTTGGCTATGGATCTCCTCTCCTGCAGAGAGAGGAATCACTGTGTCCTAGCTTGCTGCTTCTCTTAATGTGGGCTTGAGTTTCAATAATCAAGACACAGCTTGTGCAAGATGGCTTGTATTTCAGTTTCTTCTGGATTAATAATGTTCAGAATAAAAGTAGAGTACAAACCCTAAACCTTCTTAGAAGTACAAAATGAAGTCATATCATGGACCATTCTGCATAACTTATTAGTTCCAAAATATTTTCCTTCATGTCTTTAAAGTCTTCTCCCCTTCCACAGGTACTGCAGTACTGCAGTACTCTCTGTCTATTTGGACTAGCATCTGTGGAGGACTCGTGATCCATTCTTTTTAATGGTGTAAACTGAACATAGTAAGAAATAAATATTTTACTTATATCATGAAAATTCAAAGTAGCTGTTTCCCTAGTGATGAATTATATCCTTCCTGGTACTACCACTCAGTATGTATGGATCCTCTAGTCTCTACATAAAGAATTAGTATGGAAGTAATAGTGTATAATACTCCAAATGTAATAGTCTAATGGACCTGGAGGATGAAAGTAAAAGGCTACATTTTTAGCATGGAAAGCTGTTCTTTTGAGTTCTTCTTTCCTATGTTGCAGAACTGCTCAACTGAGAGTATTGTCACAAGCAAAACTCACATGTAGTTGCTATTGTATGTTGTACTCTACAGTCATTATCTGTTTGGCTCCTATGTTTTTGGTTTACACTATGTCTGAGCAATTTTGTTGAAACTTAAATCAATTAAATGACAGCCTGTCATGTTCCCCTCTCCTTATATTTTTTCTCTGCTTTTACTGGTTGCACAATTTTTAAAAATTTATCTTGCCATTCTCATTTGCTTCCTCCACATCTCTTCTCTGCTCAATTCTTTCTGTACCATATTTGTTATAGGAAAATCTCCAAGATAAGTCCCTAAATATTTAGAATTCTATTGTACTTTAAGTACTGAACTTGGAGATTTGCTTTAATTGCATTTAGTAAGCAAGCTGAAACTTCCTGCTATTGATCATTACCTTTACTGAAATTATCTTAAGCTCTAGCTGATAACAAAGTAGTCTATAATTGTGTTCCCTGTGCTTTCTTCCAATGTTGTCAGTCAACTTCATTATACAGTTTGCTGCTTTCCAGGGCTAATTTAAATTAAGATAAACATCCATCATTTTTTCTTTCAATTTGACTTTCACCTGTTTATGTTCAGCCATTGCACTCTGTTCAAGTTGAGGTATACAATATCAACTTCTAATCTAGTGCTTTATTAAAAGCCTTGTTATGACTAAATGATGTAGAACCTCTTTAAGAAAAAGTGAATGATGAAGCAGCTATTAAATTCAGGCTTCTAAAATGAAAAGATTAATTTGTCCTTACTGAAAGACCTCCAATTTTTCTCCTCCTGTTAATCGTTCAATAATAGTGTTCAGAGAAGAAGCAACAGGAAACTCTGAAGGGTACCTAGAGTTTGGTACTTACCTGTGCTGAACCTTTGGAATACACATCACTGCTTAAGAGCTTCTGTTTTAAGCTAAAAAAAGCCTGTACAGTGTACCTAAAAAGTGACTGACTAGTCACAGGTGAGCATTTCTCATGAATTCACTGAGGAATCTACCCCACCTTATGTGTGCCAGTAGAAAAGAAGCAGTTTCATTTGAAATATTGACTGGAGATTGTGTTTGACACACTGCTATTCATGCAGTAAACAAAGCCCTCTCCTCAACCTGAACCAAACAATAGTTTGCAAACATTTTCTAATGTTGCATGCAGAATGTGTGCAATGCATTTGGAAAAGCAGCAGAACTTCACTGTTTACTTTCACCTCTGTCAACACATGAGCTAAAAGGGTCCAGAGATACAGAGGCACAGTTTGTATATCCCCTGGCAGCTCTTGCAGTTCAAGTTTCCACTCTGATCTCTCACTGTGTGCTAAAGAGACTTTCTGGGTATTATTTTTCACATAATAGATATGCTTTCTTCAAGACTGTAGTATTAGTTCCTCCTCTAGCCCCTGAACTGAACTATGGCTACACTGCAGCCTTTTAAATGAACAAAGGAATGTGCTGGAAAACTGGATATTTAAGATATTTTACGGTTAGTTTATGGATTTACCAGTGTCTACTAGGCAGTCCTTACTGTTACCAATTTAAGTAACACTAACCTTAGGTTAAGATACAATGTAAATAACTTACTACAGTGACATTGTGTGCTGATTTTGGCTGGGATAGAGTTAATTTTCTTCATGGTTGTTAGTGTGGGACTATGTTTTGAATTTGTGCTGAAAACAGTGTTAAAGAATAAGGATGTTCTCATTATTGCTGAGCAGTGCTTACACAGCATCAAGGCCTTTTCTGCTTCTCAACCACTCCAGCAGCAAGTAGGCTGGGGATGCACAAGAGACAGGGAGACAATGCCACTGGGACAACTGACCCCAACTGACTGAAGGGATATTCCATATAATATGACATCATGCTCAGCAATATAAAACTGGAGAGCAGGGGATGTTAGGAGTGATGGCATTTGTCTTCCCAAGTTACATGTGATGGAGCCCTGATTTCCTGGGGATGGCTGAACAACGGCCTGCCCATGGGAAGTTGTGAACGAATTCCTTGTATTTCTTTGCTTGCATGTGCTGCTTCTGCTTTACCTTTTAAACCATCTTTATATCAACTCATGAGTTTTCTCACTTTTACGCTTTCAATTCTCTCCCCCATCCCACCAGTGGGGAGTGAATGAGCAGCTATGTGAGGCTTAGCTGCCAGCTGGGGATAAACCATGACATGCAGTTACCAATCATGTAAGTTATTGACATTTTTGGAAGGTGAGTGAGAAAGTGAAAGAGACAATTTGCTTAATCTGCACATGCTTCTTGTTAGATCAGATGATGTCTCATTCAGATCCGGATGCTGCTCTGCCCTGACAAGTTGATCTCTTAGGTCCTTCCTGTCAGAGAGCCTTCATCAGCATAATAATTCATGTTAGTGGAATGTCTTAATTTTTAAGCCAATTTCCACTTTGAAGTGCCCTGGAAAGACAGATAGATTTTAATTTTTCTAAGAATAGCTCAGTTTCCTCCTTGTTGAAATGGTAGGCTAGCCATATGTCTTCATTGTAATAAAAAAAAAAATTATTTCCTTGAATACACAATATCTTCCTGTTAGACCAATATGTTGTCTTCTGGTACTTGACATAGGAGCAATAGCTGTCATCTGGAATTTTGGTGACTCACTGGCATGTTTTAGTGTAAAAATTTTTACACCAGATGTTGTGTTCTGTTGCTTAAACATCTAGATGGGATAAACATATATGTCTTGCACCTTGATTGAGAGCAGATGCAATGGTCGTTAACCAGTTCAGAGGCTGCAATTCACCCCCATGTCACAAGCCTCTTTATTCTAAACACAATGTAGCTATGCCTAGTCATGCCTCTCTTTTCCTTTCCATACAGTATAAAAGCAGAATATTCCAACAGAAAAGAACTAACCACCTTCAAACAAACAAGTGTTAATAGTATTTCAAACAGATTAATGCTGAGCTCTGTTATAGAACTTTATAACTACAAATGCTGTGGTTTTTTTCACTTGCTTTGAATAGATATTTTTAGAAAGTGGAGAAGTATAATTTTCAATTACAGTGGAAGTTCTGCTGATTTTGCAAGGCTTAAGTTTTTCTCTCTCTGGCTATGAAGGCTGAATCTTGACAATGATATATAATTTTGTTTGTAAAATCAACCATCAACATAGGTGATGTTTACAGATTATATCTAACTACTGTCTCAAATTTATAAAGAAAAATAAGAAAAAAAGCATAAAAAATGTCAGTAGTACTCCAATTTCTAATACAAATAGTCCAAGAAACAACATCTAGCCTTTCTTGACAAGGTATTATCAGCATGAAGTCTTAGCTTTTATTTCTTCTCTTGTATAATCAATATACAGTGTAGCACAATTATACTGGCCTACCTTGCAGAAAATCTTCATTAGCGTTTTTCAAAAGCCTTTTGTGCAAATTGCCTCATTTGTAGTGTGTATCCATTTGCTTCAATTTCATTTGCTTACATTGGTTGCTCTCTGTTTCTTGGCAGAATTAATAGTTACGAGAGTTCAGTAGTTGTGTGCTCTCAACTAGTTATCACTGTGCCGTAGACAGCAGTCAGGTTCCTGTGGGCTGGGGTTTCTTTTGTTTCTTTCTTTTTTTTCCTTTTTTTCTTTTTCTTTTTTTTTTCAGGATTCTTGAAATCCTTTATTTTCTTCCATGTGCCTGCTGTCAAGTTTGTAAGCCAGCATTGCAACTGTTTCTCCTTCCCTATTCATTCCTAATAACAGAATGAGTCTTTTGTGGACCTAAGTTTCATTACTACCCAGCTTCATTGTGATGAGATAGTATTCAAATTCCATTTTTCTCCTCTGTAAGTGAAACAATACAGTTGGCTTGTTTGACACAGGCAATGTGCTTCTGTGTCCCGTGTGATTTATATTCTTCTCAAATGTGGCAATGCTGAATACCAACATTACACAATTCCTCTTACTTGCTCTTCTAATGAAACACAGTTCTAAAAGGGACTGGGATAACAGCCACATGCTGCTGCTCTCCAGCTACACGGCTGGAGTCACACAGCCCAAAGAGTCAGGTTTGGGAGGGGAATTTCTGGCAGAAAGAGAACAAACCAAATGGGCGGCACAGAGCTCTTCACTAAGACTGCGAACAAGGATGTTCTTGAGCTGATGATGTGGGAACTTGCCCAGCAGGAGTTATTGAGGTTGGTCATTTTCCAAAGGGAGATGTCTGTGAACAACTGTGACATTGCTGCAATGTTTAGCCACTGTCAAAATGCCTACACATGCTACACAGATATCTTAACTATCCTCAAGGAACACCAAAAGCTTGGTATTTTTGCCTTTTTCTAAGAAGAGACATACTATGACTGGGCTGGATTTTATTATTTTATGACCATAAGACCATCAACCTTCTCAGAGTTTTATTTGTTTGTTTGTTTATTAAGTACTAGTATCCTACCTATTCTTGTAAACAAAGTAGACATGTAAGTTAAAAGGAGCAACCTCTGTGCATACATATAGCCAGGAAACAATGTGAATTGGTTAGGAACTGCTTATTGGCTGTTTTTTGGATCATCCATGAAACAAATAGTTCTCCTTTTGCTATCCTGGACTACTTTTCAGGATGAGGATACACACCAATCTTACCCAAGAATTATTAAAGAAGTTTTAATATCACTAAGCCTTCTAGCCAATGTCTGTTCAAAAAAAAAAAAAAAAAGAAGAAAAATTATTTATTCCCATATTAGTTTCTAAGAATAATTAAATGGTATTCTCATTTTATTGTGCTTTTTTTTTTTTTTTTTTTTTTTTCCTGATCTATTTAGTAGCCATTCCTGGCTGTAGCAGCCACAGAATAGGTCATGTGTAAGTTAAATGTTCCACCAACCTGTCTTTTAAAGTACAGACTTTACCTTAATGATTGATTGGTAGTGGTCTTCTAACATAATAATAATTTGAGCCCTCAAGTACAATCTTGACTAGCTTCAAATGATAAGAAGTGATGCACTCAGTAAATCCAAAGTGAGGAGACAATAGCTGGCTGATTCTTTTCCCTTCCTAATCAACTTCCTGTGATGGGTACCATAAAAGTTAAAACTAGAAATGGCCAGAGCCAATCTGAGTTATAGATACTAAATCAAATATTTCAAGTTAACACTAGCACTGAGGTACCAACGCTGGTATCTTGGCATATAAGCTGAGTTTTCCTGAGGAAGGGGGAGACATTAGAAAGCCATAGAGAATATAGAGTTCTAATAAAACTAGGAATGAAAAGAAAACAGTGCTCCTTATGTTCAAAAGACAAAGGTGAAATAGAGATACAGAAGACTTGGAGAAAGAGAAGAGTGGGGGAAAATAATACATTAGAGAAACAAAGATAGAAGAATGAGAAACAATGAGAAGGGAAAAGGAAAAGAAAAAAGAAACAGAAAAGCTTTTTAATATCGATTTAAATCTTATATAATCTCATAGTCCCATAACCTATTCTTTTGAACTTCTTGTTTTTTCTAATTTTGGTATATAAGAAGGTTGACTAAATACATAGCAGTTTCTTGTTATTTTGTGTTTTTTTTTAAAATTACTTACAAGGACATGAGAAAATTTGTGTCACTGTCAAGAAAAGCTATCCCGAATACTTCTATATATCCGTCTTATTGTTAGGACTGTTTGAAAAGAGATAAGCATAAATTATATTTTCAGGACTTTATATATGTGTGTGTCTATGTATACAACATATGTATACATGAATACATTAAAATAATATTTGTAAAAATTTATATATTTAAATATATAAATATAAACTCTAAAGGGAATGAAATAACTATTCAAAGTAACTTAAAGAGTAATTACTGTGTGTTGAAGGGATCTGGGAAGTTATTTTATTAAATGCATTACCCTATAAATTACTGGATTATTTTTTGTAATGAAGATTTGACAGCTTTTTGTGGGGAAATTCAATTAGTGCTATAGTCCGATATTTGAATATTTCTGTTGGACTGAATAGTTTGGTACACTGCATGAGGAGCAAAGTAATACTGGGCCCAGGTGGCACAGTTATCCCTATGCTTGTGACACTTCTGATGTGATTTGAAACATCTCAGCTACTACTGCAGTGTTAGCTATACTAACATTTCACATTTATGTAGCATCAATATAACTCAAAGCACCCAGTAAAAGTTCAAAGGATATGCCACCTTTTTGCACATGGAGAAACTGCTGTGCAGAAAAGTCATGATTCTAAAGCAATTTGATGATACACTCAGGCACAGAGATGATTTCTGGTCACTTGTGTTAGACGGGCCTGCATCATTTTATTTTTCTGTTAGCAGCCTTGAGCTGTTCATTTTTCGGCCTAATTTGATTCCCAGTTTCCTCTTTATTTCTCAACATCCAGTTCATTTAAAGCAGTTGAGCTGACTCATGACAGACACGTGTTCATTCACCACTATTTTACTTTTCCTATTCTGTGGAAGCTATCTTTTCTCTTTTTTATAATTCAAAGTTTGATTTCTCCTAGCCATTTTTATATAGTCTCTGTGAAAAGTCAGATGTAATCAGAAAACTAAGTGCAAACCATAAATCTTTTCAAAATAATGCTTACTAACAGATTATAGTCAACTGGGTATTTACTGATGGCAAGAACAAGAAAAAAAAAGAGTTAATATATTAAAACATCAGCTCTTCAATAATAGAATTTGAAGCTGTCATGTTTTGAAGTTACAACAACCAGTCTGCATAATAAGGTCAAAAGTTGCTGAGACCTTTGTGAATATATATATATCTTTGGGGAGTACACCAGTTCGGTAATACAATAGCCCAACCTCCTTATATAAGGACAAAAGTTCCTAGAACTTTTGAATATATAACTTTGGCGAGTACACCGGTTCGGTAGTACTGTAGCCCAATCTCCTTATAATAAGGGCAAAACTCTCCAGAACTTTTGTATATATAAGATTTTATTTGTGACAGGATATAGATTCATAGATAGCCGGTGATAGAAACTGACTACAAGAACAACTTTAATTAAAATACTGCAGTGAAGTGATAATACCAAATAGCTAGCAAGATGTTAGTAAATAAGTGCACATAACACAGAGCTCTTACCCAACAGGCGTCCGTATTGGGGGGAGGAGAGAGGTTCAGCCTGTTGACTGGTCCCAGACATTTCAATGGAGGGGCCTCTCCCTAACATCCCCTTTGTCTTTTGCCATTTTATACCTTTTTCATTTCTTTTAGGTGGAGCTTGAGTGACTCTAGTCATACATACCTTTAGCTTTTGAGGTGGAGGTGTGTTTTGGTATTATAATGACATTATAATGAGCAAAATTCAACTAAAGGACAAGATTTCCTGGGGCAACAGTTGCGATCCATCTTCCTTGATGGCAATTAGATGGTTATCTTCACCAGATGTTCTTTGCCCCTGATAACAGGGATGAGCCACGGTACCTCTGCACCACTCTAATCCCTACTTCAAAGATCAGCCCGGGAGCAGCAACTGTTTCTCACTTCAAAGCTGCTCTAATATTGCAGCCTTTGAGCTGAACTTTGCAAAGCTGTATTTCTCCATTTTCCCCAATTTCAGTTATTTTCCCACAGAAGCGATCATTGGCATTTTGAATCTGTAGTTAATGACTTGTTTTTATTCTAATGTTTAGTTTTATTAATATATTATTAGAAAGTTTGTAACCAATATGATCAGGATTTTTTTTGCAGCAATCAAATACTGTGATGTGCTATTTTGATATAATAAAAGATAATATAGAATCTCAAAGTTCTAATGTAATTTAAAGATTGAACAACTTGGAAATATTTATATTGAAACATAAATATTTTGGGCTTCTAAATCAGACATAGAGATTTAAATCTAAATACAAATGGATTATTAATCAGAAATCATACTCTATGTTTATTTTACAGGAGAAAGGAGAGGACTTTTCTACATGGTCTATAACCTTGCAAAGAACTCTTACAAAATCACATCCAGACCATAACTTAGAAATGTTGCTTGTGCTATAATAATGCCAGAGTTCTCCTTCATGTCTTTATCTCCTAAAGTCTGAATTATTGCCAAAGGCTGTGAAGAAAATGTCCTACAAAATTAGATATCATTCAGATAGGACAAATGCCTATACACCTATCCTAATAGCATATATGAAGGGCAAATATAAGTGCCTTGAAATACATATTTTTAAATATTGTGTCTTAAAATACATTGTTTTTAAACAGGTCCAGAGTGGCAATATTTCAACACAGCAGTGTCCTGGGCTGCCTTAGGAGAAGCACTGCCAGCAGATTGAGGCAGCTGATCCTTGCCTTTTCTCAGTACTGGTGAAACATATTTGGACTGTTGGGTCCAGTTCCAAGATCCTCAGTTCAGGCGAGAAACGAACATACTGGACTGAGTCCACTGAAGGGCTGTGAATACGATTAAGGGACTGGGGCATCTGACATATGAGGAGAGACTTTGAGAAACCAGAATATTTAACCTCAAAGTGAAACAGCTCAGGATAGTGGTGATCTTATTCATGTGCCTAAATTCCTAATAAAAGGATGTCAAGAAGACAAAGTCTCTTCTCAGCTTCTCACAGAAGCCACCTCTGTAGTCCCCACCTCTACCAAAAACCTTGCCATGCAAACCCAATGCAGAGTAAAAAGTGAGAAGCAGGGAATTCCATTTAAACATAAGAAAAGCTTTTTTTACTTTGAGAGTAGTCAAGCGCTGGAACTCATTGACCAGAGAAGATGTGGAGTTTCCACCCTTGGAGATGTTCAAAACTCAACTGGGCACAGTCCAGAGTAACCTCGTCTAACCGAGCCTGCTCTGAGCAAGGGGATTGGATCATATGATCCAAAGATGCCTTCCAGCCTCAATTATTCTGTGCCTATGTGGTTTTGTTTTTTTTTTACTTCAAATTATATACCAAACTTGTTCTCATATTATTCTGGTATAGACATTTATTAGTTCCTCTCTTGAGAGGACTTAAGTGTAATTTTTTTATTTTGTGAAGCATATAACTTTTATGTGTATACTGAAACTGAATGCAATATAGTAGTTATGCAGACGGAAGGATAAGGGAAAAAAAGGAGAAAGAATCACAGCCAACCTCATAAAATATGGATCATACTGAGACTGGAAAATAAGAGATGAGGGAGAATTCCATTCCCCAGTTCAGCACTCACATACTATTTTATTCACATAAATACACTCATGTACCAAGACATTAGGAATCAATAGGTAGGGGTAAAAAAAAAAAAAAGGCTGCAGTATGTGCTATTAAAAAGCATACAGTTGCACAATGTCATCATATTGAGCCCAACTGATGAAATAGAAAGAATAGCAAATAATCAGTGGCATTCTAAGGTTTTGAAGTACATAATTAAGAAACAAAGGAAAATGATCCAAGTGATTTACTATGAGAAGTAGTCAGAGGTAACATGGACACTGATGTTTATATTATGGCCTCATTTCTGATAAAATCTCATAATCCTTTAATTTTTCAAAATTCTTTGAAAGGCTATGTGGAAGCTGCAATCAGCTCAAAGTAGGTTGTTCGTTGTGTTGGAATTTGTTCTTCAAGACACTTTCAAGGTTGCGGTCTTTTAAAAAATATATATGCTCATAGAACCTGGTAAAACATAGGAAAAATATCTCTTGAGATTCTATCCACTCAATGACTGTACTGAGAACTGGAGACTGTTAAAAAAGAGGAAAAATGAAAAAGAAGATGCATTATGACATGACATAGACATTGCTATGTCCAATTTATTTTCATGTCCTTATTTAAAATATGTAAGTCTGCCTAATTGCAATTCTTGGAAAGGCAGCTGTATTGAGAAATTAGTCATGATTTTCTCTGGAGTTACACAAGGGAGCTTACTGACAGGATCTGATAACCCAGTTAATATAACTGTATTTGGAAGTAATGCTTGATGAGCTTTCATATTCACAAACTCCAAATAGCATGGATTGTCTCCTGGAAACCCTTCAGAAAAGTCGGGAAGTGCATCTGTTGAAATATATTCTCAGAGTGTACACAGTCAACAAAATTCTACAGAAAGGGGCAGAGTTCACTATCCATAAAATTTGTTCAGAAAAGTTTAGGGGAAAAAGAAGACTGAGCATGGAATGTTTTTGGCAAGGGACATTGACACTGTTAAATATGTGGCAACCCAGCGGTTTCTTTTCAACCTTATGACTGCAGCTATGTCTAAGCTGGAATTAAGGACTCCTCCTGATGTCCGTTCTTGGTTTGCAGGTCTGTATTGGGGGAATGACAGATACTTTAACAGGAATAGCCCAATTTGAGCACTTGGCAGTTCTTGAAACTTGCGATGTGATATGAAATAGAGAGAGATTGCACTCATTAGTATCTACTGTAGTTCAGTGCTCAGAGAAATGGTTATTACTAATAAGCCAAACGTTGAGAACACTGAAAGAAAAGCTGTAGCTAGCAAAGATGACACTGAAGCAGAGTGGGAACTCAGAGCCATGCTTCTGCTGTAGGAAACACAAACATCCCTAGTGCCACTGGAATGAGTAAGAGCAGCACTAAGATCAACCTGGATCACTCCATCATCTGACAAGAAGGTATCAGTCAAGGACTGTCAAATACCTTTTTTTTCTTCTCTCAGTTCATATTGATCAACCCATGAGGAAAATTTTCTCGTTTACTGCTGTGAGATACTTTTGTTGGATCTCACTACTAGCTGATTTAAAGCTTTTACAGAATTTATGGTTTTATGGAAATGTTTTGACAGAGACAAACAATTCCTTTTACCACTTACGTAGGAAGTCTATAGTGTCACAGATGTTCAGACTCCAAGGTCTCAACCAGAGCTGGAGATACAGTAGAAACTTTTATTTTTCTATATCTCAAAAAGTAGGATAGGGATGCTGTTCTAGCAAATACTCCTTTGTGTACCTTTTGAGCATGATCTGCTATGCCCATTGCTGCACTACTCCGTATCAGCAATAAGCCAAATTTTCTTAGCAGGCATAATGACTTTCCAGGAGGAACAAAGCTTGAAACCAAGAGGCATTTACATTTCACACCTGGGGCCAAATACTTCTAACAGGTAAAGGCAATCCTCTCTCCCCCAGAATTTAAATTTGTCACACTCCGTTTATTTGTTTGCTTGCTTGTTTATCACAGTAGAATGAAAGAGAGTTCTTGCAGAGCTGAAAACAAATCAGTCTATGGGTTGCTACAGCTGTTAACCAAGAGAACTGAGGGGGAACTGAAAAGGAGTTAGGAAAGCTTTATTGTCTAAATCTTCAGCTCACATTACAAAGAGACTTGGGACACACACATGCAACCTACATTCTTCCACTGGGGAATAAGAGTTTTGTAGACACCGAATGCAGCAGAAGTAGACAGACAATGCATTTTTACTGCATCTGACTGAAAAAGCCTAATAAATTATTTTATTTTTGTGAAAAGTCTGAAAACTTGGTGAGATTTTTTTTTCATTATCCACATTCTTACTCAACTCTAATGTCTGGTGATGTATCCATGTCTGCTTGATGAACTGGAGAGCTAGCAAAGGAGATAGCAAACTGGAGAGCTATCAAAAAAGGACTAAAAATATTGCACAAAGCCAATGATTTATTGAAAGATCTCACTACATGTTTTCAAGAAGAGAAGAATAGTTTCAACACAAAAAAAAAAAAGAAAAGGAAAAAATAATCTTAAAATTAGTTGCATTTCTCACCAGAAGAAAAGCTAAAGTTTTGTTTTGGTTTGGTTTGGTTTGGTTTTTTAAACCGAAAGGAGAAAGGGTAATTCTTACTTTTGTAATGAGGTCTTGGCTTTTATTTTTTATCTTGTCCTCAGAACCCAAACATACTAAATGTTAAGATAGATTTTGCTGTACACAAGAGTTCATTTGAATTTATTTTAGGTAACTTGCACTTTTCTAGCTGAAATTCTAGATGTTTCAGTGAGGGGATATTCTCTCTTATTAGATTTTATTCATTTCTTACTACCTTAAGCAGATCTTAATATTGAAATTTTCTCTTTTTTCCTTTTCCTTATTTGCCAGGAAGAGTGTGAAATTCTGGCACCATGAGCATCTACAGAACCAAGGTTTCTGTGCTGTCCAGATGTGAATAGAGTTGAAATATTAATGTTTTACAAGTGTGTGCAAATACACAAACAAGCCTACAGTAAAGCACTGCATATTTTGAGATCATTTCAATTAAAGTTAGTTCAGAGCTCGTTGTTATATGCTATTTCACAAAGTAATAATTTAACGCACTAAATTACCATTCTCTTCCTCATAGAAAGTGACACTCATGACCATGTAATAAAATATTTTATGGCCTGTTTTTCAGAGTCTTAATTCCACTTTGTCGTAGTAGGAGGAAGTCACAAGTCATTCCACTCTAGCTGCCGTTAGGGGATGTATTGCGTTCCCAGCCTATGCACTCCTATTAAAAAACCCGACAGCCTCTCATCTGCAGATGGCAGAAGCCTCTAAAGCTGTTGAACTGGCACTCAGTCAGTTGGCTTTTGATCTGGTTGTTCAGATGTAAGAGCCTGTTTAAGCAGAAAAGAAAATAGGCTGTTCATGTTCAGTTAGTAGAAAACTCTCTTCCGATGGGGCTTTGTGTCTTTATCTGTTCCTTCAGCTGCTTTTAATTAATGTTTTGAAGACATCGTGTATTTCGGATTTAAGGGCGAGAATAACTCTTTCTAGCTCAACTCCATATTAAACATCTTGATTGTGAGCAGCATCTCCGGTTTTTCCCAGTGGACTGTCCACAAAATAACTTATTAATAAATTTCTTGAAATAGGTACAGATTTTCTCATTTAGCAAGGAATACAATCCCAATTTATGTTTTTTTGGAGAATCACAGCTTAGTGTAGACTAAATGAATACATAAATTAAAAACCTGTTTCACAGCTTTGTACAGAGCAGCCATTAAACTTCAAGGGTTATGGGGGAGCCCAGCAGCACAATGCCTATAATTTGCAGGGAACTTTTGTGATCCTTCAGGATGAATCCCTAGGTAATAAATATCCACATTACTACTTTTTAATTAGCTGTCCAGTGGACGCAGTGCAAAGCAGCAGTTAGCACAGTGCTTTTCCAGGGCGGGGAAAATAAATTGCCGGAGTGGCCATGGAAAATTTAAGCATGGGAAAACTCCTAGCTGGCACACAGAGGTACAGAGACACTTTGCACTTCTAAGGGAGAATGAAAGATTGATCATCCAAAAGCAAGACGTGGGCAAAATAATAAAGGTGCAGAAAAGGTGGCTGAAAGTGGCAGTGCTGGGAGGTAACAGAGCATTACCATGAGTGGTGCTGTCATATTGCCTGTGCTGCTCATTGCAGTGGTATCTCCTCTTAAAATAAGGTCAAGCAAACAAACAATGAAGTGTAATTGCATTCAAATTATTAGAAAGGGATAAACGACCAGAGAAAGCAGCAGTTGTCAAGGCACAGAGAGGCCAGGGGCTCGCCTGGACCAGGAGCAACGGAAGCCCCTCCAGGACAAGGCTCAGCAGGCGGGGCATGTCCCACTGCCCAGCCAGGAGCAGGACACCTCCCTGGGGATGGGCTGATGGTGGGACCTCGGATGGGGCCAGCAAGGTAAAGTTGTGGGGAACTTGAGATCGGCCCTGCAACAGCACTGAGGCAGAGGCTGATGGTCTCAGGGGGCTGACATGGAGTCCCGGGCTAAGAGGGAGAGACCTGAGAGAGCCCCCAGGGCCTTGTAACAGGGTCTTGATCCTGCCTTCACAACCTGGTGGAAGCACCGGTCACAAGACTGTTTTCTCATAGGAGCAAGCCTTTCCTCATATTTCTGCTGACTACAGAAATTACAGAGGTGCACCTGTCCCCTTTCTGATGAAATGGTTGTTCACATCTTTTTGGAGAGAGACATTATGGGAACACTCCTTAAGAGGTGCACCAAAGAGTCTTCAGGGCAGTAAATAGCATGTGCATTCAGGAGAGAAGTTTGAACTTTTATACCTTGAAAAATGCCCCCCGGTGAAACGTGAAAATAGCTTTGCACTGAATCCATTGAAATAAATAACCAAAAACTAAGATAAAGTAGTTTAAAGGAAACTGTTACAAGTTAAAAGCTATATTCCTTCACATTGCATCTCCCAAATTAGCAATTAATGAACAAATAATGAATAAGTATTGTTGAGTAGTTCACTATCGTGTCCTTGAATAAAGCACTTGACTATGAACGAAGCATGTAGCCAAAAGAGATTGAACTGAGAGAAGAAAAATAATTAAAGACTGATCAAATAATTGACGTTTTTTTTTTTTTTAAGAAGGTTTGTGCAGGGGTTATCTTATTGTAGGAAAATGCAGTAATCTATGGTTTAACAAAAATCCAACATAAGCAAGCACTTCTTTTGCTGTTACAACTACAGTAATCCAAATGACTTAAAGTCATCTCTCAGCTGTTTAAAAATTTGATCAAGTATTTATAAAGATAAATTAGAAGAACTTAAAATGTTAACAGTTACCAAAACTGGCAGTAGTATAAATATTTGGAAGTGTTCTAAATGTAAATATCCTGGAAGATATTTACTTTTCATATGCAATCTTACCTTAGGCTGCTTGTCAAACGTGAAGACATCCTCCAAAAGGTAGCAGACATGTTTTAGTATTCCAATCACAAAGCAGTGTTGCAGTCATACAGCAGCTGACAACTCTGTGTTGCACTTCATTGTGCTGCAGTAGAGTTGAAGTGATTCACAAAGAACTGAATGAGTTGACGTATGTGCAGAACTTGACAGCTAGCTGACTTATGCTGGGGTATGGAAAGGGTGGAGGCAAGGAAGAGCCATGGTGTCTGGTGGACTCAGTAAGAACTAAGTGTGTTTGCCCCTCACTTTCACCTCCAGCTTATTTAAATTGTTTCAGTAAGGATAACTGAAGTTTGGGAAACCAAGTATTCACTCTTCAGCGTTGCTGATATAGAACCTAAGGATTCCTATGTATTTGGGCAATTCGTTCCCAAATATATTTCCTAATATTTGTAGCATGGCTACTTCTGGCAAGGACACCCTCAGAGAGTGTTCACCTCATCATGGCAGCTCCTAGAACAAGCAGTGACTGAGTGTGTCTCATTGTGGGTCCCCGGGTCTTAATTTTCCATTCATCAAGATCAGAGATGTGGGCAGAGTGTACTGAAGCTTCCTTTCACTGCAAATGTCTAAGCTTCCTTCCTTCATAACAAAAGCACAAAAAGGAGGTGAGTGAATCTGATGCATATAAAGACATGAGCCTGATACAGAATCAAGATGCTGTGGTATCCAAATGCAGAGAATTACAAGCACTACTTAAGTTACCATTTTACATACATTTCTTTGTAATGGAGGTAACAAGAAGACCAAATTCTTAAAGAAAAAGCAGATTTAAAAATAGAAATAGATTAGGATGATCTGTCTAACATTGCCTATACACATTTAGAGGTCCAATGTTAGGCCTTCATGTCTTTTACTGTCTTTCTGTAGTTTTTGGTATTTTGCTATGGGCCTGATTTTCGTTAAGATACCTGGAAATATTTCATAGCCACTCCATAGTATGCAACAGAGTAGCATGTCAGTAAGCATTGTTCTGATATTATTTTCAGCTTTTACTCAAACTCTGCTGCTTTTTAGAGTTTGAATTTAGCAACTGAAACGAATGAAGTGTACAAAGAACAACTTGTGATTTCTTTAGCTTCTTGTCCTACCTGAAGAGAACTACTCAAGAATCTCCTTTCTCCCCCCAGAGAAAGATGAATATTGTCCTTTCAACCTGCACTGTGCTATTGTATTGTGAAGGTTCTGATTTTGGTTGGCATTTTCCTCTCAAGAAGAACATGCCTCTCCATGTTCTTCTACAAACATGAAACTGATTCTGAGTGTGCTTGAGTACATTTGAGAAAAAGGCATTTCTTTCTCATCTTTGGCCTATTTTTATGTTTTCAGACATTAATAACTTGGAGGCTGTGCTTAGCCATTCTTTTTCACGCCAATCAAGTCTGTTAGTATTTAACTTCCATTTAAAATTCTATTATCTTTGAGTACACTGACTGTTGTTGCTGAGCTTACAGAAATGTTTTAAAAGCTCTACTTCAACTTTTTTTTTCTTAGCTGCAGATATTAGGACTGTATTTAGCAACTATACTGCTGTGAAACCAAGATAGCAAATCAGTTTATGGATTCAACAGGCCTACTTCTACAAATGTATATTTTAAAACATTGACAAAACCCTATTCTCTTATGCTTTCTGCTCATAGATTCTTTTTTTCTTTTTTTTCACCTGTAAATTCAGGGCATGCAGCCTTGTTAAAGCAGAGACACTCCCCTGGAGTGATTGTTATAAAATGAAATTTCATGATTGGTTTCAAATCCTCTCTTGCAAATGTCATATTGTGGTCTCTTGTCAGACTTCTCCCACTCTTCAATCTCACCCTTCTGAAATAACATTTATTATAAAGCTATCAATTAAAAACATTCAAAGAAAACCCATCATGCTAACTGCTTACAGTTCGGTAAGCATAATCATGTTTGCTAAAGTAAAGATGATCAGATTCATGCATTACACACATTACCCTAAATTTCCACTCTCATTCTATCCACCAAATCGTCTCCAGAATATTGTTTCATAGGCAGACAAGGAGTGGAAAAATCCGAAAACAAACAGACAAACACCACAGCCTCCTCAGCCCCTAAATATTTGTTTCTTCAAAGTACAGTTGTCTTTTTAAAGTTACTGTAGGCTGCTAAGCAAGTTGAGTGTACTTGCTCCAGAAGCACTAGCTCAATAAAGTCCAATAACGCAGTCCTCCACATGAAATTACTAGAACATTAAAACCTACTTTTTATAGGAAATAACATTAACTTCTAGTCTAATTATCCATAAATACCACCTAAAAAGCTGTGGCAGTTTTCGATTTTTTGAGACAAGGGACTCCAGTAGAAAAATCATGTTGGTAATTTTCAGATATTTTCTTCTTTTTAATGTATTATTTTTCTTCTCTTACTCTGTCTGTAAGTATTTCTTAGAGAAATGAACACAGCTGGAGGGACATGAAAAGTAGTTATAATGAAACCTCAAACCACTTCTAAAATACACTTGTGTTCAGCATGTTGCTTAAGTAGAATACACATTGGGATAGCATAAAAGGTTTATTAGCTTTCGGAATGAGTTACATAATTCACTCATTGCTTCATCAGTTCAAAGGAAAAAAACAACCAAGCAAAAACAGCTGTCCAAAGATCTTAAGGACAAATGTGTTACCCTATTCCATCAAATTTTGTATTTTCCAATATACATGTCAATGTACACTCATAAAAAAATATAGTTACAATTGATAGATAACTGTAATTGCTTCAATTATTCAGGAAGTACAGCTGTTAAGGAATAACTACCTTTTCAACAACACATCATTTTTTTTCTCAGATGTGGCTATGATTGTCAATGGCAAACATAGCTCCGAACATCAAAATTTGCCAAAATAATTGCAGATTCTTTCAGAATCTGTTTTGCATGACTCAGTCTTCATGAAGAAAACTTTCAAGTTTACTCACAGAACAAAACACCTTTGAAAGTAGGTGGATTTTCCATTACTGTTTTAAATGTACTAGAATGCCTAACATGTTATACTGAGAGTTTTCATATTATTAAATTATGTTAAATGTAGAAATGCTAATTTTCAATAAACCCTATAGCAATTTAGCAATAATGTGTTACCTTCCCTAATACAGATTTCTCAGCAAAATGGAAGGATACTAATGTCTAACAGTAATCCATTGGTAACATACAGGCATATCTACTTTGCCTGCTTCAAGAGGTCAAGGTTCTTTGGTGATAGGTCAAGATGGAGAATCAACTACATATATTCTGTATTATAATATCTTCAATCTCAGCCAGTTTTTCATATACAAAATGAATCAGGAATAATTACTAATAATTACCTGAAATGCAAATAACTCACTGCCTATAGATTGGATAAATATCACAAAGTTTCAGCGGTGATCAGAACAGCAATAAATAATTGCTTGCTTCTATGAACGTGTATCTGGAAAAGTTTTCAACTCATGCAAATAATAAATTTCAGACCCCCCAGTGTTTTCTGCACCTCTCCAGAGTTCCCTCAAGACCACTCCCAGGTAGGGGCTGGGAACCAAATAAATTTGTTTAGGGGGGAAGAAGGATGTGGATTGCTTGGTAGTTCTGCAAAATTAGCTTTGTTTATGTCAAGGAACCCTTCCCTGTCACAGGGGATCTTTGCACATGCATGCAACCTACCCTAAAAGTCTTTATATAGGTCATTAAGTGCTTCATAAAGCACTAGTCAAACATAGGAAAGTAATCAAATAAAAGTCTAATCAAACAGATTGATCTTAAGCAAATAGTGTAAATGACTGTGGGACTGAGTTCCCAAGCAGTCTGTTTGTGTTTGAGAGATGGGGTGACAAGGCGAATTAATAAGTATGATGTGTGAATACTTTTCTTTCTAAAATACAGTTAGACTTTGGAGCAGAAGAATCAAACAATAAATGCAAAAGCACCTCAGAGGTCTCTCAATGAGACTTGACCTAACAAAAGAAAAAAAAAAAAAACAACAAAAAACCACGAAAAACCAGAAAGTAGCATTCTATCTTTTGGAGCTGTACGGAGCATAGAGCAACTCAGTAATAGCCTTGCCTGCACAGTAGTATCTGGTAAATATTACAACATGTATAACAAAGGATATTTAAAAAAACCCTCTTCTGTTCAAAGAAAATGTGAGCATATGCTCCACTATCTCATGAAATGAATAGCAAATGTAAGCCCTATTTGGGAGGTTTATTAGCTTTGGCGTATTGCACATGGCACTGCAACGTGTGTCTTGTGTTCTTTAGAGATTAGTTTTGAAAATAGCAGAAGCAAAACTAATCGAACACTTGTTTCTTCATAGCTTTTATTTCTTAGCTTCTGTACGTAGCGAATTCCAAGTGGATGTCAGTGTAATATTAGTCTGGGGCATAGAATGCAAAATTTTGATTTAATAATGTTGTCTTCATTAGTTCAAAGATTTTCAAAAATAAATAAATCCCTAGATTTTTTCCCTTAAGGGCCAGAGCACATTACTTATCTGTAGTCATGCAAGGTTTTGGGGAACTGGAAAACTCTGAAATAAACTGAAAAAGAGTGGCAACTTTTTACATAATGGAAGATACACTGAATAGAGCTGCAGTCATTATTGTGTTACCTGATGCCAGTAATGATTTCTCCTACCAGTATGCCAGACTGTCTAGCTGAAATACAAATAGCATCACAGGGTATCCAAGACACAGAAGATCGTACAGGTCTTATAGCCATTTTCAAACTAAGCCATAAGGAAATGAGAGACAGAAAAGAAGTTAGGCTCGTTCTCAGCAGGTAACAAAGAAATGCTTATATCTGCTTTGCCTAGCAGCTCTGGGGATTCTGCGTCTCTCATATAAAAATCTGTACACTCCCAGAATTTTGTGTACATGAGTGAGATTCAAAATTCTCCTCTGTATAACCCTTCATTGCGTCTCTGCCACTGTTGAGAAATCAAATGAAGCTGAAAATTCAACAAACTGAGAGAGGGAAGATGCTAATATTTGAAAGGGAGGCTACAATATTTGAAACAGTGATGTGGGAACTTTTTTATTCTTGTCTTTTTGACCTTGGAATAGTCATGTCTCTCAACTGTATTTCAGTTCTTCATCTGGAAAATAACAGTATAAACATAAGAAAAAAGCTGAAGTTGACAGATCTCTTACAACAGCATTCAGGTGTTATAAACTTCTATATCCGACTGTCCTATCATCCAGGCTGGATATCCTACCACAAAAGAAACAAAGAAATTGAAGGAAACCCTTCATCTTCAGACGAAATAAGGTTGCTCTTTTTTTGCCTCAAACCTATCTTGTTTAATTTGTCACACTTAGGAAAAAAAAATCTACTACAGTCAATGTATTTGAGTTCAAAAATATTTTCATAGACAAGCAAGTGTCTAATTCAGATATGGGATCAATAGTGGTCATGGGCATCATCTAAATTTAATAAGCTGATTTGTTTTGTGTTCATTTTCAAGGTATACTCTGGGGACTGATTTTATAGCCACAGAAATCTTGAGGAAATATTCAGGGAAAGTCAATGTTGAAGCTGTATTTACCCTAAAAACCTGGTTTAGTAATTACATTAATCCAATTAACATATTATCGCTATCTATTCAAAATAAGCCAAATTTTGAATATTTGATAGCAAAAACCTGTGTTCAGCTGAAGTATCACCGATAACTTCATACAGCAAAATTGCTAATCAAGTTCAAGAAGGCTATAATCTTTTTACAGGGAGAACTACAAGAGAAAAGCCAACAAAAGAAATTTTTTTTTTCCAATTAGTTGTCTTGTTTGCCAATATGAGTGTTTCTCCAGCCTTCTCTTTACTTTCGAGCTCTTATCTGTAAATCTAGTCTTTACAGACACTGTATTAACTATCATAAGCTTGGCTGGACGTCGTGGTTTTTGGACTGAGGGTCGAGAGAAGAACCAAGAGGGAGCACCCACCAACCATGGTCCCGGGCAAAACATGACTCAGGCTTTCTTCTTAAAACAAAACAATTTATTAACAGTTACTTAACAAGAGACACAAGGGAACGAAACCGGTTACTTGAGAGGAGAAAGAGAAAACAAGGCCAGATCTTAAAACAACACCTCCCCACCTCCTATTTCCTTTCGTTCCTGGCTCTACCTCCCCCCCAGCGGTGCAGGGGGACAGGGAATGGGGGAGTGCAGGTCAGTTCATCCATGTTGTTAACTGCCGCTCCTTTCTTAAAGGAGAAGGAGTCTTTACACCATTTTTCCCTTGCTTCGGTGGATCCTCTACTCACGAGGAAAAAGTTCCCAAACTTTTCCAGCGTAAGTCCTGCCCGCAGGATTGCAATCCTTCCCCATGGATGCACCAGTTCAGGCTTTACCAGTCTCGGCCTCTTAGGGAGCTGCTGCCACTCGCGTCGGCGTGGGTCGGCCCACGGACTCCAGATGCCTCCATGACCTCGTTGTGCATTCCATGCCCATTATTAACAGTACCTCGTCGTGCATCCCCTGCTCCACGACCTCTTCTGGGCTCAGGCATCTCTTCCCCGACGTGGGTTTCTCCACGGGCCACGAGTGGGTCTCTGCTCCGCCGAGTACACCCTGGCTGCAGGGGGGCCGCCTGCCATCTCACACCGATTTGCAAGGGAAACCTCAGCTCCAGCACACCTCCTCCTGCTCCATCCTTAACTGACCTGGTCGTTGTGGTTGTTTTCTCTTAGCTCTTAATCCTCTCTGGGGGAGTGTCGTGGGTTGGGCTGAGTTCGGCAACCAAACCCACGCAGCTCTCCCAGTCCAGTAAAATGGAGAGGAGAGAAAAATGTAATAAAAGAGCTGAGGATCGAGACAGGAACAGAGGAGCACCCACCAACCACGGTCCCGGGCAAAAGAGGCTTTTTTTCTTAATGCAAAACTATTTATTAACAGCTACCTAGAAAGAGAAAAGCACACAAAAAACGGTTACTTAAGAGAATAACGAGGAAAACAAGGCCAGGTCTTAAAAACAACACCACTCCCCCCCCCTTTGCCTCTTCTTCCCGGCTCTACCTCCTCCCCCCAGCGGCGCAGGGAGGCAGGGAATGGGGGAGTGCAGGTCAGTTCATTCCAAGTTGTTACTGCCGCTTCTCTTAAAGGAAAAGGAGTCCTTACACCATTGTCCCTTGCTCCAGTGGATCCCCTGGATCCCCACGGCGAAAGCGTGAATCCTACCCGCTGGGGCGGCAAATCCTTACCCCATCGGATTTGCCCCAAGTGCGGGCTTTACCAATCCTGGGCTTTTAAGGAGCCGCAGCCACTCGCTCTGGCGTGGGTCATCAATAAACTTTAAATGTGCTCCGGCGTGGGTCGTCATGTCGACCTTAAATGCGTCTCCGTACAGACTCTGAATGCGTAAAATGCGTAAAATGCGTAAAATGCGTAAATGTGTCTCTACCTGTGCCCATGATTCACAATAGTCTCAGGCTTAGGCATCTCTTTCCGACGTGGGTCATCCACTGGTTGCGAGTGGGTCTCTGCTTGCTCCACCGAGGACTGTTACAAAGGGGTCGCTGCTGGCAAGGGGGACTCAGCCGCGGCACACGTTGTTCCGTTCCATCTTCACTGACCTCTGATCTGTGCGGCCGTTTCTCTGAGATTTCAGTCCTGTCTGGGTGAACTCGGCCCGGAGGGCGCCCCGGCAGCGGGGCTCTCCCCGAGTTCCCCAAGCGGCTCCGCCGCCGCCATCCTCGACGGAGCGGGCCCGGCCCGGCCCAGGCCGCCGGCCCGGCCGGGAGCCGGGAGCGGGGGCCATGCCCCCCTCCCGTCTCCTTGCTCCTGGGCACAGGCACACCTTTCCGGTTCCTTTGTCCGACGTAAATAGGGCAATTCGCAGAGGCGCCGATTGGCTCAAGCCCCGAGGGGGACGGGAGTCCGGTCTGATGGGCAGCTTCTGCCACCCGGACCTCCCCCCCACTTCAAACCATAACAGGGAGCTGCGCCCTCCTCCCCTCTCCTCGCTCCTGGGCCAAAAGCCCTTTTCCCGCCCCTTTGTCTCAACTTAAACAGGGCAATTCACAGAGGCGCCGATTTGGCTCAACCCCCCCGGGGGGGATGGGGCTCAGATCTGGTGGCACAGGGAGCAAATCCCCTCTCCTGCCACCAGAACACCCCCCCCCCCGCATCAAACTATCACACTGGAGTATATGATTCTAGGTATATGTAACTCACAAGCAGATCAAGTGACAATGCCATGCTAGTGTTGTGTAGCACACAGGTTTGAGGACTCCTGAAGAACACGAATCTCAGACTGCAACAGAATGGGATGCCACCAGAAGCTAATGTCTCTAGGTCAGCACAACACCCACCTGCTGCAACACATAACATCTGGGGTTGGACCTTCATGTCCCACCTGCAGGCGGTGCATGTTATTTACTTATGCTTCTCAGCTACAAGATTTTTTTAAGATTTTTATTTTAGTTTTTTAATGTGACTTGTAAGAGCACAAAACTGTCTATTTCTCTGTTTTTCTACTATTCATCTGTTTTTAGATGCAAAAAAGATGCTCATTTCTTTTTATGTAAATGCTAATGACAGCCTCTTTACTAGTAATATTTTATAATGTATTACAAATACAATATGCAAAGATGATATTAAGAACAGAAATTCATCACAATCTTTAATGTTTTAGTAACCAAAACACACTAAGAAATAATTATATTGCATTTACAGTACTAAAATTTTTTATTTTCTATAAAATTGCATCATCATTTACTAAACTGTCAGTGAAATGATAAGGGTTTAAAAGGGCAAAATAAAAGGGGAAATGATGAGGTCAAAACTGTGTAAAGGGGTGCTAAGACTACTTTTTAGACTCTGAATTTTTATCCATTTAAAAATTCATTCTTCAGTGGTTTTTGCATTGCTCAGCAAAGTTCCAAAATTCCTTAGGAAATCTTTCATATACCTAAACGACTATGAAATCAATAACATACAAACACATACATATTTGTATATTATTAACATACACAGTTTCACAAACTCCAGCCATTTTAATCCCATGATACACAAACTCTGCTTAGGGCACTCTGAGTTAACGCAGTAGAAAAATAATGATGTTCATATCCTGTAGCAACAGATTATTGCTGTCTAGTGGGGAAAAAAAAAAAAAAGTCTTCCATGGGGAAGCATAAGTGTGTTGTCTTTCACTGGGCAATAAAAACAAAAAAAGAATTGTAGAAATGTTGGGGGGAAGAGAAACAAGTAGAGAGTGTGAAGTGAAGAATCATGAGAAAAGATTGATTATGTAACAACATTAAAGAAAATCAAAACATCCTAAAGTTGACATGGATTGTTTTTTTGTTATTCTGCAGAAGTTTAGAAAAGGAAAACGATGTGTCTATTGTATTTTTGGTATGTACTCATCCAGCAACTGTCAATGAAGTCATACTGAAATCCAGGATATCATAAGGAACTCTTGATGACCTATAGAGGAAGGTCATGTTTCACAAAGCATAATAGCTGAAGCAATTTCAGTAACGTTTTCAGAAATGACTACATTTCACTATAGTTATTCCAAGGACACTAAGGTGTTTCAGTACCCATTACAATTCTGAGGGAACTATATGTCAGTTTTACTCACTTTAAATAGAAAAATGTTTTTCCTCTTACACTCATAGAGCTTTAGCTCAGGTTTTGGATTAGAAATCATCTTGAAAAAAATTGAATGATATTTTCAGAATGTATTTCAGACATGGTACTGGTAACATGTCACAAAGACTTTCTTACTTTTCCAGTTTGTTTATATTCACTTAATGTTTAATTATATTCATCTAATGTTTGAAGTTTGTATTCATTTAACATATCTGATTGGACAACTTTGTTAACATGTCTTAAAATAATATTTAAATGTTTTAGTATTTTTTCAGGACTCAATCTCAGACTACACTCTGCAGAATATTGTCAATAATTGGATATCCTCTTTCTAGTTCTAAGGAAACAGAGAGCAGCTACAGCAAAGAGGAGAACAAATAAGACATAACAGCAAAGGTAATGGTTGGGGCAAGCATCCTAAAAATGAGGAGAAATAAAATCTAAAGGGTTTGCCAACCAACTTAAGGCTGGCACATTGCAAACATCCCAGCCTTTGAGGATCAGCGCTGAAACTGTGCTTTGCAGATCCACTCTGTTAAGGCTCCAGACTACAAAATGAAGATGCTCTTCAGCAAATTTACACGGTTGCATGAGTGATGTCAAGTCCTGAAAAGAATTGGGCACGTTGTGGCCTTTGGTGTGAATCAGTTTGAAGTGAAAATACTGACAAGATGCAACTGTTTCAGACTTAAAAACTGAAACAACTGGATTATTTTACAGGTTTCAGTAACACTGTAAGAGTAAATATCAGCATTATGTCATCCTTCTTCAGATACTTTCAAGGTATTTTAGGGGACACAATGAACAACTTCAACACAACTTTGATGGTGCTGTGAAAGCTGCTGTTTTGCAGATGTCTAGTCAAAACAAATGAAAAAAAAAAAAAAAAAAAGACAAGGAAATAAGAGAGAAACCAGCTAAGAAATTAGTGTTCTCGAATACACAGCAGGAGAAAGAGAATTGGAAACACAGTCTTTTCTCAGGGCTCACTCACTATAATGTAGAAATAAGGGTATCATCTTTTTTAAATTCATTTCCTTGAACATTAAGGGGTCTGGAAATTGTGATTGACTTGTCTGATGATCAGCTTTTTCCCTTTTTTCACTGACCAGAGTGAAGCTGAGGCAGTTTCTGTGGAAAATTAGTAAGTTAAACTCTAAAAAAAGCATCCAAATCAGAGGGTTGGGACTCAAGCAACAAATCAGTTTTGAGACATTTACTTTGTCACATAGCAGCTACTGAAAAATTACTTTTCTGTTGCCATGTCTCATGCCTGAGCCAATAACTCCTAGAAGCCAACTGTAGTACATATTATGTAATTATTATGAAAGTATAATAGCAATTATGCAAGTTAGTGTGAACCCATTCAGTGTGCCGAAGTGGTGTAAAAATGGCAGGGGAGGTAGGACACTTCTCTTTTGTTCAGCAGCTGCACTGCAGCACTGCGATGCAAAGGTGAGAGGCAGTTTCTCATACATATACTTAACTATAGACACCTGGTATAGTGACACCTGTCACAATATTAATTTAATTATATACTGCAATGTAAAAAAAAATCTATCATTAACATGGCAGTGGTGGGGTTATAACAGTTAAACATTGTAACCTTTCTTTTGCCTAAAAGTGACACGATGTATCTCTGTGCTGTCAATTGGGTAGCCATTGACAATTGTTTAATTTACTTTTTTTAGACATTTACTTTTTTTAAACAGCAATCAGATATGTTGAAGAGGTGTGAAAATTTGTTTCTCTTCATGCTTTCCTTTAATCCTATGCCACAACAAACTATGCTTGTTCACCTCACTGTAAAAAAAAAAACCTTCTTTACTCCGTTATAGCACATTATAAATGGAAAGAAACTATTAGAATCCTTATTTACTTGTCGACATAGGTAAATTGAGTTGAAAACTTGCATAAATGGAGGCTAAGATAGTACTAAGACAGTAATGAATTCCACCCTCAGTCTACAGTGTCTTTATAGGGATTGAGTGGGAATGTAGTATAATTATGAATGCTGTAACATTGTACCTGAAAAGAAGATTAATATTTAGATAAGTCAAGTAACCCAAAGGGAATGAACTGATTACGTATTTAGAACTGGCTGTGATGTGCATACTGCAGACCACAGCCGCCAAAAAAATGCTGCCTGGTTATAGGTGAAATAGAAATGTTTTCCATTTGATCTTGGTGTTGTAAAAACACTGGGACTCTTCCTCAGTTCTGGACTTGTTCAGTGGAAAGCTATCATGTCTTTTCCCCTCTGTTGCCCCACAGTAGTAAATCATTACAGTTTGTTTTGAGGGTAAGCAGCTGATTTAGGGAAACTCATGTGAAAAGAGCTGTCTTGCAACTTGCAAATCAGGTTTGTCAGCTAGTAGCAGACAAGTAACTATTATTAGCTGTTACAGCAGGCAAGATATAAATGTCATTTCTTTCCAAAAGGTGAAGTTAAACTTTTCAGTTTCACTGGACAAGATTTCTGTCACAGTTTGAAACCGTGCTATATGTGGAAGCTACCACTGCACCATCTGTCATACTAAACGATATTTTGGGGCCATGTTGTAACCCAGTGGATGACTAGCAACCTTGACCAAAATACTTTCTGTAAATTAACGTTACATGTGCACTTAAAGCCTAAATTCAGCTTATTCACTGGTAGGTCAGCACCTCTGGAAGAGCTCCCAGTGGTTTAGGAAAGACGGGAACATACTGAATCATGCAGAAACATTTTGCATGGGGATTAATGGGGAACCTAAATCTAAACAGACTTCTAACCCTTGAGTTCTGCTGATAGATAGGGTCATTCAGCTAACATTCTTGCAAGCTAAGTAAATCAAATGGGGACAATATTTTGTCCAGTATTTTTAGCCCACCTTACACAAAGAGGTGCTGTAATTGTCCCGAACTGATGTAAACCATTAAACCTATTCATCCTTTCAGTGGTGAAAATCCCAACCTTTGACACTAATTTAATCTTTAAAAGCTGGTTTTGATGCTTTTCATAGGTGAGACTTTGCAAATATGAACACTTTGAAGATTATTGTTCTGAATCATACTTAGAGACATTATATGTACGATTTTGCCAAAATGTATCACTGCTCCAAATGTGATCTGTAGCTTTGATATCCTGCGTTACTGCGGGAAGGTGAAGGAGACAAAGCCTATCCTTTCTGCAGCCTGGGGAAACAGTTTGCTGCAGTTTAAAAAGCATCACACAGAAGTTGATGAAAGGACTAAAAAAGGCCAGCCCATATTTGAGGTAAAGCGGGGAAAGCTGGCAATACAGACTAGAGAAACAAATTATTTCTTTTTACCTGTACCATGTGCAGCTGATGTGCAATAACTGCAGAGAGATTGCTTTGTGATTCACTTTTCTGTGGTGTCCTTTTTCACCCTTAAATAAATAGCACTAAATTTTCTGAGAGCTGGTTGATCACAGATAAATTGCATCATTGTTCTTATGAGAGCTATAGGGCAACTGTCAACCTTGTATTAGGTATCCTAAGGTCCATTGGGAGGATAAGGGGATCTTGACTGTAAATTCAAGTCCAGAGCCAGATGACTGCACTTTCTCACCTGAAAGTAACTCAGGTTTGAACACCTGAGACCTTAGCAAAATACCTTAGGGGATCTTGTGAGGGACAAAGCTGTAATACATTAATTTAAATAAATAAATAAATAAATAAATTCATAATCTATTCCATTTATAAAAGTATCTATTGACCATTAGATCTTGGAACAAGACTTCCAGATTTCATGAAAGCTGCACCATAGTCCATTTGTTTATTATGGGTGATACTGGTTTAGGAATACACAGCGGCAAACAAATATTTTGAATGTCTAGTTGTATTCTCCAGTGCTTACATATCAAAGTAAACTTATTTTATGGTTATTTCAACAGCACAGCTGAAAATAACTCTGAATCTCAAAGCTACAATATCGCCCTAACAAAATACAGTATTTCACCTGTATAAAAGTGAGGGAAGAAAATTCAAAAACCTATTCATGATTTAAGACAGTCTGTTGCTTAGCAACTCTGTGGAGGATGATGGGATTTCACTCAGACACAGGCCAGTAGGCAGCTGGCTGGGGGTAGGTGCAAGGGACTTCTCCCCATGCTCCCACAGCACTGCTAGAAAAAGTCCCTGACTCCAAAAACACCTTTCAGAAGTCCAGTGGAGCATTTTTATTTTATTTTTCATAAGTTACACTTTGTTGTTGCCCTGACTTTGAGGTATTAGGCTTTCAATGCCATTCTGGCTGCTACACAACATGCCTACAGACTTCCAGCTTCCACTGTGGTGCTGTACTGCAGTTGTTATCGGACATGTAACCAAACTCCTCCCAAAAACACATCTGAGTACTATAGTCAAAGTAGTTCAAAATTGAGGCAATTTTATTCCTAACATTGGCCTCAGAAATCATCAGTCTACAACAGCTGTCCATCCACTGTTCCATATCTTTGTATCTTCTTCAGAATCCTAATAAGAGTTTCTCTGTAAGTGAGGCTTTGAAATTCTACTGCTGGTTAGAAATCACAGCAAGCTATATATGATGTCCTCACTTTGCAACATGAAATCTACCAGTAGATTCTCTGCCCAGTAGTATACCACTTCTTCATGAAAGTTTGTCATTGGGCTTTAGTGATTTCTCTGGAAAGGCAAGGGCAAGAATAACTCTTTACTAGCTTATTTGTTATTTTGACAAAATGCTCAAATTTAAGTAGTTTTTTCATTTCTGTGTTTTGTTTGGTTTGTTTTTTTCTTTTTAGTGGGAGTGGGAGTGAGGGGGAGGATTTTGACAAATCTTGAGATTCTTCATCCTCCTCCTTTTTTCCAAGCTACTGTAGAAATAGGTAAGAAAAATTTAGGTTAAGCTTTTGTCTGAGGGGAAAAAAAAGAACAAACCCCATGAGGAATCTTTTTTCCTTCCAACTAATTCAACACAATGTTTTTACCAAGGACCACAATATATACCTAGATTTTTACTTTATGTACACAAAAGCCCAAGTTTCAGTTTAAACCCTTCCTAAGCTTACCCTAAACCTCAAACTATTCTTTTTGAAAATCGTGGCAAATCTGGGCAGAGTTTCAGCTCCCTTTAGGAAAGTTTCTAACACATTTAACTTTGTCTCTGTAGAAAGCACGATGCCTAAACAGTACTTTATGTAACAGAGAGATGGTGAAACTGAACATCACACCTAATAGAGGTGCTTCAATACTTTTTTTTTTCCACAAATGTAAGGCAGATGAGCATGATTAGTGCTGCTTTCAGTTTTTTTTCTTTTTTCTCCTCTCTTCCAATCTTTGCTGTTCTATTATTAGTTGAGAAGTAGTAAGATTGTTACAAGCCGGGACTGATTGTAAACTGACACATAAGGGTGTCTATATAGAGATAAAAAATATAAATGTATATTCATAGAGAAATTCTCAGTTTTGCATAAAAATACTGTTTATTGATAGTTAATTCAGAAATAGTACCAATATAAAACAAGGGGAAAAAAAGCAATTCAGATTATCTCTTTTAAAATATTTTAAGTTAAATGTGTAACTTTACAAGAAATTTGCAATAAACCAGTGAATTCTCTTTTAACAGCAAGTAGTAAAATATTCCAGATGCAATCAAAATGCTCATTAGCACAGTAGAACAAGGAGACAGAACTTTGTGTGCCTTAATCTGTGTTACCCTGCACAAATCCCAGTTATATTAACCAAAAATAATGATAGACAACAGGTCCTCCTCAGATTCAGCAGGAGAAGAAAACGCATATGTCCTGGTTTTAGCTGGGACAGAGTTAGCTCTTCTTTTTAGCAGCTAGAAGAGCTCTGTGTTTTGATTTTACTCAGAGGCTCGCTCTGAGAAGAATGTTGATAGCAAGCTGATGTTTGTAGCTGGCCAAGGACTATTCAGTGTGCTGGAGTGCAGAAGCACGGTGGGATAAGGGGCGAGCATAGCTGGGACAAGGGGGCTATGATTCCCCTTGTGATTTGTGGTGGAACTTAAGATTGAGGGCCAAACTGGCCAATTAATATTCCATATCATGCAACATCATGCCCAGTATAAAAGTGAGGGGCAGCCGGACAGAAGGACTTTTGCACTTTGGCTCTTTTGCTGCTTCCACTCTTTTGCGCTTGCTGCGCTTTTGCTCTTCTTTTTCCTCTCTCTCCCAGTACTCCCACTCTTGGAGCACTCTCTCTCTCTCTCCCCCTCTCTATTTTGGGGCCTCGTGTTCATCCGGGATTGCAGCTTCGGGATGAGACGGGCTGCGGATAAGAGGGGGTGGTAAGCGTCTACACTGTGTATTAAGTCATCTGTATTAAATTGTTCTTATCTCAACCCACAGGTTTCCTGTTTCTCCTTTAATTCTCTCCCTCATTCCTGGGGGTGGGGGAGGGTGAGTGAGTGACCGTCTGTGTGGGATTCAGTTGCAGGAGCGGCCTAACCCACGACAGCATAATAGAAAAAAAAATAAAATTGTTTTCTTGTTATGGTACTTGCTTCAGACTTGAGATATCCAGGATGATGTCTCACCTAGTAGTTGCTTTGATTGCAATGCTGAGCCCAAGTCTTCAACAGTGTTTAGTCAGAAAGAAACAGAGCTGATCACTGAATGGTTGAGGTTTGCAGGGACCTCTGGATGTCAATAGTCCAACTCTCCTGCTCAAGCAGATCCACCTAGGGCTGGTGGCCCAGGAGTGTTCCAGATGGCTTTTGAATATCTGCAAAGATGGAGACTTCACAACTCCCCTTGGCAACCTGTGCCAGTGCTTGGTCAGTGCTGTCACTGGGCATCACTCAAAAGAGCCTGTCTCTGTCTTTTTGCACCTTCCCTTCAAGTATTTATATACACTAATAAGATCCCCTTAAGCCTTCTCTCCTCCAGCTCTCTCAGTCTTTCCTCATACTTGAGATTCTCCAGTCCCTTCATCGTCTTCAAAGTCCTTTGCTGGACTTTCTTCAGTATGCCCATGACTTTTTTGTACTGGAAATCCCAGAGCTGGACTCAGTACTCCAGGTGTGGCCATGCCAGTGCTGAGTAGAGAAGAAGGATCATCTACCTTGACCTGTAGGTATATTCTTCCTAATGCAGCCTACGATACCATTAGCCACCTCTGCCACAAGAACACATTACTAGCTCTTGCCTGACGGTTTGGTCCCATACTGTAGTTATTTAAATGTTAGTAACCTAAATGTTTCAGTTTCTTATCTGTAAATTGAACTAAACACTAAAGATACTTTCTGCAAAACTGACTTTCTCACCATGCTATATTTAAAACAGGTATACAGAGCACCTTACAATGATGTAGTCCATACACCTACTGGAGACAATATTGCAATGTTAGCAGCTAGTTTTAGTTTTTTCCAAATTTGTGAGTCAGCTTCACTTGAAATAATTCTCAGGCTTTTGGTTCAATGTGGATATTAACAATATTTAACAAACAAGTGTCAGAATTCCATTGAAACCAGTTTAGGTATATTTTTATTGCAACAATATAATCAAAAATATACCACCAGTTATGCAAATCAAATTATCTGTCAAAAGAAAGCCAGATTTCTCAATATAACTGATCGGAACAAGATCAAAGAAGAATCAGATGTTCAAGAGTCTTTTCCTCACTAAGCTGAAATATTAAGCATTCTCATATGCCTGTTCTAGCAGCAGTACAACTGCTCCTCAGATAGACTGATGTTTCCATTGTCATTAGGTGTGTTACAGTTCTAATTACACACCAAGTATATGTGTAATAAAACATTTTCTCTCTACTGAGCTACAGTCATCACGCACTAGATAGTGAACAGAAACACTGCTCACAGTCGGAACTGAAGATATTAGAGCCTTTTATTTTTGTTGTCCCTCATCTCACCAGGTTTAGGCTCTCTCCTGTGGAGATCTTTTTCTTCTCTCAGTTTGAATTTGGGTCATATGTACTCCTTTCCATTTCTAGCTCATTGGACTTGATTCCCTAGTCTGTTTCCCGCTCAGTCACTTAGTCAAGTGTTTGTGTAGCCCTTTCATATAAGTGTGTGCTCAATTTTACCCACTACTGCTTTCTAGTCCATCTCTCACCTCATTTAATTTCGTTTTATTTTGCTACTTTTCCACTTCCAAGTTTTGCTCACTTGCTTATATTCCAATTCCAGTGGAATGCAATTAATTTCTCTTCTTTTCTTGCTCAGTCTCAACTACTTGAGAGTAAACTCAAACTGGTAAGATTTGAAATTGCAAAGAAATGCATTATTCATTTTCAATGAACTAGAATGGGAAAAGGAAATGAGTACTGTGGGCTGAACTGTCAAAAGGGAATAGTTCTGGTGGGCTGAATGGCTAGCAAAAGGGAAGAAATGCATGGACTGGGAATGGGAGAAAGATTAAACTGAATTACAAAAATCAAATAAAGAGTAGCTAGGAGAAAGGAAATGATTTAGGGGAACAAAGAGAAATAAGGTAATAAGAAAAAAAAAACACCACATGATAAAATAGAGTATCAAAGGAGAAAATAAGCTAGGGTTCATGGGAAGCATTTGAAAAGCACCAAAGCAAAAATTAAACAGATTCAGCTGAAAGAAAAGTCCCAATATAAATTAATACAAGATTAATGGAAAGATACTAGCAGAAAAAAAAATTATAGGATTAGATTCTTCTTACATGGTCATCATGCAAATAGCCAAAAAGAAATAGAACTGAATTATTTGTACATCCATGTTGATTTGAGTGCTGATATGATGCCCGGTGCTTTCTCAGTCACTGTTCTGAGGTACTGAGCTCAGGGGGCAGCACTCGATTGCCTGATCATACTGGCTTCTGCAACAGTGAGCTTATTTCAATATTTGGCAAGGAGACAATCCTCTTTTTCTCTACACCTTTGTTACCTCAAGTGGAAATTATTGCAATGCTTTCTACACAGGGCATGCCTTCAAAACACTAAAAATTTGTAGATGGAGTAGAACATCCTAGCCCACTTCCTTAGTAGCATTTCACACAGAGAGTAGTTTGTTTTGACATTTTAAACCTTTTTTAAATGGTTTGGACTCATCTAGGCAAGAAGCAGACTGTCTTTTTTTGTCTTCTGCACAGCTGAAGTCACCTGAGGTGCTTCAGCTAAAAGCCCCTTCATGATAATAAACGAACAGGAGGAGGCTGATGGCAAAGTGTTCTCAGTGTGAAGTCTTTGACTTTGAACTGAGCTTTATTTTTTTTTTTTCCTTTTTCTGGGTTCTCTCAAAAACTAAATTTGATCATATCAAGAAATATTAAATGTCCAATCAATTAAGGGGGACAGGAGAGATCAGCTAGGCAGAAAGATGAACCAGTGGGACACTGCTAGTCAGAGAGGTATGAAAGAAGAAGCAAAAGGTGAAGGCAGAGGAGTGAAAGATGAGGGACAATTAACTGATACTAGAATTTGGAAAGTGTGTTCAGTGGTGGATCCTGTTCCAGGCTGACTGGTAATAAAAGAATGTCTTGAGCATAAACTGGTGAAATGTATGTATGATGAATTTGACTTTGTCAGATTATTTTTCAATTTTGGTACAGTTTTGTACAGTGTTTTACAAGAAATCTGTGTAAACTAAACCAACATTATCTCTGTCCTGGAAATAGTACATTTTAATTAGGATGAGCTGGGCCATATATAAATAAAATAAGTAGCATAATATATTGCGGTTTCTTCTAGGATGTCTTTCTAAACTTTATATTTCTTTCTTGTCAAGAACTAGAAATCACTTCAGAGTTTGAGTCTGAGACACTGGCTATTGCTCAGTTATTTGTTTTTTCCCAATGCCTGAGAGGTGGAAGGACTGACTGAAGGTTTTTATTGTTCAGTTAGACCTTTGCACACGAGAAGAGCAGGATTCTGCATGCATGATGATAACATGTCAAGCAGTGGCTGTCAATGGAAGGAAGAAGTAAAGGCAGCCCAAGCTTAGGTGATCACCCCTATGACAGAGGAGCACACAGAGAGGGATCAGACATCTTGTTGATGTCCCTGTGGAATGAAAGCAGAGAAATGTTCTTGACAGTGGCAACCGTGGGATTTCTCTCTTTGTCAGTGAAAGGAAAGCACAACTGACAGTCTCAGCCTGCAGTACAGCAGCAAGAATGGAAATAGCGTTGCAGAGTAAATGAGCCATAGGAAGAAGTGCAGTCCACAGAGTGGAAAGGTAATTTTTAGAGCTTTAATTTAAAACAAAATATTGCTAGTAAGTGTCCTTAATAAACAACAACAACAACAACAACAAAAAACAACAACAATAAAAAGGGCACTCAAATTATAGCTTTCTATGTGGAAGAGTGGATGAGATATCATATGTCCATCTATTCCATTTTCAGGTTATTGGAATGAGAAGTAAATATTTTAAATTTTATTTGATTTACTCAACTTTGATTGTTTAAGTAAACTTCCCATGTTTTGTAAACCTGCTGGAGAAGTCAATGTGAAATATCCTTTATTGTTTATTTGTCCTTTTCTTTACAATTGCCTAGTGCCAGCATCAGCTACAACATCAATACTTCTCATATCATAAGATAAATATTAGCTGCTGTGACCACCATGCCACCAGCAGGACTCAAACTATTTGCTTTCTTCTACCAAAGAAACACATATACTTAGACAAAGAGAGACTATATTAAAAGACATTAAGTATTTTAATGTACTAGATTAAGTATCAGAAAAGTTTCAGGTAAATAATTACTTTGCAAATATTAACAGAATAACACAAATCTCAACTCCCTGGTGAGTCACAATTTTAGGCAGAAACTGAACTGAATCCAAAATGTTTATAAATTCTTTGCTAATTTTAATTACCTTCGATTCTCAAGGATGAAGGGTTTAAGATGCTCATTTGCGTGAGGCAGAGCTGACTTTTCATTCCCAGTTATGCTATTTGTTCAATACATCTCAGTTCTTAGTGGTCCATTTGCCAAACAATAAGGATAGAAGAGTGATGCGCTTAAATTAGAAAGCTCTTCCAATGGTACTTAGTTACTGAGTGAGTGGTGATCCTCTTCTATGGCTACTGGGCCATGTAAGCACCTGAGAAGTTAATACAATCAAAAGCTATTATGTTTTTATTCACTTTACATAATTTTAGCTAAACTTATGAGCTTTCATTGGCAATTCAATATTGTCCTGGTTTCAACAGGAACAGAGTTAGTTCTTTTTAGCAGCTAGAAGAGTTCTGTGTTTTGGTTTTAGTGTGGGACTTGCATGAGAAGAATGTTGATAACACACTGATGTTTACAGTTGGTGCTGAGACCTCAAGGACTTTTCAACTTGCTTTGTTCTTGCCAGTGTGCAGGAGCACAGCAGGCTGGGGTGGATCATGGCTGGGACAAAGGGTTCACAACTCCCCTTATGATTTGAACTTAGACTTAAAATTGAGGGCTGAATTGGCCAATGAAGTATTCCATGTCATGCCACGTCATGCTCAGTATATAGATGAGGGCAGACAAGAAAGAAGAGCCTTTGTTCTTCCGGGGGCTCTCACTCTTGGACTCTCAGAGTGCGGTCTCTCTCACTCTCTTTTTTTTGACCCTTGGTTATCTGGGATTGCAGTGTTGGGACTTATCTGTTTTAGAATTGTTTGCTAGGACCGGACAGGCATTGGTCACCAGGTGGTGAGCAATTATGCTGTGCATAACTTGCTTGTACATATTATTATCATTATACATATATATCCTATTGTTGTTGTTGTTATTATTATTATTATTATTATTAAATTGTTCTTATCTCAACCCATGACTCTCCTTCCCTTTTCCCCTTTAAGACTCTTCCCCATCCCCTGGGAGCATGGTGTTTAGTTGCCGGACGGGCTAAAACGCAACAGATTAAGATACATAGCAGAAAACTCTTTTTCACCATCAGGTTCTACTTAGGGCTATGTCAGTATTGCCTGTCACAACATTTGCCAGAATACTTAGTTGTTCTTTCCAGTTAGATTATGCGTGATTTTAGCTATTTTAAGAATATTGAAAATATTAAGCCTGAAAGAGGAGAAACAATAGAGTTGACTTGTGTTGCATGGACAGTACCATCACAACTTAAAATGCTGTTATTACCAATACTATACAAACATAGCTTTTTCTCTTTCTTTAAAGATATATTCTCTAGAGAAAGGAGGTTTAAAAGGATGTTATTGTATTGAAAATGTAAAAAATAAAATTTTAAGGAAATTATTTAATTTAGATTGCATTTTTTATCTTGGTTCAGGCAGAGTCTTCACAACTCTATATTATGTGCTTTCTTTTGTTATATTATTCTTGATAGCTTTTTCTCAATTACATGATCATCTGTTTCATTCGGTGTATGGATATGTGCACCTAATGACCGTAAGGCACTGTTCTACATGGTTCTGTTTTTATTATCACTTCATAGCTCAGTATGAGGTCTTATGCTTTATTTACTGACTATTGTTCGAGCTCCTGCTCCAGCTAAGGTATTATAAGCTTCCTTGTTGACTTTCCTATAACACTCATCACTACAATTGTTTCACAGCTGTTAATTCATTTTCACACCTCTGTGACATGAAAGCAACCTGTTAGCTATGTTTATTAGGACAAATGATAAAAACTGGCTATAAAAATACAGAGATTTTCAGACACTATAATTACTATTACAGACAATACAAGATCAATCAGAAACCAAGGGCAAAGACAAAACAAGGTGAAGAAGGATTTAACCATTCATGACACACAAATCTTATTTTTCCTCAGTGCTTATTTGTTTTCTGTAGGGATAGGGTGTTAAAAACTACTATATTACAGTCACTGATGCAAGCTCCCTTGCTGTTGCAAGAAGCTATGTCACGAAGACTGAATGCAGAAGTCCAAAGAATATTTTTTCTGTATTCAGGCTATGGAAGAGGTTCAGCTCATGTTTAGTCCATCAGGCTATTAAGTTGCTCTACACCTTGTTCCTGGCAGCAAGGAAATACAAGTCCCAGTGCTGAAAGCGTGAGTACACGTATTATCATGATGGGATGGTGGAAATGAGATATTGCATGCTCATCTCCAAGATTTGTCATCTCCTCTGTGTCTCCATTCTCTAAAACTAGTCATTAGTTTGTGCAAATATACTTAAATCACAATCCACGTTTCTTCCCTTTAGCCCTCTATTTTATGACTTTAAGTGTTAGTAACAAAAACTAGAAGCAAAAAAACCAACATTAATCTGAAGAAATTATTAGCACCTGGGACCATTATCTGTACTTGATATGCACCAATTAGGAGTTAAACTCCAAATCACAGAAACATAATAAGAAATATCTGTCAATTGGTGAAAGTTCCTCTGACTCCAGAACAAATAATCCATGTAATCACCTTTAAAAAAAGTTTCTCTGCTGAACTAGGAGCCCATCTCCAAGTAAATACAAGATCACATCTTTCATAGACAAAGACCACAAAATTATGTATGTGGTCAACGGTTCAATGTCCACATGGAGGCCAGTGACGAGTGGTGTTCCTCAGGGGTCAGTACTGGGACCGGTGCTATTTAACATCTTTGTTGGAGACATGGACAGTGGGATTGAGTGCACCCTCAGCAAGTTTGCAGATGACACCAAGTTGTGTGGTGTTGTGGACACGCTGGAGGGAAGGGATGCCATCCAGAGGGACCTTGACAGGCTGGAGAGATGGGGCTGTGAGAACCTCATGAAGTTCAACAAGGCCAAGTGCAAGGTCCTGCATGTGGGTCGGGGCAATCCCAGGCACAAGTACAGGCTGGGCGGAGAATGGATTGAGAGCAGCCCTGAGGAAAAGGACTTGGGAGTGCTGGTGGATGAGAAGCTCAACATGAGCCGGCAATGTACGCTGGCAGCCCAGAAAGCCAACCGTATCCTGGGCTGTATCAAAAGGAGCGTGGCCAGCAGGTCGAGGGAAGTGATTCTGCCCTTCTATTCTGCTCTTGTGAGACCCCACCTGGAATACTGTGTTCAGCTCTGGAGTCCCCAACACAAGAAGGACATGGAGCTACTGGAATGAGTCCAGAGGAGGGCCACGAAGATGATCCGAGGGCTGGAGCACCTCTGCTATCAAGATAGGCTGAGAGAGTTGGGGCTGTTCAGCCTGGAAAAGAGAAGGCTCCGGGGTGATCTTATAGCAGCTTTCCAGTACCTAAAGGGGGCCTACAGGAAAGCTGGGGAGGGACTTTTTACAAGGGTGTGTAGTGATAGGACAAGAGGCAACGGATTTAAACTGAAAGAGGGCAGATTTAGGTTAGATATAAGAAAGAAATTCTTTACATTGAGGGTGGTGAGGCAGTGGAACAGGTTGCCTGGAGAAGTTGTGGATGCCCCATCCCTGGAAGTGTTCAAGGTCAGGTTGGATGAGCCTTTGGGCAGCCTGGTGTAGTGGAGGATTTCCCTGCCCACGGCAGGGAGGTTGTAACTAGATGATCTTTGAGGTCCCTTCCAATCCTAACCATTCTATGATTCTATGATTCTATGTATTAGTCAGTACAAAATTCTTCGTGGTCCCCTACATCATGAATATATTTATTCAGAACACCACTGTGGTTACCAGTTTGCTCTGCATGTCAGGATGTTTTTCTCCAACCTAACTCTCATATAATGAGTATATAATGACTGACTGCTTGCATAAAGTCTGGATTAAGTGCCTTGCTCAGTAACTTCAGAAAGTGTTGGCTTCTATTCTTGCTGCTGTATGAAATCGTAGTTGCACTTTCTCTCTTCTGGTGTTTCCTTCCTCATTCACCAAGTATCTTCTTTCCAACTAGAGGTCTAAGAAACTCTAGAAAAAGATGTATACTTGACTCTATTACACTGCGTATTACTTAAAATGGTAGATCTGAAGTAACCTATTAATATGAATTGAAACTTTAATTTAGATGCATAAGGACTGCAGTAATTCTTTTGTTGTTAATGCTAGGAAAGGGATGCAAAATATGACAATGTACTTGCATATGCATCACAAAACATAAATATAGAATGGAACATCGTGCAAAGAAATGTTGTTTTCAGACTGTGGACTAAATTTTGGAGCTCATTTCCAGTTGGAATCAGTTTACATCAATAGTAACCTTACCTGTTTGTATTTCTCAAGTTTATTGTTACTATTCTCATGCTCCTAATAAAGTCCATTCTAGTATTACTGTTATTATTGCCAAAGCAAGCTGATTTTGTTGTTGGTGGTGGTTTTCTTCACTTTATGTGGAAAACTACTGCCTATAGATGGACCTTCCTTTCAGTATTCTTTCCTGTTGAATGAACTGAGTTATGTGAACAAAGGTTGAGCTCCAGACTGAAATTCGCTTCTATGCTATATTAGGCCTCAAGAAACCACATTAGATTCAAAGGTAAAAGGCTAAAATACTTGTTGTTACTGCATAGTATTAAACAGTACACAAAGAAAGCATGAATACAAGATGTAAGAAACAGCATTACAGTGGGAGTGAAATACCACTTGCAAGCATCCCCATTCACTTTGTCAAGTGCTCATTCAAGTATCCTTGCCTTACACTGATGAAACATCATTTCCTTACATGTCAGTGGTGTGGAAGGTAGTCTCTGGCAACAGAGAAAAAATTCCAAAGCAGTAACAAAGTGCTTCAGACAAGTGGGGAAAAAAATGGCTCCAGTAAATATGTTAGCAGATCAATACGTTTGTCAACAATGCGTTTCCCTGTACAGCCACCAGGCCCTAAAGTTAAAGAATGCCAATTGAAATGCTGAATAGCCTCTACACCTTCAAAAATTCAATGGTTGCTCAAAATCCTGAATGTTTTCTATAAGAGTTTCATTTAGCCTTCTGGTTACAAAAGAAAAGAAGGAAAACATGGGAAACTATACTGTCTTTTATGAGAAGGTACAGGAAAGCTATCCAAAGACCACAATATTTAAGCTTATAGCAAGCTGATGTTCCGTGAAAACAGAAGATTTATTTTGTAAGATTTATTTGCTTATTTTTTTCAGGTGACTGTTTATTCTTCTGTTTCCAGACTACTGCAAATACAGTGAAGCTAAGAAGCCAAGGTTTCTACAGTGCCTCGATACTCAGTGAGGTTTGCTGATGCTATGCACAGTAAAGTTTGAAGATGTGCTCCATTCTTTTCATCATCTCCTGTATAAAAGAAGGAAAAAGCACTTCATTTTAAGATTGCTTGGCAAAGTACAAAAATCTGATTTTTAGACATAAACAGATGAAAAGATGATTCCCAAATAAAAAGCTGTTTTTTGTCTGAAGATTACATTTAAATGCCTAGGGATTAAGAATACACAATGCTTTTATAGTCCTTTGCAGAGCATAACAGATGTGTTTTGTTGACTGACTCCACATTCTGTTTAATGCATCAGTTGCCCATGACTACTTTTTCTGAATTGCAAGAGCCTTTCCTCCACAGCAGAGGTAATGATTTTATTTGTTTTTTTCTTTACTAACATTCTCTCTTCTGCATTAAACTGTGCTAAAGGGTGTAAGCAGTGGAGAGAAAAAAAGAAAAGGTAACTGCAGCTGCTGTGACAGCAAGTACAGGTTTCAGTCAAAGAGGATAAGTGGATTTAATCATTTTGAAAGTGTTTTGTGAGTGCTCTTGTCTCTAGTTTATCAAGAAAGTGGACAAATCCCTAAACTCTGCACTCTGTGGTCCCACAATTAGGCACTGAAAACTCAGCTAGCATTTAAGGTAAGTGGTTATTTGAACACAGCAAGCCAGTGTCTATTGTGTACAGCAATATAAGTGGCTAACAGAAATGAAACGAGTGGAGGCAAGCAGGAAGAGATAGTCAGTTGGAAAAAAGTGAATTTTCCCTTTTTTGGGGAAGGAAAACTCAATTGAAATTATAACCTATTTTTGTGTCTCTAACTTCAATTGCTAACAAGACACATCTTTGCATGCCGGGTCAGAAATTTTTCTGAATTCTGCAAGCTGCTTAACACTGTAACTGTTGCATCTTTCCAGTCTAGATGAGCACAAGCTACTTTAACACAGCTTTCTAAGGACTCTGAAAGTACCATTGCTTTCACGTGCTTTTGTTTTGATGGAAAGTTTTGTCATTCCAACTATCTTGGCAGGGAGTTTTTTGTGGCATTCATCTAACAGCTCTTTAGTTAGTATGAATCCACTCTGTTTCCTACCTGTTACTTTGAATTCATGACCAGATTCCAAGCAAATACTAGTGAAGTTCAAAGACGCTTTGAAATCAAGACTCTGCATTGTTCCATGATCACTGAGAGCTCTGGAAAAGAGTTAGTCACACCAACATCCCAGTAAGTCCAGGGAGACTTGTGAATCATTTGCACTAGAACCCATCAAAAATATTTCTCCCTGGTAACACAGCAGCAATTAAAAACCATTAAGGCTCATCCAGTGCAGCTTTACTGGTGACCATCAGCCTCATACTACCAACATTATCACACTAGTGTAATCCGATAATCTATCTTGACACAGATTTTCCTTTCTTTTTCAACAGCTCTGGGTAAAGTCCTGTTATTATTGGCACCCAGGAGAACTTGGCCCAGTGAAAGAATCTACTTTTACAAAATTCTTGATTTCAAATAATAATTACAGACATTAAAGGCATATATTTCCACACAGATGGGATTTTATTTTATTTTATTTTATTTTATTTTATTTTAGTTTAGTTTAGTTTAGTTTAGTTTAGTTTAGTTTAGTTTAGTTTAGTTATTTTCTTTCTAGTGACAGTCTAAGCAGTGTTTAAACAGTTAAGTATGAGGGTAATGCCTAAGGAAAACAAAAAGTCTTGAAAGATTCTCTTTACAAACTGCCATTTCTTCTGAGACATCAGAAAATACAGGTAGAGATGCTTGGAGAGTTGATATTTTGCCAGGGAATTTAAAGAGGTACCTTGTGGATTCAGATCCTTAAATCTTACTGGGTAGCCAGCATCCAAGGTGCTTCTGCAAAGCTTGAGCTTTGCTTTCAACTCAGTTATCTGCTTAGGTGACAAAACAACAAATCTTTAAGAAAAACCATACCATTCAGATAATGCTCTGGATCTGATGTTCTTGTACAGTGTGGAAAGAATATCTTTGGAAATGTGGAAAGTGACATGCAGAAAGAAAAACCTTTACTTCGTGCAGACAGGTGGCATTTCAATACTTGCAGAAATATTCAATAGAGTGTGACTTTGCATATATTTTCAGTCTCATTTGCGTGCCCATGAATTCCCATATAACACATTTTTTTTAAAATACAAACTACTAAGTCTCAGAACTCAGGATGAATTTTAATCACGTTTTAAGGATGATTTTTTTTTTTTTTTGCTGATATCTTCATGCAGGATTTTCAGAGAATAAACCATTTGTCTTATAAAGAAAATTATATTTTATCTTGATATAGATAAAGGATGGCATGATGAGTGCTGCACAGTATCTCTGCAACGTCATTAGCCAGTAACCTAAATTATTCCAGGATATCTCTTTCTGGAAAAGAAATTATAGAATCATAGAATGTTTTAGGTTGGAAAAGATCCTTAAGACCATCAAGACCAACCATAAATCTAGCACTGCCAACTCCACCACTAAACCGTGTCCCTAAGAACCACATCTACATGTCTTTTAAATACCTTAAGGGATGGTGACTCAACCACTTTTCTGGGCAGCCAGTTGCAATGCTTGACAACTCCTTCAGTCAAAAAATTTTTTCTAATATCCAGTCTAAACCTCCCCTGGCACAACTTGAGGCCATTTCCTCTTATTCTATCACTTGTTACTTGGGAGAAGAGACCAACACTCACCTCACTACAACCTCCTTTCAGGTAGTTGTAGAGAGTGATAAGGTCTCCCCTGAGCCAACTTTTCTCCAGGCTCAACAATCCCAATTCTCTCAGTCGCTCCTCATAAGACTTGTGCTCTAAATTCTTCATCGGCTTCTTTGCCCTTCTTTAGACACACTCCAGCACCTCAATGTCTGTCTTGTAAGGAGAAGTGTAAAACTGAACACAGTATTTTAGATGTGGCCTCACCAGTGTCAAGCAATTGTAATTACTGTATAAAGCCATGATGGATTCAGTGAGTGACTTAAGATGCCGCTTTATAACATTTGTTGTGTTAGCTAGTGGCCACTCAAGTGATGAAAGTACTGCACAAAATTTCCCGTATGTAGCTGTAAAATACAGCCCATAAAGGCAAAATATTTTTTGCTAATTATCAAAGAGAAGCATAACAAAATTACAGGGGAAGATGTGCTTAATCATATTAATGACTACCTCATAGAGAAATCAGATATATGTCAAATATCAAATCAAGTTCAGATATTTTCATTGTTCCATTACAGTATTCTTAAACACAGCTAAAGCAAAATCTTTATTTCCAGTGTAGCCAAAATGTTTTCGAAATATTTATTAAATTATCAGAGCAAATTTCGACTCTAAACTCTTTGGAAGGAAAAGAGGGGTTTTCATCAGTTCAGGGATGGTATTCTCCAAAGATGGACATGAGAATTTGAATCTAGTTTTGTTGAAAAAGTTAAGAAATGAACTCATGGGATAAACTTCACCTGTAAAACTGGAGAACTCCTTCTTAAGGACCTATCTTGTGGCTCTTAAAGAACCCAGTCTCCTGCTTGTCACCTCTAGGAGAAGAGATATTATCTTAAGCAATCTCTGGTCATCTGTCCTCAAGAAAGAGGACAGTTATTCATCTGGAAATAACCAGTAGAATAAGACTATATTTTCCTTTCACCCTTTCACAAAATGGAAGAGGGACTAGGGAGATATTTAATAAATAAATAAATAAATAATATTGTTGTTCTCTTTAGTTTCACAAAAAATGCCCACACCGCCCTACTTCTTCCACTCCTCCCACAAATCACTACATATCCGAAGTACTTCTTGCAGAAGAATCACACTGCTTGTGAAGTACACAACTCCTTTTTGTTTTCTCCTTTTCCAATTTCTACTGCCTGTCATCAATGACTTCAGAAAACAAACCTGATAAAAAAATTTATTTTGTTTTTCTGACTTCCTCCCCTGAGTTTTCCTCTTTCCTTTTTTTTTTCTTTTTTCCAAGCTCTTTAACTTTGCAAATGAGAGGATCTGGTTCCAGACCATCAGTAGAAGGCAGAGGCACAGCGTTTACAGATATAGTGATGTACTACCTTAATTCTACCCATCAGAGAGTAAACGGATGTTAAAACAAATGGATACTAAAAGACCCAACCAAAACTAGATAATGAACATTCCTATAAGTAGTGTGAGAACCAACATGAATCCATGTTTTCTGTCTAAAATAATCCATCTCTATTGATCCTTTAACCTAATTTTCTCTGACTAAGATTCAATATCCAAACCTAGCAAAGCACAACTTTCTTTGATGTTATTAGATCTTGCTCAGTCCTTCCCAGATTCGAAGTATTTAATTTACTCCAAAAATATAAATATTTTAACTTCCTAGACTTTTCAACACTGGCTTCAATCTAGACAGTAGACAAATTGAGTGACATCTTTTTTGCAATATGGTGTATATAGATCAGACTTGGGATGGTAGAGAAAATAAAACAAAAGTCATCTCCATAATATAAAATCTAAAATCTTGGATACTCAGCTGCTGTATCTTTGAGTTTATTCCAGAGTTGGATAGCTGATTACAAGTACAATCTTTTATGTAGAATTTGTTCTCACTTTCTAATGTTATAAGTAACTCACCTATTTATACCAGTACAAGTCTTTTGTGAACAAGGGCTACATTAAAACATTTGATGCAACAGGAGTTCATACAACCCTAAAAATAACAGGTTAGTTTGTACTATCCCCCTGGCACTGGGTCATGTACCCATGCTGAAACGCAAAGCACAGACTACGGTGCGCTAAAAAGAGGCAGAGGGAACGGAACAGCTGCAGTGCTGCACAGCACATAGGAGTATCCATTAATCTTGCTGGAAAAAGAGAGGGAGGAGGAAAATAACAGGTATACAAAGAGCTAGGAATAAATACATAAATAAATAAATAAGATTAGAATAAGACTTAAAATTTAGGTGTTTGGAAGGAAGTTAAACAGATGCTGGAAGTAATTTGGAATAGTATCACCAGTGACACCACTCTGAAACTGACTTTCAGACCACTTTATTTGGTGGTTTCATAAATGAGGTTGGCACAGAAAAATTGTTGTTGACATACTGCTAAGAGGTAATGTCAGAACTCAGTAGCTTCAGAATAACAGACAGGAAGAACAGAAGAACAGTGAGGACTAGAAAGATAGGAAGTGATGCAGTTAAATGGAAAGACTATCAGTTGAAAATTACGGTGAAAGATAAGTATCTGCAAGCTATTTTTCTGAAGTCCACAAGCCACTGATGACACAGTGATGAAAAAAAGACAACAGGAAACCCAGAGATTTGCCATAGAGTACTGTGAAAAATTCTGGTTAAATGTGCTTGAAAAGATGTCTTTCAACTGCAACTACGTGCAATAAAAAAAGTGAGTTGAGTGAGATAAAAGGAACCATAGCAAGGAGACTGCAAGACTAGCTTGTCTTGGTTAGCTTAGAAAAATACAAATTGACAGGATAAGATTATTCACCTTAAAAACATTAAAAGGTAAATATCTAAGCAAAGAACGTCTGCTAAAAAGCAACACTCACAGGAAGAAGCTGTCTGTAGATATATTTAAGTAGACTCATATAAAAAGATTTCTAATCATCAGATGAAGGAAGCCCTAAGGCCATGCTTCCAGTAGCATAGAAGAGGTGGGAAGTTGCTACGTGACTTGATAAACTTATGAAGGTTGAATTTGACAGAACATTATTAGACTCAGTGAACTTGGACATAGTTTCCAGACCTATATCGTGACTAGTAAATTCTGTAGGGTCATTTTAAAAGTCCCAGAATTTCAGATCTGTATTACCTGTAAAAATAGAGTTTCCATAAAAGAAACTTTCTGGAGGAATTTTTATGATAAGAATGTTTTCTTTCTAAAGTTTTATTTTTGGTGAAAAATGAAAATTATAACATATTTTTCTACCAACTTATATATTTAAAAAATCTGAATAATCGTGCTCCAACCCAAATCAAGAAAAATGGAAGCAAAAATTCAGACTCAGTGACCTAAATGTGAGAGGATCAAGGGCCTTTTCTGTTGAAATCAATCTGGTTTATTCAGACTAGATAAAGTACAAATTATCACCAGTTTACAAGCATTTAGACATGTCAAGTGTACCAACAAGGACTGAGGATGATATGTTACTAATTATTCTCTTGGTTAACAACTTTGAAAGAGAACACAAGAACTGACCGAAGAAAAAAAAGCAAGAAATATCCATCTGTAAATGTGTATTTTTGGAGCAGGGAGGTGGAGGAGAATAGGATTGGTAACTGGTTTTCATAGTGTTTTGGGAAGAAGTGCACCTACCCTACTTTGCAAATAAAGCAAAAATCTGTATTCCAGGCTTCTCAGAACAGCACTTTTATAAACTTTCCATTTACGAGAGCAATACATTAAAAATAATCTGGGGGATGGGGTGTGAAAGAAAAAAAATAAAGGAAACCTATTTTTAGAACTTTATTAGTTAAAGGAAGGATCTTGTCCAAAATCAGAATAAATAACCTCAATCTTTGCATAATTTCAATAAATACAGGAAACATTAAACCTGTTTAGAAGCCCAAGACCACTGATTAGTTATTAACACAGTTATGTTTTTCTTCCCCTCTGCAAGCATTTAAATATATTCATAAAAATTCTCAGGTGAGTGATATAATTAAACCTAAATTGAGTTTTGTACAGAGAGCCAGAAAAAGGCATTTGAATCATATCAGTTAACCTTAAATCTGAGATTTCCTGTAGTGAAAAATGAGTGAATACAACAGTTTATCACTGCAATGAGCTTTAGACAGAATATTTGATATCCAAAGCCCTTGCCTTTATTTAACTTCTGAATTTCACCAAACTGTGATGAAGCCAGACCATGTATGCAGTGAGTATTTGGAGAATTTCAGATGCATTTTTTTTCCATTTTCTGAATTTCCATGATCCAAACTCTCACAAAAAAAAAAAAACAAACCCAAACAAACAAACTAAATATCTTTTTAATGTCAGCTACAAACAACTACAAGTTAAATGAGTGAAGGGCTGTCTCAAAGTCCCAGAAGTCATTGAGAATCTTCATACCGAACAGAGAAAATATTAAAACAAGTGTTAACTGTTAGAAGTTAGTGATGGCCAGTTTCCTAGCTGGGTAGGCTACTCATCTTATTTCAGTGTTAATGATGGGGCTTTGCATGCTGAAGTCCTTTCCTTATCACATAAAAGGCCTATCTCACCACAGCAATAATTATGATGCAACCCTCTGGGTCTTTCTATGCTCCCCTTAGAAAAAGAAGTGCTTGGAAGTGGTCCCTAGATCCAATTAATTGCTCTGCCAGCTCTGCTCATACTCTTTGTAAGGTAAGGAATAACTTGCACAACATTTATTAGCTCAGCTGTTTGCAGTTTTAGATCTAGAGTTTTAAATATTTTCCTAGACTTATTTAAAATCACATTTGCCATTTAAATGCTCCTTTAGAGAGCAAATCTTGGCAGCACAAATATTCTATGACACAGCATTTGAATGTCATCATTATTTCAGTAAAACAATCTAATAAAACAGTAATTGACTAAATCAAGTGTCACGATAGAAACTAGAACAGAATATTTTTCGTTAGGTCTTATCATGACCTCCTGATTTTAAAACCCTCTTAATTTCACCAGCAAATCTTCAGCTGAGTAGGCCTTCACCTCTTGAAAGAATTTTCACACTTGGATCCTGTAGCCTGCCTTTGCCTAGGAAATATCCATGCCTCTACTCTGCCAAACAACAGAAGGCAAGAAGGGGCATCCAGCTGCCAATACTGCTGTCATCTCCTCTCCCCAACATTGAGAGCCTTGCTGGTTCTCAGGCATTAAGATCTCACAAATGTTCAGAGAAAAGACAGTGTCTGCCCAAGCCTAAGCTACAAAAGCAGTTAGCACTGCTGTGGTAGACGTGACCTTTGAGTGGGAGCTCCGTGTGTTGGGGCAGATGTGAGAGGAAGGCAAGGCAAGTTTTAGTAAGGATGAGTTCAGATCCCTGAAGTCTGGGCAAAACCACATTTTAATTAAAGTACAAGAGATGTGAAACCCCTGATTACCCAAACTGCACAAGCCTGAAGAGCGGTTAAATAAGACCACTGAAAACCTGAGGGACAATAATTGCAAAAATTGTCTATTAAAAAACAACTGCTGACGAAACCAATTTGAATAATGGTAAAAAACTTTAATAGCTACAAACATTTTAGCAAGTGTAAAAACATAGATATACCTTCTTTCAAAACCGTCTCTCCTGAAAAAATTCATGTTTGAGACGCCTGCAGAACTTCTTTTATATTGAAAAATATTGTCAGTAAAAAATGTCTGGAATAAGAATATTCTGGTGAATTTCAAAACATTAAAAAACCCCTACCTTTATTTTACTTTTTGTGCAACATAGTATGGATAAATTTTGGAATATCATCATTGTGATGATATTAGTTCACTAGATCATCTTTGTGTAATAATACATTCTGTGTACCTCTCTGAAATATAAATCAATTATTTTCTACCTAATACTAGCCAGAAGCTGTGCTTCTAAGTAACAAATGAACTAGATGATCCTTCTTTTACTGCTCATTAAAAAGTTCAATACAAATATTAAAAACTGAGAGAAGGCATGACTATGGCATTGCTGCAAGAATAAGGCAACAGACTTCCATATGGCCATGATTATTCAAACTTTCGTGTGTTGGAGATTTTTGCAGGCTCCAGCACTCCTTCTTGTCTTGTAGAAGCCTATTAATATTTCAGTAAGCTGATAGAATTTTGCAACTGTAATGACATCCTGGGCTAATTGATTAACCTTGTTCTCACAAATATTTTCTGTAACAATATAAACAATTAGTGGAATTGGTACAATGGGGGAAAGAATCTTAGTCAACTAGTTACAGAAGGCAAGGTAAACAAAGATAAATCAATGAAAGTAATTTAAGTGTGACAATGGAGAATACATCATGAATGTTGTGTCAAGTGCAAATGACAATAATCTATTTTTCCCTTACTGGAAACACCACATAAAATAAGACCAAAAAACTGAAAGAATAAAAAGAAATGGAAATACTCAATTACTCCAAAAGTTTCAGAGGAGGCACAACCAAAGGAGAAACAGAGACTTAGTGGAAGAAATATAGAGGTGGAAAACTTCATGTACTTATAGGCAGTACATCAAAAACTATAGAAAAGGCCTGACAAAAACTACCAGTCAGAACCTCAGTATGTGTTATCTGACTTTCATCACATTGGTATCGGTAACTAAGCAAAGGACACAAGCAATACAATGCCAGTGAAATCTTTCTCTTAAAACAAAATCTGTGTTCACAGTGCAAAACAATATATTCCTCAATACAGAACTGAATTAGAAAAAAAAAAAAAGAATGTGTGTATGCTTGCAAGAATGTAAGCCTGCTTCCTAGTCTCAGACTTCCTCTTCTCTCAAAGAGGGCTCCAAGTAGAGCCGTGATGAAACAGGAGGTGGGTTTTGGAACATTCCCTAGGAGTAGAGGATGCACAGAAAAGGAGTTGGGGGAAAGCTGGTGAATAAGATAAACAGTCTGACAGCAACATAGCTGATTAATGCCAACTTTACTAATATTGATTTTTCATGATATTTCAGAATCTAGGTCAAAACACACTCCCTTTGTTTCCTCAAATAGTATTCAGTACTCTTTTTTCTCCACATAATTCCACACAACCAGTGTGATATTTTGCATCCTCAGAATTGTTAAGCTCTACCTAAAAGCTGCACACAACATGTTAGTGTCATTTTTTACCATCTCGTGATGATTTGTGCCATTATATTAATGTTTACTGAAATATGAATATGATAAAGCTCGTAATCAAAACATTACTGCTGTGATGAAACATCTTCAGTATACACAACTATATTAAATAATGGTGTCTGTTATTTTGTGTCACCCCTCTGCAGTCTGGAAGCATTTTGCTCATTACAAGAATCACACTAATTGACTTTCTAAGACAATAGCAACACACAATTTAAATGTCATTGGTCATATGAAAGAAATCCTAGAAAGAAATTGGAGGCACGCATTAAGTGAAATATAGATTGATACTCACTTTGAGTATCAGTATCCAGAAACTTTGACAAATACAAATAAAGCTGACTTACTCCTATTTGAATATATCATGATTCCTTGATGCTCTTCTCTATTAATCAGTGCCCTATCATTACTCTATGTTGCACTTGATTTCTCCCAGTTTGTATAAGTATGTACCACAAAACAATATACTCAATGACCTTACAACCAAAAAGACCCAAGAACATGCTATCTTGTTCCCAAGTGATCATTATCTGTATTTTTTTATTGCAATAATGTCAGTACTTACATGATTTTCTACTTATTCTATAACTGCAATGCATTAGCAAGTTGTAAATACATTTCCACTAGGCATGAAAAACTATCACATACTGGAAATCTGGAGCTTGTGTCCTCAGTGTGGGCAAAAGTGTGACTGCCTGCTCCCTCCTCTGTGTCCTTGACCCATTTTTTCCTTTGCTTTCTCAAAAGGCAACTTACACTTTCTTCAGTTCATCAGTGGGAAGCATCCTGACAGCACTTCTTTTCCTTTTTTTTTAGGTTGGGGTACCTGACAAAGGTTAACTCAAAGGATAGGAAGATTAATGTTAGCATAAGTCCTGTACTACTCTGAAATGGAAATAGTTCAGTTAATAAAGAAGCTCATCTGCTTAACAATGACTAGCTTTGATGGGAACACTTAAGCTAAATATTTGAAAAACTTGAAAAATACAGTTGTTGTCAACAAAATGCCCCTTCCAAATGTTAAGTTCCTGACCTAACACATGTATGTATTGAAAGTCCCCAAATAAAAATGGCTACAAAATGTGAGAAAACACTGCATTTTTCCATAAACTTTTAATGAAAAATTCCAAGATTCTGATAGAAAATACTAAACTATGTTAAAAATGAAGACAAATGCCTTAGCTGCGACCTCAGTTTATGATAAAACAAACAGAATTACATCGGTGGAATTAAAAAAAAAAAAAAAAATATTTCAGTAAGCACATTTACTCTTAACATATAGATTTAAAATTCAAAATAGATTTGAAATTATGGTTTGTGCAGCTTTCACATGGCTTTAAATCACACAATCTACACAAAGACTATAATGTGGGTTTGTGTCATATTTACAGGGTGGCCAGACTAAAATATTAATGATTACTGTGATTCCCAACATGCCCCAATATCCACAGCTTCCACACAGCAGGGCTAACCTGCTTTACTTAGTATCCATTCACTCCCTTTGCCAGTGATCAGTGATCAGTGATCAGTGATCAGTTCTGGGCTCTTTCTTGTTAAAGGTTTGTTTATGCTTTCCTGACTTACAAAAATATCAATTCCCATCAAAACCTCAAACAATTTAGCTTGTATCTCACTTAGCTCCATTTTAACTCTAAGCCCTGTTTGCAATTCCATGCATTGGCTCAAGAAGAAATGTCTGGGGTTCTTTTTCCTTCATTCAAACCCCTCATTGCATTATAGATTCATAGATTCATAGATTTCTAGGTTGGAAAAGACCTTAGAGATCATCGAGTCCAACCATCCCTATTCCCCATTAAACCATATTCTCAAGTAGATCATCCACCCTATTCTTAAACACATCCAGGGACGGGGACTCAACCACCTCCCTGGGCAGCCTATTCCAGTGGCTGACAACCCTTTCAGAGAAGAAATACTTCCTAACATCCAACCTGAATCTCCCCTGACTAAGCTTATGCCCATTTCCTCTTGTTCTATCACCCATCACTAATGTAAAGAGCCCTTCCCCTACCTCTCCACCATCTTTTCTCAAGTATTTATAGGCCGTAATCAGGTCTCCCCTCAGCCTCCTCTTCTCCAGGCTAAACAGCCCCAACTCCCTCAGCCGCTCCTCATAAGTTTTATTTTCCAGCCCCTTGACCAGTTTAGTCGCCCTTCTTTGGACTCGCTCCAGGAGCTCAATATCTCTCTTAAAGCGAGGGGCCCAAAACTGGACACAATATTCCAGGTGCGGCCTCACCAGTGCCGAGTACAGGGGCAGGATCACTTCCCTGTTCCTGCTGGTCACACTATTCTTGATACACGCCAGTATCCCATTGGCCTTTTTGGCCACCTGGGCACACTGCTGGCTCATATCAAGCCGGTAGTCAACCAAGACCCCCAGGTCCTTCTCCGCCAGGCAGCTCTCCAGCCACTCTTCCCCGAGCCTATAGCGATGCTTGGGGTTTTTATACCCCAAGTGAAGGACTCTGCACTTGGCCTTATTAAAGCTCATGCCATTGGCCTCAGCCCAACGATCCAGTCTGTTCAAATCCCTCTGAAGGGCCTCCCTACCCTCAAGCAGATCGACACAGCCTCCCAGCTTGGTGTCGTCCGCAAATTTACTGAGGGTACATTCAATCCCCTCATCCAGGTCATTGATAAAGATGTTAAACAGAACTGGACCCAGCACTGAGCCCTGGGGAACCCCACTGGTGACCGGCCTCCAGCCGGATTTAGCCCCATTTACCACCACTCTTTGGGCCCGGCCATCCAGCCAGTTTTCAACCCAAAGGAGGGTGTGCCTATCCAGGCCAGCAGTTATCAGTTTCTCCACCAGAACACTATGAGAAACTGTATCATCTTGGAATCAAGTCTTTTTGTACCACCACAATGCAGATACAGCCAGGGCTTAATTATTGTGAGCTGAGGTAGCTCTGTAACTTAAAAACTGGGTGATATAGGTACTCGAGAATCAAAGTGCAGGCATACCCAAATGGGTCTGCAGGGTCTCAGGCTAGCGTTGGACTAGGCTGGTAAACACAGTCAAAAGCAAACAGGAACCTGCCCAGGTATTCGCGTGTCTCTGCGACATGTTCTAGCTTCCGTGATTTTTGCTTAGATGTAGGGCAGTACCTCAGCTTGTTTTGTGTATTCATGCCAATCCATGAGTAGCTGAAAATTGCTGAAGAGTTAGAACATACTGCACTGAAATTTAGCTGTGTTACTAAAAATCCTACACTTCATTCCTAACATTTGTTCAAAATTTTCATTTTAATTTCACTCTTGGTTTAATTCCCTCTATTAGATTTCCACTAATAGTAATTTTGGATCTAAGAGACCTTTCTTGGAGAAAAGACTAGACCTATTAATAATACTACTTATAGATAATATAAACTACATGTATTTGAATTTTGAAGTTTAAAAGGAAAGTTCTAATTCTAGAATCAACGACATAAAATGTACTGTATTTGAAGTCTGACAATAGCACCACATATTAAAGATAACTCTGCCCTTTACGATGATACTCCACGAACAGAAGAACTGTGAATGAGCTATCTTCTTCTCACTTCTTAAGTGAAGCAAAAATATTATGACAGCTAAATAACAGTATTAAATACATGATGGCCGAGCTGCCAGAATCTTGCAAAAATATAATGTACAGCTTTCTACAATAAACTATAAATAAGATTATTTCAAAGCATATTTAAACATATTAATGATGGTATAAAATTCCAATCAGTACTTGTAACATCTTTTAAACAAATATTGCATTTTTAAGCTCAATGGGCAATAGGTATCTGATAATATGGCAGAGGTATTATAGACTTTGGGAGTCAAGAAATTAGCAGGCTTCAAGCAGTCAAGAAAGGGAAATAAAGACACAAGATTACTTTAGTCAATAAGGTGACCTGCTTCTAGTTTCTATATTAGATAGGAGGGTAAATTTCAAGTTCCTATTTCTTGCTTGTTCTAAAAATATAATTATTTCCTTCTCATTTCCGGCTTCTATAAGTAAAATGAAGTTTCTTATCTTATGCTTGCCAGGTAGAATCTCCACATGTTCTACTTCTAGATAAGAGTCCACATGTTCTACTTCTATATAAGAACTGTAAAAAGGTCCCTGTCCCATCTCTATCCCTCTACCCTATTTAGACTATGGAGAGAAAGTGTAATGTGGGGTGCTCATAGGATTTCCCTAGAAACTAGGCACATACGAAATCAACTTTGTGCTGTGTCAAAACTACAGTATTATTTTCTCAATTAGGACTTTTACCTCCAATAAAGCTTGGCTAAAAGTATACTTTACTACTAATACGAATCAGACAATGATGTGCAGCACTGAATCTCCTTACAAACAGATTACATAGGAGATCAAACAAGTATGTGAACTGAGATAAAAGGATCAAAATATCTAGAACAGAGATTACCAAGTGCTCTTTTTACTGATTTCTGAAAGAACTTGTTACCTCTTCATAGTACATTAAAAGTACCGCATTGTCTTGATTGTAACTGATCAAGCTCTTAACTTTGGGGAAAAAATACCCAAGGGAAGAAAAGATACTTGCAGTCCATGTCAACAAGTCTTACCAGACAGCTCATGTCACTAGCTTGTTCTTGGTTAGTGAGTCTAAATATAGTTTTTTTTATATTAACTTTACCAGAAAAACACTTAAATCGCCCTATGACAGAGAGCTGGATCATGACTCTGTTAAGTTTACTCCCTAGTGCTAAACACCCCTTTAAATATCCTTTAAAATATCTATAAAGTAATGTTTTTGGACATTGGCAGGTGAAAGGACAGCTAACATCTCAATCTGTCCAGAGGGAATGGATATTTAACATGTTATGTTTGCAGTAGTCGCCTGGGGAGACAAGACTTGTGTAGTACCTCACTCTTGCCAGGTATAGTGAGATAGCACCTTACAGAGGCTTGTGGCCAAGGGTGGAAGGTAATTAACATTTCTACAGGACCTTCTACTTTTTAAGGTTACTTGTGAAACAGTTTATTTTGACTGTCTGATAAAGACATCTTGTCCAGAGACATTAGAAAACATCTTGCAATAAGCATATGATTCATGACAAGGTTAACATAAATGCTTTTAATGGTTCAATCAGCTGTGGTTTTGTTTCAGAAAATGAAAAAGAGTCACTCTAGAACATAAACTATTTGAAGATGATACAGTTATACAAGAAATTATCCTGTGAAATTTTACAAGTGTCAGTAATGAAGTTTAGGCAATCTAAAATATTTGCATTATTTTCTGCCAAAGCCTTTTGAGACCACAAATTTATTATCATTTATTGAGGATCAGTCTAGAAATCTTTTACAGGAATAATACGTTCATACTTTTCCCACATACCTGCCAAACTTCACTCTCATCAGATTATACACTTGTAGAGCTGAATCAGATCTTTGATTTTTAGCCAGTTTGGTTATAAAAGCAAGACCACTCAGCTTAAAATAGGGCTCAGGTTAGCTTCTATATAGAAAATCATTGCCTCAAACAGCTTTCCTTGTGTTAATTTTATCAAAACACTGTACCCAGCATGCCACATAAATGTTGTTAACCCAGGATAGTTTTAATGTTATGCATTACATTTAGTTCTCTTCAGTCCTTTCAGGGAAATCCAGAGTGATTATGAATTTTCAGTCATTTATACAATCCAGACTATATTTCTAATCACAATTGCCACTGGAAAACTCCCGTATTATTCTAATGAAACACAATTTAAATCAAGAGAGTTAAAGCAGTGCAAACTTGGATGAGGTGACTCAGGCCTTTCTTCCATTTATTCTATTGAAATTGGCTCTCAAAAGGACATTAGATTAAAGTCTTAAAGTCTTTTTCTACTGAGGAAAGGAAATCTCTGTGTTATCCTTAGCAAACTAGAGATAAAATGTCATTTAGATATCATGTAAAACAGAAGACACTTTGAAGGCCTCATGTGACATTATTATGCCGAATGTTTAGTATTTCACTGGAATGTGTCAGGCACAAGCTCAATAAGCCCCTAAACTACAAAATACTTGAGCCACTAGTTACAAAATAAACAGAGATGTAGCAAAAGTAATCACTAGAGAAAACACTGCCTAGAAAGTAAAAAGAATTTTGCAAACATGTGACAAGAAATCTATTGCTCCTCCAAAACAACACTCCTTGAGAAAAGTTAACAGTGCTCCCTTTTACACTTCTCAATAGAAATTATCTTAGCTATACATGTTTTACTAATGAAGAAGTGCTTCTTATGGTGAGCAGTAATTGATCTCATTTTGGAAAAAAAAAAAAAAAATAAAAGCATTTAACATTTGTAATAAAATTATTTAAATGATAGCAATATTCTGATTAGAACTTGAAGATCACCTGTTTTTTATGGCAATTCAGAGTTCTGGAAGACACATATATATTTACTAGAATATTCAAGCAATTCCTCAAGTGAATTTCAGTCTTCAATTATTAAAAAAAAAAAAAAAAAAAAAAAAAAAGGCACTTATACAGGCTAGGGGCAAAGACATTTACACAGTGGTTTCAATTTTATGTTGCTAGATAATAACGTAACACTCAACACATCACAGAAGATAATGAATTTCTAGCTTTTACCAAAACCTCATGAGCTTAACTCAGGCTGTTGCTTCTCTACCTGAGATCTCAACCTTCCACTGCAAGAAAACAAAATTGATTGAAGACAGAGACAGATAGGCAATAAGCATTAAAAAATGTTTATAATACATATTTATCACACAGGCTTGAAAAGACACTATGAATATTTATCCTTGGCCATGGTAGGGGATTTTCAGAGAGGAAAAGCAAAATAGTTTCCTGTTCTTCAGAATTAATGAATTTCATGTGGGAAAGTATCATTATTAACGTATTAAAGTGTGTATTTACTAAGTTCCTTACAGTTATTGCAAACAAAATAGTTTGAAATTACTTAAGTGAAAACACAGCTCAATTTCCCTTTTCCTTCCCAACCTGAACATATACCTTCTGCTCCTTCAGTTTTGCTGAAGGCTTTTGCTTATTCTTAGATTCCTGTTGTTTGTAATGAGACTGGGAATTGTGCTTTGATGCATACAGACAGTTACTGTACTCATGTAGACACCAGCCAAAAACAATGAGGAGAGTATGGAGTGATGTCTACATAGTTGTGGACACCTTTTCTTAGAGCTTTGATACGAAGAAGGTCAAAGCATATTCAGATGTCTTCATTTTCTCACAAACAAATAGTTCAAATTATTATTCTATGATTAATGGATGAATCAGTAATAGTTTTCCAAATAATGTCTTCAATCTTTCGTAAAGGAGTCTGCTTAAATAATTAAAGGTTCAGTAATTCAGTATAGAGGTTCAGTTCCCTTCCTTATCACAAAGTTTGTGAGCTTGAATAAACTATCAAAGGTCAAGTTTTCAAAAGCATCACATCAGAATAGTAAAGACCCAGGTGTAACAGTACTTAGATTTTACTTTTCCTTGTAATGCTCATGCTACTTAGGAGCCTAGCTGCTCACAGATAGCCTTCGGCTAATTTAGTGTAGGAATTTCCCACATAATCACCCAGTCTTATGGAAGTTACCACTCTGCCCAAGTGACAATAGCAAATGCGCTCCTGTAGCTCAGCGTTGCCATTTGTAGTTCAGCATCTTTATTTCAATTACAGATGAAGGTTGACTCAAGCCTATAAGTCCACCGTGGTTCAGCAACTGCGTTTCACAGCTCTTGTTCAACTTCTGACATGTCTGCTACAGCACGAACAGAGAACATTGGAGAACTGAGATGGCATTAATGTCAAGTGAAAATGTCTGTCTGCTTCAAAGCATAGATATTTTATGGACTGGCTGACTGAAAAATTTTGTCTGAGCATAAGATTAAGCCTCTGTGTTGACAAAAGGAGTGAAGAAAGCATACAAAAGGAATCTCAAAGAATGAATGTCTACAGAATATAACCACAGCTGCCAACATTAACCTGTTGGTGGTGTTGTGCCAGATACGCAGAAAATGGAACAGTTGATGTATTCATGCCACTTTAATAGAGATATGAAAATAGAGAGAAGACAAAATATAAGGCAGAAAAATGTATATCTCAGATCTTTAGGAGGAACAATTACAATCAATTACAGGTGTATTATCTTTTTAAACAAAACCATGTCATTGGATTATCCACTTATACCAAGTTTATATATGTGTTAGATCATCCTTGTTGTGGTTTGAGACACTTTCAGAATCCAAATTCATACTAAAGGATGGAGAAACTCCTCAGGTATTTTAGTTGTACACAGAAGTAATCATATTAGTATGATATACTATACCTTGCATAAAACCAAGTGATCTTACACAACTCATCTGAGATCTGCACCACAGAATGGATGCTAGCATAAACCATTTTACACCTGCAGTTTGACTCAATTTGCACTCCTTCCCTCTAATCTACTCATGCTAGTAATAGCTAAAATTTATGGGCATAAAATTTGAAAAAAGAATCCAGAACAACACGGAGCACTAAGTCATGTTACTGACAGCTAGCTGCACTGTACCACTGTTTTAGACGTATTGTTTAAAAAAAGTCGAGATAGTTGTCATTAGGTAAGTTCAGCTGTTGAAAAACAGTGAAACATCAGGACATATTTTTAAATCCATTGGAGCAGAAGACACGAATCAGAGACCCCTAGATTGAGGAAGATATGGCCTGCAAATCCACAGACTTCTAAAATCTAAGTATAAAACATACTTAACAAATGTTAACTTCAGAAAAAACTCATTTAGTCTTCAAGAAAAGCATATTATAGAAAAGCATAAATTTAATGCAACATTAACACTAGATTGAAGAACTGAGAGGAGTTGCTGTGTCACTGCAAATGTTTTGCTTAATGAGTAGCTCCCTCTTTTCTTTGCTTTCACAACACAACAGATCAATAAAGCTTTCTAGGATGAAGTTTGCTAAGCCTAAACAAGAATGAGAAAACAAAGGTTCATTATTGAGGATAGCAGCAATAGTAGTCATGATACAAGCTATAGTTCTTCAAATAAGTTCTTAAAGAAAATTAATAATATTATTATTAAACATACCGGTGAAATAACAAACTATAAAGCACTGAGAATCTCAGACCACCGTAAGTGGCATAGCTCTTCTCTGCATCTTGTTTTTATGTTCTAGACAATGGTTTAGCTTCAGCTCGGAGCATTTCGTTGACTTGTTTCATAGATGAGAAAAAATGCCGAAGATTTCTAATGATAAAATTACTAAATATATTAGTATTTCGTTGTATACCTAAACTGGTATCAACACCATGGTATCCAAGTAGCATAACAACTATGTTGATGCCAAATAGCAGCACAACCTGAAGCTTCTTTCTCTCTTTAATTAAAAGATTTCTCCTAACTTGCTTTTGGGCTAACACATGAGTGTAACAGTAGCTTTGTACAATCTTGACCACATAAAAGAGATCAAAACCAATAAAATTCAGTGTCATATATAGTTTTGATTTGAGCTCTGTGATCGATGGCTACAAGGCAGAAGACTTCAAGTAACATCTATTGGAGAAATGGCCCAAGAGTGGAAGTGTAATGATGATTTAATAGCAACCACATTCAGCAATGTGGTACTTCTCTTACGAGTTCACAGAGATATGTATGGTCTCAGTATTTTCACTGGTGGTTAGTTTTATGTTTGAAGATATTATTAAGTGGGAAATGACAAACTAGGGAATTTTTGCACTTTGATAGAGGGGGTAGTGCAGGTCTGTAACAACTGAACAAGAGAACAGCCACTCTGACCATTATTTACGTGAAGCCTGTGGAAGCAGGTTCGGGGGGGGGGAAGAGCATCTCAGCATTTATAAGGTATAATCACTTCAGCACAATCTCACTGGTAATATTCTGTGACTAGTTTTGCAAGCCCTGGCAGAACCTTGCAGAAAAGAAGAAAAACAGTAATGAATAAAAGGTAAGTTTGCTCCTGTCCAACTCCTAAACCCTAGTGCACCACTAACATTTGCAGAGCCTCTCTAAAGCTGCAGGTTGCTCAGCCAGAACCAAAACTCAGTTAACTGCTTTTTGTGTATCTAGGTGCATCTGTCAATTATATACAGACAGGGTTATATACACTCTGTTGAGTGTGTGTACAGCATTTGTGGACACATCCAGCCCTCAAGGCTTCTGCCGCTATGGTGCTTTAAGAACAGAGTACCTGCTTTGTGCTTTTTTTCCCTTTTTTTTTGGAAGGAAAGGGTATAATGGGGGAATAAGTGGAGGCGTAAACAAAACACTAGCAAAGATAAAATATTACCAAGTCTAGAATAATGTCTTTTAGAAATATTTCTTCTATGCAAGAGTAATTAGGCATTACTAGTAAATTAAAAAAAGAATGATAATGATACATAGCAGCAAAGGACCTAGTAACTCCTTCACTAGGTATTGAGAGAAGCATGTTAATGAACCGTGCCTGCAGCATGATATAAGCATACTGAATCTGATTGATCATATATACGATGATCTTGCTTAGATAGTTTATCACTGTTGCATCACTAACTTCCCTCACAGAGCAGTGAAGACCAGGACAATGATTTAGCAAAAAGAATGATACTGTGACAGCATCAAAGCAATGTGTATGACAGTGTTTCAGAAGAACAGAGAGTTTAAGAAAATCTCCTGTTAAGCCAGAAACCTTGTCATAGTGCAAGGTCAAAAAAATAGAATTAGAGGCAGATTCTGTTCCTCTCCTCCAGTTCTGAAAATCCAAAAGTATTCAGGAGGTGGCTTCTGTTGCCTGTATGTGGTCTCTCTTTCTGCTTCCACAGCTCCTTGCATCCACCATGTGCTGATTATCACCCCATAGAAGTCAGCTTTCAGGAAGTGCACGGCATTTCACAAAGGCTTTTGAAGACAGGTGTGCTCACTGGCAATGCACATTTCATGCATCCTGAACATAACTGAGACCTGGCTTAAATTCTTTACAACAAGCATCAGTTTCTGCATAGAGTTCCCAAAACAAAGAGCTTACCTGTGTAACATATTAAAGCAGTTTTATGTTGAGTGTTACTCTTCTTTGGGCAGTGACTTTGACTTATCATAGAAAACTTTATTGATTTTTGTTTGCCTCAAGAACAAGATCAGTGAAAGACTAGAAACTAAATCTGTATAATGTTTGTGTAAGACAGATAATAAGCAAAACTTGTGTTTGTGGCAAATAATAGCTGAATCTGCAAGAAGTACTTGTACAGGCACTTGCTCCACTTTTACTTGAAAAGCTGCATCTGCATGCTGGACATGTGACATTATGACCTTGTCTTACCTTGACACAAACTACAAGATTAACAGCAGGAAGTCTTGTAGCTAATATGCCTAGATTTCAGGCACTGTTTCATGATGAACAAACTTTTATCTCATTATCTGCCTAGCCATGTCCAAACATAAAATAGAATAGATACAGCGTCGTGGTTTTAACTCAGCAGGCAGCCAAAAACTATGCAGCTGCTCACTCGTCCTTATCCGCCCCCGGTGGGATGGGGGTGAGAATCAGAGGGATAAAGGTAAGGAGACTCGTGGGTTGAGATAAGAACTTCTATTTAATAATTGAAATAAAATAAATTAGAAAATTATAATGATGATTGTAATAATAATAATAGAATATGCAAATGAGTGATGCATAGTACGATTGCTCACCACCTGCTGACCAATGCCCAGCCTGTCCCCTGCTTGCAATCCCAGAGGACAGAAATCCTCAAACCACAATCCCAGAAGAGAGAGAGAGCTTCCCAGTCAACCCTTCTCTATATACTGAGCATGATGTGGCGTTATATGGAATATCCCATTGGCCAATTTGGGTCCATTGCTCTGGTTATGTTCTACCTCAGCGTTTTGTGAACCTACACACTAGCAAAGCATGGGAAGCTGAAACGTCCTTGATTTCTTAGCAAGAATCAAAAACATCAATATCTTATCAACATTCTCCTCACACCAAATCCCATACTAAATCCAAAACACAGTGCTGTTCTAGCTACTGAGAAGAAAATTAACTCTATCCCAGCTGAAACCAGGACATCTAGCAAAAGCATTCACCTCAAATTCCTCAGATTCTATAAGATTAAGGATGATTTTGTTTCAGAGCATGTTTTGATTATCATCTAAATTAAATTATATTTAATATAGATGGAAATTTTAGCAATTACGTGATTGGTTAGGTGTTAACTTCTTAATTAGTATTTTAACTAGTAATAAAAAATTGCAGTAAAAGAACTATTAAGTAACTATGTATTAATCAGTAGAATTATATCTGCAAATAGCAACTAGTTGTCTGGATTAAGTTCTAACATCTACTTGTAAAGCACAGAGGTAGCACACCTACGAGTGAGCATTTATTTTCAATAGAAGGTCTTCTGAACAGTGCAATTAGCTCATTAACATTTATGTTTAGAACTGAAATATAGAAGGTGATTGACATGGAATTCAAGAATTATACAATTCAGAAAGTCTTTTGTCACAAAAATAGCAACAGGGAGACAGATTCTGGAATCTGCTTAGAAGGCAGCAGGAAAGAAAAGACTTTTAGTTAATGATAAAGAAAAGCATCAAATTATGCATGCTAAAATTAAGGGGTTTGTTGTTGCTGTTGTTTTTCTCTCTTTTTTTTTCCAATATTACCTTCCAGATTACCACACACATAATAATCACTAATGCACCTTCTTACCCATTCACAAATAGAGAATTCAGGGACAACAGCAACATTTTCAAAAGTATGTTTCTAATGCTTAGAGCATCTCAGAACCTGAAGTTCCTTATAATGGTACAGAAGACAGATGAGCTGCTTGACACATATTCAATAGATAAGACGTGGTGTCACCTGGCACTATGGGGACAGACAGGTTCTTTTGCGGATCCTAGGTAAAATGATGACAGCACTAAGTTGTAGTTAAAGCTTTATTTTTTAACAGAATTTTATCATTAGCACAGCATAAATTTTATGATCAGAGTAGCACAGGGTTTTTATAAGCAAACTCAGTGTAGCACAATTTTATAAGTAGCATAGAATTTTATAGCTGAGCTTAACTTATGGTTCCTAATCACCTGGGCCCTCTGCAGATCAGATCAAATCTTAATACTTGTCTTGCCGTATAAATGTAACAATCATAATATAGACTCAAACACATGTAAAAGAACACGAGTCACTCATTCAATCCTCGGAGGAAGCAGATGATGGTGGAAGCGTCCCTGACCACCAGAGGATCATGGGGTTTGCCATCCAGCAGCAGTTCCTGTCCAAGTTCCATTTAGGACTTGTAGCTACTTGATTTTATAGACAGTGCTCTGTGTGCTGTTACACTTCTCAATTCTGTAACGGGGTCATTACCAGCACCTTGTTGGCTGGGTGCATGGGACCTTCAAGGCTGGTAAGGAGGAAAGAAATCAGCCTGGCACCTGGAGACCTTGAGGCTCATAGGGAGGGGAAGAAGAAATCTGCCTGGTGTGCAAGACCTTCAGTGTTGCGGACTACTGATGTCTCAATCTTCGGGGATCACAACCCAGAAGGTCGTTGTGATCTTCCTCGTATATCAGAAGGCTCTAACACCCTCCAAAGGTCCTCGTCACAACCAAAGGCTTCTAACAGAGAGCTTCAAGACGCTGCTCTCCAGGGGCTCCTATCACTCCAGTCTCCAGGAGGGAACTGCCCCACTCCCTCTTGGGAGTGCCCCACCTTTATTCATCCATGAGTCACGTGGTTTCCGGCTGACCAACGTGACTCACAGCACCTGTCCTAACAAGGCACAGGTGCTTTCTATTGTAGTAGCCAGGAGCTCCCCCGACAGCCAGGAACTCCCCCGACACTTCAGGGTCTGATGAGGAGGGGAAACCAAACTGGTACATGATCCTCTCAATCACAGAGAATGGCCATTAACTTTTTAAAATGGTGTTAGTTATGATAACCATATTACTGACAGTCAAGAACAGAGTTACCAGTCACACTTGGATGTCTAAGTGTTACAAGCAATGGAAAAAAAAATTTATCTTGAAACAAAAGTAAAATTTGATCTCCCAAGGATAATCTCTTCGTAGCCAATTTAGTGCCCTGTTGCATTCTTACAGTGGCACAATGAATTTTGAATTCTTCTTTGCAACTAGTTGCATAGTTTTGATAGAAATAATGGCAGATATCCTCACTCTGACTGGTCTGTGGTCCAAGAAGGTAGTATAAATGCCCTGAGGCTTTGGACAATATCTTGGTACATGACGTACACCATGTTTTAGGTTGACCCCGTTTTGTCTTATTCTCTGGTTGAAAAGAAATGCCTTTCTGAATCTTCTGTTATCACCTGCAGCCAGGGTAGTACAACCCATTTGTGGGTGTCCTAAAAACTCTTCAGAATCCAAGCTGGTGGAGAATGGACTTCAGAGACTTTTATTAGTCCACACCTGAATTATAAATTTGTCATTTACAGTGTTCAGTGTAAAAAACACTAATCAAGTTTAACAAAAGAGAGACTTAAAAGATAAAACTGTGCATTAACTGAAAAACATGGTTATGTTAAAAGGTCAAAATTACTAATATAGAAAAAAAAAGTGATAGGTACAGAAAAAAAACCAAAATGCAGTACTAAAATTATCTGTAATAATAATAAGGATCCTTGTGAGTTCCTCGAGTGCTTTGGCTATTTTGAAGTTAGATAATTGGCCTAATTAAAATCCAATTAAAACAGAAGAAGAGCAGTAGCACTCCCTTCTACTGTCCTGCTAGCATAATTTCTAATTAAATATGACCAAGACTGATGTGGTTTATGTAAAGTCTGTAGCTATCTGTATGTATTAGGCATGTGCAAGCAAAGATACCAGACTGGGCCCTTCTCAGGGGACCTAAATGGGAGAACCTCTAGCTTGCATGTGGTAAGTAGCAAAAGATAGGAACCCAGATGCTCAGCCTTTCAGAGACAGCAGATGGCCTTTTACAAAAGTGCAACTTTATGTACTTAGAGACAATTTTTGGTAAGAGCTTAGTTACCAAACAAATTAGGCAATGATGTGGAATTTTCTCTTGGGCTTTAAAAACCTAACTCATTTTGCATGTATGTAAGCATTAGATGTTGCATGATTGCATTACCTTTTTTTTTTTAAGAAAAATAAAATTCTACTGTGTTAAGAAAAAATCTTTTTTGAGAACAGGACATGTTTTTGCAGTTCTTTTCCCTCTTCATAGGTTATCTATGAAGCCTACGGGGTGGACAATTCTTTACTATGATTTTTAAACATTGCTTACTTATACACTTGGGTAACTTCAGCAGTTTGAAAGAACATAAATTCTGTGTGAGTGCGGGTTTGGCTATATAGCGTCAGCACCTTTCATCTACTAGCAGTTCTCACCCTCACGATGCTTGAAGCATAATGTAAGATAGAGCACAGAAGCAAAAAGAAATGGAAGTAGGGTCCCTTTTCTTCTGTTCATCGTAATCATCCCACTTCTCTTTCCTTTATCAGTATATTCTTTCTGTCAGCATGAATGAATGCACTCAGGCATAGGAGAAATATGTTTTTATCATATTCATTATGAATATACAAGATTTCTGGCATGATACGACTTTTGAGAGACATTCAATAAATAGGAATGAAGATGACTACTTAAGCTGAAAAGATATTTGCAGATGCTGAATCCTAGTCACTTTCAGCATTGTAATATTTAGTCCATGAATGCAGATCTGAAACCCTTCTGGGCATAGGAAAGATTTTAATTTCTATATCATAAAATTCAATTTTTAACTAGCATAAATACAGTCTAATTTTACAGAGGTCTCTGCATATGTCCAGATGCACTGTCAAAAAATGAGGTCCAGTTGCCACTTTCACTTACTGCTGCTTTGGAAGCATTGACATAGACTAAAATGTAAAACTGGGGAAAGAGATTTAGTCTCAACACTTACAGTACAAATTCCTTCTAGCAACCCAAGTAATATACATAATAAGATAAAAGAAGGCTGTGACACATGCAATTACAGCAGATGAGACCAGAGACTTCAGCAGAGGATCAGAGTTCCCCAGGGTATTGGATATAAAGAAGTCTGTCTATTAAACAGATCATGCTTTGCTATGAAAAAGTGTAATTGTCCAGACATTTTAATTTAACTGTGTTATGCTAAAATCTTGACTTTCTTTGGAGAAGCATGTGGTTTTCTTTAAGGTGGTAAGTACTGAGATTGTGTGCTAGAGAAATGCTATGGAATACGTTTTGTGGGTGAGGAAAGGGGGAGCAGTTCTTTTTCTGTTTTCACATATTTCTGTCGTCATTTAATTCTTTTTTTGGAAATAGATAACTCAAAACTGACAGCAGGAGGAAGATGGCTGTTTGGTGGGTTTTTTTCTTCTTTATCCTTCCTGTAGAGTTGCTCAATATTTGCTTGTCAACATTGGTGGTGAAATGTATTGTTCAAAGACAATATGGAAAGAAAAATATATCTTAAAGCAAGAACCAGAACTTAAAAGAAACTAGAAAAAATTGTTGCAGCGTAATGTTTCCCAGTGCAGTACTACTCATAGTCTCAGCACATACTATACACAATTTCACTTAAGAAAAAACCTCTGCATTCGCTTCTCTATGGGTTCATAAGATAATTGTGTTTACTGTAGCAAAAAAATAAGCGGAAGAAATAGCTAAATTTAGTCTTAACATAGGGAAATATGCCTAGGAGAGGCTGTAACATAATCCGTTGCTCAGGGGAATTGGAGAAATCCTATTTGTTACAGAAGTCTAAAACTGAAGTAGATGAACATGAAAAGAACCTTAAGGCCAAAGGCTCTGCCACCACTCAAGTCCATGTTTCAGTATTTCCAGGGCTGGATGGAATGAAACAGCGTTTGAGATATATTTGAGGAGTGTGCAAAAAAGCAAAACAATGATTTTTACTTCCACAAAACGGTCAGAGGTTTACTCAGGGCTCTCACACAGGACATGTATGCTTTACTAGTACAGTATTTGAATATTGCACTGATTTAATACAATTCTTAAAAAATATTAAGTCTGAATGTAAGTTCTATGTGAGATTGAGGCTTATATTATCATGTTTAGAGCTGATCTTAATAAGAGATTAGAACAGCATAAGAATTTTAGGACTTTCCATTTCAATCCCAGAAAAACAGAGGTACTAGATTTAAGCAAAGACTTCAGAAATTTTGGTAATATCTGGTTCACTTAAGGTCTGAGAAAAATATAAGGTGTTTGAAATGTTCCTGCAACGGTTATCCCACACCTATACTTGACAGAGATACCAATGATCAGATTTCCATCGGATCAAAAAAAATACAGCTTAATTAAATGCTAATTTTATATTTCCGGAATTTAAAAGTATTTCTATTATAAAAATGTATACTACTTCTGTCTAACACTTTCCCTTTAGCCTAAGTGGGATCTTCAAGTGCTATGCATTCCTTCAAGCTTGTGTGGATTTGAAGCTGTCTGAAGAAAATCTGCAGAGTGCCAAAAACCATTAGAGCATCTGTTAACCATACCAGAGGGCTGGAATATCAGGGGACATGAAAAGATCACAGATACTCTCTGTCATTCTGAAAAAAAAAAGCAGTGAACGGCCCCCAAATGTGCAGAACTGTTACTTGGAGATAGCAAAATGTACTAGGTAGGTCAAAGCACATGGGTCATTTTTAAATTAAGTTACTTTGAGGTATCATAGTAACAAGGAGGGAGGTGGCAAACAGTGGGAGAAAATATGTCTTTCTTTGAGTAATAGAGTTATATTGGTAAAATGGTAAGTCCAATTCAGAGTAGGAAAAAAGCTAGCAGGCTGAAGCTGGTGGGGTGTTTGGGAGGTGTTTTGTTCAGAATGCTTTCCTGATGTTGTGTCCCAGCTAAGCAGCAGAGAACACCAGGAAGGGATTTCAGCACTTCCCTTCTTACGTTTTCGATTTAAACTTACCATTGGCTGAACGTTCGTTATACAAGTCTGCAGCAAGTAGGTGTTTCAACTAGCTTTCTTATGTCATGACTTTTTTTGCTGCTTATCCCCACACTTTGATGACTGTCACCCTCCTTTGCCCCTGACAAGTTCAAATTATTTAAGTGAACTCCAATCTACAGTGTCTTTAAAGGTGCACAGCAGAGTCTCAGATGACTTTTGCTCAGTAGAAGTGTCTCTCTTCCGTCCTACTGAGCTTAATACAGAATGAAAAAAACTTCCAACTGAACAACAATCTAAGAATGTAAAGAATTAATAGAATGATCTTTCAGAAATAGAGAAAACAAAAAGTTTGAAGGATCTATGAAAGTCAATTGTATCCTGCAAGGGTACTGCTACAGATCACAGCAATATGTATTCAGCTTTTCAGCTTTTCCTAAAGAAAAAGAAAGGTAAGCAAAGAGCACGTATGAAGCCATTCCTGTATTTGCTGATTACTTATCTGTACAACTAAAGCAATGCTAACTGTGTAAAAGTATTTAATTGTTGTCTTTTATTCTCAGTAGGCTGGAAGCATAGCTCTTAATTTCTTTCTTTCATCCACTGGATTTTTATGAAATCTTTCAAGCTGTTTTCTCATTGCAATAGCCTCTTACCATGACTTCAAATTGGCTGAAATCTAACATTGTATTGACATAAAAGACTTTGGGCACAGTTACATTTAAATCCCACTCCCCAAGAGTCACACAAGAGTCTCTAACATGTATAAACTGGAAACGCGGATTTCCCCAGCTGAGAATCTGAACCAGTGTTACACATAGGAATGTACCAAACCATGGAAAACTGAGCAGAAGATTATCACAGAGAAGTTCTCTTACTTAGCAACCTGAAGCAAGTTTATCATAAGTCCCCTGGTCTGAGCAATCAATAAGAAGAGCAAATAACTACAGAAAATAAATGTGTAGCTATCTATGCACTGATTTTGCAGAATGCTTAAGTAGAGCAATGGCGTTTTGGGTGAAAAAAAAAAGAGCAACAGCAGAGCTAGTAACATTAGGAAAAATGTTTGTTATTGTTGCCAAAATTGCTTAAAGTTTTAAGCTTTTTTTCTAATTAAAATTAGAAGTGTGTATTAGGGCATGTATGTTGTAATCCTATTAGGTCAAATGTTATTATTGATGTTATTTGTTATTATTCCTATTACAGCAATTCCTGGAAAACCTGTCAAAATCTAGGTGACACTGTGCCAGACATTGTTCAAGTGTATAGAATGACATGACCTTGCCCTGAGACCTTTCACAATCCAATTTAAGTCAAGGCCCAACAAATGGATGCAATCACTAAGGAAGGAAGATGAAAGCAGCAACAGGAATGCTACTGGACAGCCATCATACAATATTTGGATTAGCTTTTTTCCTGTAGGCAAGGTAATGTTTTTGTAGGACACTAATCCCTGTGGTTTTACGATGATATTCGATTATCTGTGACTTGCCTGCACTGACTATAGCGTGTGTTTTCTCTATCTCTGGGGTGATTACTGTTTTTATTTTACCTGTGGCAATCTTTGAGAAGCTGCCACACAGGAAGAAAAACAGTGGTATCTGATTTCATAAATCTAAAATAGTTTTAGGGAAAAAGAATTTTCCCAAGAAAAGTGGAGTTTGGTTTGTTTACACATTAGACATTTATAAGAAATATTAAGATTTACAGTAAGGAATTCTGAAAGGAAACGTGTGCCTGTGAGCATGAGAAGGAAACCAGAAAAAAGGCTTGAAAGAACGGCCAGATAAAAAGGGACACTGTTCCCAGGACATTGTTTTCATCAGTAAAGTTGAGGAACGTGTTCTTGATGTCAAAAGCAAAAAGCCTGCATTGTGAAGAGCAGACGACTCATCACCAAAAGAGCCGAGGTGCTGGCAGGGTGGCAGCAAGGCTCCAGCGCATCATGTGCTTCACTCCTTTCCCTGTTTGCCTGCCAGAAGAACAGACAAGAGACATGTGTTTCATACATATGCTGAAAGAAGAAAAACACAGTGGACAGTGATGTGGTTTAAGATTTGCAATGGCTGAAGTAAGCAATATCCGAAGTGAAGATCTACCCTAAAACAGATGATGTGTCCTGAAGGAGAAGAGAGATCTATCCAAAGACTTGTTTGTCATCGCCAGTCGAGAAGAGCTCCAGAGATGCAGAAGGCTTCACAGATGGTGCGCGTTGTCTTCTGTATGGCACACAAGTGATCTTGGTCAGACTGCTTGGACACACACATGCTGCTACTTTCAAACACGTGAGTGAGAGAGTGTGAAAGCATAAAACCAAATTGCTTTAAAACCTTGAAAATAAATGCATCCTTCCAAATCATAAGATCTTGCCTTGAGCTTTATTATGCTAATAAAACTACAAAGCAGTTGTCAATACAGTAACTAAAATCAACACCAACCAAACAGTCAAGATACTTGAAGTGTGCTCTGACAGCTGAAAACTCGGTAAGATAGAAACATATTTTTGTAGTAGCTCTCAAAGAAAAAGCTGGTTACCAAGTGGGTTTCAAGGGGAACCTCTTCTAGTGAAGACAGCTGTAGGAAATTTTAATGTCAAGCTTTCCACATCTTTGTACTGTCCTAGGTATCACTGGACAAGTGTATTGCATTATTTTCAGCAACATGTTAAGGGAAAAGAGATCATTTTATAATATCTACTGTGAATTGCACACGCATATGAAATTACATAGCACACGAACTGTGACAAGCAGTTTGCTCAGAAGAGTTTGGAAAGTACAATGTGTTGTTAGGTGGTTTATAACTGAGAAAAAAAAATAGAAAACAGTCAAGTACTGCTGATACTGTTGGACTTGCTAAAGCTGCAGAATTTCTGCACTTTCCCTTGACCTTGCAGACCTGTACCCCAGTGCATGAAGCACTGCTATATCTCGTAAGTGGCCACTGTCTTTGTGCTAGCTTTACACTGCACCAGGCTTGAGGGCTGTCAGACTTGATTGGTCTGATCTTGCACTGGCTTGTCTGGAGCTTTGTTTTAGCTTGTTTGGCTGTAAGAGTAATTTTTTCTAATCACCATGTGGCTATGCCTAATTTGTTTTACTTGTGCTTATCTTTGTAGAGTATAACCATATTTTCTCTACAGAACGTAGTGACAAGTAACTATTCTATGCATAATGAAATATTTATGTCCCTAGCTTAGTGATGTACTGGAGAGGAACACTGGCCTGGTATGATAGCAGAGACCTTGCGAATGGGGCCATAAGATGCAATTTCGAAAAGTATAGACATGAGTTGATAAGGGAAAGGACAGGGGATGACAGTGAGGGCCCCAGGGCTATAACAACTCACCCATGGTCAGGTAAAGCAATGCAAATCTCAGAGCAGAAAAGGGGGCATGTACTCAGAAGTACAAGTACACCAGTTTAAACTATACTGTCATTCCAACATTTTTCTCCCTGCAATAAAGTTTTCTTGCATTTTCTTTTCCTGTCATAATTAGATCCAGAATAATAATATTTTTTCACTACAATGTTAAGATTTTAACTACATTATTTGTCGGGGAAGTTTCCTGGCTGCTATATGGGAAGCACCTGTGCCTTGTTGAGACAGGTGCTGTGAGTCAAGGTGGTCAGCTGGAGACCACGTGACCTATGGGAGGTTTAAAGGTGGGGCACTCTCAAGAGGGAGTGGGGCAGTTCCCTTCTAGAGTGTGGAGTGGTAGCAGCCCCTGGAGAGCGGTGTTTTGTAGCTCTCTGTTAGAAGTCTTTGATTGTGGTATAGACCTTTGGAGTGAAACAAACCTTCTGATATACGAGGGGAATCACAATGGCCTTCTGGGTTGTGATTCCCGAAGACAAGATACCAGTGGTCCACGACATCTGGTGACCCCGATGTGATTCGTTGAAATGTGAACTGCCTGGACTGCAGGGTGAAGTGCGGTAAACACAAGATACAGAGCCCAGCGAAGCTTGAGAAGTGGCAGAAGCTGCAGACCGACCTAGACACCTGGAACAAGGTGAGCTGTTGGGAGTTAAAATGGGCCAGAATTTTGTCAAGGAGAATCAGACCTTCACTTTCCTTAAATCTGCGGGAATGGCTGTGGGGGCCAATATAAGTAATGAAGACTTATATTATTTACTTAACTGGGCAGTGGGACACGAAGACCTAGTTGGCCTCACCTTCACCTTTAAACCTCCCATAGGTCACGTGGTCTCCAGCTGACCACCGTGACTCACAGCACCTGTCTCAACAAGGCATAGGTGCTTCCCATATAGCAGCCAGGAAACTTCCCCGACAATTGTTAATAATTTATTTGCTTTACATGTAAGATGCACTTACTTTTTGCAAATGACAAGACTTTGAGCACAACAATATCTTCAGGGAAAAAATCAAGTTTGCTAAGCATTTGTTCCCATTCAGCACAGCATATGGAATTGTATCAGTGAAAACACCATCCCCATAAAGCCTGGGACATAAAAAAGAGCGTGTTCTCTCTATAGTACCCACTTCCCTGTACATGAAATTTCTTATATTAAGTTCTACTCTGTATAGTGGAATTTAATTTCTTGGCCATCTACATATAAAAAACCTAAAGATATTGGCCAAGATTAAGTCTGTAATATTTCTTTTGAGCTTTCTACTTCATTGGAACAACACTGGATTTGGATTGACATAACAAAGATCAGAGTCTGTCTCAATAACTTAGCATTTCCTGTAGAATACTGGTATCAGTGATAGCGAAAGGGCAAAGAGCCCAGGTTACATAGAATATATTTCAGATCTGTTGGTACGAATTAGCAAGGACGGGATTGTAACTGGAAGTCTTAATACTTTCTCAGTAAAGCACAGAACTGTCTGTCAGTCCTCAGCTGGCATCCTTTAAATATGGAGAATGAAAGAGCATAGCATAAAGAAAATCCTGTTCAAGTTCTATTAATTCTCCTGTCTGATGTTGAAATTAATATTATATTCTAGTTCAACTGCATGCCTACATTTTGCCAGTCTACTGATCCATAGAGCTTTGAAACAGCAAAAAGGTTTCTACGAAATTCCTCTGAAATAGAGGTCTACATTTTCCTTCATTATAAACTAACCTTTTTCAACATACTTTCTTTGATATACCGTGAATCTCCAGCTTCTGACAATGTCTACAACCACAAAAGGTTAAATACAGTAGTTTACTAAAAATAAAAGATTTATTTCAATTCAAATGAAAGATGAATTTATGAAAATTAACTGATGTCTATTTTAGTGGCATCCATCATCTTATTAAAAATATAGTGAAAGCAGCTTTATTCCAATCTGTCTACCAGTAGTGCCAGCTTCTGATCATAAGATCTGTATCTGTCACTCAACACAGCCAAAGTGGCTGGTCTGGTCTATGGACAGCAGCTTATTCCTCCATGGGCTATGGATGTCTCTCTTTAAATACACATTTCTCCCTCAGAGAATGTACACATGGCAGGTTCAGTAGCTTTCTTATAAACTTTATGGGAAGGAATTTCTTCTTGTTGACATTTTGGTTTGTTTTTGTCATTTTTTTTCCATTCTAATGTATTCTGGCGAAGCAACAACGGGAAATATCCTCCAACCTTCCACAGCCCTGTGAAAACTAGAATAATACTCCTACTTCTTTAATGATTTCTGTCAGTGACGTATCCTCTCTATGAGACCTCACAGACTTTAGGTTTGTGTTTTGTGGGTTTTTTTTGCCAAAAAGGAGATTATTTCTTAGAATCATAGAATCATAGAGCAGTTGGGGTTGGAAAGGACCTTTGAAGGTCATCTAGTCCAACCCCACTCGTAATAAGCAGAGACATCTTCCACTAGATCAAGTTGCTCAGAGCCTCATCCAATCTGACCTTTAATGTTTCCAGGGATGAGGTATCTACCACCTCTCTGGGCAACCTCTTCCAGTGTTCCACCACTCTCATTGTAAAAAATTTCTTCCTTATATCGAGGCTAAATCTACCCTCTTTTAGTTTAAAACCATTGCCCCTTGTCCTTTTGCAACAGGCCCTGCTAAAAAGTCCCTCCCCATCTTTCTTGTAGGCCTCCTTTAAGCGCTGAAAGGCTTCTAGAAGGTGTCCCCTAAGTCTTCTCCAGGCTGAACAACCTCAACTTGCTCAGCCTGTTTTCAAAGGAGAGGTGCTCCAGCCCCTCTGATCATCTTAGTGGCATTCCTCTAGATCCACACCAACAGGTCTTTGTCTTTCTTTTGCTGAGAACTCCAGAGCTGAATGCAGTACTGCAGGTGAGATCTCATGAGAGCAGAGTGAGGGGCAGAATCACCTCCCTTGACCTGCTGGCCATGCTTCTTTTGATGCAGCCCAGGAGACAGTTGGCTTTCTGGGCTGCAAGCGCACATTCACTGACCCCTGAGGGACACCACTTGTTACTGATCTACGTCTGGACATTGAGTCATTGACCACTACCCTCTTGATAGGACCATCCAATCAATTCCTCATCCACTGAACAACTCCTCCAACAAATCCTTATCTCTCCAATTCAGAGAGAAGGATGTTGCGGGGGACCATGCCAAAGGCCTTATAGAAGTCCAGACAGATGACATCCATAGCTCTTCCTTTATCCACTGATGTAGTCATTCCTTCATAGAAGGCCATCAGGTCAGTCAGGAAGGACTTGCCCTTGGTGAAGCCATGCTGATCGTCTTGAATCATGTTCCTGTCCTCTGTGTACCTTAGTATAGCTTCTAGGAGGATCTGTTCCATGATCTTACTAGGCATGGAGGTGAGGCTGACTGGTGGTTGTTCCCAGGGTCCTCCTTTCTATCCTTTTTAAAAATGAGTGCAATATTTCCCTTTTTCCAGTCACCAGGGACTTCACCTAACTGCCACGACTTTTCAAATATCGTGAAGAGTGGCTTGGCAACTACATTAGCCTCAGGACTGCAGGATGTATCTTGTCCGGTCCCATAGACTTAAGCATTTTCAGGTTCCTCAAGTAGACACGAACCTGATTTTCTCTTACAGCAGGAGGGACTTTGCTCCTCCAGTCTCTGCCTTGTAGTCCATCCACTTGAGTGGTGTGGGAAGAGAAGTTGCCAGTGAAGACTGAGGCAAAAATGTTATTGAGTTCCTCAACCTTCTCCTCATTCACTGTTATCAGTTTGCCAGTGTTGTTCATCAAGGGGGTACACTTTCTTTGACCTTCTTTTTCTGGTTGACATACCTATGGAAACACTTATTATTTTTTGCATCCCTTGCCAAGTTCACCTCCAGCTGCTCCTTGGCCTTCTTGACCCTGTCCTTACACAACTGGGCAGCATCCCCATAGTCTTACGAGGATACCTGTTGCTAATTCCACTGCCTGTGCATTTCCTTCTTGCTCTTTAGTCTGACCAGTGAGTCTCAACTCAGCCCAGCCATGCCAGTCTCTTGCTTTATTTTCCTGATTTCTTACATATGGGGATCGAGAATTCTTGCACTCTATGGAAAGCATCCTTAAAGATCTGCCAGCTCTGTTCTGCTCCCTTGTTCCTGAAGGCAGTTTCCCAGGAAGTCTTATTGACTCAAGGGATCCTTGAACAGCTGGAAGTTTGCTTTCCTAAAATTCAGAGTCTTGACTTTAATCTTGACTCAGCCCATATCCCTCAGGACTGAGAATTCCACTAACGTGATAACTGCAGTAATCCAATCCTGATGTCAACCATTAGATCACTTGCATTGGTGATCAACAGGTCCAGTATCACGTCTCCTCTGGTAAGGCTGTCTACTACCTGGCTCAAGAAGTTATCCTCAGTGCACTCCAGGAGTCTCCTGGATTGTCTACAGCTTGTCGTGCTAGTTTTTCAACAGATGTTAGGGTGGTTGAAGTCCTCCAGCAGGATGAGAGCCTGCAAGCACAATCACTCCTGTTGCTGGAGTAAGACTTTGTCAATAGGCTCCCATAGATTGGGGGGCCTGTAGTAGACACCAACGACAAGGTTCCCTCTGTTGCTTTAGTCTCTAAATCTTATCCATAAATTCTCAACCTGCTCGTGGCTATTCTGCAGAGACAGCTCTTCACAATCTACCTATTTCTTGATGTAGAGGGCAACCCCTCTCTTCTCATCATCTCCTCTCACCTCATCCCTCTAAGCTTGCCACAGGCAAGCCTGATATTATCCCTCTCCTCTTTCAAGTCTAGTTTAAAGCTCTGTCAATGAGCTCCTCTAGCTCATGAGCAAAGACCCTCTTCTTCCTTTGGGAAACGTGAATCCCATCTGACACCAGCAGGTCTGGTGCCATGTAGGCCATCCCATTATCAAAAAAGACTTAATTGTGGCAATGACACCAGCTGCAGTGCCATATGTTAATTGTCTGGGTTTGTCTGTTTCTTCCAGCGTCGCTGTCTGCAACTGGAAAGAGACAGAAGAAAAACCCATGCTCCAGATTCCCTTACCAACCATCCCAAGTCCCTGAAGTCTCTTTTGATCACCCTTAGACTATGCGTTGCGGCTTCATCACCACCCACATGGAAGAGCAGTAATGGGTACAAGTCTGAAGGCCGTACCAGACTAGGAAGTTTCCTAGTGATGTCCTTAACCTGAGCCCCAGGGAGGCAGCAGGCTTCCCTAAGAGGAGGGTCTATTCAGCATATTGGACCCTCTGCCTCAGTAGGGAGTGACCTACAATTATAACCTGTCTTTTCTTCCTCGTGAAGGTGGTCATGATACAGAGGGTAGGCCTTTCTGACCTTGGCAACAATCTTGCCACTCTGGCAAGGTTTAGATGGACTGTTATCCACATCATCCTTTGACTGACCTTCTGCATCCAGAGCCTCATACCTGTGGTACAGAGGCACCTGGAAAGGCAACGTGGGCAAGGAGGGAGTTCACCTGCCACCCCAAGCACGGACTTACTTCTGTTCATTCCTTTCCTTTAAGCTACTGCCTTCTGCTTGGTGGGGGGAAGATACAGAATCCCCTTGATCTCAGGTGTTTTCTCATGGTTGTTCCCGTTTCTGTCTCAGGGAGGGCAGAGCTTGCTTCCACCAGTCTATATCTCTTTCTCAGACTCCCTGATGCTCTTTAACCTTTCTACTTCCTTTCATAGCTCTGCCACCATGCTGAACAGATTGTCCACTTGATCACATCTCACCAGGTGTCCTCACTACTTCCATCCCTTACCAATGAATGGCTCCCTGCAGCCTGAGATCTGGATGACTGCATGTTTTCATGGGAGCTCTGTCTGGGTTGCCACATCCATTCTGACAAGTGCAGAGAACATAGCTTTCTGTTGGATGGATACCATAGCTAAGCCCCTACTGAGAGAGTGATGACCACCACCTAAACTCACCTCTTGAGCTGGTAGGGTCACTACTACCTTCCTGTGCAAACTGCTGTGCCATGCCCTGTTTGCCCGCCCTGTTGGCAGTGCTCCTGGTGACTAGTGCTCCCTAGGATGCTTTTTGTAGGTGAGGTGGTGGCTACTATTACCCCTGTAATGCCCAGGTCTCATCAGCATCTCCTGCGAAAGCTGTGAGCTCCTGGCTGGTCTCTCCACTCTCCTGGCACTTCCCTGCATCAGGAAAATCCCCTGTGCGCCAAAATCTGCCACTCTGATGCAGATCGGGCAGGCTCTGAAGCACCTCCCCTTGGCAACTGACAACAGATTTAACATATTCTGCTTCAGTTTGCACGTCAAATCTAAGTAGCGTTTTATCTGCATGAGATAGGTGTTAGTAGTCACCTAGATACCACCTCTACCTCTGATAGATCAGATCTCAGATGTATTTACCTATGGTAGTACAAGCTGTTTAAATCTTTAAAGCAATCGTTTTGACCCAACGTAATTTGCTATGATGTTGGTCAACTCTAACTCAATTCCTTTCCCACCTGTGACTGTCATCAAGTTACTTGAAATCCTATCTTGAAACTCTTCTTTTCTTAGATCTGATATTTATTAAGGAAACCTTGCATTTATTAAGCTTTTATTCAAATGTAATATATTAACATGAAAAATACCAGTAAAAGGGTTAACAATATCAGCTGTGATATATGAACATACTAGGGAATTTGGTGAGAATGTGTTGGGCATGAATGAGTAATAAGCAGATTCAATTTCAGCCCTTTCCATTCCCACTGGGGAAAAGGTAAATGAGGTGATTGATACCTATCCCTTAATCAAAAATAACCAAAAACTAAGAAATAAAGTAAAATATAAAATATTATATGTACTTTCATAAGGTGGAAAGTTAAATATTGTATAAATAATGTGAGCATCCTAGTTTCATTGCTAATTTTCCACCATCACATAGTAATATGAATTAAAGAAAAAACACAGTCTAAAACAGAACTGTTAGAGTACCATACTGGGTTGTCAGTCTGAGAAGCCTTCAATGAAATATTTTATCTACAGAAGGACTATCTCTGAGTGTTCTTCTATATTCCAGCTGCACACAGAATGTTGCATTCCAGACATCTGAAAAAAGTCTAGCAGAAACAAATCTATAACATATTTTCCATTCCTACTTTCAAGGACTTTAAAGCTATCTACCAAGCCCCATATGCTTGCCACACCTGGAATTGAAAATATGTCAACGTATCCTCAAACCTATACAAAATTCTTTCAAATAGTGTCTACTTAAAAAAACTACTTTGAGGAATAAAGAAATACAAAGATAAGAGTGAACTGAGAAGAGAAAGAAAAAATCAGAATGAACAGAAAACCAGATAATGTCCCATTTTCACACAAATTAATATTTTTAACCTCCTTAGTAAGTGACAATAGAGTGTATCTGGAATTAAACTCTTCCCTGAAGACTTCCACAAAAAAAATGTATTTCACAAGAGGGAGTGCACCCGCAGCTCGGTGACCATTAGATGTGTCCCACACTCACAAACCTGGAGCACCGACAGCCTGAATCCTTCATCTCAGGTCACAGCAGCACTCCATCTCTGCATGCTACTTACTGCTAAGACCCAACACCAGCAGTGAAACCTGTGAGCCTTCTTGTTGATATCTCTGGTGGATGGCAACAGTAATGTGTCTTGCTGCGGCCAGATACTTCCTTGAGGGAATGAGAAGCGGCAAAGTTGAATGGATCAACAGACCAGAGCCACTCCAGAACATCATATCTCAGCCAAATGAGAAGTGGCAATTTCATTAAAATATTTTTAGGAGCCCAGCCCATGTTTCTTTTCCTCTTCTACAGCTGCTGTAAGATTACCAGGGAGAATTAACTGAGTAAGAGCAGATTCAGAAACCAAGTAGACAATGGTTTTAGTCCATTAAGGTTGTTACCCTACACTTGGAATGCATGCATGCGAGAGGAAACAGGTAACACATCATTCAAAAGCAGGAACAAGGAGTCTGCAAGTCCTCCGGTTTTCCTTCTCAGAAAGTTCGTGTTGATACATTTAGCCACAGGAAACTATGAGAGGAAAACCCCTTACATGTACTGAAGTCCTAATCTGAACTGCAAGCCAGCTGTTCAGTGTACTGCCCACAGCTACATTTAGTCCAGAGCTTTGTTGTACCAAGTCTTCCTGAGCCAATTAAACGTGACATTTTGCACACTCTCTAATTAAAATGCAAATGAAGGGATGAATTATGCAAAAAAAACAGATTATGCAGGAGGAAAGGTCTGAGAAAATGTTCCAGCACTCCAGCCTGCATGAATGTTAGCTTTAATTGCAGAAACTCCTTTCATAGTCTGTGTCAGCTGAAGAGTCATTTAATACTCTTTGATGCATTATATAAAAAGAGGAGAAATAAGATCATTGTTAAAATACTTGATTCAGAACTTGGTTCCTGGTGTTACTGCACATTTCCTATATGAGATGGACAACCAATTTCAACCTAGATTTTTAAAGCCAGTTAGCACACAGCTGTATTAATGCACAGACAGGTGCTTTTGAAAACACAAAGGCACCATCTGCATCTTTAGGTTGCTAAATGCTTGAAAATCTGGCTCGCTATTTCACTGAGCTGCAGAACCATCTGTAAAATGGGAAATAATCAGGTTCCCTTTTTCCTAGCTTTTGTCCATTTAGATCTGTTCTTTCATTAGATCTTCCTTCTCAGTACGTATATATCTGTAGTATGAGAGATGTTTTAATTTAGTTGGGACATCTAGCCACTACAGAGAAAGAAAATGTATTCACAGAGCAAAAATGACTATTACCTCACCCCATCATACTAATATATTGTATAAGAAATTCAAAAGCACTGCCAAATGAAGCTTCCTCTATAACAAAAATAAGGAAAGAGAATAGTATGAATCTAATATCTGTTATTGAAATTGGTGTTTTGGCCCAAACTTGGAAAACAAGCAGAAAATGAGTATGGTGTGGGAGGATACAGCCATAATTAATAGCAATCAGTTTTATCTTCCACACTACTTAAACAAGTACTTCAGTTCTTATTGAGCAAATAACTCCTTTAGCAAGGGAGTGGAAAGAATTCTTAAAAATGGGGAAAGTTATTTTCTAGCTTGCCAGCTGCCTAGTTTAATAAGTAGAATTTAACTTTCTTCCAATAGCTTCGCCTGTGCCTCTTTTCCCCTAATGCGCTCACAATATCAGGGAATGTCCATGTGCATTGGTTTCCTGGAATAATTACACAACAAAAAATATATAAGAAAACCCATCTGAAAAGTGAAGGAAGTAAAAGCTCATATTCCTTGAAAAAATTCTGACAAACTGTTGATAAAATTCAGAAGGTATTTGATCTTGTATTTGGCGTTGTTCTGTGTATTGCCATTTTATGACTGTTGCTGATGCATTTCTACCTACTTCTTGTGTTTATGGGCAGGGAGGGTATGAAAATAAAGGCAAACGGCTACCAGCAAGATAATAGACCATAGTTGCATTTAATAATAGGATGTCTGAAATTTACAAGAAAATAATTTTTACCAGATCTTTGGAGATGAGGAAAGTACATGCTGAAAAGGATGATAAAAGGGACTGATATATTAACAAAGCCCATCATAGCAGAACTTATAGCATAATACAGCTTAAATGGAGGTTCTACATTACCTGTCTATTTCTACACTAAGGTGAATGTAAAAATTAGGTGAGGAAAAGAACTGCTTAAGCTAATAAACACATTGGATACAAAAATAAATATGCAAAGTATTCCTCAATTTAGGGCATTTATAGATGTGAGAGGAGTCATATTCCAGAACGTCCTCTTAGATTTCTGGATAGCCTTTAAATTGGAATGCTACTTGTCTCCATCAGCAGAAAACTGGATTCGGCGATCCGCAAAACTGCTTCAGTCCTAGGCCCTGTGTGCTGGGGTGTTTTGAACTCCATACCACATTCTGACTAAATATTAAAGAACACTCAATAAGGGTCAGAAAATTACTGTAGGAAATAATCTGAAATTTCCTATTTTTGCTTAGATCTATATTTTTCTTACACTGCATTTTTCGCACTGTAATGTGAAGAATGATTTGCTTTGGAAATTGCTTTGCAAAGTCTGTTCCCATTTGTTTCAGCTGTTACATGTCACTAGATGATAAACTAGAGCTCCTGGAGGTTTGGAGCATAAGAAGCAAAGCAGAGTTTTTAGCTGAACTTCAGTCGGCAGAATTCACGCAAAATTTGAGGTTATCAAACATACTAAGCAGATCACTACTGTATACATGCGTAAATGTCATGGTGTGATGTGGAGGGGGGGGGTGGTTCTGGTGGCAGGAGAGGGGTTTTGCTCCCTGCGACCTCCCCGGTTTTGGAACTGGGTTAGGCTTAGTTCTGGCCACCAGATCAGACTGCCATCCCCCTCGGGGTTGAGCCAATAGGGCACCTCTGCGAATTGCCCTATTTAAGTCAGGACAAAGGAACTGGAAAAGGTGCTTCACCCAGGATCGAGCAGAGAAGGGAGGAGGGCACTGCCCCCACTCCCTGGCTCCCGGCCGGGCAGCTGCCTGTGTCGGGCCGGCGCCGCCCACGGAGGATGGCGGCGGTGGAGCCAGCTGGGGAACTCGGGGGCACCCCACTCCCGGGGTGCCCACTGGGCTGAGTTCACCTGGAGAGGACTGAGATCTGAGAGAAACAGCTGCATCGACAGCAGGTCAGTGAGGTTGGAGTGGGAGGAGGTGTGCCGGAGCCGAGTTTCCCCTGTGGCTGATGGTGAGATGGCAGGCGGCCCCCCTGCAACCAGGACGGCCTCGGTGGAGCAGAGACCCACTCGCAGCCCGTGGGGAGAAGATGCCTGAGCCTGAGGATGGTCGTGTTGGGGTGCACGACAAGGCAGAGAGGCATCTGGAGTCTGCGTGACGACCCACGTCGGAGCGAGTGGCTACAGCTCCCTAAGTACCCGAGACTGTGGTAAAGCCCACACCGGAGCAATCTGTGGGGAAGGATTGTTTCCAGTGGGCTGGACTCACGCTGGAGAAGTTTGTGGATTTTTCCTCGTGGGTAGGGGATCCATTGGAGCAGGGGAAAAGGGTGTAAGGACTCCTTCTCCTTTAAGAAAGAAGCAGCAGTAACAGCACGGGATGAACTGACCTGCACTCCCCCAGTCCCTGCCCCCTGTGCTGCTGGGGGGAGGAGGTAGAGCCGGGAGGAAAAGGAAAGGGGGGGGGGGGGAAGGTGTCGGTTTTAAGATCTGGTTTTGTTTCTTTCTGTCCTCTCGAGTAATCGGTTTTTTGTTTCCCTTTGTCCTTCTAAGTAATCATTAATAAACTCTTTTGCTTTGAGAAAGCCCTGTCTGTTTTGCCCAGGACCATGGTTAGTGGGTGCTCCCTCTGTTCTTGTCTCAACCCTCAGTCCCTTTGTGTTTTTTTTTTTCTCTCCTCTCTACTTTACTGGAGAAGGAGAGACTGTGTGAGTTTTAGTTGCTGGATCAGCCTAAAACCACGACAGTAAATTTGATCAGTGTCCTTAAGTTCATGGGTAAATCACTGGGCAATTCAACAATACAAACCACAAAATCTCTACTTGTAGCAACCAGCTTTTTCAACAGAGTGGGCTTCCAAGCATCCGTGAGTAGCTTTGTGAGTAGCGCAGGAGCAAAAGCAAAGATTTGCAAGTTTTCTAGTCATGTAATGACATGGACTCTTGAGCACAGTACAGCTCTCCTCTGCTCATGCTGCCAGGGAAACAGTGGCATGAATTCTCTCTGTGAAAACCCAGCAGCAAAGCTGGAAGGCACTACCCTAGCAGGCTTGTGCCGGTGAGACACTCTTTATCAAACACCACCACATTCTGTTGGAGAAATACTTTGTTTTCTCAGATTTCAAAACATTTTCTGGTGCCAGAGGGTATAATTTTGCTATCATATCCAAACATGAATTGTGGAAACAGAAAGTTGGTTTTCTTGCTTTATTTACTTGTTTGCTTATGTACTTATTTAAAAAAAAAATAGAAGTGGATATATTCTCAAGAAAAATAAAGGACTTGGATAAGTTTCTTCACTAGAGACTTCCCAGTAGATACGAATTTCACTAATTTGAGCAACAAATTGTGCTTAGTTTGATCATGGGGGAATAATCCCCTGCATCTGTGGATTCACAGCTGAGGAGTGCACAAGACTAGGATTTCTTATAAAAACACTGCTTCCCAACACCCAATTTCTGCATTACAAATTTCTGCATTTCCAGTTAACTCCTCTCCCAGCTTCTCAGAAAGTGCATTGCTGGCAAATGTTATCTATTCATGTTTTAGTTCTCTCCATGTCTAGTGTGGTAGCGTTAGACAAATGCAGCAGTTCTGAGAATGTGATGAAAATAAATACAGATTCCTTGCATCTTGTTTCCACCAGTGTGAAAAACCCTTCACTACAACGCAGGGATGCCATACAGACTGCCTTCAAGATATCACTTCTTATTAGTAGAAGTTCAAAAACATTCAAAACTCAGAAACATTCAGTGCCTGGAAAGGAGAAATTTTGCTGAAAGCCAGACACTAAATTTCTGGAAAATCCATGAGAGAATGAAATCTGGCCTTTCACGAGATTTTTCCAAAGAGACATTAAGTGAGTAGATAATATAATTTGCTTTAAGCAGACAATCCTTTTACACTAGTGAATCCTTCACATTCATTTCCATTAAAATATAAATATAAAATAAAAGAAAACGAATAGCTCGTATTTGTGGAGATTAATATTTGGCACCCCATGAGAGTTCAGTGCATTGACATTTTACTCCAGTCACTACCAGTGACATCAGGCATACTAGGAAACTATACATCCTCTGAAAAAATATCTGTGGCTTTATTATTACTCTAGTTACAGCTGAAGCAGCATGGCTTCTGACTACGAACAACAAAATGATGACTGCATTAGTTTATCCATTCACAGCCAATCCAGGGCCTGACACTGTGCTGTAATTACACATAAATGATCTCACTGTTCTTCAGAAGTTTCTCTTCTTTCTGCTAACGTTCTTCCCAAGTATAATCAAATATTACGTTTGCTTTGTCAAAAACACGAGAAAGAAGATTTAACAGAAGAGAACAAGATTCTACATGATTAAATTTGGCGGAGGAGAGAAAATGTCTTTCATCTCAATAACAATCCTCCCCTTGCAGAAGGAATTCCAAGGTCTGTGGAAATCTTTTGGCCTGGAATTTGAACAGTCATTAAGTGACTTATGTCCTCAGTGTCCACAGATATTCACTGGCTGTTAACACTTTAATGAAATTGCTAGCTTCAAAGGCCTGGTTTATTTCTCAGCTTCCTGCAGTCTGACAGTGTCGACGACATACTCCACACAATTAACTCCAAGACCAAATATGAGCACACAATGTGCACAGAAATACTCTACTAAAAGAACAGCAAAAGATAAGAAATGCCACAATTAAGGCTACATGTTCAAGATTTTATTCAGGCTTCCCTCCTTCCCTGACACAAGGATTACTGCTGCAGTTAAGACTCCGTCAGTATGTGATGAACTCTGAGCTAATGAATAACAGGTTTCATTTTGCTTTTGTCATAGGACCCTGCCTTATTCAGAGCACAAAGAGCTTCTGTGATTAATTAAGACTGCTCAGTGAATAAGATTATTTTCTGTAAGTTCTTGGCATATGCAGCTCTTTACCTCTTCCTTTCAAGTACTCAAATCTGAGAATTTACATGTTTTTGCCAGCATTTTGTTTTTCTGTGAGGAAAAAAAAAAAAGCAAAGCATCTCTACTTTTTACATAAGGAAATCAAAACTAAAAATTGTAATAAAAAGGCTTACTTAAGGAAAAAGAAACAAACAAATGAACAAACAAAAAAAGCATCTCAGTGAAAGGAAGTTCAAAGCCACATTGAGGAGAGAAGTTTGTGTTGGAGGTGCCTAATGTTTTATGTATACATCCATAGATAAAGACCAGTGATGACGGAACCAGCCCCGAGAAGAACTTCAGTTCCCATAAAGAAATGATGCAGAAATTTATATCGCCTCCAGTGCAGTTTGAGACTGAGCACACTCTTGCTACATCTTGATGTAATATCTCTCTATCTTCAGTACTAACGTTGCTGCTTGACCGGAGAACATCAGCAACTTGCTGTATTTAGTATCACAGCATTGCTATGAGACAACGATTTGACTCCTGTTCTATAGCATGTATCAAAAGGAAGACTATCTAATCTCAAATGAAGATAACATATTCAAATCAGAGCCGGCAATGTGCGCTGGCAGCCCAGAAAGCCAACCGTATCCTGGGCTGTATCAAAAGGAGTGTGGCCAGCAGGTCGAGAAAGGTGATTCTGCCCCTCTACTCTGCTCTCGTGAGACCCCATCTGGAATACTGTGTTCAGCTCTGGAGTCCCCAACGCAAGAAGGACATGGAGCTACTGGAACGAGTCCAGAGGAGGGCCACAAAGATGATCAGAGGGCTGGAACACCTCTGCTATCAAGATAGGCTGAGAGAGTTGGGGCTGTTCAGCCTGGAGAAGAGGAGGCTCCGGGGTGATCTTATTGCAGCCTTCCAGTACCTAAAGGGGGCCTACAGGAAAGCTGGAGAGGGACTTTTTACAAGGGTGTGTAGTGATAGGACAAGGGGCAATGGATTTAAACTGAAAGAGGGCAGATTTAGGTTAGATATAAGAAAGAAATTCTTTACATTGAGGGTGGTGAGGTACTGGAACAGGTTGCCCAGAGAAGTTGTGGGTGCCCCATCCCTGGAAGTGTTCAAGGCCAGGTTGGATGAGGCTTTGGCAACCTGGTGTAGTGGAGGATTTCCCTGCCCATGGCAGGGAGGTTGGAACTAGATGATCTTTGAGGTCCCTTCCAACCCTAACCATTCTATGATTCTATGATTCTATGTTAACCTAGTCACATCAATCTAAAAAAAGATAACCAAAATTGCACAGGAAGGCATCTCAGCAGGGAGCTTGAGCCCATATGAATGCTTTCAAAACTAGACAGTTTCCACGTTCTCGGATTGAAAAACCCAGCAACTTCACACATTCACCTGCCTTTCTTTTTCTACAAATATAGCTTGTACAGAATATTGTACCTTTTACTATTAATGTATTTATTGAACACAACTTTAATCATATCCAATCAATGCCTCAAATATAAGTGAAATGAACTGATCCACTGTCAGAAAGTCTCTGACACTTTTTGACTGATTTTGTAAATCTCTGTTGTGTGGAGTTTTTCTTTCCCACAGAAGAATATAGCTGGAGAAGTACTGCTTGGTACAAGAAGTACAGCTGAAGAATCCACTGTACAATAATATATTGAGTGGCTTGGCAACATCACTTGTAACATTCCCAAATGCTGAAAACCAGAAAGAAATCACATAGAGGATGAACTGTAAGTAAATATTTCAGTGTATCTCTGCCAGCTTTAGATTGACAAAGTGATGTAATGCAAGAGAGGATGTGAGCATGAACAAAAACATGTGCTTAAAAAATCCTTCCCCATACCTTGCCATTTTTTTTAATTTGCTGTACACTTCTAAAGCCTGGCTTTCCTAATCAAAATGTAAGATTTAATAAAAGCTACAGCTGAACAGAACAAAATTACAGCACTCTCTAATATCACAAACATAATTAACTTTGAATTATGTGAATTAACCATGCCTGACAAATTATCATTCAGCTCTGAAATTAAATTCTTTCATACCATTAGATTTGTTTGTTAAGCTCAAGTAGACAAAAGTAGTATTTAATAAAGTAATAACGATGCTTTGCTGAGAGTGTTTTTGATATATATATGAGTTTATCCAAAATAAATCATGGAAGTGCTATTATTAGCTCATTTGGAAATACTGTATAATGCTGGATCTGCATAATGATATTACAGAAAAGTTTTATGTCACTACAGGTTACTTTATTAAAAGTTTTTTTCTGATTAACTCTTTACATTGATCTGATCGTATCACTATTTAGCTCTACAAGCAATGAACATCATAAGTATATTCAACACAACACAGCTATCCACTCTTGAAGTGCTTATAACCTGAAATAGCTGGGTAACTTAGTCGGGCAAATTTTTACTACTTCAGAGTTATTTCTAACAGTATACTGCATTGAATTGTAGTCTTATAGTGGTTGGCTAGATCTTTTTTCACCCTCCTCCTTCAGACTGACAGTTTCATTGATGGTTATCATGTTCGTCCTTCTTTCTCATTAAACTAATATTCATGAGAGAGAAACTTTGTAGTGTTCTGGAAATTTAGATCTCAGAAGGATGAATCCAGGACAACAGGATAAGAATTCTAATATTTCTTCTGAAGGCTTCTGATAAGCCTTCTAGGTTTACTTACTAAGCGTAACATCATTTAAATCTACAAGAAAAGTGCATTTCCCTTAAGCTAAGGGGACATGAAAGGTAGTGAGTATTTCAGAGTAAGCTTTTCCATATGCATTCAGTAAAAATCTTGTAAAAAGAAGAGGTAGACGAGCAAAAAAAGTTAATTGGTAGCATCATAAATGTAATTCCTCTTCACTCTGGAAGAGTGAAGAGTTTACTCAGATGAGTAAATCTCCTATCCTGACAGACCGGTGATGTCCATACAGAAATCTGGCAACAAATGCTTGTAAAACAATTTCTGACAGCCACCCTACCAAAAAAGACCCCATACAGCTTCTTATTTCAAAAGCTCTTCATCTTCTTGGATTTTGTTCCATAAAATTCTTAGGAGAGTCACAATGATTAGTTCTGTTACCCAAAAACTATTGAATCCTACAACCCTCTCCCTCTTGTGTGATAACCAACTCTTTTTAGCCCCTCATTTCTGACTAATCTCGCTGCTTCCAATTTTGTAGTTAAGGGAGACTTCCAGGAGAGAGTCTGGAGCTGCAGTGTTCCCAGAAGAGCTTTGGGAAGGATTTCTGATGCAAGTATTGATAAGCTCCTTTTTGGATCTTTTCTGGACTACCTGGCACTACAGGGTAAGGGTAGGGACTAGCACTGGCTGTGTTTACACCATCAGTAATATATTCAGAAATGAATGAAGAGGCACTCTTTGCACATTGCTACTGCCCAGTACCATCTGAAGGAGTTACTTAAACCCTCCTGAGGCTGTGGATCCCACAGAGTATCCCAGAGGGTGCTATCTTGAGAATATTAGTAATTCTTATCTGTCAAGTTGGGCAACATACAGATAAAGTGACCTCTGTTACAGTACTTTGTGCGGAATTCTAAATCTGTTACAGTTTTGACACCATTTGTTCTACATTTCCAAGCAATATGTAGAAGGGCTGTTTTGATGGAGCAATAATGAAAAGCTATCTGATCCTTTCACTTAAGGGTTTCGGCTCTGCTTTTTTTCAGGGTGCACTGATGAGCAGGCAAGGCTACTGTGCAGCTTAACAGTTAAAGAACTACACTTTATGCTACATATTTTCCCCTCCGCCTAACCCTGGAAAGCTATTTCAAATTTTCCTTTTTATTCTTGTCTAGTAAATGATTAATTGCCCACTGTAGGAGAAGATCAGGTTCGAGACCATCTAAAGAACTTGAAGGTGGACAAGTCCATGGGACCAGACGAGGTGCATCCATGTGTCCTGAGGGAACTGGCAGATGAAGTTGCTAAGCCACTATCCATCATATTTCAGAAGTCGTGGCAATCTGGTGAAGTTCCCAATGACTGGAAAAGGGGAACCATAGCCCCCATTTTTAAAAAGGGGAAAAAAGAAGACCCAGGGAACTACAGGTCAGTCAGTCTCATCTCTCTGCCCTGCAAGATCATGGAGCAGACCCTCCTAGTGACTATGCTAAGGCACATAGAAAACAACGAGGTGATTGGTGACAGCCAACATGGCTTCACTAAGGGCAAATCCTGCCTGACTAATTTGGTGGCCTTCTATGACGGATGGGGGAAGAGCAGCTCACATTGTCTACCTGGGCTTATCCAAAGCATTTGATACTGTCCCACATGACATCCTTGTCTCTAAACTGGAAAGACATGGTTTTGATGGATGGACCACTCGGTGGATAAGGAATTGACTGGATGGTGGCACTGAAAGAGTTGTGGTCAACGGTTCAATGTCCAAGTGGAGGCCAGTGATGAGTGGTGTTCCTCAGGGGTCAGTACTGGGGCCAGTGTTATGTAACATCTTTGTTGGTGACATGGACAGTGGGATCGAGTGCACTCTCAGCAAGTTCGCTGATGACACCAAGTTGTGTGGTGTTGTGGACACGCTGGAGGGAAGGGATGCCATCCAGAGGGACCTTGACAGGCTGGAGAGGTGGGGCTGTGAGAACCTCATGAAGTTCAACAAGGCCAAGTGCAAGGTCCTGCATGTGGGTCAGGGCAATCCCATGCACAAGTACAGGCTGGGCGGAGAGTGGCTTGAGAGCAGCCCTGAGGAAAAGGACTTGGGAGTGCTGGTGGATGAGAAGCTCAACATGAGCCGGCAATATGCACCGGCAGCCCAGAAAGCAAATCGTATTCTGGGCTACATCAAAAGAAGAGTGGCCAGCAGGTCGAGAAAGGTGATTCTGCCCCTCTACTCTGCTCATGATACCCCACCTGGAATACTGTGTTCAGCTCTGGAGTCCCCAACACAAGAAGGACATGGAGCTGCTGAGGCGGGTCCAGAGGAGGGCCACAAAGATGATCAGAGGGCTGGAACACCTCTGCTATGAAGACAGGCTGAGAGAGTTGGGGCTGTTCAGTCTGGAGAAGAGAAGGCTCTGCGGTGATCTTATTGCAGCCTTCCAGTACTTAAAGGGGGCCTACAGGAAAGCTGGAGAGGGACTTTTTACAAGGGCATGTAGTGATAGGACAAGGGGCAATGGATTTAAACTGAAAGAGGGCAGATTTAGATTAGACATAAGGAAGAAATTTTTCACTGTGAGGGTGGTGAGGCAGTGGAACAGGTTGCCCAGAGAAGTTGTGGGTGCCCCATCCCTGGCAGTGTTCAAGGCCAGGTTGGACGAGGCTTTGGGCAACCTGGTGTAGTGGAGGGTTTCCCTGCCCATGGCAGGGGGGTTGGAACTAGATGATCTTTGAGGTCCCTTCCAACTCTAACCATTCTATGATTCTATGATTCTATGATTCTGTGATAACTTAAGTTGATCAACCTGAGGAAATTGCCTTGATCAAGCAGGACTCTAGGGGAAGAAAGAGGGCTGGAACTTTTGCCGATGACAGTAAAAAAATTCAATACGTGTACTTTAGCAAAATGCCAACCAACTAACTAACCTTAAGAAGATGTTGTTTTGTGGGTTTTTTTCCCATGCTGCTTGATAACTTTACACGTTATTTAAATTATGAATTCATATTCCTAAAAAATCCTAGAAGCAAGGGAAATAGGTAAGTTCTATTTCATAATTGTTAGTAATCAATCTGGAAATAGTAACAGTGAAGTCTGCGATAAATGGCAGAGGAATGACCTATTTCCATCCATTCAGATTTCTATATTCAGAAGAGAGAAAAAGGTGAATGCCTTGTTGCAGGAACACTCATCAGTGTCAATGCTGAAGGAAAACACCAATAATGGAGTATTTCAGAGCACAGTGGTCAATGAAGAAGTATTTCCAAATTTCTAAATAAGACATTCTTTAACTAATCCATAAAATGTTTTTCTAAAAAGCTAATTACTAAGTTATCTTAAATTGTAATATAAATTTACATAATGAACACCGATCTAATATCTTACTTAAAACTAGAGATATATTTCTAGTGTGGAGATATATATATGTGGATTTTCTTGCTGAATAACAGGGGAATATAATTTTTTTTTCTGCTATTTCATTTACTTCTCTAATAAAATTGTCCTGTACCTGGTTAAAGTCCAGACCTTCATAAAATTCTATATAAAGAGTAACTTCACTGAACTTCCATATTCAGCAAGAAATGTTTTAAAATCCTTGCTGAACTTGTTTCCATAAAACTACCTGCAGCCTTTCTTACGTCTACTCCTTGGTATAGAACTGTCAAAAAATAAACTCCTACCTTGCCTTGCTTTTTCTTTTTTAATTTTTAGATCACGTTGCCTGTGCAAAGATAAAACTAGAGCTGGGTGTCGAGATTCTTTTAGAAACTCCCTCTTCAACCTTGAGATGGACTTTTGAGTTTGTCAGACAAGCATCAAGAGATTTAAAATGAATATACTGTCTTGGAATTAATTGTTCACAAGGAAGTCTTATTTATCTTTGGACCTTTTTTTTTTCCTTTTCAGGTTGTATAAGAGGAACAGAGGTCATGAGAAACTCTCAATTTCCTTAAGCCTTTTTGTGTAAAATCACCAGCAGCTCTTGAGTAGGATGACTAACTCCTATATCTTTCTTTGAGACTTTGGTGTAGAAGTCTGAAAGACAGGAAGATGGAGTCTCCTGGCTATTCAGAATAGTAAGTCAGTCTCTAGTACAAAATGTATTTCCAGTCTTCTGAAACATAGGTCTCAACTGAGGCAAAGAGCAGGCAAGTCACAGCAGAGTTCATTATCACCTCTATTTAGGAATGGAAGTGTTGGGGGGACTGCACTGGCTTACTTCCTCAGCTCCTTTCCGACCTAAAACTATTCCAACTCTATGCCTGTGATTCCCACACTTTACAGAAATAGTCATGTCTACCACAAAATTACAGACACAGATTTAGAGGCAATGTCTTATTTAGATGCCAAAATGAGTACTGCAAATAGTTTTGCCTATTAACTTATGAGTCTTAAGAGGCAATAAGGGAAATAAATGACAAGAAAAAATTGAAATAACAGATTCACCTACTGCATGTGTATCTCACTCAAAGCTCAAACACTTAATCCAGTGCAGCTAATTTAGGCACTGCAATTATGTGATTAAGGGACATCTAGGAGATGTTAAGATATGTGTCACTTGGTTAAGAGTGTAAGAAAACATCTGCAGATACTAAGACCCCAGGCAGACAAAGAAATCGGTTAATTTACGTCGGTCTTTTGTGTCCACTTTCTCAGAACAGTTTCACAGTTCAAGAACTTTGATAGGAAGCAGGGGCCTGAATTTTCAATTCTGATTCTGAAAACCAAAATTTTCAATTTGATTCTTCTTCAGGAAGAATAAACCTACTTTTTACAGTAATCTTCTCTGTCCACCAAAATAGGATATCTTGAGTGAAAGCTGTGCTTTTTTTTTTTTTTTTTTTTTTTTTGAGATATATGCTCTCTACAGGACGGGGATGCTGAATTCAAATTCAGACTAGGAGCTGACAAAATTAAACCCTGCTCTGACTTACCTAGATGTCTCAGCCATAAACAGGGTAACAGCTGCTCCCTGGTCTTTTTTTTTGTCCTTTTATGACCAACAGTAAAATGTGTGAATAACCCTAGGAGCAGAGATAAACTACAAACAGCTCCAGAACACCAAGTCAAGCACCAGTACCATAAACCCATACTTTCTCATTCCTAATGCTCTTCTAGTCCCCTAAGATGTGTTATCCACCAGAAGAGTTGATTTCTCTGACTTAGACCATGATTCCTGCACACACTCTTTGCAAACTGTCTTTCTGGTCTAGGAAGGTAGGTAAACTGGATTGCTGTTTGGGAGCTGTGTCAGGATGCTGGTGCATAAGACCCTCTTAGGCAGGATTTATATTAGAAGAAATTACATCTCTGGTGCTCCCTAATATCACGCACAGATTCTTGAAGGATCACACAAGACTAACTGACTTCGAAGCAGTCCCAATGGGAAACATGGACAAATGTCAGTTAATGATATTTTCCTCTCACCAGAAATTCAAAGATTTAAAAATGAGGTTAAAAATGAGGTATGGCTCAACACTGGAACAAAGCAGACAAAAGGGTGGAGGGTGTCAACTCTTGACGGAGGAGGAGTGGTGAAGAATGGACAAAACCAATTTTAAAAGACTTAATTTTGACAAAACTGGAAAATTTCAAATAATATAGCAAAAATCAAATGTTTAAACATACTGAGATGGTAAACAATTGATCAGGATCAGAAAGAATTTTTAACATAATTCTGAATAGTTTGAAAGTTTCTGGTGAAAACTTAACCAGAATGAACACGGTCTTGCAGAAGTACTACAGAATTTCCTTTTTCTCACTAAAAATGGTTTATCTGAAAGCTTTCAGTTAGAGGTAGAAAGTGCCTTGTAACTTGGCGTTTTTGGAATATTTTCCTAGTTATATTCAGAGCAAAACAGTTCACAAAAATGCTCGGATCAGAGTGCATTGACTCAAATAAAGCAGTAGCAAATTGGAGCTAAGAGTCTATTAAATGTCAGCTAAACCCTAGCCAAGACAAATTTTGAATATTCTGTTCTGAATAAAGCCTGTCACACATTTCTGGTTTTTTGTTCAATGATGATTTATTTTTAAGTGATCTTCCAAATAGCAGTGAGGTTTATATATGTCAGACTGCAAAACAGAACAAAACACCATGTGCATGTGCATGTTAATGAACTATAATTACATAATTATTAGTATTATGCAAAACAGAAAAGCAGATGTCTTTAAAAAAAAAAATAAAAGAAGGCATTTCTGAAAGCAGCTATAAGCTAACCTTATATGAAATGGATAGAGGGCATCTCATATATCACTGCTGCCTGTAAAGCATCAGTAAGGACTCTGCAACAAGAATTCGGAATTTTCCCTTAAGGTAAGAAAAAGAATACATTTGACTTAAAGGAGACTTATCTAACCCTATCTAGCTATGAAGTCTCAAATCCCAAAGTGTGGAAAGAAAAAGAGATCGGAATTAATGCAGGAAGTTCAGCATCAACATATCCTCACAACAAGTGCAAATGCTGTTGAAGAAGCTCCAAAAAGGTGGTAAAACTAAAAAAAAAAACAACTGCAGTGACTTATAGCTTCATACATTTTCTCCCACAACAAGTAATGAAATACACTTAGGGAAAGAGTGTAGGAATCAAGCATGGACTGAATGGTAGTGCTGGTGTAATCTCTCACTTTCTAGAAATCAGGTGTTTAGGAACTATTAGCTGGAGATTTTTCTTTTCTGAAGAAGTCTCTTGCTTCTAGTAAAAACTCTTCAAGCTTTCTACTAGTCAAGTTGCATCTTGTGGAACATGTAAAGACCTATATGTTTACACATCAACATACGACCCTCAGCAACATTTGGAGATATAATCTATTTATATTTTATGAAAAGCTTGACTTATCCTTTTCCCACTCTCAAAGTTTATCAAAATCCCATTTTCAATATTGTTATTGCCATACAAATCAGGCCTTCAACACTGTATTTCTTTTCTATTTATGATGTTCCCACTCCACCCTGTCCCCGTTCACAAAACCAGACACCAGCCCTTCCTCCTCTCTTGCCTCCCTACCATCATTTTGTATGACTTACACTCTGCTTCGCATCCAAAATCCTACCCTTTCAGAGATGGCTAAGTGCTGGTGGCTGCAGGACACACATCTTGCTGTTGTTGAACAGCTCATCTGTAAACCTAAAGTGGACGGTGCACTTAGGACTGAGCACCTACTGCACACTTTAGTTAGTTACTATAGTTATGATAGATCATAGAATCATAGAATCATAGAATGGTTTGGGTTGGAAGGGACCTCAAAGATACCTAGTTCCAACCCCCTTGCCATGGACAGGGACACCCTCCACTACACCAGGTGGCCCAAAGCCTCATCCAACCTGGCCTTGAACACTTCCAGGGATGGAGCATCTACAACTTCTCTGGGCAACCTGTTCCACTGCCTCACCACCCTCACAGTGAAAAATTTCTTCCTTATGTCTAATCTAAATCTGCCCTCTTTCAGTTTAAATCCATTGCCCCTTGTCCTATCACTACACGCCCTTGTAAAAAGTCCCTCTCCAGCTTTCCTGTAGGCCCCCTTCAGGTACTGGAAGGCTGCAATAAGATCACCACAGAGCCTTCTCTTCTCCAGACTGAACAGCCCCAACTCTCTCAGCCTGTCTTCATAGCAGAGGTGTTCCAGCCCTCGGATCATCTTTGTGGCCCTCCTCTGGACTCGTTCCAGTAGCTCCATGTCCTTCTTATGTTGGGGACTCCAGAGCTGAACGCAGATCAACTGATATAAAGTAACTTCATAGTGAATGGGATGGAGAATAACTTGGACTACTTATACCTTACTGAGTTACGGAAATATCGCAAGTGGAGCATGAAAACAAGTTCAGCAGAGCTTCTTTACAATCAGAAATCAAGATTCCCAAGATTCACAATTGCTCTGCTGCCAATAACTGTCTACACTGGCCAATTCGTCATTGTCTCTTGGGCTAGTTCACAGAGTGAAGGGCAACTGAGAATCATTGCTCATTTTCTTTGAGTTCAATATATAAGCCTCCTCTCTTTTGGAGATCCCTTTCTTTTGTGAGTGCAAATACAACGGAATCTTTACTTCTTTAAAAAATTAGAGTATTATACTCAGTTTTCAGAGTCAAATTCTGTCATTTTCATATTCTTTACAGTGCAGTCATTTGGTTTCTGCATGACACCATCCTGATGCCTGATTTTAAGTTCTGTATCTGTTGCTCTGACACCCTAATTGTACCCTGACATTCTGTCATCCTGTCCCCTTACTGTTCCTATCCATTTCTTCTTTCCAAAATTTGTGCTCTTCCTCCACGCTGTTCACTAAAGCCCAGGGATTTTTTTGGCTGAGCATTTTCTCATATTTTCATAACAATTTATCAGGGAATACCTCACATAAGAAATAAATTTTTGCAAAACTATTGCAACTCAGTCGTGAATTCTGAGTCTTCAACAATCTTAAACATAGGAAATCCTGCCTTTAGTGCATATTACTTCATCTCCCATTTCCCTTATCATCTGTTAGAGAATTTATACGGTTGTTTGTTTTTTTCCTTAGATGTAGTGGAGAGTTTCTGTGCCCATGGCAGATGGGTTGGAACTAGATGATCTTTGAGGTCCCTTCCAACCCAAACCATTCTATGATTCTATGATTCTATGATTCTATGTAGTTACCTGTGATTTGCAACATATGTAAATAAATAACTCAGACTCATAGCTGGTATAAATTCAAAATATCTCACAGATAGTAGTGTAGTTGTTCCCATTAGTACAAAGTGAGGCCCACATCACTGATTTTCTAATTGTTTTACAGACCTGAGAGATTAAATCCACAAATCTATATAGTCTGAGGCTGCTGTTTCAGTGTTCTCTCTCCATTTAACATATTGAAGTTTCCTAGTGAGTTTATTTGCAGATCGTTTCAACTGTAAATAAGCAGAGGTTTCCCAGAGGGCCTACTTGCACAGTATTTCAAATGCAAAACACATTAATTGGCCTATCAGTAATGTACTGTCTCATCTAATAAAGAAAAAAAATACAGTATCAAACATTTGCCTCATTTTATAATAATCTGGAGTCTTAGTACTCACTAGCAAACCATGAATCTTACTTTTTCCTCCAAAATAACATTTTGAACTGATGGGAAACCATAAACGCACCCCAAAAGGCTTAAGAAATGCATGCTTCTCTCAAAAATAAATGTATCAATATAAATACTGAAGTTTGAAGCTTGAATAATAGCAAGAAAACAAAGCAGGGACAGGAGTTTCCTCCTCTATCACCTGAAATCAGAAGTTATTTTGCTGATTTTTAAGAAATATTATGCATTCAGAAATGTAACAGGGAAAGAGTACTCAAGGGAGAGCTGTCTGTTCTTCAGCACTTCTGGATCACATTTCAGATGAAAGGGTTTAATTGAGAATCACCTTTTAAGTGTGACAAGTTCCATGATACAATTAGTTACATATTAAAATTCCATTTTTGGAATCATTATGGCCCCTTGATTCTTCATTATTTCAAACTTGCAACATACTGAAGATTATGTGGAAAAAAATAACTACATCTGTTAAGTCTTTAACATACTTTAGCATACTTCGTATATGAGCAATATTTAGCTGCCATAATTCTTGTAAACTCTACTCCTTCCTACTTTTGAATATCTTGTAAATATGTCTTCATATGCCTGGAATGAAAAATTAAATAAAAAGGAAGCAAATGGATATCCCAGCTTTTTTTTTTCATTTGTCAACAATTAAATGTCAGACTCCAGATGACTGGACTAATATATATGCACATCTCCCAGTCATTTAGAAAGTTGAGATCTCAAAGTATTTCCATGATTTTTGATATAAAGGTCAAGACTAGATTAACATAATGCTTTGCTCATGTCAAAAATCTAAAAGTGATGTTCATGTCTTGCTTATTTTTGCCCTAATTAACACATAAAGTAATTAACCTCTTTTTAAAAGTTTTGATTAAGTTTTAAAAGCAAATTGGCCTGTTGGCTAAGTGATTAGTTGTATTACAAGAAAAAATGTATACCCTTAGTAAAGATACGATCACATTTTAAATGTAAATAGTATGTTGAGGTTTTTTTTACTTAAATTAATTTTTTCAAATGAGGCCCACCTCTGTTTTCAAACCAGAAAACATCATTTCCTAATAAGAACTTTTTGCACTCAGTTATGCTCAGTAGGCACTCATGAACACCTATTGTCAACTTGGATACTTTAAGGTATCTTGCCTAGCTTCCAGCTGCTATGCCAGAGGTGCTCGATTCTCACAATAGACCTACGTGACATCTGCTGTTCTCACATCAATGTCTCAGGTATTCTAGAGCATCTCCAGTGGCTCTGTCTGTCTATATTTGAGCCACTGAATCAAGCTTCTCATGTTGGAGAGTAAGAATTCACTCACGCAAGCTACCTCTCAGTGTAACAGAGCGTACGTTCACGTAGTTAATTACCAGTATCCTTTGTCTTTCACTTCCTTTTATTTAGACTCTAGATGAAAGATTATGAGAATTTCTCTATTATAGCTACTGCTTTTTATGTTATCTCTGAAAAGTGATTTCTGATTGTCGTGGTTTTAGGCTGATCCAGCAACTAAAACTCACACAGTCTCTCCTTCTCCAGTAAAGTAGAGAGGAGAGGAGAAAAAAAAAAAAACAAAGGGACTGAGGGTTGAGACAAGAACAGAGGGAGCATCCGCCAACCATGGTCCCGGGCAAACCAGACAGGGCTTTCTCAAAGCAAAAGAGTTTATTAATGATTACTTAGAAGGACAAAGGGAAACAAAACCGATTACTTGAGAGGACAGAAAGAAACAAAACCAGATCTTAAAACCGACACCTTCCCCCCCCCCTTTCCTTTTCCTCCCGGCTCTACCTCCTCCCCCCAGCAGCACAGGGGGCAGGGACTGGGGGAGTGCAGGTCAGTTCATTCCGTGCTGTTACTGCTGCTTCTTTCTTAAAGGAGAAGGAGTCCTTACACCCTTTTCCCCTGCTCCAATGGATCCCCTACCCACGAGGAAAAATCCACAAACTTCTCCAGCGTGAGTCCAGCCCACTGGAAACAATCCTTCCCCACAGGTTGCTCCGGTGTGGGCTTTACCACAGTCTCGGGTACTTAGGGAGCTGTAGCCACTCGCTCCGGCGTGGGTCGTCACGCAGACTCCAGATGCCTCTCCACCTTGTCGTGCACCCCAACACGACCATCCTCAGGCTCAGGCATCTTCTCCCCACGGGCTGCGAGTGGGTCTCTGCTCCACCGAGGCCGTCCTGGTTGCAGGGGGGCCGCCTGCCATCTCACCATCAGCCGCAGGGGAAACTCAGCTCCGGCACACCTCCTCCCGCTCCATCCTCACTGACCTGCTGTCGATGCGGCTGTTTCTCTCAGATCTCAGTTCTCTCCAGGTGAACTCAGCCCAGTGGGCACCCCGGGAGTGGAGTGCCCCCGAGTTCCCCAGCTGGCTCCGCCGCTGCCATCCTCCGTGGGCGGCGCCGGCCCGACGCAGGCTCAACCCCGAGGGGGATGGCAGTCTGATCTGGTGGCCAGAACTAAGCCTAACCCGGTTCCAAAACCAGGGAGGTCACAGGGACCAAAACCCCTCTCCTGCCACCAGAACCACCCCCCCCCTCCACATCAAACCATGACACTGATATTGTATTATCTCTATGGAGATACTATCCCAGATTCTTAAAAGGTATTTTGGACAACAATTAAGTACTTCTGGTAACCCAAGTTAAAGTGAATAGTACTGAACATAAGATTACAAATAATACATCAATGATTTATAATATTGCATTTTCCAGTACTTTTCTTGCACATTATTCATGCTTCATAATACTTTATTGACTTGTTAGGCTGCTGTGCCACAGTGAGCTAATATTTTGACTGTGATCTACAATGCTGTTGAGGTATCTGTCCAAGCAATAATCTATAGTTTTTAAGATATACACAATTCAGAGGATATTTTCTCATGTACCCAGTTCTACCTTCCAGGCTGGTTCAGCAGGAGATTCTTTGATCAATCTTTTCCAGTTTTTCATTTTCTTGAGAGCTTTTTTTCTGTTTTTTTGTTTTGTGTTGGCTTTTTTTTCCCCCCAATGTTAGCTTTCTGTCTTACCCAGTTTCTAATCTGTGTCAGTATTTTAATTTCCATTCCATGAATAACAAATTTTTCATTAACCTCAATAACCATGAAATTCTGATCGTATTCCATTGAGCAGTGTCTAATTCTACAAGAAGCCCCATTAACTTATATGAGATCAGCTGCAAAGCAAAGTTGTTATTCAAAATAAACAGAGGTAGCAAAATATGTCTTTAAAGATATATGGGAACCACAGTCATGGTCGTTTTACTGTAGCACAGCAGATAAACTGTTTTAAAGGCATAACTGCCAGCCTTTCCGTCTTATCTATACAGTTTTAGGTTTTTTTGGGGGGAAGGGTAAATTGCGAGAGAAAAGTGGAAAATTTCATATTTAATCTGTGATTTTCCTCATTTGACAAGCCATCAAACAAAAATAAAATAAATAAATAAATCATAAGAAAAAATTGTTTCTGTACACTGTGGAAAGTTTATACAGAAAGAACAGATATAACTACCTATATAGTAGGTACTGTAGGTGGCATGTACATCCAGTAGGTACTGTCTATAAGGTATTAGACTCAACAAAATTGTTGTCACACATTACCAATGAGCTTTTTGCTTACAGTGTTCAGCATGCAGACAAGACTACTGTAGTTCTTCAGGAAGAAAGAGACAGATTTAAAGGAACTGAAAAGCATTTGATAGTGTCCCACATGACATCCTTGTCTCTAAACTGGAGAGACATGAATTTGATGGATGGACCACTCAGTGGATAAGGAATTGGCTGGATGGTTGCACTCAAAGAGTTGTGGTCAACAGTTCAATGGCCAGTGACACGTGGTGTTCCTCAGGGGTCAGTACAGGGGCCAGTGCTATTTAACATCTTTGTCAGTGACATGGACGGTGGGATCGAGTGCACCCTCAGCAAGTTTGCAGATGACACCAAGTTGTGTGGTGTTGTGGACACGCTGGAGGGAAGAGATGCCATCCAGAGGGACCTCGACAGGCTGGAGAGGTGGGGCTGTGAGAACCTCATGAAGTTCAACAAGGCCAAGTGCAAGGTCCTGCATGTGGGTCGGGGCAATCCCAAGCACAAGTACAGGCTGGGCGGAGAATGGATTGAGAGCAGCTCTGAGGAAAAGGACTTGGGAGTGCTGGTGGATGAGAAGCTCAGCATGAGCCGGCAATTTGCGCTGGCAGCCCAGAAAGCCAATCATATCCTGGGCTGCATCAAAAGAAGCATGGCCAGCAGGTTGAGGGAGGTGATTCTGTCACTCTACTCTGCTGTCATGAGACCCCACCTGGAATATTGCATTCAGCTCTGGAGTCCCCAACATAAGAAGGACATGGAACTGCTGGAGGGGGTCCAGAGGAGGGCCATGAAGATGATCAGAGGGCTGGAGCACCTCTGCTATGAAGACAGGCTGAGAGAGTTGGGACTGTTCAGCCTGGAGAAAGAAGGCTCTGTGGTGATCTTATTGCAGCCTTCCAGTACTTAAAGGGGGCCTACAGGAAAGCTGGAGAGGGACTTTTTACAAGGGCATGTAGTGATAGGACAAGGGGCAATGGATTTAAACTGAAAGAGGGCAGATTTAGATTAGACATAAGGAAGAAATTTTTCACTGTGAGGGTGGTGAGGCAGTGGAACAGGTTGCCCAGAGAAGTTGTAGATGCTCCATCCCTGGAAGCGTTCAAGGCCAGGTTGGATGAGGCTTTGGACAACCTGGTGTAGTGAAGGGTTTCCCTGCCCACGGCAGGGGGGTTGGAACTAGATGATCTTTGAGGTCCCTTCCAACTCTAACCATTCTATGATTCTATGATTCTATACTTAGAAGTTGAGGTAAGCCTCAAATGTCTTCCTTTATAGAAAAGAGTAAGTGCATTTCTAACTGACATACCACAATAATATTATGATTACTTGCAAGTATTTGAACAAATTCAGCATAACAAGAGTCAAAAATCAAATCACCTTTCCTTCTGCAAATTAATCTCTTCCCAATACTGACAAGTTTTCATTTTTTTCCATGTCAAGACACACAAAAAACAAGAGTTGAAACTATATAAAAATGTATTCTCTGATCTTCCTGGCACTGCTGCAAGTGAAAAAAAAAAGCTGTGTCCATAGTTAAGTTTCAGTTGTTGGCACCTAACTGAAGGTGGGATAACTATGGAGAGATGCCATAGCACACAGATGTGAAGATGTTACTACTTTAAATGTCAGTCAGTTTGACAGCATTCATTTATATTCTTTTGTCTTTTCCACAGCCATGAGACATATTTCCGTACGAACAAAAAGGCGTGAAGATTATACGAAAATAACACATTGTTAAGTGACCTTTTTATAGTGATTTTTTTTTTCAAGAACTGTATGAACATTGATCATCACTTCTAGTAACCAAACAAATAAGGCCAGATTCACACTGCTTAAATTCTACTTACATCCTTATATGCGTACAGTTAATTTTACTCTCTAAGGAAGTCACTTGTCTCTGATGATGTGCATCCATACAGTCCATCTGTAGTAGATTCTGCAGTGAACTGCTCTCTAGACCATGTCAGACTTTTCTTTAAAGAGTTATTGTTTCACTCCCAAAAGATACTGTTAATGAGTAGGGAGCTGCCCTTGAACCAGTCAAAAAGTTGTCTTGTAGATGTGGAGGTTTAAGTGGAATTTAGTCTGTGTAAACTTGACTACTACAGTGACCACAAGGACAAGATTCACTAAGAATGATAATATTAAGCAAAAATATGTCTTCTACGGTTAATTTAAAAAAACATGCAAAATATATTATTGATTTGTATCACAAAAATGAAGCATAAACCAATTTTTTATTCTCCTGTGAAGCGTTAAGACTCAATTAAATGCTTATACAAGATCAGTCAAAGACACTTAAGCTGACAATAAATAAATAAGATGAATAAGTGATTTTGCTCTGGTTAGAAATTGGATGTAATTGTCAAGAGGTGAAATCATCCACAAGTCCAGGTGCTACTCTAAAACTGAGGAAAGGTGTATATTTTCCCTCTCTTTGGAGATGCAGCTGCAAATTCAACTTTCAAGTGATATTTGTAGCCTAACACATGCAAGAATGCACTCACTTTTCATCAGCACCTTTGCTTTCTAAACCTGCCCCTTCCTTTCCTCATTTTCCTTGTTACATCACATTTCCCAACTATATCTGACTGAAATATAAAGAAATAAAAGGTATTTCTTCCTAGTACTTGTAAAAGCAGGCAATAACCATGGATATCAGACAGATCTCACTGAGAGTGGAATACAGATCTCCCAGGCAGCTGTGATGACACTAGCACCAGAATGCAAATACGTATTAGACATGCTAATCTACATGGTGCTCATCATAGGACAAGGATATTTCAGGGCAGAACAAAAAACTGTTGTCTGTCTAACCTGCTTTTTCACAGATCAAAGAAGCTTTCCCTAGTATTTCTTCATTAAGACACTAACTTCTGTAAACTTCTAAGAAATTTTCTAGAAAGCCTTTAAGGTTCGTAGAATCATAGAATCATAGAATGGTTAGGGCTGGAAGGGACCTTCAAAGGTCATCTAGTCCAACCTCCCTGCAACAAACAGGGATATCTCCAACTAGATCAGGTTGCTCAGGGCCTCGTCCAACCCGGCCTTGAACGTCTCCAGGGATGAGCATCCACCACCTCTCTGGGCAACCTGTTCCAGTGTTCTACAACTCTCATGGTAAAAAATTTTTCCTAATATCCAATCTGAATCTACCTCCCTCTATTTTAAACCATTATCCCTTGTCCTATCACAACAGGCCCTCCTGAACAGCCTCTCCCCATCTTTCTTGTAGGCCCCCTTGAGGTACTGGAAGACCGCTATCAGGTCACCCCGGAGCCTCCTCTTCTCCAGGCTGAACAGCCCCAACTCTTTCAGCCTGTCCTCATAGGAAAGGTGCTCCAGCCCTCTTATCATCTTCGTGGCCCTCCTCTGGACCCTCTCCAACTGGTCCATGTCCTTCTTATGTTGGGGGCTCCAGAACTGGAAGCAGTACTCCAGGTGAGGTCTCACGAGGGTAGAGTAGAGGGGAAGAATCACCTCTCTCGACCTGCTGGCCACGCTCCTCTTGATGCAGCCCAGGGTGCGGTTGGCCTTCTGGGCCACAAGAGCACATTGCCGGCTCATATTGAGCTTCTCGTCCACCAGTACTCCCCAGTCCTTCTCCTCAGGGCTGCTCTCGATCCATTCACCACCCAGTCTGTATTTGTGCCTGGGATTGCCACGACCCAGATGTAGCACCTTGCATTTGGCCTGGTTGAACTTCATGAGGTTGACACGGGCCCACCTCTCCGGCCTGTCGAGGTCCCTCTGGATGGCATCCCTCCCTTCCAGCGTGTCGACAGCACCACACAGCTTGGTGTCATCGGCGAACTTGCTGAGGGTGCACTCCATGCCACTGTCCACGTCACCGACAAAGATGTTGAAGAGGGCCGGGCCCAACACGGACCCCTGAGGGACGCCACTCGTGACCGGTCTCCACTTGGACATTGAGCCGTTGACCACTACTCTCTGAGTGCGACCATTGAGCCAATTCCTTATCCACCGAGTGGTCCATCCATCAAACCCATGCCTCTCTAGTTTTTAGAGAGAAGAATGTCGTGCGAGACAGTGTCAAAAGCTTTGCACAAGTCCAGGTAGATGATATACAGCAAACTGCAACCTTCAATGTGAAGTGATTAAAAGCATGTGGAAATGTGAGTTTCTGCTTTCATCTAGCCTCTATTATCTTGATTATCTATATTTTTTTGCTATTAAAATTGAAGTCATATGCTAGTCAGCTTTTCAAATATTTCCTTTAAGAGGAATGGTGCAATTGACAGAAAAAATCTCAGTACTGACTCCTTGATATCTGTGTACTCCCTTAACAATCAATCCCATGGATTTATGTCCCTATTTACAAGCAATTTCTGGATTTTCATTTGTTTGGGAGAAGAGGGAAATGTGACCTTTCTTTGTACCTTTTACAATAACTTCCACAAGTCTTTAATGGAACAGCCATTCTTCTCATTTATTCAAGCAGAACAGCTTTTATCCAAGAAAATGTATGTACTGAACAAGAACAGAAGGACTAAAGGTGTAAACCACAGCAAGTCTTTCTTCCTTTGCCTTGAAGCTTAATGTTTCACCACTGCTCAGCTCCCAGCCCTTTTCCAGTGTGCAGAAACAATTGCCAGCTACCACTAAAGGTCATTTAACTGTGTTTTGTTTTTTCTCTTACCAAGTGATATGTTTTTCTGATTATAACATTTTTCCTATTAAGTCTTGTAACTGCAGACTTAATAGAAGTCTGAGACAAAAAACATTCAGTATTAGCGCAAGGCTGGTTGTCCAGGAAAACAAAAGTAAAAACTCTTGGTTTTGTACAACATAATCAAATGCCAAGTCCCAAGTTTAATTTTTAAAAGATAAAGTAGAGGTGCATTATGTTAAATAACAATATTTGATGTGGAAAGCTAAAAGGAGTCAGAAATACTTTACAATTGCTCTGAATAACTAGATTTAACTGATGACTGTGTCACCAGTGGTATCACCTGAGCCAAAGCAGAATTCGTGACAAAGAATTTTGTCAAAAGACAACAGAAAGATGTGCATGCACAGAATGGCATATCTCACATGATTCAGACAAATTCATAGAACTCAAATATGTTTCAAAGCAGTAAATGCCCAGAGACTCTCCTGGGATTCTCCTCCATGACAGCAGAGGACAGACAACCAAAACAGTCTGGTTTACACATATCATTTTTCTGCAGAGCTTATCTGCCTCTGTGGGAAAATGACTGAAATTGGAGGGGAATGGGAGAATATTGTTCCCTAGAATTCAGCTAATATTAGAGCAGTTCGGAGATGAAGCACAGCTGCTGCTCCTAGGAACAAACAAGGCCTCAATATCCTTGAAATGGGGAGTAGAGTGATACGAAGGTATCATGGCTCATCCCTGTTATCGGGGATAAGAATTAACGAACAAGGCCCACGCAATACCCTTGAAATGGGGAGTAGAGTGGTACGGAGGTATCACGGCTCATCCCTGTTATCAGGGATGAGGCGCCTGGTAAAGATAACCATAAAAATGCCATCAAGGGAAGTGAATCACAACCGCTGCCTCAGCAGTGATGGCGAAATTGTGTACTTCAGCTACTAAATCACACGTCCACCCACCTCCGAGCTGCGACCACCCCTCACCAGAGTAATTTACACCAATCCTAATTTGCGAACACCACTCACGAGAGAAATTTACACCAATCCTAATAAAAGTTATGTATGACTGGAGTCACTCGATCTCCACCTAAAAGATATGAAAAAGGTATAAAATAGCAGCGGACAAAGGGGATGTTAGGGAGAAGCCCGCTCCCACCCCATCGGAATGTCTGAGATCAGTCGACGGGCTGAACCTCTCTTCTCCCCCCCATAGGGACACCTATTGGGTAAGAACTCTGTGTTATGCACGCTTATTTACTAACATCTTGCTAGCTATTTAATATTATCACTGATCAGTAATAGTCTTATATTATCACTGCAGTATTTCAATTAAAGATTTTCTTGTAGTCAGTCACTATCACTGGCTATCTACAATTCTATATTCTGTCACGAATAAAATATATATTTATATTCAAAAGTCCTGGAGATTTCTTGTTCTTCTTATTATAAGGACATCAGGTTATAGTACTACTGGAACTGGTGTACTCTCCAAAGTTGCCCAGAGACTTTTGCTATATTTAAATGTCCTGGAGATTTCTTATCCCTGTTATTATAAGGACATCGGGTTATAGTATTACCGGAACTGGTGTACTCTCCAAAGTTGCCCAGAGATTTTTGCTCCTTATAAGGACGTTGGGTTATAGTACTACCGAAAATGGTGTACTCTCCCCATTGCAGACAGGTCATTTCGACCGCTTAACGTGACAGCCTCCATGAGGATAGACTTCACATTTCAAAAGTTCTCTGCCTCAGTAGAAGGACTTTAAAAACCCAATGTGATGAAAAAAGTAGTAAGAAAAAGAATAAAATCTGAGAGGTATAAATTGGATGTAAAATCCACTAAGGGCCCGGCCCTCTTCAACATCTTTGTCGGTGACGTGGACAGTGGCATGGAGTGCACCCTCAGCAAGTTCGCCGACGACACCAAGCTGTGTGGTGCCGTCGACACGCTGGAAGGGAGGGATGCCATCCAGAGGGACCTCGACAGGCTGGAGAGGTGGGCCCGTGTCAACCTCATGAAGTTCAACCAGGCCAAATGCAAGGTGCTACATCTGGGTCGTGGCAATCCCAGGCACAAATACAGACTGGGTGGTGAATGGATCGAGAGCAGCCCTGAGGAGAAGGACTGGGGAGTACTGGTGGACGAGAAGTTCAATATGAGCCGGCAATGTGCTCTTGCGACCCAGAAGGCCAACCGCATGCTGGGCTGCATCAAGAGGAGCGTGGCCAGCAAGTCGAGAGAGCTGATTCTCCCCCTCTACTCTACCCTCGTGAGACCTCACCTGGAGTACTGCGTCCAGTTCTGGAGCCCCCAACATAAGAAGGACATAGACCAGTTGGAGAGGGTCCAGAGGAGGGCCACGAAGATGATAAGAGGGCTGGAGCACCTTTCCTGTGAGGACAGGCTGAAAGAGTTGGGGCTGTTCAGCCTGGAGAAGAGGAGGCTCCGGGGTGACCTTATAGCGGTCTTCCAGTACCTCAAGGGGGCCTACAGGAAAGATGGGGAGAGGCTGTTCAGGAGGGCCTGTTGTGATAGGACAAGGGGTAATGGTTTTAAAATAGAGGGAGGTAGATTCAGATTGCATATTAGGAAAAAATTTTTTACCATGAGAGTTGTAGAACAGGTTGTAGAACAGGTTGCCCAGAGAGGTGGTGGATGCTCCATCCCTGGAGACGTTCAAGGCCGGGTTGGACGAGGCCCTGAGCAACCTGATCTAGTTGGAGATATCCCTGTTTGTTGCAGGGGGGTTGGACTAGATGACCTTTGAAGGTCCCTTCCAGCCCTAACCATTCTATGATTCTATGATTCTATGATTCTCATATCAATATGCCAAAGACAAAAGAAAAAAATCCATTCTCTTATTAGATAAGATATGGAATAACCTTGCAGCATTCAACATGACTGATATTACTGGGAATTGTTAAGTTGTATTTAAGGTTCAAGTGAGCAATGGAGAATGGAGCTCTGACAAGAAAAATGGCTACAGTATGGCTAACTCAGGAGAACAGGATAATTAATGTTTCTGGATTCATATTCTAACGGATATAGCATGTGTGAAACTTTCTGATCAAAGCAGAAAATAATGTCTGGAAAGAAGTTACCTCTCACAGGGAACTTCAGTCCAGAGATATGTACTGGATGTTTCAGGCTGCCACCACCAAAACATCCATGAACTTTCTAAATATTACACAACACAATTTCTTAACTAAAAATGAAGGAAGGAACCTGCATAAATATTCATCTGTCTTCCAGCTCTTAGTCTCAGACGAGCTAACAGAATTATCAATCTGAAAGTCAGTAATAAAGAATTAAAGATGTAAATATAATTAATGTGTTTAGAAAACAGATCCTATCAAACTACACTGATGTCATTTCTTGGTGAAATATGTTTCTCCATCACAGGTAATAGCTAAATGTAAATTACCTTATTGCATTTTGATAAACAAAGTATAAAGATTCACAATCAACCTGGCACAAGAGGAATCTATATGGATGGTCCCTTGCAAGCAATTTTGAGTAATTTATCATGACATGATTTATTAGCGACAGATCTATGGAAGTCCAACACATTTATTTGTTATACACTATCTATTTTTCTTCAGTAACCTCAAAAAAAAAATTGAAAAAAAAAATCAATAATGCCCAAGTTTGCAAATAGTATGAAACAAAAGCATGTGGTACATTTGAATTGACACTTGAGCTGGTAGGAAGCAAATAACATACTCAGGTTGACCACATCTAGACGTAAAGTAGACTATTTCTTAGTTAATTCGTTGCTGAAGACAGTGTGACAAGCCCAGTAAGAGATTAGTCATGGTTCAGTTGAATATTTTGCCTTAAATGTAGCACCACTGGCTAAGAAGGGGCCATGAGGTGGAAGCTCAGTGATCATAGGCAACACAGGATTTGCATACAAGGTCCTGGCCAGATCCAGACAGATGAGTGATGGGTGGCTGAGGTAGTGGTTAAAATCCAAAGCTCACTTCCTCAGTTCTTACAAGTTTATCACAAGGTCACTGTTGAGCTTGTTTATCACAAAGTTCCTTATCTCAGTTTCACCTACTATGCAGAAAAGCTTTGAACTGATTCTTCTACAGCCTAACACACATTACAGCTGAGAACAAAGAACATAAGACACGCATTCTCCGTAGATAGATGGAAAGTAGTAGTTGCTTTTGCTCAAATGAAAGTTGTCAATGTGAAGATTAGCCAAGTAGGCTAACCTTGGGGTGGTAATGTCACAACATTTTATTTTTTTTTTTTCACTGTTAAATTATATTAATCAGATATCATGAAGAATATGTGAGACAATTCAAGTAATTATGAGAGTTATTAAAGAATTTGAAAATATATTTTGAAGAGTTATGATCAAACAGATGACTTTATATGAAAGAAATCCAGGAATATTTATACAGTCTTTGAATAAAGGAAACTATTTTCTTCAGTTTAGTAAACAAAATCCAGGGACTGGAATTGGAAGGGAAACAAATTACAAGCAAAACCACATGTGTATTTTTACCTCCTTTTGGAAGAGTAAGACCACTTGGACAGTTTAGCGTGTTTTGCAATGAGTTCTTGTCGTGGGTTAGGCCGATCTGGCAACTAAACCCCACGCAGCTCTCCCACCCCAGTAAAATGGAGAGGAGAAAAATGTAATAAAAGAGCTGAGGATCGAGACAGGAACAGAGGAGCACCCACCAACCATGGTCCCGGGCAAAAGAGGCTTTTTTTTTTCTCTTAAAGCAAAACTATTTATTAACAGCTACCTAGAAAGAGAAAAGCAAACAAAAACGGTTACTTAAGAGGATAACAAGAAAACAAGACTAGGTCTTAAAAACAACACCACTCTCCCTCTTTGCCTCTTCTTCCTGGCTCTACCTCCTCCCCCCAGCGGCGCAAGGGGCAGGGAATGGGGGAGTGCAGGTCAGTTCATTCCAAGTTGTTACTGCCGCTTCTCTTAAAGGAAAAGGAGTTCTTACACCATTGTCCCTTGCTCCAGTGGATCCCCTACTCACGGCGAAAGCGTGAATCCTACCCGCTGGGGGGCAAATCCTTACCCCATCGGATTTGCCCCAAGTGCGGGCTTTACCAGTCCTGGGCTTTTAAGGAGCTGTAGCCACTCGCTCTGGCGTGGGTCATCAACAAACTTTAAATGCGCTCCGGCGTGGGTCCTCAGATCGACCTTAAATGCGCCTCCGTACAGACTTAGATGCGTAAATGCATAAAATGCGTAAAATGCGCCTCGACCTGTGCCCATGATTCACAATAGTCTCAGGCTCAGGCATCTCCTTTAACAAAGCACCTCCCCATCGGCGGGGGTCATCCCACGGACTCTAGATGCGTACCGTGCTCAGGGTCTGGCATCTCTTCTTGATGTGGGTTCTCCACGGGCTGCGAGCGGGTCTCTGCTTGCTCCACTGAGGACTAGTTACAAGGGGCCGCTGGCAAGGGGGACTCAGCCGCGGCACACGTTGTTCTGTTCCATCTTCACTGACCTCTTATCTGTGTGGCCGTTTCTCTCAGATTTCAGTCCTTTCTGGGTGAACTCGGCCCGGTGGGCGCCCCGGCAGCCGGGCTCTCCCCGAGTTCCCCAAGCGCCTCCGCCGTGCCATCCTCGACGGGGCGGGCACTGGCACGGAGCGGGCACCGGCCCGGCCCGGCCCAAGCCACCGGCCCGGCCGGGAGGCCGTGCCCCCTCCCGTCTCCTTGCTCCTGGGCAAAGGCACACCTTTCTGGTTCCTTTGTCCGATGTAAATAGGGCAATTCGCAGAGGCGTCGATTGGCTCAAGCCCCGAGGGGGATGGGAGTCCGGTCTGATGGGCAGCTTCTGCCACCCAGACCTCCCCCCGACTTCAAACCATAACAGTTCTCCATCACTTCCAATTTTAAGATCAGAAGTGTATGTTTTACTTTAAATTCAATTTTTCTTGAAAACAGAATTTATTTTTATGGACGTCTTCCCATCTGTTGTATTGAAAAGGAAATGAGATGATCGCAGTGGTACCTCTAGACTTGTAGTGTGAAAAACATTTAAAAATTGTATTAGACTGCTTTAAGTACATCTAGGAAGATTTATGAAAATATCAAGATAAAATGCAGCACTGTTACAAAAATATGAAAACCACTCTCCCGAAAAGTCTTCTCATGGAAGATATTGATTTATTGCCTTGTCAGCTTCCCAGGAAGGAAGAGGGGGATGCCTAATAGCTATCATTCCTAAATATCCTCAGAAATAATTTTGTGTGTATGTGTGTGCTCACCATTGCAAAACTTTGGAAGTCAAAAAGATGAAGTTACTTAGTATTTCTCAGTTGACATCCAGCATCCCAAAGAATCACTGTAAGAACTGAATAAGTACATTTGACATTTTCTTTTCTTCTGCATGACTACATCTGAGAAATTGTACTGGTATGGTGCCTTTGAGTTGAGTTCAGTGACAAGATCGATTACAAGATATTTGTAGGTTTCAAGAAATACAAGTAGGTTTCAACTACTTTGGAAGGTTATTCTTAGAAGTATAAGGAAATAGGTCAGTTTTCAATAATGTAACTTACCGATGTGTCTTAAATTTTTTATTAATACAATTTGAGTTTATAAAAAGTTGCTACATGAACAAACCATTTTAACTTTAAAAACATGTAATAACTTTTTAAAAGAATGCTATTCTGGTTTTAACTTGTCTCGAAGGCACATTAATATTCATGGATTTGAATTTGACTGAAAAGTTTGATTTGATTTAAGGGTTTATTTGGATTTTTTCTTCCCCCAGCATCATTCAGGACCATACTAACAGTTAAAAAGTGAACTCTGAATTAACGACTGCATTAAATACATCTGGCACTATTTTCACCTCTAACATGTTTGTAATAAAACTGCTCTTTCAACAAATAAAAGTAGTGAGATTCATTGCTGTGTTGTTTTTAAAACCACTGCCTCTGACCTCTGAAGCGCAAGCATTCTAGAGGAAGAAAAATGACATCAGTTTAGCAATAGAATTATTTTTAGACCTTTCTCTAAAAATATGTTAGAAAGTAAAATTACATCACTCATTCTTTTGCATGGCCATAATTCACAGTATTTTTCAGAAGTCAGAATGTCCCCTCACTCTGTAACAGGAGAATTACACACTTATTAAAATGAACACACAATTTTTTTTTAAAAAAAAAAAAAGATTAACGTCTCACAAGAGTGGAACTTAAATTTCAAATACAACTAATATTGGGCAGTTGTCCAGGGAGGACTACAGGGAGGATTCAGGGCATGTAGGGAGATAATCAGGGGGGCAAAAGCCCAACTGGAACTTAGACTAGCCTGCTCCGTAAAGGACAACAAAAAGTCCTTCTATAAATACATTAATAACAAAAGGAGGGCTAAAGATCACCTCCAGCCCCTACTGGACACAGGGAGTACGTTAGTCACTAGTGATGAGGACAAGGATGAAGTCATTAATGCCTTCTTTGCTTCAGTCTTTAATAATAAGGTTAGTAGTTCCCAGGTGAGCTGGCCTATGGTGTCTGAGGGAAGGAAGGGAGAGCAGATTGAAGCTCCTGTGATCCAAGAGGAACGGGTCAAGGATCTGCTTCACCAGCTGGATGCCCACAAGTCTATGGGGCCTGATGGTATCCACCTGAGGGTCCTGAGAGAACCTCATTGCCAAACCCCTGTCCATTATCTTTGGGCAGTCTTGGCTCACTGGGGAAGTTCTGCTGGACTGGAGGCTGGTGGATGTTACCCCCATTTACAAAAAAGGGCAGAAGGAGGATCTGGGGAACTACAGGCCTGTCAGTCTGACCTCGGTGACGGGCAAAGTCATGGAACAGGTTATCTTGAGTGCCATTAATGAGCACATACAGGTTAACCGGGTGATCAGGCCCAGTCAACATGGGTTTATGAAAGGCAGGTCTTGCTAATCAAACCTGATCACCTTCCATGACAGGGTGACCCGTCTGGTTGACGAGGGAAGGGCTGTGGATGTAGTTTTCCTTGACCTTAGAAAAGCCTTTGATACAGTCTCTCATAGTGTTATGGTTGCGAAACTGGTAACTGCTGGCCTGGGTAGGCACACCCTCCTTTGGGTTAAAAACTGGCTGGATGGCCGAGCCCAAAGAGTGGTGGTAAATGGGGCTAAATCCGGCTGGAGGCCGGTCACCAGTGGGGTTCCCCAGGGCTCAGTGCTGGGTCCAGTTCTGTTTAACATCTTTATCAATGACCTGGATGAGGGGATTGAATGTACCCTCAGTAAATTTGCGGACGACACCAAGCTGGGAGGCTGTGTCGATCTGCTTGAGGGTAGGGAGGCCCTTCAGAGGGATTTGAACAGACTGGATCGTTGGGCTGAGGCCAATGGCATGAGCTTTAATAAGGCCAAGTGCAGAGTCCTTCACTTGGGGTATAAAAACCCCAAGCATCGCTATAGGCTCAGGGAAGAGTGGCTGGAGAGCTGCCTGGCGGAGAAGGATCTGGGGGTCTTGGTTGACTACCGGCTTGGTATGAGCCAGCAGTGTGCCCAGGTGGCCAAGAAGGCCAATGGGATACTGGCGTGTATGAAGAATAGTGTGACCAGCAGGAACAGGGAAGTGATCCTGCCCCTGTACTCGGCACTGGTGAGGCCGCACCTGGAATATTGTGTCCAGTTTTGGGCCCCTCGCTTTAAGAGAGATATTGAGCTCCTGGAGCAGGTCCAAAGAAGGGCGACTAAACTGGTCAAGGGGCTGGAAAATAAAACTTATGAGGAGCGGCTGAGGGAGTTGGGGCTGTTTAGCCTGGAGAAGAGGAGGCTGAGGGGAGACCTGATTACAGCCTACAAATACTTGAGAGGGGATGGTGGGGAAGTGGGGGAAGGGCTCTTTACATTAGTGATGGGTGACAGGACAAGAGGAAATGGATATAAGCTTAGTCAGGGGAGGTTCAGGTTGGATGTTAGAAAGAATTTCTTCTCTGAAAGGGTTGTCAGCCACTGGAACAGGCTGCCCAGGGAGGTGGTTGAGTCCCCATCCCTGGATGTGTTTAAGAAAAGGGTGGATGAACTGCTTAGGGGTATGGTTTAATGGGGGATTAGGGACAGTTGGACTGGATGATCTCTAAGGTCTTTTCCAACCTAGAACTTCTATGAAATTCTATGAAATTCTAATAAAATGTGGCAAGACAACAAATATTAGGGTCTTTTGAAGTCAGTACTTCAACAGAGTGTACTTTTTTAGTAGTATTATAAAGGTCAGAATTAATTTGAATGAGAGTTGTAAATGAGGGATGAAGGCTACTGAAGTGGGTACAGGAAGAAACAAAGCAGTACTGTGCACTTCAGTTAATCAGGATGCACTTAACAGGGAAATTTGCTTAATTGAGATGTTTCCCAAGGAAGCAATTTAAGACTAATGATACCTAATAGCAATAACTGCTGTTTAATGGGAATGGTAATTCTGCTTAATAGGGATAGCATCAGGTAATTATGGCCAGGTCTAAGCTACTGACTTCTGTCGGCAAAGCTCTACCTGTCAGGCATCTGAAGAGATGTGGTCCTTGATCAACCACTACAGGGAAGCAGAAACACAGAATGTAAACTTTGCTATTGCAAATCTGTGCTTCTACAGGATATCCTATGTTGATCAATAGGAAGCTGTTGCCTTAATGATTTAAAAAAAAAAAATCTGGTATTTTTGCACATTGTCTTCAATTAATATTTTTTTATATTTCTAGTTTCTGTCTAGCTAAAATAATCATAAGGTCTTTCTGTGTTAATCTATAAACACATTGTACTCAGTTTATTAGCTGGATTTATGCACACAACATGTTAGGATATGAACCCAAGTCCAAACTTAAAGCAAAAAATGTTTCTAAAATTAAAGCATTCTAGCCTTTTGTTCCGAGTTTATTATGGTATGTAGTAATATTGTTCTTTTTTTTTTTTTGTGGTGTGTTTTGGTTGGTTTTTTTTGTTTATTTTTTGGTGTTTTTTTTTGTTTTGATTGATTGATTGGTGGGTTTTTTGGGTGTTGCAAAGTTACTCCATGCTGGAGATGACTTTTGTCTCACTTATTCAGCCAAAATCAACGATGATGCTCTGACGCGCAGGTTACCCAAGCTGGGGCCTCCTAATTCTGTTCCTTACAGTCAAAGAATGATTGATCAACATTGTGGAAGGCTCACCACAGCCTCCTGGAGGATCATGAGGATCCTCCTGATACAGAATGCTGTTGCTCTGTCACTATGTCCTCATTAATAAGGTCTGCCATAGTTTATCTTAGCTCATACACACACTCCTTGGGTATCATTACATATAAAAGAATATCCCTTTGCTAACACTACTTAGATAACACAATCTTCATAAATTCCCCTTTCATTCTATGCTCCTACACTTGCTAGTGTTGTTCCTCAGCCTCCTAGGATGATAGATCAACAGGCACGGATAGTAGGAAGTAAAAGCTATATTCCTAATACTCACAGATTGACATCTTTATGACAATAAACTCCTGAAAGCATGAAAAAGGTTCACTGAAAAATAGCAAGGAGAAACACAGGGAGAAAACTGTAAAGCTTGACAAATATTTGTTGTTTACTTTGAGGTCACCAAAGATCGTCTAAAAACTTTTTGGGATATTTTTCATAACTTCAGACTCCTCTAGGGCAGGTATAATTTGTCTAAGAGATAAAGAAAATGTGGAAGGGTGGCCCTATATGTTGGAGGAATGCAGTCTTCCAGGAAGTTGTATTATTGTAGAGAAGGACAAACAGGTACTGTTCACTACCTCAGGCTCCAAAGAGTCACAAGAGGACCACAGAAGAAAATAATTTGAAAGTCTGCTGTGAAACACTGACTTAGGAAAACAGTGACAGCTAGCAGCTTATACTGAAAATTTAGATATTTTTTCTCATCTACACAAAGAGGCTATGATTTATACAAGCCATTAAAGGAACTGTTTAATAGGATATATTTCATTCCTTGCATTGCTGAAAAATTTTGGACCTTCATGGCAATGAGAGAAGCTCACTGGTAGTATTTTCCAATCCGTAAATTTTAAAGAATACATTTCTAACTAACTATTCCAAATATGTTTTTTTAAAAGATCAAATTTTGGAGCATGAAAGCATGATTTACTGTGTTACAGCAAACTCACTAAATAAAATCCCTGCTATTACTGAGTTGGGGAAAAAAAATTCCTATCTACAAACGAACAGAAACGCTGCTGCTGCTGTTTTCCCAATTACACTGTATGCCCTATGGCCTGCCGTGGATATGACCTCAATTGAGACTATTTTGAGGCTTCATATTCACTTCTTTTACACAGGCAAAGAAGGCTTTTTCACACTACTGCTGGTAGAAGTTTTACACTCAGGAGTCAGGACTATGCTCCATAATATGATGTGAGGAATAAGAAACTATGTTTAACATAAATTGTGGGAAACACAGAATGATGAGACAGAGTAGAGGAATCTTAGACAGGAAAAGAAAAATTAATAAAGGATGGGAGTCCTGATTTCCAAGCTAGTTACATGTGTATTCTGTGCATTTAGCTTTTTAAATAAAGAGACCATGCTGTAGATAGTTGTGAAAAGTTATAGAGGTTTTTGCCAGCTCAGGGAACAAGAAAAAAAAATCTAGATAAACAAGAAGATGCAGAAAACCTTCCCCATGTTCTAGATATATCTTGTGTTATCTTGTGCCTTTTCGCAAATTTTAAGGGACAAGTTTATTAAACCAGTCACACAATTGTTGTTTAAGGCCTTAAAAAAAAAAAAAAAAGAAAAAACCCTAAAACAGCAAGACATTGTCCCATCCAACATTTAACTGGAATACTTCACAGGAATATTTCTCTAACAGTCCAAATTCTAGAATTGCCTGCAGAATGCCTCGACCCAGAAGAGACAGAAGACACTTCTAGATGACAGCTCTCAACGTGTTCCAAATACCAAGCATCTCCAATGAGTAACATCTCCAGGTCTTGCACCTCGAGATCAGATATCGGTGGAGAAGTGACCCCCAGTGCAGTATCTTGTATTCAAGACCCAGAAAGTCCCAGCTTTGAGCTCTGTAGCTAGTGAGAGGTTGTTTTGATATAAAAATCTCTGCTGACTGCAAAACATGGATAGCCTTAACTCTCAATGAGAGATAAGGTTTCACTTTAACTACTAGATCATTGAATAGGAGGGGGCTGGAGTGCATGCCCTGTGGTGGGGGGTAGCTGATGTGACTGAGTTGGTTCATCCTCAAGAAGACATGGCTTTGGTGGGACCCAACAGCAGCCTTCCCATACCTATGGGAGGCAATAGCAAAGACAGAGCCAGATTATTCATAGAGATTGAGAGAGGAGAAAAAAAAGACAATGATCATATGAAGAAACACAGTATGTTCAAACTGTATGTATAAAAACTAGAGAAAAATATCTTTTCACTAGGAGAATTATCAAGCATTGCAACAGGTTGCCCGTACAACCTGCAAAATTTCTATCCTTGGAGGTTTTCAAAACCCAAAGTCCTAGTGTCTGAATTCAATGTTCACCTTGCTGTGAGCAGGAGGTTACAATGGAAACTTCCAGAGGTCCTTTCCAACCCAAATGATGATTATTTGAATTTCTAGTCTTCTCAAACACAACTGTTTCTTGTGTTGTACGCATCTAATCTTTTGTGCTTTTACCTGTAACAAAATATCATACAAATCATTGTTTAAATGATTACATCACTAGAAAGTAAGCAAGTTAGAGTAAAAGTGAATGAGGAAAATAATATGAGAACAATGGAAATAAATACAAAAGACAAAAGAAAGGGAACAGTTTATTAGGAGAACAGGGAGAAAATTTTCTGCTAAGAATAGAAGGAAGAAAACAGTGTCTTTGGGTCCTGAGCAACACTTTCAGAAAAGTGGAAAAGGAAAAAGAAAAATGTGCAGTGGAAAGAGCAAAGTGAAAATTAGATTAACAAATTATCTAGTAGTCTAGCTAGCAGAAGTAATACAGGGAAGCATAGCTATGATTTAATTGTGGGAACAGACTCAAAATAACTTCATTTTTTAATGTTTTAAGGCATGATGACTGCTGATGGAGGTCATTTTAGGGGGGAAAGGGACAACACACTTGTACGAGACCTGAATATCATCTCTAATGCTCAGCAGTCACTAGGTCAAGTGACTGAAAGAAGAGGTAGAGCTTTCAGTTCCATCCAATATGTCTGCTAAATAGCAAATGTTATATTTCAAAACACCCAGGAGGAATAAATAATTTTGGTTGCTATAGAAATTTAAAGTGTCCAAAATTAATGAAGAAACATCAAAAAAGGAAAATGGATGTTAGGAGTATATTCAGGAAAAAAAAAAGTGGTAGAGGGAAAAGAAATAAATGTATTATTTACATAGACAACTAGTCAGCACAAAATGCTTTGGAACAAATTTTCTCTATATATCACAAAGTACTTTTAAAGTGTCTTAAGATTAGTGATTAATTTATTTTGCATGAGAAAATCTCTATAAAAAGTGATCTGCAATCTCCTGCACCAGTCAGTTCCTAGGAAAAGGATGTGGGAAATACTCCAATGGGAAGAAGAGGGCAAGGCAGAATTATTCAGTACAAATGAGTCTTTATTCACTGCGTATTCTGAGTTCCCTTTTATGTCTAAGCAAGGTGGGCCCTTGCTTTCTAGGTCAGAACCTTTCCCTATAGTTTACAATATGATCCTGGATGACCAAAAATATGTCTTTCCTTCCAGCTACTGTGGCTGAGATGTGCAACTAATATTCTTTTTCACATCATATCAGAATACACTATTTAATATCTTGTGCCTGAATCAGTCCCCCAGAAGTGCAGCTGCTTTAGTGTTAAGAGTATGGATCTAACATGTATTTTTGAAGAAAATTTCGCGATCATCCCTGCTTCCTGTGCTTCCATTGGTTCCACAATGTGAACCAATCTTGGAGTACATGCACTTGATACATTTCTGATGAGAGGTAAATGGGAAGACGTGCTTCAGAGGTGCGTCTAGGGTATTCCCACTGCTGTTTCATTCTATTGGACCAGATTGAAGTTTGTCTGAAAATAAAATTTAAAAATTAGAAAAAACAAAAACAAACACAAAAAACAAACCTTTCACTGATAAAAGAACAATCCCGCATTGCATATAGTGAACATATAAAGTCCTCAGAAGCATTGGTTTCGCTCTGAAGAGTTGCCCATGTATCTGTTCCACATGATAAAACGCATGTAGCAAATTAGTCTAGAATTAAGCATATTTTAAAACTATTAAATTGTCATGTAATATATTACAACTAAAAAGAAACTGACGTCCAGCCATAAAACTTAAATCAAGAAAGACAGAATAAAAGATTCTTAACTATTTTACAATACTGGATTTAGAAATAGAACCATCAAAAAATAAAGTGATTCCTGGGAGATTGAAAAGAATCAATCATCATAAATTACTAACTTGTGGAAAATCTAAGGACGTGATCTTATCTATCAGATCATCTTCAGGAACATTATGGGATTAAGTATAATGTTTCAATGCATATCAATATATCATCAAGCATAATTTGCAAAATGCGGAAAATCTCAGCAGTCATCGGTTCTCACTTCTGTGTAATTACCTGTAAAATATCTAGATAAGTTTGAATCATTCAAGCCACTGGTGTTCTCCATGACCAACCACTTCTAATAAACATACATGATCAGTAGCAGTTCTGCTTTCTTAACAGTGAGCTTGTAGAATTATCTGCAGAGACAAAAGCAGTAATAGGAAGAGAATGAAGTATGCCCTGTGGGGTCTTACTAGGCAGTACATTCATTAAGCAGTTCTTATGATGCCATAAATGCTTTAGTCATAAGAACCAAACATAAAATCCTAGACTTTCTAATATTCCAATAGGGACTACTTTGCTTTTTTGCAATATACAGTTCTTCTTTTCGGAAAAGCATACCAGCAGCTATTTCTTTACTAATGCAACTGATTTTGCTTTGGAACATGTTCAGAATATAACAGGTTTATGTATTTTATTATAGCTTTTTATACATTAGATTGACATTTAAATCATTCACCCAATTAAAGCTGTGTTAAAAAAACCTCTCATGACATCATAAGAGAAAAAAATTTTTAAAGGCCTTATGAAATTGCAATGCTGTAACAGTTTGAAGTTGTTTTGCATATAGTGCTGTGTGAAATTAAACTGCTCCCATGTTTCACAAAGACAATACAAAACACATCTCAGCTTGCAAGAGTAAACAGGAAAACACAGCTGACTCACAAGGCAAGTAGATTCCTAATATAAAGAGTGCTCTGATCTACCTGTAAGAAAGAACATGTAATAGATCAATCTTGCATAGATGATCTCAGCCAATACCTGTTTTTTCCTAATAAAGCTGTAGTCTAGAGGAAACATTTATAGATGTGCTCAATCACACACTGTAGACTCATAATTGACCACTACACAAGACATTTCCAATACTCCTTTAAGCTGCATGTCCATATCTTATTCAGTTCCCAGTTAAAACAGCACAATCAGACTGCTCAGTTTAAATGGATGAGAAATGTATAGTCTTTGGAAACAGATAAAATAAAAATCAATGTACAGAAAATAAATTTATAAAATATATTTATTAAAAATATAAACAATATCTACTCCTCTTGAAGTTTAGTGTAGGGCTTTCCCTAGCATACAACACCCAAACATCCTGATCCTAACACTTACTTTAGAAGCTCAGTAGGAATAAACTAAGCCAAGTAACCAAGATTTCAGTTTCCAGATTAACAGCTGATTTCTCATTAATTACTAGTGAAAACAAATGTCTCTAGCTTATCTATGGCCTCATCCCTATACAGCTTTTGGAATCAGTGCATGAAATCTACAAGCCCTGAACATACATTCCTTGTTCATGTAAGATGATGTAAACTCTAACTCTAGTTAGCTGAGTACTTTCAAGTCAGATGGGAACAAAGTTTAAATCAAATAATAAATGGCAAGCTTCTTAGCAACATTAATGCTAAAATACAATGATAGATTCCCAGAAGTTTTCTCTTCAGATCTATAAAATACATCATTACAGGTCAATTATTAGTTTAGTGGAGTGCTTACCTCACAAGTAAAGCTGAAACAGCATTCAACTGTATTCAGAAAGAAACAGCTAGCTAATCAATTTTTCACAGAAGACATCTTCCTTCACCCCCTGCGTAGGATAAACACTAGCTGGCTGTTCCTCATTTCTTTGTAACTTTTCTCTCTGCCTTCCTTTCTAGTCCCAGCTCCCATTGGCTTGGATTTTAAGTGCCTCACAGCACTACCTTCCATTGTCATTTCAAAAGAAAGTTATGAATATATTCAAATAGTACCTGTTCTTAAATATATAAGGTATCTTTTGGCTGAGTTGTCTTGCTGTATGAAGTCTTGTGTACAGACTTACAGAGCATTAGCAAGCATAGCTCTTTGTCCTGCCGTGAGGAATGGCAAAGATACGATATATGGCATGTCTAACAGTCACACATATTTTGACCACCCAGAAAAAAACTTCAGTGCACTGCTAATAACAAGCAAATTTAACAGCAAATTGCTGTGTTCAGATTGAACATGTGTTTCACAGATGAGTATAGCAATGAGACCAAAGTCAACAAAAGCTTTTCAAGTCCATGAGAATTACTCCAAACACAGAATTACAGTTCAACAAAATGGTGAGGCTGAGACTATCGTATTCTGTGATCTTTAACAAACAGGTAGATGAAATGAAGTGTTACATCCGAAATCTCTGTGATGACTAGTTAGTAATGTTTCTAGCTATTACCCTGTGGTCTCAGTATGTCTGATCAAATGACATATATATATACAGACATGACTGATGCCTGTAACAAAATGCTTGACATAAAATATTGAAGCTAGAGAAACTGAAGACAGCACCTCAACTCATTTATAAGTGGGTTAGCAAATGAGTGGGTTTTTTTCTCATTTCCCTTTATGATGATATCATTCTCTTTCAAAATTGAAATTTGGAGTGATAGGGAGATGAGGAAGACAGGATGTGGTAGATTGGCTTGTAAGTCCTTTTACCATCATGGACCAACACTTAATTCCAATTCTGCTATTGAGGCTACAGTTTCTTAAAGGTTCGGAAGACCTAGAGCTTCCCATAGTTCCAGGTACATAAAATACACCAATATTTCAGCCAACTGATCTGAGCTGGGTGAGAAATCTATCAGCAAACTAATAAATTTATAGGTTAAACTATTCAGTATTTTGAGATATGCCATTTTCTCCTTTGTTCTGTCCTTGAAGAGGTGGGAATTGGTTTGTAGATTGGCGTCTACAAAAATTGTGCTAACACCATTTACAGTTTGCTGAGAATTTTAGGGCTTTGGATTGGGAATAATTATCTACAGGACTTTAGCCCAGATTTTGCCTCTGCAGAGTATATTCTAAGTACATAGATGGCAAATAGTCATGAAAATGTGTTCTTTGTCATAAAGTTGTCGTGTTTCAACCATGTCCGTCAGATAATTACAGATAGATATTTTGGGTTTGGCCTTGTTGTATCTATCTATGTGTTTGTTCTTGCTAATAACCTTTTATTTTTAGTGGATGAAGGGCAGGTTCAGAAATCTAGCAAAACTTGGTAAGTTCAGTAAAGTCCCAAAGACTGAAAGATCTGTTCTTTTGTATACAGATTTTTTACATTATCAAATACCATTTCTAATACTCAAGAGTTTTATCTAAATTCTGAGATGGGTAAGTTAAACTTCTGGGGAGTTTACTGTTAATTAAGAGTAAGGTCTTCTTTCACACAGGAGCTGGACATTTAATTAAACAATTATCTGAGAAAAGACAAGATGGACTTCGAAGTAGCACCTTAATTCCTGGGAATGCAACAGTGTCTCTAATAAAAGCAGTAATTTAAATGTTGTAGATACCAAGACTTAAAAGAATCAAAGTGCTTTGGGGTCTTTTTATTCAGGACATCAATTCTTTATTTTTGTTTATAACGGCAGTCAAAAGGCCTGCTATTGTGATATCATTTAGTAGGCCGTTGACCTAATAGAAAAATGGACAATAAACTTGTTATTTCAGTTTTGATAGCGGATTCAGGTTTGTTGATTGAATATCTCTTTATAAAACAGTCCTTGAAGATAGACAGGGATGCTGAGTGGATTCATCCTCGAACTGAGAATCATAGTACTTGTGACATATGTCTCCTTTGGAGAAGTTTACATGAGTCTGTATTGGCTTCAGAGATGCTGCAACATTAGTCTGTGATCTCCCTTCTAGTTCCATCCCTTCAAAAGGGCATCTCCTTGAGTCTGGGAGTGTGGCTAGTAATATATCCCCAGATAATAAGCCTTGATTTCCCTGATTTATGTTTTTCAAGTATATGAAGACAAATAACACCAAAAAGCTACCAGGATGGCAGATCATAATGTTATCCAATGTGTGTGACTTCTTTCCTCCTGTCATATCAATTACTCCTGCTGCATTTTTATAATTTCAAGTCAGAGTTGGGGTATTTCATTTGGATGGTTTGTAATTTCGTTTTGTCTTTCAGGAGATGGAGAACAGGCTTCATTGCTTTGAGGGATTCTACATAAACTGGAGGCAGAATTTAAAACAAATAAGGTGATATTAAGTACATTTTGTTAACCTTGGAATTTACCATATTCATTAGAATACGGATGATTAACAATTGGAAATTACAGAGCTTGAAAAACCCCTATATGAAAATAGTAGTTTTAGAGTTTACAGTGGCTTTGAATAAACATGTAGAAAAAAAAATGTGTAATCCCTGTTGCAGGATGGAACAGTCAATCATATTTTCTTTGACCTGCAAAAGATGCATCACACAGACAGTTACCCCCAAGAGATATTAAGTTAATATTCTCAACCGATGTGGATATCAAAAACTGTCTTGGTTTTGTTGCTTATTTTTCCCCTGTTCTTGTATATTGAGCCCGCTGCATGTTCATCAGACAAGTAGGTACCTTGCTGATGTCTTAATAGATTCTAGCTGTACTTGACATGGATTTATGTTTTCATTCTTTTGTTCCAAAGATGGCATTTGGTATTAATTCTTTGCTGGTTGAACTTCATGGGCAAGACTTTTTAAGAACTTTTTTTTGGAAAACATCAGAGGGAAAAGGTGCCATAATTCAGTTGTCATTAAGCAGTTATTTTGCATGAAGGGCGATTTTGAGGATCAGAGAATTAGGAAACCTTGCTCAAGCTTTACTCTTATTATGAGTTACTTTTCTAAGATTAGGCAAACACTGAAAATTGAATAGTTTCACTGTATTTCACTAGTCATATTTTGGCTGATCAACTTTACACAAACTCTCCCTTTTGAACATGCAAAATAGTTGAGTATCTTTGGGATTGTTGGAATTATTTATCATCCTACCTTTCTCCTCCATCCTTTACATCTTCCAGAAATCTGCTTTCATACGGTATTTGAGATCTTTAACATGCATGCATGATATGAATCAACTTATCGGTTCTTCTAACATGTAGAATATGGAATGATATATTAAAAAATAAATCCTTACAATGTGTGCAATAATGCCTTCTCAGTACAGGGTGTCTGCAAACTGTAAGACAGCAGTCATCACTCAAGGTCCTTGTACTACCCACATACCTTGATGAAAGCATGAAATTACATGTGTGTCTGTGAGTTTGATATTTTGATTTTGAATGGTTTTTTGCATACTTCCTAAGACAAGGTGATTGTAGATTGCTACTCTTTATTTCATACTTCTGTTACATGATTGTAAGAGAGATCAAGGCAGTTTCTACTCTGTTGTACACTTTCATAAGTGATAAATAGTTCAATATCAAACCAGGAATTATATTCTTTTTTAGTGTGATATAAGTATTATAGATGTATACATATAAACATATGCTTATATGTTTATTTACATATGTACCTGCACATGAACACTGCTTTCAGCCAGAATTACCCATGGTCATTCATTCCTAATTAAATTAAAGAGTTTATTTCTTTTTCTTATGTTCATGTACTGTGAAAAAAAATAATAGCCAAGTTCTGTGACTGAGCTCTGTATTTTCAGGGTTTGGCCAATTGACTTCAGTGGCTATTTCATTTCAATAAGTCTCTGTAAAGTCAATAATAATTGAGATATTTCTTCATCCACACTCTAACTAATGTGATAGGGTCACTCATCAATTCAATTTTTGTATGTGGAGCATTTTTTGTGATTTTTGTCCCTTAAGTTCTTGGCAACCAGTTAAGACACAGTCAATATTTGGTGGGATTAAGAAGAAGAGAACCTGGATTTAGTAAGTCTTCAGCAAAATGTTAAAAGGCAACTGTCTTGTCTTGAATTTGAAAATTAATCTAATTGAGAGTCAAAACTCATCTTGAAGTCAGAACAATAAGTTCCCTGGAAATCTTTTAAACCATTTTGTATTGTTGAAAAGAGAAATCCTCAGTGATGTGAAAAGAGAATGGAGAGAGTATAAGAAACATAGTAATAGAAATATTGTGCTTAATTTTGCCAGAACATTAATTCCAAGAAGACTGAAGAAATAGAGAGGCAGGTTGTTAATAAGACCTTAAACCACAAGGTCTGGTTTAGACCATTTACAATGTAGAAGTTAGTCATTGGACTTAGATAATTTTACCTAAAAGAAAAATAACTGCAGCAATATTGCAAGACGTTTTTATTGCATGTGAAAATTACGATATGGAAAATAATAGGACCACCCAAGATGAAAAAAAGACATTATTGTCAATAGACATTTTTGTATATAAACATGAATTTGAAAATTAAGAGCACAGTATAAATGAATCAGAAAAAGGACAGGTAATAGAAGGAAGTCAAATGGATCAAAAAGAAAAAAGTGGTTATTGCATGAGATTCAGAATTCGGAATCATAGAATCATAATATCATAGAATCATGGAATCATGGAATCATAGAATCATGGAATGGTTTGGTCACAATGGTAATGTCTTTCTCATTTATTATTCTTTCTTATTTCTTTCTTATGTGCAATCTAAATCTACCCTTTTTTGGTTTAAAGCCATTAATAATTTAGGTTGGAAAAGAGTTTTGGAGATCATCCAGTCTAATCTCTGTGGAAAACAAGGCCAATTTTGAAATTATAGTAGGTTACTCAGTGCTGTGTGCAGTTAAGTTTTTAAAATCTCCAGCAACAGAGATCTAAAATCTCTCCAGGATCTGCTCATGGGCTTAACCATGCTCATTGTGAAAGCATCTTTTTCCTTACATCCAGCAAGAATTTCCTTTGGGCAGACTGTTTCTTGTCCTTGCAGTGAGGAAGGATCTCTGAGATGGGTGTGGCATTCTTTTCTCTATAATCCCCTCCAGGCATAGAGTGTTTACCTCTTTCCTCTTCTCTAATACCGTGTGCTCCAGCCCCTTAATCATCTCAGGAGCTTTTCGCTGCATTTGCATTATCTATCTTGTACTATGGGGACCAACACTGGACATAGTATTCCAGATGAAGCCTCATTAATTACAAGTAGAGGATAATAATATATCATACAATAATTTATTACTGAGCTTATTTCCATGAAAAAATGTTAGACATGGAGTTCTGAAGCAGTACCAATACAGAATCATGGAATCATAAAATCTTAGAATGGTTAGGGTTGGAAGGGACCTCAAAGATCACCTAGTTCCAATCCCCCTGCTATGGGCAGGGAAACCCTCCACTACACCAGGTTGCCCAAAGCCTCATCCAACCTTGCCTTGAACAATTCCAGGGATGGGGCATCTACAACTTCTCTGGGCAACCTGTTCCACTGCCTCACCACCCTCTGAGTGAAAATTTTCTTCCTTATATCTAATTTAAATCTGCCCTCTTTCAATTTAAATCCATTGCCCCTTGTCCTATCACTACATGCCCTTGTAAAAAGTCCCTTTCCAGCTTTCCTGTAGGCCCCCTTTAAGTACTGGAAGGCTGCTAGAAGGTCTCCCTGGAGCCTTCTCTTCTCCAGGCTGAACAACCCCAACTCTCTCAGCCTATCTTCATAGCAGAGGTGCTCCAGCCCTTGAATCATCTTCGCAGCCCTCCTCTGGACCCGTTCCAGCAGCTCCATGTCCTTCTTGTGTTGGGGACTTCAGAGCTGAACGCAGTATTCCAGGTGGGGTCTCACGAGAGCAGAGTAGAGGGACAGAATCACCTCCCTCGACCTGCTGACCACGCAGGTCACTGGAACTCACAATCAAAATTACTATATAATCACAATGAACAGATCCTAAGTCTGAAAGTCCATGCAACCAAGAATAACAAAAGCTACATTTAAATGTCAGAAACAGTCCATGAACGATTCATAAAATAAATATGAAAAAAATTTAAACTAATACAACTTTCAGTTTGGTGAATCCTATTTAACTAACTGTGAGGAAAAAGAAAGAAGTAAATATGTCTTTCGGACTCCAGGCTGAGTCTGCAGAATCTATGTAATAAGAAACAGTCAAAATGGAAAAAGAAATTAGCAAGGCACAATGGAGAGGAACAGTCCTTCCCTCTCTTCCTTTGGAACACAGAGTAATTTCGAGCTGCAAATTACCGGGTCAGAAATTAACTTGGAGTCCCACAATGCTGTTTCTTACAAAATCACTTTTTAGATTGGGATTATAATTCAGCCCTTACCAGTAGTGATATAAAAACGAATTGTGTCAAAATAAACGTCAGAGCTGAAGTTCAGCTGTTGAGCAGAGGCTAACAAAGTCACATGTTTAGGCATATCTCCACAACCATAGTGGATGTTTAAAGTCTATGACAGCTATGTATTTAGAAAAGAATGGACCTAAGTTTCACAGGATATTCAAAAAGAAGAATTGCATGGTGCTACCAGCACACATTGCAACAGGCCAGCTGGCCTTTGTCTCTTCCTTTCCTCTTTCTATCTCATTGTCCAGTGATGGTAGTGTCACACTTCGAAGGGAAGATTTTCATTTAAGGCTTTGAAAAACTCAACAGATCTCTCCTGGATGTGACCTAGCAACAGAATTCTAATTTCCAGAAATGTATCTCCAAATATCTTTTTTATATATTTGTAAAATTACGAAGATCTAATACTTCTTGAGAGACAAGTGACAGCAAGCACTGAAGCTGAAAGTGATGTGACAAACATGGCAGCACACTGTGGTGAAACAATTCAAGCTTGTAATTAATTTCTGTCTTTAAATTCCCATCAGTAATGCTTAGTTGGAAGACTCTGACAGGGTGGAGCTTTCAAGAGAGAGATTTTCTATTGCAGAGGTTGCAATACTTTTGTATATTTACTATGGAGGCCACCAGATAATCATTCAGAACAATAAGCAAGGAAAACCTTTACAGACGTGTATATTTAATGAAATCTCAACAGTATTAGTATTCCTTATGAGACATATTTGATATTACTGAGGCAGAAACCACCTTTGTGCTTCAAGTCAATGGAAAGCAGGAAAATCATCTTGTAACATTCAATTCAGAGATACAGAAAGAACCCATAAATAGGTCACTGTAAACTTTGTTCTAGGGATTTCCTTCATGAATTTCATCAGGCTGCGACATGGTTTAAGTGAAAGGATTCTGAAAAAGGAAGCAAATATACTTGCAGACACAGAATTTCAATTTAATATCTATTCCACAAGAGCCCAGCTATGAATGATTCCCAATACAATTTTCCTTTGAACACAATCCTGCTCTCAGTCCTTTACTACAATAGGGAAGAATGTCAAATCAACATCTTGCTCCAGGTGTCAAATATCTGAGGGCAATGCCAAGTAAAAGAGACTAATCAACTAAAAAATGCCACTCTATTTTCCTATTAGAAATATTTGGGCTAGAATTTCTTATTTATTTTAAATGATATAATTCAGCAAAGTGGAGGAACTTTAGATGTATATATATACACATATAGAATCATAGAATGGTTAGGGTTGGAAGGGACCTTAAAGGTCATCTAGTTCCATGGGCAGGGAAACCCTCCGCTACACCAGGTTGCCCAAAGCCTCATCCAACCTGGCCTTGAACACTTCCATATGTCTGTGTGTGTTTACATATTTATATATATATAAATATAATGTGTATAGAATCTACTTTTTTTTTTAAAAAAAAAGCAAACAACTACCCATTTAGAGGCTCATTTTATTTGTTTGACACTGAAGACATGAGGAAACATTTAAAGTTTTCATTAACTTTATTTTTAAGTATGTGGACATCAGAGCCCATATATGTCCAAACAACAGCTGGAATAAATGAAGTACGTAGTCAGAAAGATGATAATGAAGTCCTTTGAGCTTCTTTGATCTTAAAGCATCTTTGTGTTGCATGTTTTCCTACCTCTCTATTCTGATAGGGGTTTCAGAATTACAGTAATGACGGTTTCCTATCATACTTAAGAGGTGTTACAGTAGCCAAAAATTAGTAAGGTCTAGGACAATCCAGCTCTGTGTCTGTGGTCTTCCTGGGGCGGGTAGTCAGTGCAGACTTTGTTGAGTGTTTGGTGTGAACTATCATGCACATAGGTCTTATGCTGCACACAACATAGCTTGACAGAGCCTACCAGCCCAAGAAATGTCCACCTTAGAAAAAAAATGAGGCTTTTGTTAGTACTGTTTGTTTCTCTCCATTGTGTATAAAGAAATTCTGAACAAGCTCTGATCTAGACATTGTGGTAAAAGTAAGTTAGGTAAATTTTACAGCATAAGTCTCATAGCAAAAAATTATTCATGCAGGACCTCCCCTACTTTGTCAGACAGTACCTGCCTTGTTCCTACCCATAGCTGAGGTTACTTGCCTCTACTGCTTTGTTGGAAGATCGCTTCAGAAAGGCATTATCCATTACTTCTTTCTCTATTCTCAACCAATACATAACTGTTTATGCAATATATTCTTGAGCACCATCTACTGGTACTTCTTCCACATTTGAAATATCTACATCTATGCGGGCATAAAGTATGCTTGTAGTATTTCCTCTGGACTGAATAATCTGGTATTCAGTCACCTTGGTACAATGGAGAAATGTGGTCTTCATACAAGTGATGCGGCCTGATTCTGAAAAGAATGCTAATCTTGGCTGAAGAAGTGAGAGAGAGAATTTCTTAATACGCAATTGTTACAAGAGGGAAAAGCTGAAAATTAGCATCTCTCTACTCATCTCCTGACATGTAGTAGAACTCATCTTCTATTTCATAGTACCTGTGTGGCCAAAAAGGAACTGCAATTTAAGGGTTATATTATTAAGGATACCTAAGGATTCATTTCAAATAGATATAGTTAATTTCAGGGAAAAAAATATTGAATACTTTGCCAACTGTAAAGTAAATCATTATGCCGGTTTTATAGCAAGAGAAGCGATATGCCGGTAAAAATTGCTAATCTCAACCTGTTGACAAGTCTAGTTAAAATGTGTTCTTAGTATAACAGTCAGTGCTGCCCCAGAAGACCTCCATTTGTAATTGATGCATTCTGATATCAGAATGGGAGGGAGTCTATTTGGGAAAGGAATAATACACTTTTTAAAATTCTGTCTTAGAGCTGTTAGCAAAAACTTTGATTTATTAAAACTGAAATAAATTCAAGCACCTAATTTGGAGTCCTCAGCATCTGTATAACTTGTTACTCCCATTTCAGATATCTGTGACACTGAAAGGAAGATGGCTATTTTCTCATCACTACAGCTCTGTTCTCACACTGGAAATGTGAGACTAAAAAGACAGGGTGAAAAATTCTTTGTGATTATTTTTTTTATATATAACTGCCCCTGCCATATTTGTATGTGGTTAAGTAAAATATGTCCCATTGCTAAAGAAAAGCTTATGACCTGTGGTTTAAGAAAAGGTTTCTTCATTTCTTGTTCAGCACAATGAAATCTGAATCCTGAGATCATTTATTAAATTCTATAATAGTGTTCTTACTGATAGTAAAAGTATTTTCTTATAGGATCCAGTATGACATATTCAAACCACTTGTTGTAGTCCCAATATATAAGAATCTAAGACTTGAACCAAAACTCCATATCTCTCAGTAATTAGCAGCAGACTTTTAAAGAGTTAAAACAGGATGTGAACGGAATGATGCAGCTTAGGATTTTAGAGAACTGAAAGCTGCATCTGGACCTCTGCTCTTTCTATTTCCTATGGAAATATTTTTCATAAATTTGCCTTTACACTTTTGGCCTCCACAACTTTTCTTGGTAACAAAATGCAAAGTGTGTGTGGGTAAAATACCTACTACTTTTAATTTATTTTAAATCTCCTGCTTGATATTTTTTTCTGATTCCTTTTCCACTCTTCTGTTACAAACCACTGAACGAAAACTTCATATTTGCTATTTCCAGACCATTCAAAATTTTGCCGATTTCTATGATATACCCATTCCACATCATTACACATCTGACAATTCTTGTGCCCTTTCCTCCAGAACCTCTGGTGGAACCTTTCCTGCCTGTACTGTATCTTGAGCTTTCTTTGCATGAAGTCTTACTTGATGTACACTTTTGCATGTCTCTGACTTCCTGTGCGCTGCTGTGTGGTTGCAGAAACATTGTGATTCTCCTCTTTGTACCTATATTTGGGTAACATACATTCACACACACTGTTGTATAATAAAACTGAATAGACCAGCAGCAGTGCAGTTTACACACATGAATATTAGAAAGTTGAGTCTCTTTTTTCCTGTCTTCTGTTCCGCTTAATCTGACTTCTGTTATCCAAACCTGTTCTATCATTGATACATTTCTTCTCCTGTTGCTGGTCGGTGTGAGTTATACAAAGGTCCAGGTTACCTGCAGACTAAATTTCAAGTATCATTACATTTAAAAGGCTGCAGGCTACATCTGCAAATACACGCTTCTGCTAAGACTTTGTCCTGGTTTCATCACTCCTACATTTCTGTTACTGCATCTCTGTTATAGTCCTATGATCTTTTGAACTTTGGTTAGCAAAAATTTAACAAAGTAAAAATTCATCTTTTATTCATCATTTTGTGGATCATAAAATCAATGCATGATTCAACATGAGTGGGGGCAGAAGTTGTTTAGCTGAAGTCCAAGCAAAACTGAGTCTCAGCTGCAAATAAGTCTGCCCGTACAGTCAAAAATATGTGTATTTTGAAAAGGAAAATCAGGATGAGTACTCAACAACCTCACTCAGGTACAACACTCCACAGAGCTCCCACAGCTACCAGAAAGTGCCAGACATTCATTGCTGCTTGATCGAAGACTAATTTATCTTTAACTGGGTGTCCTGCTTGTTCTGAGGCCACTGACAGCTGTAAGTCACATTATGCAGAGCAGAACATGAATGTTTTGATTTATTTATTGTGGCTGAATATTTTGAGAAAGCTGGGGAAAAAAATGGAAAAATGGTTTTTATATACTTAACTAATTTGTAACGTTGATTGATAGCCGTGCAACCAGGATCTCTTAAATGTGAAATGATGTGTCTCAGTGGAGTTTTAATCTGTAAATAAAGTGAAAAGCAATTAATGATTTAAATTTGTATTCTGTCCTGAGAGAGTGAATCAGGTTTGTTAAATTTTGTGTATACTCTTGTTCAAATGCAAATCAAAATAGGCTAATCTACATTGCTCAAGAATTTATTTTTCCCTGTATTTTTATTTTATACTTTGAAAAAAGATTGTCCAAACTAAATATTTTGAATAACATTTAAAATTATTTATATGGAATGCTATAAAATACTCAAATGCTTCTGTTAATTATCTTTTAATTGCAGACTTAGGATTATTTCTTTTGGTTTTGCTGTTGGAGAATTAAGATATCTATTGTCTGTGAAATGTGCCAAGTTTGTACTGATAATATCTTTCTAAAATTTTACAAAATGCCTCCCAAATAAAAAATTCATATTTTATTTCAGTTATGAATGTTAGAAGATTTCTGTCATTTGTGGTGGATATCTAATTGTCTCATAGTTAAATAAATGATCTCTGAGTTCTGTGCCCAGTACTTTATACTAGTAACTCTTGGAAGCAAAACACTTACTGAACATTGCTCAGCAATATGTCATATCGCAAGCATAAATTTAACAACTGTAATTACCCTTACCATTCTGTCAGTTGTTTAGTTTTGCTCTGAAATGGATTAGGAATGCTTCCAGTGCCAGCGCCAACAGAGAAAAGACTGAAGAATCAGGTTTTTATTGTTTCTCTCCTGTTTAGTTACTATCTCCCATTTTATAAACATTACCTGAGGGAAGTCTGGAGTCGGGTTCAGTAAGTCTTAGCGTATCAAGAGACAGGACAAGTGAAAATGTGATTGTCAGACATGCTGTGGCTGAGCTGGGACCACAGGAATCTGGCCATTCCCTGCACATGGTGCCCGCCGTGGGGCCCGGGTTCTCTTTAAACCCCATTTTTGTATGCACCTGTGTGAGTGTGTGTGCGTGGGGGTCTGAGTACAGCCACTGGAGCAGGACCAGAAACTGTGTACCAGCAGCCTGGAGCAACTGGGGAGTGTGCACATCAGAAGGGTGCCTGGGCCAGCCTGCGATTGTGTGCGAGTGTGTTTCTGTGAGAGAGAGAACGTGAGGAGCAGGCTATTAGCAGGGCCAAGGGGTCCTGGACAACTGCCACGGAGACCATGGGGCCTGAGGGTTGAACAAGAGATTCCTTTTTGTGCGTGTTTCTGCGGGAGGCAGTGGGTGAGGAGCCAGGGTAGCTGCTGGATGGTCCATGTGTCTAAGCCTGGTTACGCACACACAGTGCGAGTGCGTGTGTCTTAGGGTCTGCACCAGCAGCTGGAGTGGGGATGTAGCCTCAGGAGCTGTCATGCCCAGATGTCACTGGGGAGAATGGGATCCAGGGACAGCTACTGGGCAGAATGAGTGTCTGAGCCCAGTTGATTGAGGATCCACATGGTATATATGGGCTGTATACGTCTGTTTATGTGTGCGTACCCGCGGGGAATTCATGATCAGCCACACAGCTTGTTGAAGCTGGAGGCTTGGAGCTGCAGCAGCCTATCCCCTGTTGGGGTCTTGGATTTGGAAAACCCTAATAATGTGCACAGTCCCAAATGAGGAACAGCAATTCCGGGCCTAGCTTCAGGAAGGGACAGGGAGTTCTGAGTACATCCACCAAATACTTTTCATCACGAAATAACAGAGACTCCTTCAACCTAAGCAATTAAGTGCACCTCATGAGTCTGGAGGTCTGCGAAGAGATCCTTAGGGACACGTCTTCAGCCTAGCTGAAGTTCTGCTGCTTACCTTATCTATTTCCAAAAATCAATATTGTTGTCAAGGGAAGGCCAGAAGCTATGAGATAAAATTAAAGTCTATGTCTTCTTTTCCAATACTTTCTCCATCAGCAAGGGAAACTTCCTCGAAATCCTGTCTGCTCACCAGCAACATTCTCCAATAGATTATTCCAAATCTTTATTCTCTTCAGGGAAGGAAGGAATTGTTCTGGACTAGCAAGACATTGATTGTAGATTTCCAATCTATAGTAAATTCACATAGTCTAAGTCTAGCTAAAATTAAAAAAAAAAAAAAAAAAAAAAAAAAGTGGAAATTCCGTGAAAATTTTATTTTACATGCATAGCTTGAACATCCATTCCTGTTAGCTCTGGTCAGAAACAAGTTCAAAAAAAACCCTTTATTTCACTGCATAAAATCTTTGTAAGTGGTTACAAATCTAGGAATTTCAGTGATGCAGCCATTGGGACAATTAATCTAGGAGATCTAAAGCAACCAGAACTTGAAATTAGAGCTAGTCCATGTGCTGGTTCTGCAGTCTTTCCAGTAGCTGGCTGCCTCAATGAGACATTGAAGAAATTACAGATCATTAGGGAATTCTCCATCATTTTCTCTTTCTTCAGGCATGCTTTAGGAGAATGATCATGTAAGCAGGTCTAGCATTAATTATCAGAATACGTTAAATGATTATCCTACAGTCATGTAAGCAGGCTGCAGGTTGCATAAATGTGGCCTAATATAGTAGAAAACATGTCTTCCATTGTCTAGTGAACTCTGAGACCATCTGTTTCTCCATGACAAAAAAAGTAAAGCATAGGTATCTTGAACAGTACGACATAGACCTCTGTTGTCCTCTATGCACAGTGTACATTGCTGCAGAACAAGAGCAGAATTGCCAAGTCTTACGGTAAAGATGTGAAGGCCAGTGACAACGCTGTCTTCTCTGGGAACTGACTAGTGTCATCTTATACAATGCTGTGTTAATCCAATGTCTGAGACTTGAATAGGTTATGTAGATCCAGGGGCTGGAGCACCTCTGCTACGAGGACAGGTTGCAGGAGCTGGGATTGTTCAGCCTTGAAAAGAGAAGACTTCGGGGGGACCTAATAGCTGCCTTCCAATAGCTGAAGGGAACCTACAGGAAGGCTGAGGAGGGACTTTTTACAAGAGTGTCCACTGATAGGACAATGGGAAATGGGTTTAAGTTGAAGGAGAAAAGATTTAGATTAGATTTTAGGAAGAAATTCTTCAGTATGAGGGTGGTAAGACTTTGGAATAAATTGCCCAAAGAGGTTGTGGATGCCTCCTCCCTGGAGGTGTTCAAGGCCAAGTTGTACAGAGCCTTGAGAGTAGCCTGGTCTAGTTGAGAGGCGTCCCTGCCCATGACAGGGAGGCTGGATTAGATGATCTCTAAGGTCCCTTCCAGCCTATGCCATTCTATGATTCTATGATTTTCATGGCAGTAATAATATCCATTTGAAATGCATATTTAAATATCAATGACAGCAGTACTCTTATTGTTCATTTTCTTCATCACTTGACTTCCAATAAGTTCAAATAAGTATTGTCCTGAATATGGTGAGAAGTCCAAGACACAAGTATTTGAATTTTCTCTTCACTGTTGTATTCTCTTTGTCTTTGTAGCACCTTAGCATTAAGAAAATGGAGTATTTCACATGTCCTACTGTTGCGGTTAACACATCTTGAAACTAATAAGATTTTTTAAATTTTTTTTCTCGTTTGTTACGTATCAGTATTACTGATCTCAGCATGTCTGGGAGAATTGCTTCCTGCTGTTCAAAACGGGACAAATATAAGCTGTTCTTTCTTGTAGGTTCTCTATGATTTAATTACATCGAGGAAAAATGCGCATTTTAAGAATAGTCTCTAGATTTCCCAAAACATAATAATTTTAATTTATTATACCTTTAAATAAATATGAATTTTCATAGTAACATTTATTCTTGAAAAGTTCAAGTAATAGTTACTATGTTCAGAGCACCAAATCCTGTGAGAGGCACCATACGTTTTTCAAATCTTGTTGAATCTACGGAAATAACAGCCTTTTTCCTATCTGTATAGATGCAATCTGTTTGTTTTCTCTGCATTGTATACAGAAGATAGTGCAAACCAGTTGTCTGAAAAATTTATGGCAATTAGTCTAACTGCTATCTAAGAGAGATTCATACAAATGGTATAATGAAGGCTTATAGTAAAATTAATGATTATTTCCTTTATTGCACTATGAAAGAGGCAGGCCAACACTTTATCTGTGAAGATTTTATGACATTTGTGATGTGCAAGTAGGTTGTAAAGGCTGTATGTGGAGACAAAAGCACACCAAAAGGTTTTCTCTTTCCTTTTCAAAAGAATTTCACTGAACAATTCCATACACTATGCCGCTTGTGTAGATATAAGAAAATCAAGAATTCAAGGCATTCCCATATGGTACAAGGAAATGTACATTCTTACTACTTTATGCCTTGCCAAGGCAATTACACACCACAAATTGAGTTTCAAAGTTGGTCACCTCCTGTAATTCTATTAGAGGTATTGGAGTATTTGTCATTTATTTTTTAAACCTAACTCCTACAGTCTAATAATTATATAAGATTGTCTGTTTCTATTCACAAACATATGGCATTCAGCTCACCAGACTGTAGCAAAAAGTCTGAGCACTCAATCTCATTTTGGAACAGCAAATACTCATTCGAGGAAAGACTCCAAACTTAGCAATAGGTCTCCATTTAAGTGCTGTGATTTGGGGGACAAAATTTTCTTATTTTGAAAAAAAAAAATACTATAAAATAGTATAAAATAAAATAAAAAACTAAAAGATCACAACAGTGAGTTTTGCATGCATCAGGGACATCATGGAATATTTGCATGGGCGAATGTTCACTAACACAGGCGCGTTGTGACCATAGTAGGACAAAGAAGACCTTGACATGTATGTCTCATGGCTATGTCATTTATTTCTTGGAAATGCTTGCCATTTCTAAAGCTGCACCTAACTACAGAGTCTGGGCAAGCCGTTCAGAGGTGGTTAAAAAAATGTCCATTTGTGCAGAAAAGACTGAACACAACAACTGTCATTATATAAAAAGATGGAAATAATTTCTTTATCCACTGGACATAGAAGTAATGGCCTGAATTTTCCAAAAAGCAACATAACTTGTATACAGACATTATGGAAAGAAATGGATGCCACACTTTATGTTGCAGTCTCCAGTTGTTTTCACCTCAATTCTAGGGAATATTACCCCACATCAGAGCAGGCAGACTGGAAGTGTGAGACCTCCTCAGACTCGCCGACGTAGTCTAGCAGCTTGGTTCAAACTGCCTCCTAAAACAGCCCGACTTTACACCATAAGTCTTTAGAAAGTATTTAATCCACTTAGAGTCTTTCCTCCGATGCGGTTGCACTGATTTAATCAAAACAGTTTCTGAGTCAGTTTAGGGTTTTGGCAAGTAAGTCCTGGAAAATTTAGTTGTCCCCAAGAGTCTACTCTGTTCTGTTGTTGGAAATGTACTGACTCCATAAAAAAAGCATTACTGGAGTTTCTGCTTTAACCTCCCAGTTCCCACCTGTGTCCATCAGGCTGAAACTACAAGTCTGTCCTAAGCGATAACACCTTCAATTGCTGCAAGTAATCTGCCCAGGCTCCGAGTCTTTTAATAATTACACTAATGGTATCAGCAGCTCCAGACAGACATGCTCAGGCTGTATTTTCAGGCTTTGCTTTGCTACTTGGCAAGGCTGAAAGATTTTTCTTTTTGCAGCAAGAGACTGCTGACGCTTTGATCCTATGCTGCCGCTGTGGGAGCTTGTGCTTGGGAAACTGGCTCTGAGGATGGACATCCCTGAACCTGTCCACTTGACACAAGCCTCATGTCCTTGTGCACATGGTCTTGCCTCAGATTCTCCCAGACTGGGGTCTTGCTCAAACGTTTTCAGTGCAGTGCTGCAGTGCCTTTGCAGTTTTGAGAAGCCTAAAGCCCATGCAACTGCCATTAAATCTCCTAATCTGGTGATCGATTGTGCTTGGAAAGGGAGGGTGGTAGAAGAGGAGACAGTTCGCTGCTCTCTACTGCTCCTGAGTCCTGTAACTTCTTTGAGGTTACATACTAGAAGGAATTCAAGGGACATCCTCCAGATGCCATATAGTACTGTGCATCCTCACCGTTGTATAACTTGGCGTGCTAGGTCCATCGCGCCCTTTACTGCATGCTTCTTTGCATACGGAAAATTAAGAAAACTGAGAGTCAGTAAATATTTCGCAGTCTTATGCTGAAAACAGAGATACAAGGACAGGTTGTCTCCAACCCTCTTCTCAATACACAAGAGTTAGCTTCAGTACTGCTGTGAAAAAATACATAGAGAACTATCAAAAATGGCATTTTATTCTATCTTCTTAGCCTTCAGAAATCAGAATGCACTGTTTTTCTTAAACTTCAAAGCGATTCTAATTCTTTTAAGACACATGTAAAAACAAGACCTATAAAGGTATTGCCTTCATTAAAAGGCATCTATTTTTCAGCCACAGTGCACTTTTTTTTTATTTCAAATATGTGTGAGAACATAGTTGTGCAGTGCTTCCTGACAAATGGCCCTTTCCCTGTTCGAAGAGAACTGTTGTGTGTATTGGGGGATGGGAAAGGGAATCAATGGTTTGATTAAAATTTTAATTATTGTAGAAATCATTGTTTTTGTATAAGCTTCCTCATGCCCCACTCTTGGGCATTATTTGTTCCTCTTTAAAAGTATCCTGAAAATGCAGCTTTGGGGATTCATCGTATTTTTATGCCAGCTCTTTACGCAAGTCTACAATTATTACATTCCAATGTGTGAATGATTCAGTGCTATCTCTTAGGCTTTTATGATCTTGTTCCCCAATCAGCCCTTTTGTGTAACAAGCTAGTAAAATTAGAAATATGATTAGAAAAATGTGACTACATTATCTAAAACTTATATACACTTTTGTATTGCTTCAGCTTTTTAAGTCCCCAGGGAACTGACAGCGATTAGGATCCATTTCTAGTGAAGGTACAGTTGGGAATAAGGGTGGTTTGAATAAGTGAATCAACCTTATTATGACAGAGGCTCCAATAGAGATGTGCATTAGAGTATATTGGATTTCACTTTTGAAACCACAGGAAACCTTTGCATAAGTACTCACATTTCTGCCTGGACTAAGTAAACAGAGTACTACAAATAAAACAAGCAAACAAAAAAATCGGAAAGCCAATAGTCCTTCCCATCTCTGTTCCTATTGTAATACCTTACAGTGAGAATAATGTTTTTTCTTTGTGAATGTAACCAGGATTGGTATAAATCTTTAGCAATATAGCTATTGTCTTGCAAACATCTAAACCTCTACATTTAAAAATAATGTCCTTTTTAAAGGCTTCAAAAAAATACAGGTCTTCTTCCTGTGGACTAAAGTGAAAAAAAAAAAAACACAAAAAAAGTAGAATGTGATTTTTACTCTGCCTGTTTTTCTGTTACAAGCAGGCCAGGACTCAGGGGAACACAAACAGAACCATATTCACATGTTTACATAACATAGTTCACATGTTTTTAAAATGCTGGAATTATTTTAGCTAGCATAAATTAATTTTAGCATGGATGAGTGGGAGCAGGAAAAGGAAAAAAAGTAATCAGTGGAAGCAGGATTCCCAAACGGTCTAGTGAGAAAAGCTGCTGGGGTTAATGACTGAGTAAAACAGTCTGGAAAGGAATGAGCATGACCTGGCACAGACATTAAGACAGAAATTGGGACTCTGTGGAGAAGAGGTACGTGAATCGCAACAGGACAAGATTGACAGAACTAGGCCAGGCCAGAGGTCCACTTGACCTTCTGATCTGACAGTGGCTAATAATGTCTCTAAGAAAACAATATAATAATGAAGGCAAGAAAAGAACAATCTCACTGCTGGCACACCTTGCCAGTTTCCAGCAATCAACATTTTAGCACCAATATATCTTTGTCATAATATTTAATAGCCACCAGTACATATAACGATGTAAATTTTATATATATATATATTCCGTGTAGCTCTGAAATCTCTTTCCAAAACTAATTATCCTTTTGGCCCTCATAACATCCCAGAGCAGCAAGTTTCACAATATATTTATTATCTCCTTCTCCATGCTGCAAAGGATTTCATTAACTTCCATCATATTCCTCCTCAACCGCCTCTTTCCTGAACTGAAGAGTTATCACCTGCTGAACCTTGTCTTTTGTGGAAGATGTTTGTACCTCCACTCATGCTCCTCTGTTCCTTCCTTAGTTCTGCCATATTCATCTACAGTTATAAGGACCAGAACGGCAGCATTCAAAAGGTGCCTGCCCTGCAGTGCAGTTACACCTTGCTGATTTCTACTTTCTAAACAGGTTGCTAGCTAGGGTCAGGGAAATGAAAGAGAAGTGTGTAGACATTTGAGAAAATGACAGCTGAAGGAGGGATGAGTAACCAGATGTAGCACGTGGTATAGAATAATAAGGAAAAAGAGAGATTATTCTCCATGTTCAGTTATGACCATGTAAGCATTTCATCATATCCAAAAAATGTAATTTAACAAATCATTTTATAACCTTTTACCTGTATTTTACAGACATTTAAAATTTATTACTAGCCCAGATATTTATTTCTAGTCAAGGCAACTTGAAAGATGTGTGGAGGATTATGAGACAGCTTGGATGGAAGGAAACAAGAACAGTGATATACTGAGGACTCTTCTAATGAGAAAAAAATCCTCATATAATTTTATTTAATACAATCTGAAAGCTAAATTTAATTCCTACCAGTGTCAGGAAACTAAACCTGTCACTTACCTGCAAGAACACTTGTGCACAGGCGCATAAGCCACAGACTCAAATACAGCTCAGGGTGACAATAACTCGGTGATGAACTGATACTGCAGCCATTTTGTAGCCCACGTGAAATAAATTAAGGGAGTCTCTCATTCCTAATTGACAGGTACCTGAACCTAACATTTCTTTCTCACACATAGTGCAGCTGGTAGCTGGCATGTGGTGGGATACTGGTTTCTGTAACCAGGGAATAAACTCATAGATATGTAGGGATAATATTTAATTTTGGCAGCCATGGTATGGAAAAGATTCAAGCTCACGCAGTCTTCTGTATTTTCAGAGAAAAAGCAAGACAGCTAGTAGAGGCTTTGTGAAAACTAGCACTGCATTCTCCCATGATGTGATGACTCTAGTGTAGTCAGCACCTTCGATAAGTACTAAATAGCACTTTAAAAATGCACTAATTACTTAACTACTCTTTCAAGTCTATATTTTAAACAGGATTGGGTTTTATTGCAGCCAAGAAAGTTTCACAGTATTAAGTGACAATATTTTCTCATTCTTCTCCTGAAAGATAAAATATATAAATATGAACAATTACAATCATATGTTTCAAGAACCTTAACAAATTTTTATTAATTTGTTTAAAAAAAGGATCTTTATGCATCCTGTGTCATTGTTAATACTATACATGGCATACAGCACCGGCCAATTGGTCTGCATTATGATTCTTCGTTCTTTGGCAACATCTAGATGAACCCTTCAATTCCTAGTAAATATAACTCGAGCATATTGTAGGTGGAGAAAAAGGATACTCTACTGCAATACCAGCTATGCCTTTTGATACAACTGACGGATACTGCACCGTGCATAGTATCTTCCTTTATCTCTTAACTCTTCAGTAGTATGCAACATTTTGTTTGGCTTATCTGTGTACATTAGCTCACTGGTTTAACCACACTTGTTCAAAGGAGGATAGTGATGAATATTTCATATTCCTGTGAAGTTCCTTTTCCACAATATCTGATGACTTTTTTTTTCCTTTTTTTTTCCTTTGTGACAAAGGAAAAAAGACAACCATGTGAACTATACTCTTAATTCTACCAGCCTAAATGACCTCAAATACACCGTTTTATGTATACCGTCCTACAAGTACTTAAATGATTTCTGAAGAGTTTTCCTTTTGTTTTTAAGGAACTGTTTTAGAGCACTCAAAAACTTACACAGTAAAGGAAATGAGAGTTATATTAGGCAGCTCATCTGTTCTCTAAATATTTTTATGTCCACATGTCCATGAAACCTATTCTTGTCTGCGCTGCCACTGTGAAGTGCTGTCTCTGTACAAACAAAGATTATGTATATGAAATTATGTGACTTTACTCTCCTAAGGCTGCCTGTGGTAACAGGATTAGCAGAGAACCATTTTGTTATCCGTATTTTTTATGACTCACCTACCCTTTTCTTTCATAGGTTATTTATTACTTTTTTTTTTTTTTTTTTTACATTTCAGTATTGCCTCCTTTTAAAAACCTTCTACTCCCAGGATATCTGTATTTCCCTTAAGTGTTCCTAACACTTGCCTCAAAGTGCTTATTAAATTCATAAAGGAAAGAAGTATAGTTATATAAGAATATGTGAACATAGTAAAAGAATAGTTGTTTTAAAATGTATCTCATAAACACAGGTCTAGTGAGAGGGGGAGGAGGGAGGAATGAGAGGAATCAGTGTATCAGCCCTGGGGAAAAAGTGGACTAAATTGAAAAGGCAATTAAGAAATGCTGAACCTCCACCATGTCAATGAGTTTCTACGGTGGATAAAAATGTGACGAAGAAGAACCTACTCATGCCTATTGTTTTAGAACAGTGAGGTGTGTCCTGCTTGTAATGCTGTTGTTTTAAGCATATCTCATAGCATTTCTATTATTGTGTGTGAGCTCAGCAAACATAGATGATACACAAAGTGGTTTTGGCAGAAGGACAAAGGACGTTTTGCTTCAGCTAGTAACAAATTGCTTTCATTAAGAACAAATGGTCTTGGAGCATTTTTCTGTTGTATGGTCTCCACAAGACATCAAGCACTAATGGTAAACCAATGTTTTCTCTGAACAATGGAGTAAAGCCTAGATCGAGGCAAGCATAGTTTACTTTGAACAGTTTGCATGTGTCTCACTGTCGTGGTTTGATGTGGGGGGGAGGTTCTGGTGGCAGAATGTGCCCATCAGAATGGACTCCCATCCCCCTCGGGGCTTGAGCCAATCGGTGCCTCTGCAAATTGCCCTATTTACGTTGGGACAAGGGAACTGGTAAGGTGTGTCTTTGCCCAGGAGCGAGGAGAGAAGGGAGGGGGGCACGGCCCCTGTTCCCCGGTGCCTGGCCGGGCGGCGGACCCTGTGGGGCCAGTGCCACCCACTGAGGATGGCAGCGGCGGAGCCGCTTGGGGAACTCGGGGAGCGCCCCGTTCCTGGGGCACCCAACAGGCCGAGTTCACCCAGAGAGGACTGAGATCTGAGAGAAACGACCACATCAACACCAGGTCAGTGAAGATGGAACGGGACGAAGTGTGCCAGAGCTGAGTTTCCCCTGCAACCGGTGACGAGAGGGCAAGCAGCCCCCTTGCAGCCAAAGGCGATCCTCGGTGGAGCAGAGACCCACTGGCAGCCCATGGAAAACCCACGTTGAAGAAGAGATGCCTGAGCCTGAGGACAGTACGCATGTAGAGTCCGTGGGATGACCCCCGTCGATGGGGAGGTGTTTTGTTTAAAGGGGATGCCTGAGCCCGAGGACTGTTGTGAATCATGGGCACAGGCAGAGACGTGTTTAAAGTCTGTATGGAGATGCATTTAAAGTCTATACGACGACACACGCCAGAGCATGTGGCAACAACTCCCTAAGAATCCAAGACTGTGGTAAAGCCCGCACTGGAGCAATCCGATGGGGTAAGGATTGCATCCTGCAGGTAGGACTCACGCAGGAGAAGTTTGTGGATTTTCCCCGTGAGTAGGGGATCCACTGGAGCAGGGGAAAAGGCTGTAAGGAGTCCTCCTTTGAGAGAGGAGCAGCAGTAACAACATGGAATGAACTGACCTGCACTCCCCCATTCCCTGTCCCCCTGTGCCACTGGGGGGGAGGAGGTAGAGCTGGGAAGAAAAGGAAAGGGGGGTCGAGAGGTGTTGTTTTTAAGATCTGGCCTTGGGTTTTTTTTATCCTTTTATGTAACTGGTTTTGCTTGGTTTTATTCTTTAAGTAACTGTTAATAAATTGTTTTTCTGTAAGAAAGCCGAGTCTGTTTTGCCCGAGACCGTGGTTGGTGGGTGCTCCCTCTGTTTTTGTCTCGACCCTCAGTCCTTTTATTATATTTCTCTCTCTCCTCTCCGCTCTACTGGAGTGAGAGACCGGCTGCGTGGAGTTTAGTTGCCGGATCAGCCTGAAACCACTTTAGGACACTCACTTTAGAACATGTTTAGTCTTTGTGTGGACGGGCAAAAGAACTTGCAGTCTCCATCCTATAAATAACTAAGTATGATTAGACTGCAACTTTTACGGTAACTGGTTTGGACTCGAATTAAGGCTGACCATTTTAATAGGTAACATAATTAGAATGGTGATTTGGTCAGGATACAACACCATTTAACAGTATCCTGATTCCCTTTCTTAATGTGTTTTAAATGATGCCTTTAGTGATGTTATAGAGATGTTCTACAGCAGCACTCAGCTGTCCTGAGGCAAAACGTCTGTCAGAATTCCTGGTGAATCTATATTTTCAAAAGTGGAGAGTGTATCTTGATATTCTTTTCAAAATATATTACCTTCCCCTCCTGGTGAAAGAAGCATTCAGCTGATGTGCAAACTCGGTTTCTGGTAAATAAAATGAGGTTAATAGGTTGTTATTGAACAGTTAGAATATATAAACTTTTTTTCTTGTGGCTTCTGTCTCCCTTTACATGTGGTTTTGTGGGGTTTTTTTTTAATTTAAAGTAAAGATCTTCATGTTCAAAAACGAAGAAACACTGTCACATTGTAACATAAAATGTGGCTTTGGGATATTTCAATTTAGAAATGACTGCAATATGGTATTTCAGATTTGAAAAATTGGTTTTGATCGTGTGGTCCATCCTCTGTTTAGAATATTATTTCATGAAGTATATTACCGCATTGCTTCTCGACTATGTATTTATAAATCTTTATTTTGAAAGTTCAATATCTCAGCTGTATAAAATTGCTTTAGATTTCCACTCCGGATGCAAATGTTGTCTGATAAATCTAATAAAAATTGGTCAGGCAAGGGTATTTAAAACTCTCATTGGTTCTGCAACACAGGTCTAATACAAACATCACAAGGAAAAAGACAGAAAAAATGGGCAGCTGGATTCAGCAGCATCAAAGACTACATATTCTCTTTCTGCCAACACCAGATTTGTAGAGTAAATTAGGAAGGAAAGAGATGGTACGTTATGCACCAAAGCATGCCTTCTGTGCTTCTGCTCACTACATAACTGATGTACATTGAATAGCCTAAGGTTAAGTCTAGAGGTTTTTCAAGTGAATGTTACTCTTATATTTATCATTTCCCACATTCCTCAGTAATAGTATATTTCATAATTACATTATTAATGACCCAGGGAAAAGCAAAAATAATCAATCATATTGTCAGGAGAAAAGGAAATGAAGTACTTAACTTCATGAACAGTAAGGAAAAAATATTTTTACAAATCATAATACATTCAACCTCTGTCACAACTGCTGTGTAAAAGAAAGGGAGAAGGGAGCCTGACTTCTTTTTTTAATGGCAATGAGAGACGCTATGCCTCATCTGTTCAAAAAGGTAAAAGCTGAATCTCTTTTTAAAACTTAGAGCTCAAGAGAAATCTATAACAAAATACAATGATTGTACTTGAGGGCCAGAACATGCAAATAGGAATGAAATTCAAACCCCTACAAGCTTCAAAAGAAAGTCCAATGATTCTAGATACTGTTAAAAGACACTGAATGAGATATACCCTTAAGATAAGAGGGACTGGTTATCATAAATTGAAACCTAATAAAAATCTCTGGAGATCAAATATTATACTGTCTTATTTTCCAAGCTTCTGGAGAACAATCTTTCACTACGTTTTATATGAAACTACAGATAGAAGTCTCAGGAAGTCAGAGAGAAAGTCCCAACTTGGACATACTGAAAGCATTGACAATTATTCTGCCATCTGAACTTGAAACAGAAGGGCACGTTGTTTTGGACAGGAAATGGGAAAGCATTTCTTTCCATTCATTTCTACTAGACAAGAGCTGGGAAGTCTCCAGGATTATGTAACAGTTTGACACGAGTTGTGACAGTCGTGTGGTATGGCACCTTGAGGTCACGTAGCTGCATGCAAACAGCTTTTGAATTGCAGATGATTTTTATGAGGTCACTTTATGTCTCAGAGTACATAGAGTCAGCAATCAGCCAATATGACTGGTATTATGTTCCTTGGGGACAAAGGAGTCTTCATAGTCATTAGGATAAATGCCTGTCTTTCATATGAAGGTGCCTTAGGAGAATAGAGTAGCTGAAGTACTGGGAAATGTTTCTTCTTCCTGAAGGAAGCAAGAGCTCAGGCAGAATAATTTCCCCAGAAGTGCTGGTTCCCATGCTTAAGGCTGGAGAAATACTCCCATACTAGAAGAGGACGAAGAGAGAATCAAGAAGACAAACTGTGGGAATGAAAGGAAATTTTTGAGACTGACAGAAATGTCAGACAAGGGCTGTGGGATGCTGGCTGAAGAATAACTTTGTGTTTCAGAAGTTGAGCCTGAAACTACTGGAATGAAAATCCAAAGTAAGCCCTGAAGGCTGAAAAGAAAGACACACAAGCTCCCCATCACAAAACCAAACAACCAAACCTGTTTGATGTTGATCTCCAAGGCAGGGTTTTGCACAGAAACATTTTTAGTGTGTCATTTGTGCTGGTATGCTAAACAGACAATACCTATGTTAAAAATCCTATGCAAAATTTATCACACATATCTGAAGGACTGATCATCAAAATACTTGTAGTATCGAAGCTGTGAAAAGGTTTTGTATTTTTGGTGGATTTTTTTTAAAACACTTGAGAATGTAAGGGTGGTGGAATTTATTTCAGACACAGATAGCTGGGCTGTGAAGTCAAGCTCTCTTTGCAACCTTGTCAATACACCGTAAATTAGAGATGATGCCTGGAACCTGCTTGGGCTTAGCAAGTCAAAAAGACAGAGCTCTGTACCGGGACAAAACCACAAGCACCTGATGACTTTTCAGTCAAGGGGAGTTTGGCCTTTGTCCCATGTTTTCAGTAGAGAGGAGATTCATTTTTCTTGCTAGTCCATCCAAGTATTTCCTGCTGCCAAAAAATGTAGTCTCTGTTGAACATAGTCACTTCATGGGAACTGACCTCAATTCAGCTACTGAGAATATTAGCTGCTAAAAAATGGAAAAAATAATTGGAATATCTTCCCCCTGTAGCATTGCATGTCATAAACAGTAATTTCTGGTATATCAGTTCATTACTGTCTTTGTAAGGTGTGAAACCTAGCCAGCAGAAATCTAAGAAATTAGAAAATAACTAATATTGACTTGTTATTACTTCATTAAGGGATGACTGGAGAAAGGTTAGATATTTGCTTATATCATTTATTCCTGAGCAATATGTGATCAATGCATTGGAAGTTCACTAGGAATTTGTCTTTGTGATAGGGGAATGTGTCATTTTGCATCCATGGTAATAATATTTCACTGCATTTTTTTCCTGTCTAGAAAGGAGTTGTACAACTCTTGCAATACATGTTTAATCAGTTATCTGTTAAATACTGTATCAAGCTAAAGAGTATGAACTTTCTAGAAAGAACCCCACTGAGAATGAAAGGTAATAAGGTTTATCTGCACTGCTCATAGGAAAGTATGCTCTGAATACCCTTGAAAAAATTCAGAACATGTTCACAGAGGTACTGGTCTGGATTCTTACAGTCAGCGTAGCAGGAATTTTCTTCCTGTATCTCTTAGACTTTTGCATTTGACTGCCCCGTAGAATACGTCTAGGCTTCCTGGAGTTCTCTTTCTAAATAAAGACTTGAAGATGTGCATGGCTGTCTCTCAATATTTTTTTATTGCTCTATTACTCAAGTTGAATTGCACTGATCTTCATTTATAATCATGCTGAATGTTCAAAATATAAAGCAGTGAGTCATAGAATCATAGAATGGTTAGGGTTGGAAGGGACCTCAGATCATCTTGTTCCAACGCCCTTGCCATGGGCAGGGAAACCCTCCACTACACCAGGTTGCCCAAAGCCTCATACAACCTGGCCTTGAATACTTCCAGGGATGGGGAATCCACAGCTTCTCTGGGCAACCTGTTCCACTGCCTCACCACCCTCAGAGTGAAGAATTTCTTCCTTATATCTAATCTAAATCTGCCCTCTTTCAGTTTAAAGCCATTGCCCCTTGTCCTATCACTACATACCTTTGTAAAAAGTCCCACTCCACCTTTCCTGTAGGCCCCCAAAAGGTACTGGAAGACTGCTAGGTCTCCCCAGAGCCTTCTCTTCTCCGTGCTGAACAGCCCCAACTCTCTCAACCTGTCTTCGCAAGAGAGGTGTTCCAGCCCTCAGATCATCTTTGTGGCCCTCCTCTGGACCCGCTCCAGCAGCAACATGTCCTTCTTATGTTGGGGACTCCAGAGCTGAATACAATACCCTAGGTGGGATCTCAGGAGAGCAGAGTAGAGACACAGAATCACCTCCCTCGACCTGCTGGCCACACTTCTTTGAATGCAGTCCAGGATACGGTTGGCTTTCTGGACTGCCAGCACACATTGCCAGCTCATGTTGAGCTTCTGATCAACCAACACCCCCAAGTCCTTCTCCTCAGGGTTGCTCTCAATCCATTCTCCACCCAGCCTGTACTTGTGCTTGGGATTGCCCTGATCCATGGGCAGGACCTTGCACTTGGCCTTGTTGAACTTCACGAGGTTTGCATGGGCCCACTGCTTAAGCCTGTCACGGTGTCTCTGGATGGTATCCCTTCCCTCCAGCATATCAACCACACCACACAGCTCAGTATCATGAACAAACTTGTTGAGGATGCATTAAATCCCACTGTCTATGTCACTGGTGATGTTATTAAATAGTACTCTTCCCAATACCGACTCCTGAGACATGCCACTCGTCACTGGTCTCCACTTGCACATTGAGTCATTGAACACAACTCTCTGAGTGAGACCATCCAACCAATTACTTATCCACCAAGTGGTCCATCCATCAAATGTATGCATATCTAATTTAGAGGCAAGCATGTCATGTGGGGCAGTGTTAAATGTTTTACATAAGTCCAAGTAGATGATGTCAGTTGTTTTTCTTTTATCCACCAATTCTGTAGCCCTATCATAGAAGGCCACCAAATCTGTGTCCAAAGCAGTGCTGGTGTTTCAATGCTCATTCTATACAGAAACTCACTTGTAGCAACATAAAATGCCATTTATAACTATCTAACTGGATATCAAAATATGCAAAAATGGTTGAACTGTCGATTACTCTCACTGTATATAATAAAGCATACTTTTTTTTTTTTTCAATGTAAACTTAGGTTGTAGAGATTAAGAAGGCAGCATGGAAAGGGATCATTGTATTGGTGTTATTTTCCTGGAAATATAGCAAGGTATTTTGCTCATCCAGAAAATATTTAAGGTACCAGGCCATCACCTGGAACACTATCATCCTATGATTCCCAGAGAAGGAAAATGAAATACAACCATGAGACAAATTATGTCAAAAGTACATAATTATCACACTACTGCACAATAATTCATATGTGAAAGCCAAGATCAATGTCTGATGAGCTTGATTATTATCATAATCTTGAAACGAAACTTGACACTGTCTGAAATCAGAGATACAGATGCCAACCAGAAGGAAGTTTGAGCTAAGGAGATTTTTACGCCTGAAACATGATCAAATATGAAAAAAAACACATTTGTTATGTTTTCAGGAATGCTGGAAGACTTCCCATTGCAAAATAAGGAATAACAAGTGAAAATAAATGTCAGAGAGGATCCTACCTTGCGTTGGCAGCAGGGAGGAGCAGCATTCAAAATCCCAATTCTGTGTGTGGCCATACATGACAAGTACAATCTTGACAAAAGGTGAAGGCACGGGCTTTTCCTCTCCAACTTGCTGGTCACACGTTTGACTTATTAAGGAAGAGGTTAGTTTAGACAGTGTAATATTCTCAGACAATGACAGTTCAGGTTTCTCTTGATATAATAATATCACTAAGGATATGTCAAGAATTAATATGATTCACTGAGAACTAAGTAAACTAAAGATTATTATTGTTTATTAAATGGCATTTAGTCAATATTGGTTAGTAGTATACTTACTACTCAAAGCTTTCTCAAGGCTTTTAGAAACAGTATTTTTTTTCAGATCTTGAAATCCTGAACTTTAGGTTGTAATAATTGCCCAAATTCCAGGCAATCATTTCATTTAACTAAATTACTCTAATTGAAAAATTATAATATTAAAGAAAATAATGTCAGTGTCATCGCTCTTCTGCACACCCCAATCTAAGATTTTAAAGGTACAAGAGGTGGAACAAATGAAAACTGGAAAGCTTTTACCAGTATAGTGGTGATTGAGTGAAGAATTTGTGCTGCGTATTCACATAGTACGTAAATAAAATGAAAGGCAGAAAATACTTCTTCAGATAATGTCAGTTTAGTTTTGCTTATTGCTGCTGCCTTCATAGTGCTTGTTCTGCTGTAGACAAAACACCTATTTCTGAGAGCTTTTTGTTTCAGTAAGGTCAATCAGCTGGTTTAGTAAAATAGAAAAGCTTTGAAAGATTGATCCAAAATAACAGAATTTTTCTAAATATTTAGGGGAAAAAATTAATTCCTCCACTCTTGCTTTTTGTTTTCCTGCTCTTCTTCACTTGAATGCAGCTCAGACTCAGAGCAACACATAGAAATGTCAGAGACTGCTGCCAAGGGATTTTTAAGTCAGTTTTTAAACACCACAATTCAGATAAAGTTTAAGCAAGCATCCTAAAAATGGTATTCCTCCATATTTGAATTGCATAAGTTTCTCTTGTGAGCAATTTACATTCCCTTTTTTTTAATACTATAATAATTAACAATAAAAAGGTAAAATAAGCTCTATTCAATCATTATCACTATTACATTTTCTTCTTAAATTCCTAACAAGGTCTTTTCATTCTAGATCTTTGTAAGAAAAATTTTCGAAGACTCACTCTTGGTAGATTACTGTAGCCAGTTAGGAGCACAAAAGGAAATAAACCAACATACTTCACAACTTACGTCTTTCATTGAATTCATCACATATACAAATCTGTAGCGGAAAAATTAATCATAGAATCATAGAATAGCATAGGCTGAAAGGGACCTCAGAGATCATCTAATCCAACCTCCCTGTCATGGGCAGGGACGCCTCTCATCTAGACCAGGCTACTCAAGGCACCGTCCAACCTGGCCTTGAACACCTCCAGGGAGGGGGCATCCACAATCTCTCTGGGCAATTTATTCCAAAGTCTTACCACCCTCGTACTGAAGAATTTCTTCCTAAGGTCTAATCTAAATCTGTCCTCCTTCAACTTAAACCCATTTCCCCTTGTCCTATCAGTGGACACTCTTGTAAAAAGTCCCTCCCCAGCCTTCCTGTAAGTTCCCTTCAGGTATTGGAAGGCAGCTATTAGGCCCTCCCGAAGTCTTCTCTTTTCAAGGCTGAACAATCCCAGCTCCCGCAACCTGTCCTCGTAGCAGAGGTGCTCCAGCCCGTTTCATCTTTGTGGCCCTCCTCTGAACATGCTCCAACAGATCTATGTCTCTCTTATGGTGGGGAGTTAATATGAGTTAATGAGTTAAGTTAAATGGGTTAAATGAGTTAAAGTTAAATGAGTTAATAAAGACATTATTCCCTCACTTCTGTTCCATAGCTGCTGTTAGATCAATGGAATACTGGTAGCAACTCTGGGGATATGCTTGCTTGCAAGGTTTTTTGATCAGTTTGTAGATTTTTTCAGGTGGCCCTGTATTGGGCATGATCCACTTACCAGCCTCATTTGGGTGTTTTCACTCAACACTCTGCCCACTTGTGATACTATGGTATGGTTATTGGTCTTGATATCTCCAAAAGCATACTGCAGTTTTGCGAATTTTTGGTCTTTCTTCCTGTGAAATGATAAGTTCCAGGCTGATTAATATTTTTTTTCTTTAATTCAGTTGTTAGAGAAGTTTAAACTGAATTGAACTCCTTTACCAATATTCATTGTCTATTATTATGATTACGTCTCCGACATCCTCTTCTCCCCTTCACTTCCTTCCTCTCCGAGCATAGAATAATCCGGACCTTTGGAGCACTGCAGTGGATGGCTCACAGTAAAGTGAAGAATTGAGCAACTCCTTCCAGTGTCATTTCTGTATCTAAGAGCCTGTTTTCCCTCCAATATAGGATTAAATAGAGAGTTCGAGTTAAAACTAAATGCTGAATCAATCTTTCCAAGGGCTGTTTGATAAAGCTAGCACATTTCAAGAGTAACAACAGCATAGCTATGCTTTTAGGAGAAAAATAGTATTAAAAATCTAGCAAATTACTTCAAATTTATTGAACTGAAAAGTTTTGTAGAACAAACATCAACTAAAAAAATTCTTCCATTCCACTATTCCAAAATCTTGCTGCTGTCAACAGAAATGTCACTGAATGCCATCGTCCTTGGAGTTTGTAGGGTTACAAGGGTATTACATCACCTAGCAACAGAAACATTTATTTAGGATACAAGGATCAAATACATTCTTTTAATGTGTTGTAGATCCCCCAGGATATACACAAATAAACTGCCATAGAAATCCACATGGTTTGCAAGGCAGTCTCTTTGTTTGTCCTTGATGTATCGATGCTTTTCATTTGAAAGACTTTGACCTTTTGCTAGCAAAATTGATAATAGTTTCCTTGTTATTCCGTTTATACATTTATTTATTTATTTTCAGGCTGGAAATTTGTGCTTGGAGATTTACTTACCGTTCTTGGTAGGACTGAAAGTCTGGCACTCACAGTACAGATCATGACAGCCAATTCATTGTCTCTTCTCCAAAATGAGATTTTATTGCATTTTAGAACTTTGTACATTAATGATTAGAGTGAGGCAAACAGGAAGTTTACTGGCTTGTAGGAAACTATTTTTTTAATTTAAAAAATATTGAAATTCTCAGAAAACATAAGTTCTCAGCCCAGTGCCTCCTCAAACTCACTGACATGTTGCGGGTTTTTCAGTCAATATCAGTGATGACACTTCATTGAATATCTATAAGACTCTCACAGGGCCCCTGCAATCAGGATCTTCATCCTCATCTGCCCCGTGGCTGTGGATCTTGTAACTTTGCAGACTCAGGTCAGACTTCACAGGAGCAGTCAGAGAAATGAAAAGGTTATGTAGAGCAGTATTGATATATCTTAACTTATTGTAGAAATCCGTGGGAAATCCCTTTCTGGATATTAAATGGAGAAATTCAATACTTTCTCTTGTTTCTTCTCTGCCATCCTTTGTAGTCTGTAGCCAGCTCTAACTTACAGAATGCCACGATGATACACGATAAATTCCACTCTTCTAACACCCTCTAAGTAACATGCAAGGCTATTATTAATCTCATTGAGCTGGAGAGTCTGTGTGTGGGGCAGAGCAACCTGCCTTGTTCTTAACATTTTATGACTCAGAAGTGAGTTCTGACTTATCAGAGTGATTCTCTAAGTATGTCTCTTCTCTTTGTGCTTAAGTTCACAGACCAGAAAAATAAAAACAGTAGTACTTAATTTGCTACTTTACTTTAGGGACAGATCTTCAAAGGGGTGAAACATATTTGGAAATCTTTCCATAAGACTGTGAAGTTTTAAGAGCAAAATATTTTTTCCAGATGCTAGACTAAATTTCTTTTTATTCATTTCTAATTGACAGCTGTATCATAAAAAGTTAAAGCATAGATAAAACCAAAGCTGGTCTGAAGTGCAATTTGAAAAGCTATGCAGTTGCATAGTGACCCATTAAGTCATCAAGTGAGTGCAAGCAGTATTAAGTATCCTAAACCGTTCTAGTCCTCTTAGAAACCCACATGGACATGCAATTGTAGTGTGAACAAAATTCAGTGGGCAAAGGACATAGCACTGTAGGATTCTGGTCACTAGTGCAGCCTCTAGTGTACCTTCTGTTCAGCATGAAGAAGAACAGAATCTAGCCTAAAAAGTTCCTGTAGTTTACTCCATCATTTGTATTACTTCAAAAAGTGGTGAGTGTATCTATGGCATAACCAAGCACTTTAAACAGCTGTCATAAAGGAGTAAAGGTCTAACTGGTCACATATTGACACTTAGTATCTCAGACTTGAAAAGTTTAGTCAGCCTAGGAAGTCTGATTAGACTACCCTGCTCAGATTATGTAATAATAAAAATAATAATACTGTAAATTTAGTTTATATCCAGGATTACAACATAATCTAGCCACATAGTTGGTAAACACATCAAAAAATAAGATCAATTTTCCAAACCAAGCACACGAATGTTACTACAGGCTAACATACTTGCAAGGTTGATATATAGAAGTCCCTTGGAGACAACTAGCTGATATATCAAGGAATTCTCAAAGACTTATTATCAATGCACTAAAGCAATATAAATTCAGTGAAACAATCAGAAGACATTAAAGAAAGGCAGTTTTATGACTACTTTGGACCTGTTCTTCGTATGATGTAAGTCAAGGCAAATCCCTGTCACATCATATTTTTTTGCTCTGGGATGATGTGAGGGAAATAAGGGGCCCACGTAGCTCTTCTGCGTAGCTCATTTAAAATAACCCAGATTAATGGGATCTCATCTATTTTACCCTTGTAAGGGATGATAAATACTAAGAATTATTATTGAAGCCATTCAGCTGCCCATTAATAATACATTAGTAAATACCATATGATCAGATTTCATTGAAGGTTTTTTTTTTTACACCAGCTTACAGCTGAGCCAAGTGTTAGCTTAAATACTAGCAATATTTCATTCATGAAGGGGAAGGGTCCTGCTAGCTTCTACAGATACATAGGATGCAGAAATGAGAAAAAACAGGTCCTGAAATACCTGAAATACCATTGTATCAAATCTGAGAAAGCACAGAATATTTTCCAAACAGGCAGAGAACAGGATGTCACAGAAAGTACAATGACTCTTCTCTTGATTTTCTCTAAAGCCTAATGGTCCAACATCTCACTCTGTTTGAACAGCCCAGTTCTATCCTGCATCGTGCCAGAAAGAATTCTTCAAATTTCCGGGGTTTCTTCCCATTCCTTTCTAGAGCAAGATTAAAAAATAATAATTTAAACCCTTTGGCAATAAGATTTATTTTTGTTCTCACTTTTTCAGGGGTTGTTAAATTGACTTGGAAAACTTTCCTGGAGTTGCTTCTCTTCTATAAAGATCTGTGGTCTTTTTCTAATTTCTTAGCAGATTAAGATTTTTCTTTCCTGAAAATGACTGAGATTCTGGTTTGTGAGTAATGACTGTGCTTCCTTAAGTCTAAATTTACTCTGCTTCTGAACAATAGTCAGTTGTCAAGTTCTTGGTTTTTTGTGTTTTTTTTTTTTTATCAGTTACTATAGGTAACATCTTTCTTCATGCAATAATAGTGAGAAAACCTGAAAGGAAGTTATTTCTTGCTTACTTTCCAAAGGAGTGAAGCACAAGTTATTCTTTTTTTCTTTTTTTTTTTTTTTTTTAAGAAAATATTCTTCTAGTCAGAATAGTACCATACTTCTTGATAGGACTGGCATATTGTTCTAGGCCATCCCATGTCAGGACAAATTCTGTAGTAGCTATTAACTAATTTGTTTTATTTGTGTAATTTATTAAGTCTCTGCAGTTGAGACTCCTTTAAAAAATAATTTTAAAAAAACAACCTAGAATTTTCAAACAATTATTTCTTTTGTCTATTTTCTGCTGAGTGTAAAAATCCATTATATTCTATGGTGATTTAATATCCTTCAGCTAAAAAAACTTCTGATTTTACATATATATGCATATCTGTATATCTGTGTGTCTGTGTATTTATGCATGTGTATATAATAGACAACACAATTTTTCACCACTGGGATTTTTGGAGACTCCCAAGGGGATTTTTTTAAGAACTGCTAATAGAAAGTCCATGACTTTCAGAATTTTAGATAACTTCAAGAGAGACTCTGTTAATGATTAAAAAAAAAGAAAATGTAATAAATGTTACATTTGTTTGGATGACGTAACATGTTAGAAAATTAGATATAAAAAATATAATTGCCCTGACACAAAAAATACACTGCAGATTTAAAGTTCTCTCCAAAGTAATTTTTTCTTGTTTTCAGTCTTCTTTTTTATTTTAATTTTATGACCTACATAGAAGAAAGGAAAATACAGCCAGTGGCCATCTAACTTGACATTAATTAACACGCCACATTATGTGACATGTAAATAAAATACTTCCTCTCTCAGGTTCTTGGTTTTCTTCACTCACAGAGCAAAAACTTTTTCAAAACTTATACACTTTTTAACATAACTACAAAGTGCTGAAATTTATTTTCTTTACTGTCCCTGTGAAATCAAACGGACAGAGGTGTTTATGTTATGTTGAATGTTGTCTCAATAAGTACTATTAGAAGAGAATTCCTCTTGAATGTTATAAAAAATTCTTGACAGAAAGGTTCCTAATAGCCTTCCCGCCTACCTCAAGAAACAAGGGGTTGTAAAACAATAAATTGTAAGGCAAATATTAGCACTAGAAGGAATCTTGAAATGGAGAACCCTCATCATCCTCTAATGTGAAAAAAAATAGTGTATTTCAGCATCAGGTTGCAGGGCAGGAGAATATAATTTGTTTATTTAAACACCTGAACCTGGGAGGAGTGATCACATTTCCAAAACAAAAGGAAATAGGAAACAGATTTTGATGATCTCTGTTAAAATTTGGAGTGGTACTTGGTCAGAGAAGTTACCTTCAGCTTCCTTGCATTTATAGAGCTTGTACTAAAATCAACTCCTGCCTCAAGGAGCAAAGGTGTAATTATTCCTCATTAATCAAAACAATGTCAAAATGTCACTTATTTTGTTTTCACACTCGGAGACAAAATTTCCTTATCCAGACAAACAGGAATAGAAAAACTGCATACACAAAAACACTTTATTTTCAAACTTCTATGTTGGAAGGTTGAAAGAAATATGTGGAACAACAAAACACTTAACACATTAATTGATAATTTACCCAGAAAATACCCAAAACCTCATAATTAAGATAAAACACGTAAAATATGTCTGATTGTTTTCCAAACATGAAATTAACTATTAATCTGTTGTAATTGCTTATACACTATCACACTTTAGCAAAATAAATAGAAAACTTTACAGAGTTTACGGATTTTATATAAATCACAAGATTGGGTGATATAAGATCAAGAGAAGTAATTTTGAGAGATTGCAGAACATGGGGAAATGCATTCTTCTAACTTGGATTTTAGGATATCAGAGGTACCTAACTGGTTTTCCTCTTGGAAGAAATCCTATGAAATGTTCTAAATAAAAAAAAATATTTTTCTGAGTTAACCTTAAAGTATACCATGCACTTTTTGGAGTTCTCCTTATGAAATTCTGTATACTGCCTTAAAGAGCACTGTTATTTACCCGTATCTTGAAATGGTTATAATTTTGTTAAAGAATTAACCCCAAGTTTTGCTTGTTTATCTCTCCCTGAAGCCAGGATAGAGGATTCATTTATCATTCAATACTTCCTAATGAAATGATGACTTAGCAACCATAATTGTTTCTAAAACATTACTCATCATAACTGACAGGGTGTCAGCATAAACTCCTGGAGCAATTTGTATTGATTGATTAGTAACCATTACTTTATCCGTTGTACCTAAATATTCTTTCCTTCCAGAGTAAACAACAGTAGCTAATAGACATGGTATCTCACTGCTCTGTGATCGAAGACTAGCTTTTAAGACAAGAAGTAAATGGAGGTTTAATCTTTCTAGTGCCTTTCAGAGGTACTTAACATTGGTCTACAAAGAGCATTGAATGAAAAGAATTAGCAATGGGAGAGACTTACTAAGTCATTTGTCTACTCTTCTGCCAAAGCAAGATTGCTTGTCTATGATATACTATTTTTAAGTGTGATGTTCAGTCCAACTCTAAATTATTCAGCTGATCTGTTACAGTTTCCAGTATATTCTTAGACATACCAGATCTATTTTATAATTTAGGTCAGATTTTACTTTGCTTTATTTCATTTTATTCCTATAATAACATACTTTGCAACAACTTACACAGTTTTCTCTCCCCTCGTACATGTACTTCTGAGGTGTTTGCTGAGTTAGCCAAGCTACATCAGCGTGATTGTTTTGTTTGGCCATTCAAACTGTGAAATAACTCTCCTTTGCACAACAAAGTCGAAGGCTTTTACACCATATTATGCTTGAAGATCAAACCTAAATTACTGTCTATCAAATTAATCAAATGTTATTATGTTCTTACATATTTCTAATAGTATTGTGCTCTTCTGTGCAGCATTATTTTCATATATATTATCCAAGCCATATTTGCAAACCTATGCTTTTAATGCAAGGAAACTTGCCCCAAGGGAGCAAGCTGTCCTACATGTTCTAAGTGCAGTTCTGCTTCACTTTTTTGAGCTATGTACACTAAGCAACAGAATCTTCTCGACTTTTGATATATTGATAAATGTTGCATAATCCTCTTTATAAACCTCACTATAATGTCTCTGCCTTTAAATATCTGCATATTTTGTTGTCTCTCCACTTCTTTCTTTGTGTGTTGTATCTGTTAGTCTTAGCAATTTTATTTTTGGCACATATTTCATCTTTTCTTTAACACTTCTGTTAATCTAACTCTGACTTGGAGGAAGCAGTGAAGAGATAGCTTGCTTATACTCTAGTTCAGGAGAAACCATTGCAAATCCTATCTGTGGTATCATTAGAGCTGCCACACAAACGTAATTGAAATGAAATGTCCAAGAAAATTACATTGGCCAGGATGGCTATTGGAAGTAAGGTAAGAGAAGAGAGCTTTTATCCTTCCTGAACTATTCTGGACAGTGCTGTAGGGCAGTGTGACTCAAAAGAGTTTAACCTTTTATCCTGGCAGCGGATCTGAGAAGTCTATTGAGTAGAGGGAGGGGGGAGAAGAAAAGAGGGATGGGGGGCATGATGCTGGACTTCTTCAAGATGTCATTGTGCCCTGAGGAGCTGTCACCTTATTGTTAGTAAGAGAAAGTCCTATGTAAAATGCCAGTACAAGAAAGGAAGTATTCTAAAAAAAAAAAACACCCAAAACAAAACACAACCCATAAAATTGATTCCATTAATAAACTATAGCATTCCCAATTGTCAGAATCAATATGACTTAACAGGTACATCCTAGTGAAAAGTAATAGCTACATATTTTTCTCTTCTAGGATAACTCTTTGCAGTGTTTATTAGAGTGCAAACTCTTTTCTCAGAATTGAGAATATCACCATCAATCATGATGTGCAGCATATGTGGAATATTAGGGAAGATCAAAGCACACAAAAAGCACAGAAGTCTTTCTTTAAAAGCCCACTTCACTTATAGGCATTTTATAAATAGAATATTCAGCCCTCCTCCTTTTATACACTAAAAATGCAGAGTTCTAGGTAACACACACAGCAGTAGAAAACTTGTTTAATAAAGTCAGTTTACTTTATTGATTCAGAGATTTCAGCTATTTTCCAACTTCCCAATTTAAGAGACTTTTCACATCAGCTCTTAACATGCTCTCAACATCTACAATAACAACTCACATTTGTTGAGCTGCAGACTGAATACAATCTCCAGCCAGTTCAACGAACAATTCTGTGCTGCATCTGTCCTATAACTGTCACTCACCAGCCTGGGCTGCAGCACCAAGGACACTGTTGCATCCTCTGCAGCCAGGAGGAAATGGCCTGCCTCTTGTAGGCAGGATAGGTACCTTGAGTTGAGTAGTTAATTAGTAGTTCATTATCTTCAACTCAGTCCAGCTGGGTAAGAATGATTGGTGCCATACTATAACCATATACGCTTCTGCAGTTAATGAATAAGAAGTCACATAAGAGAGTTTGTTCTGTAATAGTTCAACACAGCAGATTTACATTAATTTATATGATCTGAAGGTCTGATCCACTGCCTCAGTAAGTAAACTTAGGGGGAGGCATGGGGGAGAAAAAAGACGAAAACAAGAATGTTTATTATCCATCTTTCATTACGTGGCACTGATGCAGCAAAAATATAGTTGGCTATTTAACAGCACTCAGCTGTGGCAGTGCCAATCTTGAAGAAAGATAAGAAAAAACTATCATAGTGACCTTAAGGAAGGTTAGTGGAAGTGCAGGAAGAGTACTTCTTTGAGAATAGCTAGATTGTGGAGAATATTATTTTCCTACTGGTTTGGCTTTGAAGGTCCATCTTCTTTCAACCCAGCAGAAGATTTTACAGACCGTAATTGATCATCCCTGTATTCAAGTCACTGATGATGATCTTTGTTTTTTTCTTGCTCAGGACAGAGCACATGCAACTTTATCCATATCCCTGGTCTTATTGTATTTCCCGGGTATATAACCCCAGTGGCTGCAAATTTTTTATTCTCTTCCTATAATGTCCAGTTACCGGGAATTTGCTTTTTTATGCTTTCTTTTGTTTTTTAAATAATCCCTTGATGTTTCTGACCATTACCAGATAGCAGAAATCAGACTAAATGACTACATGATCAAGTAAAGCAAGTTTAGTTTTTAACATAAGCATCAAGTGAATAGCTTTCGAAATAGTACAGTTATGGGAATTTTTAAATGATTAAGTAAACCAGAATAGAATAAAGAAAATAAAAAACAATATATCAAATGCAGAAAACAAGCTTGCTTTGAATTATGACTATCACAAAGAAACCTGAATGTAATCTGTTTCGAGAAGTTTGAGCTTCAATCACTATATGTGGTGGTGTAGTAGGTAGGAAAGGAGGGCAAACAGCAAGGATCTGTCTCTGTCGTTTGTAAAGTAATGTATTTGTTGGCTTTCTGAACAAAATAGTCATGGTCATAGAGATCTGTTTCGTTCAATTGTTAATCTGTGATGTGATTCTACTTTCACAGCTCAGTGAAGAACCCAAGCCTTGCTGGTAGCAAGATATTTCAACAGAGAATTACTATCTACAGACTTCTGAAACTGTATCCAGGAGTATCTGCTTTTTTGAGAGGAATGGAGAATACATTGCAACCAGACTTACAGCACCTTACAATACCTGCCTTCTGAGAAAAATGGCAAGCCTAGCAAGTATCCACAACACAAGCTTTGTTTTCCGTATTTTCTATGTGGCCCAATACCTTTCCAGCAGGAATAATTTAATGCTTAGAAGTGTACTGCAAAGAGAAGCGTGCCAGAAGTTCTTGTCCTAACTCAGTCCTTTCCCTTACATGATGCCAAGCACTTTTGAAATCTAACAAACAATAAGCTCAGCTGGTAACAAACATAGCAAAGCTGAGGAAGTGTTCTCTGCAGCAGACAGGAAATAAAAAGCATTAAACAGGCGACGGATGCAGTAGGATTCGGTGACAGGGCAATGTGCATTGAGGAATGTGATTGGGGAGCAAAGAGGAATGAAACACAATGTAAAAACAGCAGCACTGTAAAGAGGAATGAGGCAGAACATAACATTATTAAGCTAATGGTTTGAAGGAACAGAATACTGAATTCACTGTGGATGGAGGCAGTGCAATATGCACAGTATGAAATAGAACATTATAATGAAGACAGCGGAAAAAGTTAGAATGCATTTCCCTGAAGGATTAGGCTATTTGTTCGGAATAAAGTATTGCAGTTTTTTGGACTACATTCTCAAGCATATAAATGTCATTTATCTCAAGACTTATCGGCTACATACATAATTCATATATCCATCTATTTATGCACGTATGTATATATACATACAGTGACTTTAGTAATTTTTGACACCAGAATGAAGAGACTGTGACTGTGTTTTTAGCACACAGATACAATGAAGATTATTTTCTGGAAATAATAAATTCTCAAAAAGGTTGAATGCTGTTCCCAGAGTGAGACACTCTGCATGTTTGAATTAATGTTCCTGAGTGCTCCCTTGTTAGTGCTAAGCATGTAGTTTAAATAAAGAAATCACATTCCAGATTCCAAATACAATTTGCCAGCTTTACTTCTGGGAAGTGTGAAAGCAGCAAAAGTGAGAGTCATTTATTCACCATCTGTTCAGCAACTCACCTCTTTATCACACAGAGGTGCAGAAGATGCAAAGTTTTCTAAGTTTTCAGGCATCAGGCTGGTAGAAGTAAAGACAAGGCATTTTTTATTAACCTTATACACATAGTTTCACTGAGTTTCCGTATACCCTAGACCTTAACAAGATCTCTAGCAATGTCATTCATATCATCCCATTACATCTCATTTTTACTGTCAAATCTGAGTAGTTAATATCTTAATACACACAGGGGGTTAATTGCAAAGTATCACAGTTGAGTGATTTGAGGTGATATTTTTTTTTTAAGGATTAAGAAGTGAGAGAGAGAGGAGATCATGTGAGAGTGTCATTCAGAAAGGAAACTAAATATCAGACAGGTTTTCAAGGCTTTCTCGCCATGTATATTAGGCTGCACCTGTTCTTAACCCAGCTGTTAATATAATTTATCTGTGCATGTATACCTAGAGAGTTATTTACAGTGTGTATCTACAGGTAGTTTTTGTGGAGTCCTGATTACTGACTGACACTTCTATACATTATCATAATAAACAATGATAATTTTGATCTTTTATAAAAGTGGGTTTCTTTGTCCTTAGGAAAAAACAAACAAACAGACAAAAATCGCCCAAAATAAAGATTTCTTGGTTTGCAGTAGTTCTGCTTTTTTATATTATATTCAGGTGAAATAAAAAAAAAAAAATTATGCATATACAGGATTCGAAAACCTTACAAAAGCATGAGGAATGCCTTCTCGAAAATTTAGCGTTTCTGTGATATGAAAATAACTTGTTGTAGGGAAAGGAAATACCGTTTTTCCTCATCCAGAGTATTGACAATAAAACAGATTTTTATCAGAAAAATAGTGTGCATCATATTTATATAGTGACACTATTTTTGTGGTGTCTCACTCTGTCTCTCCAGACAGTGCGACACAGAATGAGATCTTACACATCCCTGCACTCAGACCTGATCTGCAGTAACTTGAATGTTTCTTTAGGAGATGATGAAATCTGAAAGTGGTTCATTACCTCACAGTAATGTGAAGGTTAATGGGTGTCATCACTCCACCTGTATGATGTTCAGGTTTACAGATCAGTCTGAGTGCACACCAGACATCACAGTCAATAGGAAGTGCCCTTTCTTGTCCCATCTACCTGGTTACATTGTCCACATGATTGCCTCTTTTACATTGCTAGTGCTTTTACACTGCTCCAAGTTCTTATGATTAATTTCACAACTTCTCTTTCTGCTGAGAATACAGATTCCTACATCAGTTCTTAGTTGGTCATCTTCACCGCCTGCTTCCACATGAATATGGAGGATGAACAGGCAGTGCTGAGCGCTGCCTCACTGAGAGTCAGACACAATGAAGGAACAAAAAAAAGAAAAAGAAACAGGAATCACACAGGCAGGTTTGTTCTGCAGCTGGGGAAGCGAGGGACAGTTCTTGGGCTCTCGCATAAGGAATCCCATTGTCTTCATTGCGCTTACTCAGGGAGGATAATCAGGACCTGGAATCTATCACACCCATAAAAACTGTAACATATTGTGTAATTTGATTCCTTATTGAGACTACAGGGCAGCAAAGCTGTACTGACTTGCAGGTGGACTGTGTAGTACGCTCCCTTGGCTACATCCAAACCATCCAAAACCACATTTGCTCAGGTACTCCAGAGTAGCTTCCAACAGAAAACATTGTGCTACTTGACTTATTGTTCATCTCTGCCTTCCTCCAGTAGCTAAAAGGGGAAGGTAAATCATGTTTAGCCTCTGTACCTGCCAAGCAGTACTACTGCTCTGGGAAGCAGCCTGTCGCATCTCCTAATAATGAGCACAGGGCCCAGAGCTCCCAGACGGTGAGCAGCAGTATCAGTGCCATCCCCTGATGCTACTCCTAGTGTGATAGACAGTGCAGTACCTACTAAGTCTTGTGGCTACATGCCAGCATCCAACCACAGCAAGTTTATAATCTGTCAGAATAAAGCTCTGACCAGAAAAAATAACTGTATGCATTCTGTGAAGTGCCAGAATGCAGGCAATGATATCAGCATTTTTCACTATGTTGAAAATAACAGAATTTTCAGGAAAGTGAGCAGGTTAATCTCTTGATGAAGTCCTTTCTGCAATCTGTCTGGCAAGCAACTGTGTCAATGGTCTTGAACCTGACAACCCATGAGGTGGTCACCCTAATCATGCAGAGCTTCCTGCCCCTGACAGCAGAGGAGTCTGACAGCATCCTGGGCTGTATTGCAGGGACCTTAGTCAGTAGACTGAGGGAAGTTCTCGTAACCTTTTACTCAATGCTTGTTGGGTCACATCTAGAACATGATATCTAGCTTTAGGCTTTCTCATGCAGGAAAGACATTGATGAACTGAGTCAGTTCAGGGTATCCAACAGCAGCCTTCCAATACCTGTGAGGAAAGTGTCAAGAAGATGGAGGCAGCTCTTCAGCGCAATGCATGGTAGAAAGATAGGGAACAATGAATTGAAACAAGAGATGTTTAAAATCAAGGGAGCAGAGGAGAGGAGGAAAAAAAAAGGAAAAGAGAACTAAAACAGTCATGCAAATGAACAGATTCACCAAGGTGGGAAATCTCCATCCGTGGAGGTTTTCAAGACCCAATAGAACAAAGCCCTGAGCTACCTGTTGTCCCCTCACAGCTGCCCCTGCTGTGAGCAAGAAGTTAGATCAGAGATCTCCTGAGGTCCGTCCCAACCTTAATTGTCCTATGATTCCAACCCCATAATTTTACTTTGTCAAATATATGACTATAAATGGGACTGCACTTTTCATATATGAGATTTGCATGTATTAAAAACAAATCCTAAGAGTCAAAAAAAAAAAACAGAACAGGAAGTCCAGAGGGAGGTTCTCGTGGTTTAGGCCGATCCGGCTACTAAACTCCACACAACCTCTCTCTCACTCCTTCTCCAGTAAAGTGGAGAGGAGAAAATATAATAAAAGGACTGAGAGTTGAGACAAGAACAGAGGGAGCACCCACCAACCATGGTCCCGGGCAAAACAGACTCAGTTTTCTCAAAGCAAAACAATTTATTAACAGTTACTTTAAAAGGACAAAGGGAAACAAAACCAGTTACTTGAGAGGATAAAGAGAAAACAAAGCCAGATCTTGAAAGCAACACCTCACCACCCCCCTTTCCTTTTGTTTCCGGCTCTACCTCCTCCCCCAGTGGCACAGGGGGACGGGGAATGGGGGAGTGCAGGTCAGTTCATCCATGTTGTCACTGCCGCTCCTTTCTTAAAGGAAGAGGAGACCTTACACCATTTTCCCTTGTTCCAGTGGATCCCCTACTCACGAGGAAAATCCACAAACTTCTCCAGCGTGAGTCCTACCCGCAGGATGTAATCCTTCCCCATAGGATTGCTCCAGTTTGGGCTTTACCACAGTCTCGGATTCTTAGGGAGCTGTAGCCACTCGCTCCGGCGTGGGCCGTCCCACGGACTCTAGATGCCTCTCTACCTTGTTGTGCCCATGCTTCACGACTGTCCTCAGGCCCAGGCATCTCTTCTCTGACGTGAGCTTCTCCACGGACTGCGAGTGGGTCTCTGCTCCACCGAGATCGTTCTGGCTGCAGGGAGCTGCCTGCCGTCTCGCCACCAGTTGCAGGGAAAACTCAGCTCCGGCACACCTCGTCCCATTCCATCTTCACTGATGCGATGTCGGTGTGGTCGTTTCTCTCAGATCTCAGTCCTCTCTGGGTGAACTAGGCCCAGCAGGCACCCCAGGAGCAGGGCGCTCCCTGAGTTCCTCAGGCAGCTCCATTGCCGCCATCCTCAGTGGGTGGCGCCGGCCTGGCATGGGCAGCCCCCGGCTGGGAGCTGGGGAGCGGAGGCAGCACCCTCTGCCCTTTTCTTCTCGCTCCTGGGCAAAGCACCCCTTTCCGATTCCTTTGTCCCAATTTAAATAGGGCAATTCGCAGAAGCACTGATTGGCTCAACCCCAAGGGGGATGGGATTCCGATCTGGTGATCAGAACCAGGTCTGACCGGGTTCCAAAACCACTGAGGTCATAGGGAGCAAATCCCCTCTGCTGCCACCAGAACCACTCCCCTCCCCCCCATCAAACCATCACAGAGGTCAAGTGGGGAGACACTGAAGCTCATACATGAAGATCTGAGATCAGATGAGATATGAAGATTTGATTCACCGCTGAGATGCATGACTCTTACAAGTCATTTGTAGAAGGACTCAATTATCTGTCTTCTGGAAGTTTGCTTCTCCACTCCGCATGTATTTGTGAATAAATACAGAATGCATACTAATGACTCCTTCTCCTTTTTTTTCATTGAAAAATTGCATTTCTGGGAAAATGCAAAGAAGTAAAAAGACAAAATCGTATTTAAGAAGCAGGTTTATTTTTCTGTGTACCTATTATTAAGCATTAACTTTTCATTGCTTAGGAACTTTACCCTAAAATCTAGTAAATATAATCAAGCTGTAATTAAATGTTAATGTAGAGTCGATGTGTTAAAAATTCATAAGAAATGAGCAGATCCTGTGTTTCAGTCAGCACGATCTAATCAGCAGGATCAGATCCCAGCTGTGGAAATCCTCTCACTTGACACACTGGCAGAACAGCTCCTGTTGACTGTACGTTTAGAAACACTGATATGTATGTCAGCACACTAGTTTAGGATACAGAGGCAAAGGTAAAACTGTCCCCAACCCATAGGCTATGTCCAACCCACACTGTAGTAGCTGGACCATGTTATGAGCAGCTGATGTTAACAGCGCCAAAAGCAGTTAATGATCTGTACGTACCAACACATAATACAAATTATTGACTTGCATTTTTAAAAAGTCACATTTCATTTTTAAATTTTTAAACTTCAAATTTTAAAAATAAAGAAAATCATACTCCAGCCCTGCTTGACAAATTGATCATTAGTTCCAATAATATTTTTAGAAAAATAGTGGTTTCTCATTAAAAATGTAATTTTGAAACTGTTAAAAAATAGCATTAGAAAAAAGTTCAGATTTTGTCTTTAATAAAAAGTGCTGATGAAATGCCAAAAAGAAAGAGTACAAAACAAAGCTCGCACAAAACCTTTTGTTGTTGCATTTGTCAGTTCTAAAGGAACACCAAATAAAATGATGTTATTTCTTGTTAATGGAAGCTTATTAAATTATTACCTCCTTTATTATTGGTCATTTACCTGTTATCTGGGTTTGGTTTTAGTTTACAATTTAGGTTAGATATGTAACCGAATACCTTACTATCTAATGTAACCATGTAGTCATAAAGTTTCTTCTATGACAGCTTTTCCTCTTCTTCTACTTGTAACATCTGGACTTGGTATCTCCAGCTAAATTAGATACTCCCTAGGGCACACATTGTTCCTTTTCTTGAGCTTCACAGGGGAAAAATACAGAATGTTGGAAGATGGAGGCACTGCATGGCATTGCACTGGAACAAACCATGTACAGTCTTTACTTTAGAGGACATACACATTCCTGCCCTTTCTGTCTATTAAGTATACCACTCCCACAAGCCCCATCCCCAAACCAGAACATGTCTGTTCTCCCTGATACTCACACCCTCTCCAGAAAGCATGCAATCTTGGTGCTTGGCCAAGGATGGGACCTAGAACAGTGCCTGACCTTTTTGTGTATGCTATGAAGATGAAGGAAATTTCCTTACTTCTTGCCATAAAAAGTCTGGCCATGCATAAGATAAAGCACAGCTCTACTGCAGCTGTCTCAGCCTTAATAATTAATTACCTTGGTGGGAATAACCCTGACAGCCATTTTGCTTGACTCATGACCTTGTGCTGCATCTGCACAAACGCCAGTGTTACAGCCAAGTCTCTCTATTCAAAGTTTTATGGTTCTGCAACAGTGCTGATTCGGGATGAGGTCCCTACTGCAAACGTATGATGTTTGCACATTTTTTCTACTGTTTAAGTCTGGTTCTACAATGTAAAGAAAGGTGAAACCCAGCAGAAATTATAAAAAAACCCAATGTCAGTAATTATGGCTTTTGCCTTTATTGCTGCTGCACAGAATTGCTGGGGTTATTTTCACAATCATTGTGCCTACCTAAAAAAATGCTGAAAGACATTATTTCTCTCACAAAAGGATTGTTTCCACAGACATCTTGTGTCTGAGGGAATCTTAATATATACTGAACCTTGACTAAACATTAAGAAGCTTTTTCTGGGAGACCACTCATTATTCCTCCAAATTGCTCTTCTTTCCTTCACGTAAGTATTCCTGAATTTTATCTGACACAGAGTGAAATTTTGTCTGAGATGGACGGTTTTGTATATTTTTTTTCCCCTGGGGTTTTAAGTTTTGTTACAAATGTAAATTGATTTTCCAGATATCGTCAAATATCAATACAAGAGCAAGAGGAAGAGATTCTGGACAAGATTTTCTTGTTGATTCTATTAGTACATCAGGCTCAGTTTTCCTCAGTCCTGGTATTTAAGTTTTCCTGCACCAGTCTTCACTGTATGAGTGGGCTTATGGAACATTAATGCATATATTTTTGGCATGTGGTGATGAGTTTCCCAGGGTGGTTGGTTTACTTACCAGGGAGAGACCAAGGAATGGGACTGTTTATCCTGGGCCACCTCCAAGTGTACCATGCTGTTTTGCAAATATATGAGCTACAGATAGAAAGCTAGAGGCAGAAGTAAAATGTATGTATAGCAGGCAGAGCAAAAGAGATGGAATGAGACATCATAGGTCTCAGAAAGATACCTGGGTTTAATCCTCTTCAAAATTTTTGTGCAAGGTAAAATTGAAGCTCTAAGGGGTGAAAAAAAAAAAAAAGGAGCCATTAAGTACATAAAAGATTTTAATTAAATTGGAGATCTTAGAGAAATTCATATGATCCTGTAGTGATGAAATGACACTGGAGGGATTTTCTGAAGTCTGCATTAGTGAGAAAACATTTGATGTTTCTAGTATAACTGTATACGATGGAATATACTTTGATTCTGTAATTTGATGCAAACACCGCTGTGGTGGTGCAAACCATCCCCAGGCTGTATTGCAATGTCACCACCAGCCAACATCATTCTTGTTTCAATTGCAAGTGCAGTGGGCTGGGACCATTTGGCACTTTCTGAACTCATCAAATGGAGCAGTGATTTGAAACAGGCTGGTACTTTTTTGTCCTAGGTACAAGTACAGTGAGTTGGGACAGTTAGGCACTCCCTAACTGCACCTGGAACTCTTGTGGCCTGGGTAACATACTCAAGACCCCTTCTGCCTGGACTACAGCCCATTCTGAAAGTTGTCAAAGATTACCTAACATGAATTGTGACTGAAATGGAAAAGCACCTGACAAAAGTCAATTATCTCGGATCGTATAAATGGCGATTCTAAGTGAGACCCTTTGAGCTTTTCTGGATCACAGTGCACTATGACCAGCATCTCCTCTGAGCTGAGACACCTCTCAGGTAAAAACTCTGCAGATCATCTGACAACAAAGCTGACAGAAAGTCGAGGCAAGGTACTCTCCTCTAGTCTCTATTATCGCCCGTTGGGGAATGTCGATGCATCATGATTATTTACTCTAAATTTTAGAGGGAAATTTTGCCTATAGACCAGCCTCTTCCATCCACCTCTCAACCCGTCTATGTGTTTAAATATACATATTTGCCTTCCTGAGTGTGGTTGTCTATATTTCATTGAATTCAAACATTTCTATCTGTCTGCATGCTTTATGTTTTATACATACGTACATATATATTTTTTTATTTAGGATACCTTGTAGTAAGTTGGCATGAATCTTGTCATTTTTGAACCTGTAATTAAGTCACTGTTTTAATTATAACATATCCTATTGAATCATCTTGTTAATCCTTAAAAATTTTTAATCAACTGTTGCTAAAATTTAAACTTTGACTTCCTTTATACCACTAATAAATCTTTAATTGTTGCTAAATCATAACCATGTTAAAACATTCCATCTGTGACAACCACCACCCCTCAAAAAAGCAATCAACCAAACAAACAAAAACCCCAAATCCCTACCTCTTTCCATTGGAGGCAGTCAATGTCTCCTTCTCTTTTGTATCATAGAGTTTTTCACTTCTAGATGAATCTGTAAACTTCTTCCATGCTCTTTAAATGTGGACACTACAGGGTAGCTAATTATCTTACTGTTTCTTTGCTTCTCTTTCTTCTGTAAGGAGAGTCCTCTGACCAAATGCACAGGCTTTGTGCCTGCAAATCCCACATGCAAGAAAAGTTAGGTTTAGAATCAAATCCTGATGGAAAGAGAAGCTTGACCCTTATCCAGCATCCACATTTTCTTGGGCACAGAAATATCCCTGAGGTTCCAGGCCTGATTTTTGTAGGAAGCATCATTATTGCCCAAAGAGAAAAAGATCTGACAAAGACACATATACCTAAGTCATACTATTTAAGCCATAATCCAACTGGCCTCATTTGCAAAAGTTTCTAGAGTCTAGAACTGGTTTCTAAACACGATGGCACCCAAGGATTCAGTAAGGTGTTGAGCTAACCTTGAAAGCCACAGCTAATTTTTGCAACACCAGTACCTCCCAGTTAAAATTCCGGTCTGGAGATGATATGCTGAGAATATTTTATATTTTATCATCACACTTTTCACATAAAAGATATCACTAATTTTGTTTAAATTGAAGATATATCAGAATCGCTTTTTATTTGATCTTGTTAATTAAATCATAATGTGATTTGGGTTTGTAAGACACAATAACATCTTTTGGGCAAAAGTACATGCTGAAGTGGAACATGTTAGCTTGATGTTTTTTTTCTTGCCATCTGCCTTAAGGGATTATGTAATTAAATGTAAAGCAAAACAAGCTAAAAACAAATGTATGAGAACAAATGAATGAATGAATGAAGAAAGTAACTTTCTGAATTAGTTTTTTATATTCTGAGATACAGTATTCTGGTAGTAAAGCTAACACAATTTTCAAAGAACATGATAGTTTTCTTTTTGAAAGACATGGTGAAAACAGTGATAATTTCTACTCTGTGGGCAATTCCAGTTCAAAGTCACTGAAAATGGATGAAATCTCAGTTCTATTTAAATCAGTGACAAAATTTCTTCAGTGAAGTTGTGATTTAGTTACCTTTTTTTAATACATCTCAGATGAACAGAGGTACATTCATAGTTTGAAATAACCAGAGTATATTTATTTCTTTGTAAATACATTTTCAGTCACATACATTAAATCTTAGATGTATGTTTTGTTAGGTTTTTTTTAACTTGTTCTTTCAGTGTAATTCAATGTGAGTTTCCTCAGCAATTTATTTTGTGCTGCAATACTGGTTGAATCAAGGAGTGTAAAACTTTTCATAATCTCTTTGTCTCCTATTGTTCCTTCTTCAACCCTCCTCAAGGGACACACCTTTTGCAGGATCAACATAAAAAAAGCAATTATATTTCTTCATAGAACTGGCTGTTAAAATAATTAGAATCACTGCAGCAGAATCCGATCTGTGCCATTGACTAGACTTTCTCTTGTGCTTGACTTCAAGCACCAGGAAATTAGACTTGTGTATGGAAATGAGAGGAAGAGAGAAAATCCCACAGGCAGGAGTTTCCCAAAAAAAAAGGAAAGAAAAATCAGATATGGTAGAAGTAACTTGACCTTAACAAAATGTTGGGAGAGCAAGGTTGCATGTAGAAGTCAGATTCCTGGAGTGCTGATTCCTGTTGCTTGAGTCTGACTATGTGTGTTATACACTCCTTGAAGATATACAGAGTATGCTATAGAAATATCTGAGTGTGCTCTCCACTTTCTGTCACATAGGAAGATTGTCAGCAGAGCCCCACATGCTGGCTGATTATTTTGTTAATAAGTAGTTATATTTTTATCAATTTACTACCAAAAGGAATACAAAAGCCCTGGCATTTTCAAAGACTGGAGCACAAGTTGTTTTGTTTTGTGATGATGCATTAATCCAAATCACTGCTGCTTTGATAATGATAAAAAAAAATGGCAAAGAAATGCACACAGTAGAAAACTTGGATTTATGTAAAGCTTTCTGTACAAATAATGATTTGGAGAACTTTATTTGAGAGTCAGACAAACATCAGCTTCTTCAGCTCAGGGGGAAAAAGTATGATGCTGATATAGATTTATAATATGAAAATAATTTGCTGCACTTCATTATTTTCAAAGGGGAAGAGAACAAGTATGACCTGATGATGATTAGCAGCAAGCAATCACAGACAGGCTCCAAGGAATTGGTGGTTGCCTAAGCTCTTGTACAAAACATATTTTTGGCTGTGATTATTTGCATCTATTGTACATTGTATACTCTTTTTCCTCTTTCCTTGTTAGTTCTCCAGATGAAATTTAATTACAAAGCAGCCAGATTTGTACCTAAAGTAGAACTGAATAGTAGGCAACAGAATTAAAGAGATTAACATGCTCTCTGGGATAAAAGTTTAACTTTTTGAATGAGGGTTTTCATTAAGTTACACATGGAAATTACCAGTCCAATGAAAACACATAAACAAAGCTGGATGTACATAACACTGATTTATCTTAACTCTCTATTGAGGCTGTATTCCCTTCATCAGACGCAGCACATACTGAGATGGAATCTAAAAAAATCCATTTGTGTGTTCTTTGGTCAACTTTTCCACAAATGTGACAATGATGAACTGCATAAAAATCAAAGACTCAGTTCTGCTGCCCACTGTGCATGAACACTTCAGAGTTTAAGGGTAAATGTGAACTGATCTATCAATTCCTTCCAGGTTGGTTTCAGTTCTCCAGATCTGGTTAATAAGTAGGAAGAAAACACACCTATCTCAACACCACTGAGAGGCAGATGGATTCAATGACTTTGGAGCAATAACAGAAATGACTGACTCACGTGAGCTCAACTGTGTAAATATGAAACTTGGAAACATAATTTTAAATAGTTTAGCATCATTCACAGGGAACAGTGAATATTGGGGAAAATCAAAAGTATTTTTCTATCATTTATTATACGGAAAGCACAAACATTTATTGGGTCAAGACTCAGGTTAAATTTAGAGAGCAGACTTTGCACTCTAGGGATCTCCTCGCTAGAGTACAGTGGGATGAAGCCCTGGAGGGAAGAAGGGCTCAAGAAAGCTGGTAAATATTCAAGGATCACCTCCTCCAAGCTCAGGATTGATGCATCCCAACGAAGAGGAAGTCAGGTAAAAACACCAGGAGGCCTGCATGGATGAACAAGGAGCTCCTGCACAAACTCAAGCACAAAAGGGAAGCTTACAGAGGATGGAAGCAAGGACAGGTAGCCTGGGAGAAATTGTACAGAGAAATTGTCCTAGCAGCCAGGGATCAGATTAGGAAAGCTAAAACCCTGATAGAATTAAATCTGGCCAGGGACATCAAGGACAACAAGAAAAACTTCTACAGATATGTCAGTGATAAAAAGAGATCTAGGAAAAACATAGACCCTCTCCGGAAGGAAACGGGGGACCTGGCTACCCGGGACATGGAGAAGGCTGAGGTTCTCAATGACTTCTTTGCCTCAGTCTTCGCTGGCAGAGCTCCAGCTGCACAGCCCAAGCCACAAAAGGCAAAGGCAGGGACTGGAAGAATGAAGAATCGCCCACTATAGGAGATCAGATTCAAGACCATCTAAAGATCCTGAAGGTGGACAAGTCCATGGGACCTGATGAGGTTCATCCGCGGGTCCTGAGGGAACTGGCAGATGAAGGTGCTAAACCACTATCCATCATATTTTAGAAGTCGTGGCAATCTGGCGAAGTTCCCACTGACTAGAAAAGGGGAAACACGGCCCCCATTTTTAAAAAGGGAAAAAGGAAGAGCCAGGGAACTACAGGCCAGTCAGTCTCACCTCTGTGCCCGGCAAGATCATGGAGCAGATCCTCCTGGAAACTACACTAGGGCACATGGAACAAAAGGAGGTGAAACCAAAATGGTTTCACTAAGGGCAAATCATGCCTGACAAATTTGATGGCTTTCCAATATGGAGTTACACCGTTGGTGGATAAGGGAAGAGCAAATGACATTATCTACCTGGACTTGTGTAAAGCGTTCGGCACTGTCTGGCACGATGTCCTTGTCTCTAAATTGGAGAGCAATGGATTTGATGGATATACCACTTGATGGATAAGGAATTGGCTGGGTGGTCACACTTAAAGAGTTGTGGTCAATGGCTCCATGTCCAAGTAGAGACCGGTGACAAGTGGTGTTCCTCAGGGGTCAATACTGGGGCCAGTGTTATGTAACATCTTTGTTGGTGACATGGACAGTGGGATTAAGTGCACCCTCGACAAGTTTGCTGATGACACCAAGTTGTGTGGTGTTGTGGACACACTGGAGGGAAGGGATGCCATCCAGAGGGACCTTGAGAAGCTGGAGAGGTGGGCCTGTGAGAACCTCATGAAGTTCAACAAGGCCAAGTGCAAGGTCCTGCACGTGGGTCAGGGCAATCCCATGCACAAGTACAGGCTGGGCAGAGAATGGACTGAGAGCCACCCTGAGGAAAAGGACTTGGGAGTGCTGGTGGATGAGCAGCTCAATATGACCTGGCAATGTGAACTTGAATCCCAGAAAGCCAAACATATCTTGAGCTACATCCAAAGAAACGTGGCCAGCAGGTCCAGGGAGGTGATTCTGCTCCTTTACTCTGCTCTCGTGAGACCTCACCTGGAACACTGCATTCAGCTCTGGAGTCCCCAACACAAGAAGGACATGGAGCTGTTGGAGCGGCTCCAGAGGAGGGCCACGAAGATGATCCGAGAGCTGGAACATCTCTCCTGTGAAGACAGGCTGAGAGTCAGGGTTACTGGAGAGGAGAAGGCTTCAGGGAGACCTTCTAGCAGTCTTCTGGTTCCTGTAAGTGGCCTACAAGAAAACTAGAGAGGGACTTTTTACAAGGGAGTAATGGCTTTAAACTGAAAGAGAGTAGATTTCAATTAGATCTAAGGAAGAAATTTTTCACTTTGAGGATAGTGAAACCTTGAAAGAAGTTGTCCGGAGAAGTTGCAGATGCCCCATCCCTGGAAGCCTTCAGGGCCAGGTTGGATGAGGCTTTGAGCAACCTGCTCTAGCAACCTTCCCATGGCAGGGGCGTTGGAACTAGATGACCTTTAAGGTCCCTTCCAACCCAAACCATTCTATGATTCTATGATTTTATGATTATGGTGAAGCAAAAGGTGCATTCAGTAATTGGTTCATACCTTTATTTGCATCAGTATCCTTTAGATTGGCTGTTATAGGCTGAACTAGGAAGAGTCTTAGAAAGCAGAGAAAGTAATAAATGCGTGTTCTATCTATAGCATCTCTAGACAGAATCCATTGCTCCATTTTTTCTTTTATCTTCTTTTTTTTTTTTTTTCTTCCTTACCAGGCTGTAGGTGATTCTGGAGTTTCGAGAAATTTCTGAAAAAGAATTTTAAGCCAGCACTATTTCTAAATATAAGAAGCTAAACTGATATGTGGGGAATTATCTTCTACTGGATGTTAGGACTAGGCATTCTCAGATGCTTATTCTTCTTCCCTAGAAATACCTTGTGTTGGCACATTAGTTCTTTGTGGATTAGGGGTACTTTAACTGCTAGTGTGATACCTGAATAATAAACCACCACAGTCAGCAGCACTGTCTTTTATGGAAGTGCTCTCAAAATCTTGACCTATGAGCACTCTTTGACCTTTCCAAGAGCCTATCTATGTTTAGCAGTTATTTTTTGTTAGTATTCACTAGGGTTCATTCAGGAACAATCGTAAAGTGTTTTCAGGTCTGTTTTTCTTCCTCCTTATGAAATATAGTTTTTCCTGAAATAATATTTTAATGCATTTTTTTTTGTTTTTTTCAGCTCCATGATGGATGCTTTGTTTGCTTAGATACACTTTACTTTAGAATAAGCAGCCTGTAGGTTTCCTAGGCAAACCTAGCAATTTCCTGGTTTAAGATATCATTAGTTGTGGAAGGAGTTGTATTCTCCTTAGGAATTTTGATATGAAATTTTTAGGACTGTGGAATGGAGAGTATTGTTTTTCATAAAGAATCCCTGCAGCACATTTCTTGTCTCTCCCCATCGCTCCCTCTTTAATTTTCTTTAATTTTCATAGGTGCTTAGATTATCCATTTCCAAACTCTGAGTCACTTTTATTCTCTTCATGTACTTAATCATCACATCAGATATCAGAGCTTTGGTAACACTCTCAGAGATCGAGTAAAATTCTCTCTACTTGTTTCTGAGGACGTTTATGTGAACTCAAGTGAGTAAGTTATCTTGTTAAATGAAAATACTTCCTACAACTGGAGATGGTTGCTGCTCAGCTGAGACACTCTAAAATTGTGTATATATTCCTTGGCTGTTATTATTACAGGCACAGTTGATTAGATGAACCCAGTTACATCTTTCATATGTTGATAGGTATTCTTTGGTCAGCGTTCTCATTGTTATTTCAGGCAAGAACAGTGCAACCTGAACTTGGTTCTTCACGTGTGAGTAGTGTTTCTGGCTCACTATGCCATCTAGCCTACAAACACAGTAAATATCTCCTTGAATATCAATAGTTTATGACTTCTGGCTTTACATCTACTAAGTGCTTCAATGCTTGGTGGTTTCATTAAGTTCTTTTTGATACAGTTGGAAAGTTCATCTTTTGCATCTACAAATACTGTAGATTCATCTTTTGCTGTGCATCTACAGCACCTGTCAACTGTGGAGAGATAAATGACATAGATAGGAATGGCTGTTGTTGTAATCAAAGAAAGCTAAAAGGACTGGCACTGAAATCAAGGGTAGTGGGTGGGGTTTTTTTCTGTTTTTTTTTTCTTTCACACAAACTTCTTGGCATTAGAAATGGCAATTGGCACTATATCAGGAACCTAAACACCATTTCTCCAAGATGTATTTACTAAAGCATGATACTCACAATAAAATGTGCTCTAACAGTTTTACAGTAGAGTAGAATCAAGTTGTGATCTCTCTCATGCAATCAATATTCTGTTTTGAACTGACTGTTGTTTTTTAAATAAATAAAAGGTAAAAATCTATACTGCTTGCTCAATGTTTTTCTTTTCCATTAAATTTTGCAATGTCATACGTTGAAAAAATATCCAGAAGAATACAGATTCTAAGAAGCATTGATATTTTTGATACCTTAAATTAATTGTAGATTAACACAATTTATATTGTACAACTCTTTTTAAAACTAGGTGCATTGAAGCAAGAGAGCTTTTTATTTATTGAACTACTAAGAAAACAAATCTACATAAAAGCTTCTAGCCCTGTAGAAATCTGTAGAGTCTAGAGATAAGTGTAATCATCTGGAAGCAGATTTTGGTGTCATTTGCAGTAGTGTGTTAGACTGACTTAAATAAATGGGATTATTCTAGACTTGTAGTTCAGAAGAGGTAAAATTTGAAAGCATTTCAAAGTATAGACTTTTACAGTTAATACAGCTTTTTTATGGCAAATGGACTTATATTCATCATTTTCCTTAAATATAGTCAGTTTTATGATTAATAGATAAGGAATACCAGTACAGTAATAGTAAACCAATTTAACGTTAAAAAAATGTAATGACCCAATTCATATTTACCATTAGAAGATATTTACAGTTATTTCCTCCTCAGCTATTGTAACAATTAGTTTAGGATACCTATATGTTTGGATTACAATATTTATCTGCTTTTGATTAGTCTTTAGAAGTGCAGAATAATGGATGTTACGAGAGTTAACAAAAATACATCAGACACAACATTTTGTGCTTGACCTTCAATGAAGTCCATGGGAAGGCAAGTATATGAGCTCAAGTGGAAGATGTGAAATGAACTTACGCGAAATAAATCACTAATAGATCTTATGATAGGCTGCTTGGGCCCACAGCAGACTTGAAAGGACAGGTAATCTGGCAAGAATGTTGAGTTCAGGTTCTAGAAATAAGTCCACATGAACAGATTTAAAAGGCTTCTAACCTAGAAAATAACACAACAACAACAACAACAACAATAATAATAATATCAGTATTTTTATTATTATTATTTCTTTTCCGTAGGCAAATGCAATAAAGAGACAAGTCATTCTAAATGCAAAATATTTGTTTTCAGAAGAGGAATAGCAGGATTCTGATGCGTTTAGTAAGGGAGAGCAGATGTTCTTTTTCTCCTGCTTTTTGGAAGGGAAGGCAATTGCCCTCTTTCTTTTATCATCTCAAAAGACTGATTAAGAAACTTTCTATCTAAGTGGTTTTGGCAGTCATTGTCTTGGCTGGCACAATGTAATAATTCTGCTTCTATAAATCTTTATAGTTCACCTATTATGTCTTGAGTGAGGTTGATATCCTCTCTTAATGCACATCTATCCAAACTTATTTTGAAGGGGAATATAAAAAAAGAATGTTAATCGTACTTTAAACAGAACTGGCAAAAATATGACAAGAATTTATTAGTCCCTTTTTTGAAATCTATGAATGGTTTTCTAAACTTTCTCATTCGTTGATATACATTGTTTTAATTACTTATAAATAAGCATATATTACTTTGGTACAACAACTATATTTACATTTTTTTGTAATGTTCCTGGTGACATAGTTTCTGCTGCCTAATTATCCCTAGAGCTCATTATGTGCCTATATTTTTGTCCAAGAGAAGAGGAGATTATACCAAGCTACTCCTTGCGTTGGAGGGATCGAAATTGTTTCCACATACATTTTGAGAGAGTCTGATATGATCAACTCTGAACAGCCAATATCTTCCTGCTGCATGTCCAAGTAGAATTATTGTCCTCGAAATGGCTTATTAAAAAGGCATATAGATGAGCCACTGAAGTTCTCAAATTTTCCCTAACAGTATCTCTATCTCTGTATGATTTTATTATTATCCCTCACTCAGGATTTCCCAGAATAAATTATTTGGATCTCAATTAATTGTAGCAACTGAGAGTTGGAGCTATTAGCAAGCCTTTGGCAAATAGTTGGGCATTAGTATTTATTACCGACACGGATGCATGAAAGGTGCAATCAATTTTGTCTTTGCTGGATTTCAACTTCAGTGAATTGTTCATTGATTTTGGAATTTGAGAGGATTCTAGGAAACTATTAAACAAATGGGCAATTTTGGGAACCATTTTATAACACATACGACAGTCTAGACAATAGATGTCGCACCATTTACAAAAGGGTCCTTTTCTGCCTCACTTAGTGCACACTATCTTTCATCTCATTACTCATTAGCCCGTGGTAAATTGTGTTCTTTAGACAATTTATCCCTTGGATATAAATGAGAATAAAAATTAACATAAGAAAAAACTCATATGCAATTTTTATTTGGTCATCATTATTTGTCTTTCCATTAATACTCTTTATTATTTTTAAATTTTGCTACTAATATTGTTTTGTGACTTACCTGGTGCATCAGAATTCCAGAAGTCACATCAATTTTAAAATATTCTTTTCTTCCTGTGTTGTGGTTTAGTCAGGTGAAACCAGGACATTCTGTATTTTGTCTCTGAAATGTATGGAATTATTTGACAAATTTCATGGATTTACACCGTTAATTTACCTAAGGTACATTCTCTGAGCTTTGTGTGAGATGCATTTGGTAATAATGTTGTGATATAGAGTTTTGCAGCAGCTTGAATTTCCAAAACCCAAAACTTCCACAAACAAACCCAACACTCCCCAAAACAAAACTCCCACATGCATTGAAACAATGCATGAGACAGATGTATAAGCATCTTTTAGAAACCATCTTTTAGGCACTTTGGAAATGTGACTCTGTCACACTGCTATTCATCAAACAGATTTGATTATATTCTGTTCAATATTTGTTGTAGTATATCATTTAGAAGAGCAATAATTTTCTCTTCTGTGGCTGTTTAAGGTTTCAAGGCCATGAAAGAGTGTACATATTACTGCATAAAATTTTTTTTTTGCAACAGGGTAGGTAAATAAGTAAGATTCTTTTAAAACAGGATTAATTTTTTCCTCCCAGGATGTAGAATTTCCACTCGTAACCTTTATGCTATCCTTTGCTGGCAGCAGAGTGTATCTGCCTATTTTAATAGTCTGATATATCTCATCTGCAAAAATCATGTCTTCAAATGCAAATCTATGCATTTCTCCCAAGATAATGGTATGCTTTTTTTCTCTGTGCACTCATTTATATAAATTTTAACATTATTGTCTTTTAAGAGGTTGTGGGTTTTTTTTCACATAGAAGCTATCTAGGAATCAGCACAATTGAACTGTTTTCATATATATTTTTTAAAGTTTGCAACACATAAAATTACTTCTTATGCCAACCATCATCTTATATATCTTTTATTTTCTTATGAGATGGTGTTTCTGTTTAAAAAGAAAATTTTCATAGTATTTTCTTAAAACCAGAACTTGCTATTTGAGCTGATACACTGAATTATAGGAGTATAGGATGTCATTAATCTATGTCTGTATGTGTTCAGATGCCATAATATCTTCTTATCAAACATAAAGTTATTGTCTGCACTATTTCTTTTCCTTTTAGTGCTAATCCAATATATATTATATTTAGATCAGCCATATTTTTAGTGACTGTGTGCTAGTCAAGTATCCAGGTTTCAGTTAGGACGGAGTTAGTTCTTTTTAGCAGCTAGAAGAGCTCTGTGTTTTGGTTTTAGTCTGGGACTAGTTATGAGAAAATTTTTTTTGTGTGTTTTAAATAGAATCAACATCCTTAAATGGGAATAAGATGACATGTTCTTTTTCTCCCCATATTGAAGATGGCAAATAAATATTTTTATTCATGAGCTGTTTAAACATGACTCTGGAATAGGAATCAATTTCTCCCATATGTGTCCGGTCTTAGATTAGCAGCAGAAATACGTTGTTGGTTACAGAATAAGGAAAAGCTGTCGTGGTACATCCCTTCCTATTATACCACTACGCAACATTACCTGTAGTTACCTCTTGAGTCTGAATCTACCTTGTCGACTGATGTGGTAAATCTTTACACTGTTTTTTTATCTCATAGAATCATAGAATCATAGAATCATAGAATGGTTAGGGTTGGAAGGTACCTTAAAGATCATCTAGTTCCAACCCCCCTGCCATGAGCAGAGAAATCCTCCACTATGACAGGTTGCCCAAAGCCTCATCTAACCTGGCCTTGAACACTTTCAGGGATGAGGCATCCACAACTTCTCTGGGCAACCTGTTCTAATACCTCACCACCCTCAATGTAAAAAATTTCTTCCTTATATCTAATCTCCTCTACATAAAACTGTTGTTGTAGACTCATGTACTGATACTACTTGGTATAAACAATTTTTAAAAAAAATAAAAGTTCTAGAATTGAAGGTGTCTAAGGAGTTTAATGTTCCTCTTAATTAACTTCTCTCATTTCCACTTGGCTGCTTGCCCTCGTTGTTGCCTTTGTTTTTTGTCATTCACAAAAGGTGTCAGTTTAATGCTTTCTGGTTGTGAGGCTGCTGAGACATAACCTATTCCCAAATCAGAGGAGATCCTATGTTGGGATCATTTATCTCTTTAGAGTCTTTTACCTCAAAGTATAATTTCAACTTTTTAGGAATTTTTACCTATGAGAAAAGTTCTGTGTTACAGTCTCTAGTTTTACTACATGACCAATACCTATATGGAACCTATGGAACCACCAGTGAAGAATTTTATCAGATTAGCTTCGACTGTTTTTAATGTGAGGGAGGAAAACTCTTGAAAAATAACTGGCCCCTCCCTGCAATTAAAATACAATATTTCATATCCTAATGGCTGTCATTTGTGTTTTTACAGCAGCGAAGGTATATAATACTCCATTAAACAAATACTAGGTGGTTACATATTAAAAATTAGTTACTTTCCCCTTTGTCACAGTTTTTTTGACAGAATCTCAAATATTCACTTTGTGAGAATTTCTTTTTTGATTTTAACTGGGAATGTCTTTAGCTGTGGACTGGTTTTTGCCTGCTGTTATCCAAATATTGCTCTTTAATATCAAATGATATTTCCATTTCCATCTGATCTGTTTAATGCGAGTGATTTCGTCTTTGGATTTGGGACATTTTACATTTTTTCCTATGGAGCTGTGACTCTTTTAGAGGTTTTGCAGATTCCTCTGTGGTTTATACACATTTGTTTTCCTTAGTCACCTTCTGCAGAGCTCTAAGACGCAGACCCTGGACCCATGTGGCCTGTATAGGAGAGAGGAACATCACTGGCTTAGAGCACCTTAAAGTTAGTTTAAACCTTTTCCAACTTCAGTCACTCGATTAGCAAGTGTTTCTACTTTTCCAGTTTTGTCAGTTCCTAGAAAGATATTTGTACCCCAGATGCTATTGATTTTATTTGAGGTAAAGAATCTTTAATATCCATCTTTGTGATGGAAACTTTCCTGTTCAACATCAAGATTTTCGTTGTTGTTAGTTTGTGATATCAGGCTGACTCTAGAGGCTGTTCTAGTTCCTCATTTCACTGCTTGAAGGGAACAAGTATTTGGGGTTCTTTTTGTTTTGTTTTTGTTTCCTTTCTAACTTCGTTCCTATTCTTGGTCTCGTATATCTCCAGAGACATTTTATTTGGGAGTCTCAGAATTCCTTAAAACTAACCTATGGATAGAGACACTCCTTTTGATTGCCAAATCCAGGACCATGTTACTGCTGTCCTCCATTGCAGGGAGTAGAGATGAAGTGGACCAGTGGACCAAGGTTATCTCTCGGCAGCTTCAATGCTTTCACTGAATGGAGCAACCTAGTTTCATTCCAGATAAGTAAAATGACAGGTGATTTTTAAAGTAATTTTGAGTGATTGTAAAAGGCCACAGCAATGCAACATTACTACTTGCATGGCATCATTTGAATCCCAAAAATTTTAGAGAAGAAATTGAATGAAAGAAGGGAAAATACTCTTGCTTTTTCTGGAAGAAATACTCTACTTTTACATTCTCCAGGTAATGGTACAAACCAAGAAACCTGTTTCTGCTTCTAGTCTTTCCATGAACTGTCTGAGGAAGGCTGTAAAACATCTCCTGTATCATATATTTAAATCGTTTCAAAGTCTCTCCAAAGTGTGTATGCTCATTGACATTCCCTGGACTATCCTTGTTTGAGATATCTGTTTGCACAAGCCAAGGAAAGCAAGAGACCATTAGCCCTGTCAGATCACAAGGCAGGCACTGGTGGGAAGTTCCACCCTCTTCTCCAAGACTCGCCAGCCATAACTTCAGCAGTCATCCTATTTTAATTCCTAGTCTTCAGCAAAGACTGTTAATCACATCAGTGCTAAGCCTGGGGGATGCACCAAAGGAGGGCTGTTCTGCTCAGACCTCCTATACATCAAGACAAGTTCCAGTGAGCTCACTCAGGGAGAAAATGAGGACTAGTCCCTGGCCACACCTAATGCTTTAGTTAAACAAGTGTGATCATCCTTGAACGAAAGAGTGGAAATTGTTTTGCTTGAGGAAAAACAATATTGAATTCAACTGTGAAACAATACACACTAAATTGACTACAACCCTCAGTACAGTTAAGTCTGAAGTTTAACTGTATGTTATAATAGTTGTATTACCATCCAAGAGGGAATTTAAACAAGAAAGAACATAGTAGTTTTGATATCGCTATGGTATTCTCATACAAATTAAAAATATCAATAAATAGAACCTGAGTTTCAAAATTTAAATTTAAAATTAAATTAATTTAATTAAATTAATTTTAATTTAAATTTAAAATTCAAAACCTGAGTTATCAAAATCAAATCTCTCTTACTGATTGCATTCCAGTGTCTGAACTGGTGCAAGTCCATGTACTTCTACTTGTGTTCTGTCAATTGACAATGGCTGAAAACTTGGTCAAACATTTTATTGAACTTCTAGCTAAGAGGAAAGAAAATCAACAATTCAATTAAATCGAGATGTTGAAATAGTAAGTCAGGCTGCTTCAATTATTCAGAATTCAGAATTTATAACTCTTGAATGACACATCTAAGTCCAATAAAGCAAGAAATCAGCACCAGTGCTACATAACCAAACACGATACACTTTTGGAACTTAATATATTTTGGTGTTATAAAGCAGAATATAAAATAAATCTACTGAAACTTTCTTTATTTCAGTGTTAAGTAAAGAACAAAGGAAAAAGGAGAAATAAAAGTCTGTTGACTGATCTGATTCAGACTGAACTTACGAATAGAATCTTATGCGTCTTCATGGCAGCAATTGTACCATGGGTTCTGTTAGTTCTTAGAGGATCAATCAGATTGATTAATGGCTTAAGTCATGATCTTTCACTTTATTGAGAAATTTCAGTATTAGAAAAAAAGGTGTAACTCAGAACACAGGAAATGTGAAAATGCCCAAAAGTCATTTTTACAGTAAATAAGAAATAACATCTTACTTTGACTCTGAATTTTTACTCACTTCTGTCCCTTCCCAATGTGAATGTCTGCATCTGTATTTATTTACATAATGCTGTTTCAAACTCCTGCGCTTCCTCAGAGCAACTGTTAGTGGAAGATCTGAGAGAGACTGAATTACCCAAATTTCAGTAAGGAGCTCCCTCTCACCTCTCTCCGGTCATAAAATCATAGAATCATAGAACGGTTAAGATTGGAAGGGACCTTAAAGATCATCTAGTTCCAATCTCCCTGCCATGGGCAGGGAAACCCTCCACTACACCAGGTTGTCCAAAGCCTCATCCAACCTGGCCTTGAACACTTCCAGAGATGGGGCATCTACAACTTCTCTGGGCAACCTGTTCCACTGCCTCACCACCCTCACAGTGAAAAATTCTAAATCTGCCGTCTTTCAGTTTCAAGCCATTACCCCTTGTCCTATCACTACATGCCCTTGTAAAAAGTCCCTCTCCAGCTTTCCTGTAGGCCCCCTTTAAGCACTGGAAAGCTGCTATAAGATCACCGCAGAGCCTTCTCTTCTCCAGGCTGAACAGCCCCAACTCTCTCAGCCTGTCTTCATAGCAGAGGTGTTCCAGCCCTCAGATCATCTTCGCAGCCCTCCTCTGGACCCGCTCCAGCAGCTCCATGTCCTTCTTGTGTTGGGAACTCCAGAGCTGAACACAGTATTCCAGGTGAGGTTTCATGAGAGCAGAGTAGAGGGGCAGAATCACCTCCCTGGACCTGCTGGCCACTCTCCTTTTGATACAGCCCAGGATACGGTTGGCTTTCTGGGCTGCCAGCACACATTGCCGGCTCATGTTGAGTTTCTCATCCACCAGCACTCCCAAGTCCTTTTCCTCAGGGCTGCTCTCAATCCATTCTCCGCCCAGCCTGTACTTGTGCTTGAGATTGCCCCAACCCACGTGCACCCTCAGCAAGTTGTAGAGAAAAGACTGGATAAATTGATTTGTAGTATTGATACCAGAGAAGAAAATGTGCCATTGACCACAACTCTTTGAGTGCAACCATCCAGCCAATTCCTTATCCACCGAGTGGTCCACCCATCAAAACCATGTTTAGAGACAAGGATGTCAGTTGCCGAAGGAGCTGCGCCGGAGCCCGACCAACCCGCTGCAGAGCGGCAGATCTTGGCGCACACATGGGCATTCATAGAATCATAGAATCATAGAATGGTTAGGGTTGGAAGGGACTCAAAGATCATCTAGTTCCAACACCCCTGCCATGGGCAGGGAAACCCTCCACTACACCAGGTTGCCCAAAGCTTCATCCAACCTGACCTTGAACACTGCCAGGGATGGGGCATCCACAACTTCTCTGGGCAATCTGTTCCAGTACCTCACCACCCTCAATGTAAAGAATTTCTTTCTTATATCTAACCTAAATCTGCCCTCTTTCAGTTTAAATCCATTGCCCCTTGTCCTATCACTGCATGAAATTCAACAAGACCAAGTGTCGGGTCCTGCACTTGGGCCACAACAACCCCCTGCAGCGTTACAGGCTTGGGGAAGTGTGGCTGGAAAGCTGCACAGCAGAGAAGGACCTGGGGGTGCTGGTCGACAGCCGATTGAACATGAGCCAGCAGTGTGCCCAAGCAGCCAAGAAAGCCAATGGAATCCTGGCATGTATCAGAAACGGTGTGGCCAGCAGGAGCAGGGAAGTGATTGTCCCCCTGTACTCAGCACTGGTGAGGCCACACCTGGAGTACTGTGTCCAGTTTTGGGCCCCTCACTTCAAGAAGGACGTTGAGGTGCTGGAGCAGGTTCAGAGAAGGGCAACAAAACTAGTGAAGGGTTTAGAGAACTTGTCCTATGAGCAGCAGCTGAGGGAGCTGGGACTGTTTAGTCTGGAGAAGAGGAGGCTCGGGGGGACCTTATTGCTCTCTACAATTACCTGAAAGGAAGTCCGTCTCTTCTCCCACGTTATGAATGACAGGACGAGAGGGAATGGTCTCAAGTTGCGCCAGGGGAAATTTAGGTTAGACATCAGGAAAACTTTCTTTAGAGAGAGGGTTGTGAAGTATTGGAACAGGCTGCCCAGGGAGGTGGTGGAGTCCCCATCCCTGGAGGTGTTTAAAAACCATGTAGATTTGGTGTTGAGCAATATGGTTTAGGGACTCTGACAGTGCAGGGTGAATGGTTGGACTCGATGATCTTGAAGGTCTCTTCCAACCAGACGATTCTATGATTCTATGATGTCATGTGGGACAGTATCAAGTGCTTTGGATAAGTCCAGTTGCTCTTTCCCTATGCCTCAATGCTGTAGCCTCATCATAGAAGGCCTCCAAATTAGTCAGGCACGATTTGCCCTTAGTGAAGCCATGTTGGCTGTCACCTATCATGTGCCTTAGCATAGTCGCCAGGAGGATCTGCTCCATGATCTTGCCGGGCACAGAGGTGAGACTGACCGGCCTGTAGTTCCCTGGATGTACTGTTTTTCCCTTTTTAAAGATGGGGGCTGTGTTTCCCCTTTCCCAGTCAGTGGGAACTTCACCAGATTGCCACGACTTCTGAAATATGATGGGTAGTGGCTTAGTAACTTCATCTGTCAGTCCCTCAGGACCCGCGGATGAACCTCATCAGGTCCCATGGACTTGTGCACCTTCAGGTTCTTTAGATGATCTCGAATCTGGTCTTCTCCTACAGTGGGTGGTTCTTTCATTCTCCCAGTCCCTGGCTTTGCCTTCTGTGGCTTGGGCTGTGCAGCTGGAGTTCTTGCCAGTGAAGACTGAGGCAAAGAAGCCATTGAGAACCTCAGCTTTCTCCATATCCCGGGTAGCCAGGTCCCCCGTTTCCTTCCGGAGAGGGCCTACATTTTCTCTAGATCTCTTTTTATCACTGACACATCTATAAAAGTTCTTCTTGTTGCCCTTGATGTTCCTGGCCAGATTTATCTCTATCAGGGCTTTAGCTTTCCTAACCTGATCTCTGGTTGCTCGGACAATTGCTCTGTATTCTTCCCAGGTTACCTGTCCTTGCTTCCACCCTCTGTAGGCTTTCTTTTTGTGTCCGAGTTGGTCCAGGAGTCCTCTCATTTTTAGTTCCTTAACTCTTTTCCTCCCCTTCACATTTTCATATCTGACTTGAAAGAAATCGACCTGTGTGTGAGACGAAAGCCACACGGTAACTGTTAGAATCCATGACTGTATGTGGTCTCTCTCCAATGCATACACAGGGAAGTGCCAAGATTCTCTCTTCCAGGTAAGGACACTGGGCTAGGGACTTGGCAGTTAGAGGACTCAGGGGAAGCTGTGGTGGGCAGATATGTATCTTATAGTTGAAGTCCTGGTTTGTGGAGGTGGAAAGGGGCGGAAAGAAGTAGAGAAAATAGACGTTTGATTATTCAGAAAGACAAAGATGTAGAGAGATACCTTCAAACGTATAAGAGACAAGGCTTTGGAAGATTAAGATTTACAATTGATAACTTTCCTCAGTCGGGCTTTTGGCACAGACAGTGGGTGACTCTAGTACATTTTCTTTTTATTTTTTTAAATAAAAAACAACAAACCAATCAAACAAACACACAGAACCGAAAAATTTACTGAAGTTAATGCTTACAACTTCACCCTTTACAGATGTCACCACCTTATTTAACCTCTGGAGATCTTGATGCATCTATTGCCCCTCAGTACCTACCTTCTTTTTTATAGAAATGAAAATTCTTTACTCTTGTCCAAGGTGTTTCACAGAAGATAGTATGAAAGAATAGAAAAATCTCTTCTTACCACTCTTTTTCTTTTTTTTATTCCTATATGCCCCAGAGGAGATTTGAAGTGGAGAAATTGAGCTTACAAAAAGACTCTGGATTAATACCTTTCCCCAGAAGGAAAAGAAATAGGAAAAAAAAATCTTTAATAGAGTTGAAAGGTTGTTAGAGGGCTTGAATTTCTTTCAGCCTTAGAAGACTACTACTAACAAAGGCTAAATTGCAAAATTAATACTGTAGCTACTAACCCAATCTTTCAAATTACTATCCCTATAGATAAATATTGAGGAAATAAGTAAGACTTTATTCCCTCTCTAGGGAAGTCTGGAAGGAGGATGTATTACAGAAAATGTGACATGGTAGGTACTTCAACCAGTTCTTTGTAGTTAGGACCATAATTTCACATGGGACCCCACCTTACTCCCTGACAGTTTTGCGAGACTGCTCGCTCTTCCTGAAGTGGTTATCTGTATAGTTTTTTGTTGTATGACATATGTCAGGTGTTTGCTTTGCTTTCCATGTAAAAGCTAGTTTCAATCCTGTATTCATTCTTGCTTCTCTACTTTTAATATTAAATCAAGGTTGAAAATTTAAAAATCACGTACCATAAGATAAGATCCAATATTTAGAAAAGTTACAGGTAAATGTGACATATATATCACTGCTTGAATATCTGCATCTCTTCCATCTGAAGAGAACACTTTTTTTTAATAAGAAATGCTTATGCTGATTCTCGGAAGAGACATGGCTATAAAAGTGTAATACTATTTGGATCCTTCAAGATTTACTCTACCAATGATTTTCTCAGTACATTACAGAACTAGATACAGCTGTAATATAATGCAGATATGATCTGTGTTTAAATGAGAAAACCTGAACTGAGTAGCTTACCGTATTCTGTACTACAAACCATCTTGCAAAACTAGAATATCCTCTGAGCCAATCTTAGGCAAGAGCAAGACATAAATTTTGTACATCCTAACACCCTTCCCCCTCTAGGATTTGTCAAGAATCACGTTCTTCACCTCCTGGAGTAGAACACAACAGCTATTTGACTGTGCACACAACAGTTTCAGAGAAGAAATTAAGATTAACGCATTGTTCAGAATGAAAGGGAAGCTTTCATAAACCTAATGTAAACACTCAGCAGGGTTAAGACCATTTGTCTAATGCCATACACTTGTGAAAGGCTTTATCGTGTGTTTAATGGTGGCAAAAGTATTTCTTTTATGTAAGTGACTGCCGTGTAACAAGCAAGAAAATGTTCCCTTAACAGAATGACAGATAAAACTTGATTTTCCCATGTTTACTCTTGGTTTTATACAAATGTTATTCTATTGAATCAGTGGATACAAGAAAGATGGGGAGAGGCTGTTCAGGAGGGCCAGTTGTGATAGGACAAGGGGTAATGGTTTTAAAATAGAGGGGGGTAGATTCAGGTTGGATACTAGGAAAAAATTTTTTACCATGAGAGTTGTAGAACACTGGAACAGGTTGCCCAGAGAGGTGGTGGATGCTCCATCCCTGGAGACTTTCAAGGCCAGGTTGGATGAGGCCCTGAGCAACCTGATCTAGTTGGAGATATCCCTGTTCCTTGCAGGGGGGTTGGACTAGATGACCTTTGAAGGTCCCTTCCAGCCCTAACGATTCTATGATTCTATGATTCTATAATATCTAGATAGCAAAACTGATGCACAAGAATCAACCCAAAAAATATCTGAACATTTAGTCAAGGGAAATATATTACCTAAGATAATGCTTGCCAAAATTTTATTACATTAGACCCTCTGCTAAAATAAAATAGCTATCTAGGTTTTCCTTAGGAAAACAACAAATCAAATTAACTTTGCTTAGTTTTTTAAAGTTATTAAGATTACAAACTAAGGTGGTTAGGCTACAAGCCTAGCCGTCATGTTTGGTTAGGCTACAAGCCTTTTCGTCATGTTTGACATCACTTTCATAAATACAATTATTCTGGTATTTAGTAACTTAGTCACCAATGTTCAGAAAATTTACGTGCCAAATTTTGTGGTTACTTGTATGTACAATAGGGCTGTCAAACAAGGTAAGCAACCTCATTCAGTTCAACACGGAGAAGTGCAACATTCTGCACTTGTGGTTGAATAACCCGATGTACAAATATACGTTGGGGACCCCTCAGCTGGAAAGCAGCTTGGCAGAAAATGACCTGGGGATTCTGGTGGATATCCAGTTGAACATGAGCCTGCAATGTGCCCTTGAGTCAAAGAAGGTGGGTTGTACCCTGGGCTGCAGTAGACAAAGTATTGCCAACACGTCAAGGGACATGATCCTTCTCTACTCAGCACTGATGAGGCCATACTTGGAGTACTGGTTCCAACTCTGGGCTCCCCAGTATAAGAGAGACATGGATGTGCTGGAGAGAATCTTTAATGAAGGACTGCAAAGATGATGAAGAGACTGAAGTATCTCTCCTATGAGGAAAGGCTGAGAGAGCTGGGACTGTTTAGCCTGGAGGAGAGAAGGCTCAAGAGGATCTTAGCAATGTATATAAATACCTGAAAGGAGAGTGCAAAGAAGGCAGAGCCAGGCTCTTTTCAGTGGTGACCAGTGACAGGACGAGAGGCAATGAGCATAAACTGAAGAACAGGAAGTTCCCTCTGAATGTCAGGAAACACTTTTTTTGCTGTGAGGATGACCAAGAATTGGCACAGGTTGCCCAGGGAGGCTGTGGAGTCCCCATCCTTAGAGATATTAAAAACCCAACTGGAAATGGTCCTGGGCCATCAGCTGCAGGTGGCCCTGCTTGAACAGGTGGTTTGGACCAGATGACCTCTAGAGATCCCTTCCAACCTCAAACATTCCGGGATTCTGTAACTGCACACATAGGGTACATGAGGTTATATGTCCACTCTCTGTATCTGTACAGAAATTATTTTTATTTCTGTACAGCAGAAATGTATAAACACATAATGTTTTTCACAAAATAATATATAATTCACTGCAAAGCCATCTTAAGTTAAAGCTGGACATAGTAACACTTACTGTGACAATATAAACTTCATTATTTAAGATGGGTTTCATCTGACAGTTTATCCCTGCTGTTTGAGATTTGTAGTCTTGTGAAAATCTTATGAAATCATAACAGAACTCATATATTCATCTGGTTTTATCTGCTAAGAATAATGTCAAGATGACTGGGAAATAATGTACTGGTCTGACAGAGACTGAGTACCTTGATACAGAGTTTGCATTTTCTGATGCAGCAAGATAAATTACAGAGATTTATTTCCACTTCAATACTTTTTCATGATAGCACAAACAAGATGACCATTGAAAATAAATAAATAAATAAATAAATAAATAAATAAATAAATAAATAAAATTGTTAATTATAAACTGCACTCCCATCTGGCTGAATTCGATACACAGTTGGCCCTTCGCCTTTCTACTTTGATTTTGCCATTACAGTTCAGTGCACATATTTTAAGTTTTAGGGGGAGAAGGAAGGTGCACAAAAATGTTTTGCTTACTAGCAATCTGTAGGAAATGTTTTAACCTAACATAATTTAAGATCTTTCTGCTGTCTCTCCTTTCAGGCAGGAGTAACTTTTGCTATCTATGTTACTATGTGTGTTACTGTCTTAAAGTCACTATCTTCCTAAGTGTTTGGATAATCAGTATAGTAAAATGATATACATAATTTTAATTTTTTAGTATAGTCTTCTGACATTGATTCTTTTTATGTCACTTTTTCCTCCTCTAACTTGCAACACATGCATGACATCATTGAAGCTATTTCATTTTTGCTAAAATGAGACCCCAGCATTTTAGTGCAAATAAATGAGGAGAGGAGGAAACAAGGTGACCTTTAAAAGCTGGGACTGAAGGTAAGAAAACAAGTTATGAACTGAGAATTGGAGAGACAAGTGGACAAGGAAGTGCGAGTGAAACAGCACTCGCACTTGAAACAGAGTGTAATCACAGGCAGATCTAGAAGTGCCAGAGGAACCAGCACACAGCAGGCACAGTCTCACTAGGAGACTGCGCTGTGGCTTCCAGGTTTGCCTACAGGAGTATGAACAGAGCACATACAGACCGGCAATCACTTTCAGTGACTCTGTTGTTTATGACTCATCTGAGAAAGGATGAGCAGCATCTGAAGGTAACCACAAAATGAACATCTTAAAGTCATAACACTCTGGCTTGTGCCATTTGTTCTCTTTGTTACCGTCTGTTATATGTGTAGATTAATGTAAGGTTATTTCCTACTCTTGTTGCAGTCTTTTGCCATGATAATAAAGTATGAGAATTTGAATGCCTCGCATGTCCTTGGAGTACAGGAACATTTGACATTTTCGGTTTTAGTACCTAGCTCTGCCTTCCCCAGAAATGAATATGGCTGTAAATGTTGATGAGTGGAATGAGTAGCCAACCAAAATTAAGAACATTATAAAGGTCAAGATAATTTACCACTGCCATGCTCAGTGTGCCATGTTCTAGCCGCTAAACACCATCACAAAGTCTGCAGTAAATACAAGGCAAGAGCACATAGGCTTGAGGGTTGGGTTTGAGTTTTGGTTTTGGTTTTTCTTTTTTATCCAAAATGATAGTGGCGATAGTAACAAACAGATGAAAAACAAATCACTTTCTTTACAATTCACAGATACTAATTCAATGGTCTTTGTGCTACAAAATAGCTTCCATTTACTTTGCATCTGAAATGACTTTCCAAAAGAGAACATAACTGAATAAGGTCCATGGAAAACAAAAGCATGCAGAGCTATAAGATCCAAGACTAACAAAACAAAACTGTTCTTCATAGTGTTTCATTTTGGTATTGTGTGGCTTTTTCCCTTCTTCTTTTAATCTCATACGCATAAAAATGTAAAATGAACTGTAACGGCATCATTCTAAAGAAAAAGGGAAATATGACATTTGTCAATCTAGCCTAAAATGGTTGCAAAGAATTTATGCATGTTCTCATAAAACACAGCTGTGATATCGCTGTAATTTGAGCTGAATACAAACTGTAATTTTAATGACAAAATGTTTCTGTTGTGTAAAGCTTGCACAAAAACATGATTATGTCTAATGTTTTGATCTTATCAAACTGGAGAAAACTGTTAGCAGACCCCGGACATATGCTTCCATTATTAAATCTAGTCTATTTGCACATCAGTAGTACCGCTGTTAGTTCACTGGGCATTGTAAAAATATAGGCCCAGAATTATTTGGGACAGATTCTGTTAGAAGAGGAAATAATTAATCAGCACACGGTACTGGAGAAAGCTTTTAAGTAAAGGCATTTAATTGCAAAATAAAAAGCCCAGTATAGACAGAACACATTCTACTGATGCTGCTCCTTTGAAATTTTCTTGTACAGGAGTTCATGGCCATCATCTCCAGTATGGCATGCTGTGATTTCAGATTGCACAGGAAATATAGGAAAATAAAGTCAGCCTACCCATCCTTCACAACTGGCTTGCCAGACCTTTTCCATACTAAAATATCTGTGCCAAACTGACTTTCTTAAAGAAATATAACTAGGTTTGAAGAAAGTCTTAAGAAAAATGGTACCATTCTGAGATGTGCTTACAAATATTTTTAAAAGGGTTTTTTGTTAGATGCAGAGCTAGAACCTACTCATTTTTATTGAAAAAAAAAACCACATAACTACAGACTATAATTATCCTTCTAATTTAGCAAAATGTTAATGAGGATATAATAATTAGTTGGATTTTGGTACGATTTGTAGTTATAAAGTGGTATGTTTATTTTTAACACTTTTTTGACTATTTTGCAATCGTGCAGGTTCAGTTACAACTTTTCTACCAAGCCCATCTTTATAAGGGTTTATTTTATTGAGTTATCTCAAAATTTGAATGAAAGAATTAAAAATGTTGCAGCATTGTTAAAATATATTTTATTTTGTTGTGGTTTATTTTGCTATGAATAAAATGTATCTTGTGTTGTCTAGATAACTTTACTGTAAAGAAGAAGTGTTATCAAAACAAATAATGGTTATGGGTGAGAAAATAAACACAAAAGAAAGCCTAAATCCAATTCAACAGCATATTGCTCTACCAGTCGGATATAAAAGAAAAAATATTTTTAAAGACAGTGCTTAGTTTTGTGCTTCATTTTTCCTATGTTCTTTCTTCTTCTTCTATCTGAAATGTACCTTACTTTGGGGACAGCTTGACATCCTTTTGTTGGTTAACATGTCATTTTTACCTCTCAGATGAAGGACCAGGGCTTCTCAAGATAGATCCCATTGGACTGGTTAGTGACTGAAAAACAAGAAAAATATAGTTCGTATCTTTGCTTATTCATTGATTTTAGGATCATCAGTGTCTTTATATACAGATTTATTTTTCCTTAATTGAATATCAGTTGCTTACATTAAATGATATTTAAAAAAAAATAGGATGAATCATTAAAACAACATGAAGTTTTAGGTTAATGGCATTTCCCCTTATTCCTCTGGACTTGGCCTTAACACATCCTCGCACTGCAGGAATACTTACCTTATAACATTAATAATACTAATATTACTCAATTGGATGAGTTTCTGTTCAACAAGATCCGTCGAGCAGTTTGCAGAGGTGGAGGTTTTCAAGGACACCCCTAGAAGTCCCTAGAAAAGTGGAAGCGTAGGAACACACTATCAATCCTTCCTTCTAAAGTCCTGAAATATCCATCTGCTCTACTATCTTCTGGAAGACAAACCAGGTTCTGCTACAGGGGCAGAGGAGACACCTGGAGCTAGTTTGGACTTTGTGCTTCACCAGCCCATCATGTTTCAATGACCTTTGGCATTTTGTTCCTGGGCTGGTGGCCTGATGCCATGTAACCAGTAAAGAGAAGATAAGGCAGCTCTGGTGCTTCCTGAAAGTCTTGTCCTCGAGATCTCCTAGTATTATGTAGCACAGCTGGATTTTGAGGTAATCAGAACTTTAGCTTTAGTGTCTCCAGTCAAAATCTGGAGAGACTGTGCAGGGAGGCAGTGGAATCTCCATCCTTGGAAATACTTAAAAAAGCTTGGACAAGGCCCTGAGCAGCCTAATGCAATTTCAAAGCTGGCCCTGCACTGAGCAGGGAATCAGACTCAATGGTCTCCCAGGGTTCATCCAAACTTATGCAATTCTAGGAGCTGGGTCTTGCAAGTCTTTGAGCCACAAACAAATCTTAGACTAGTACTTGAGGGAAATTATACAGAAGGGGCTAGTCTTGATTCATTTGGCATTCCCTTGTGCACCAAGATGACACAGTCTATGTTTGATGAAGGTTTCAGTATCTACTGACTTGCAAGCTACTATAAAGCCATAAAAAATATTACTCATTGCTACTATTAGCTCGGCTTTCATTACTGAGTAATTGTCTATTAGTAGTTCTTTGTTTAACCTGCTCTTTTGGGGGGCAATCAATAAAGAACCAACAAAATTTAGAAGATTCAAGAATTTAAGTAGTAACAGGATTTCAGCTAGCTTCAAAAAAGATCACACAGTGGCAATTCTTTCTCAATATCTTTTGATAAATACTATGCTAGACTTTTTTATACAAATTCTCCTTATTTGCACCTAGTATGGAATGAATGTTTTTTCTTATGACATGATTGAACTTTGCTGGAGTAATGAAGAGGTCATATTTCTTTTTCTGGAAGGGGGACAGATCATGATACAGATTTTAACATAATTCGTTTTTTTACACCTTCGTATTCTCAAATAAAAATAGAAGAAAGTTTAAAAAAATGTATTTCTGGTATTTTCCTATAGCTCAGATGTTCAAATATGGCTAGTGTATTTCTGAAGTCAGTATATATCATTTTCTGCTTAAGATGCACAGAGGATCTGGGAGACAAGTATTCATAAATGGATTTTTCATTTATTTTATTTGAAATCCTGATAGGCTCTTCTTTTTTTGACAGGCTTGCTAATGGCTTTTTGGGTGCTAAAAAAAAATAAAATTCTAACTTTTAATATCATCCGTACTTACTGAAGGTTGCCATAATCTGCAGTTTTTCTGCCTGGAATGTGCTGTGCTTATCATAATAGCACTGTGATATTTAGGAATGTTATCCTTGCCAACTTGTGGATAAGCCTTGCTAAAAATGATTTCTTTGTTTTGCTGACACGAAAGGAAAAGAGAGAAAAATGCAAGAGGCTGGGGAAGGAGTGATGGAGTCTGGTGAGAGAAGACATGTTTCAATAACCTCTTTACCATTTTAAGAGGGTCGTCTTTGCCACTGCAATATGTGTTCTGGAAGTTGGTAAGGTGCAATCTAATCTGGATGTACTGCTAAAATATGTGGTTAAAGTAGCCTGGAAAGAAGATCTGCACACTGCACAAACCAGAAAGACTCCACTTCTCAGCTGAGGAGGGTGTGGGAACTCAGAGAGAAGGGAACCCTCCCTAGTCCCCCTTTACTTTAACCGCATCTTGCTGGCCATGAAGACACCAAATCACAGTATTTGTTGTATTGTCTCTCCACTACAAACCCAGACACTGAGAATAGGAGTAATTTCATCTAATTAGTTGTCTGAAAGTTCCCATTTTAATCAAAGTAAGTTATTACTTACTATTAATGATTGAGAGAGCCTAGAGGAATGAAAGAGGGACCTCCATAGTGCAATTATTCCCATCCTCTAGGGACCAATTCAGACCACATAATACAAACATCTCTTTCAAAATGGGATGAATAACTCTCCAGAGATGTCCCTCTTTCTCTCTGCTGAATGTAAAGGAAGCAGTACATACCTAGCACCGACAAGAGAGAGGCGCTGGATGCCTAGATAAGACAAGTTTAGGTAAAATTAATCCCCTTCTGAATTTCTTATATTATTGACACTGTCCAATAAAGTCAGAGTAGTCAAAAGGAATTCATCTGTTATTTTACTTTGCAGTTAAAGAAGAAATGTTCTGTCCAATACTATTCTTAAGGGTGAAAATATGTTTTGTAAAACTTCATTTGTTTATAAAATGTTAATAATTGCTAAGGTAAGAATAACATAATCTGAAGTACAACAGAAGTTCATGCACTGGTCTGGGATTAATAAGAGCTAAAGTAAGTAGAAAAAAGAGAAAAGTTGCTCAGTCAATTAGAGCTTTACTTGGTTTGATTCAGAATAATTGTTCAGATATCCAGAGCATTCTAGATCCTCAGATGTATGGAGATGTTCAAAACCCACCTGGACGCATTCTTGTGTGATCTGATCTAGGTGGTCCTGCTCAGGCAGGGGGATTGGATTAGACGATCCTTTGAGGTCCCTTCCAATCCCTAACATTCTGTGATTCTGTGATTCTGTATAAAGTTCCATAACATTTTGAGCATGTTAAAATTACAAACTTAGACTACTAGCTTTATTCACTGAATCTGAGAAAACCTTTTAAAAACAAGTCATGTTGCACTGGTATTAGGCAATTGACTATGGCTCTCAGTGAAATAATATCATAGTTTTCTCTTTGTTCATTTTCAAAATCATATGCTAAGAATCTTCGGTTTCTTTGAAATCAGGCAATCTAGATACATACCCTACACTTGCGGTTTTGTCATGAATGTTTATTTTTCCTTACTGTTTTATTTTTGATAAATAATGTCAGTTCAGCTCCCTGCCAACATGCTTTTAAAAACTTAATTTGACAACTATGCCTTTAGCATGCTGGAAGCATGATAACTGTGATATACTTAATGCCTGACTATGGCTCCATGACAAAAAGGATAAATCTTTTTCAGGTTTCCAATATACTATTAAAGTGGAAGAGAAATCCTGGAAGACATTACTGCATTGGACTTGCAAAACTATTGTCTTGATCTTTCACATCTGTCATCAAATCAAGCTTCTTTCAGCTTCAAATTATGCATCAGTAGCTCAATACTAAATATTTTTATATTGTCTGATGTGTGGGAACACTAGCAATAGTGACAGATCACAATTATAATTCAAAAATTCCTTTGGGGCCATGATCAACTGATTCTATGCTATTTATTATGTTTGGGGTATCCTTCCTACCACTGTAACCACAGAAAGTGGCAACTTTCAATTTGGCAGTTCAGAACTGACTGGTTGTTTTGCACCTGTAATTGAATGTGGTCATCCCTAAAACCTCCAACTGTTTTCACAAGCTTCTATTTTATCTTGACACAGACTTGAATTTTTTTAATAAACTTGCTTTCATATAGAAAACATACTAAACAAAACTGCAGTTCCTTTCCTGTTGATGCTGATGGACTTGGGGGATTTCAACTGCCGTTTCAAAGCTTTTCACATGAAGAAAAGTATTTCCCTTTGATCTTTTGTTTTAACTACTGACAATTGCTGTAACATCATAGATATCACTGCAAAACATATTAGTAAACTCAAATGTAAATATGTTCTACTTCAAAATCTGCCATTTTGTTCAAAGTAACCACTTCAGGCTCTCTTTACAGAGAGAAGTACTACTCTCTACTGGAGAGAAGTAGTCATGCCAGAGCTTGACTCATAGAAACCTAAACAAGTTGGAGTAATTGACTCCAAAGATTTTTCTATTTTTCTCTCTTTTCTCCAAACAGACTCTCACTTGGATCAGATTTTTCTTCTGTAATCAAAGCTAGGTGACATGTACCTTACTTTTAAAAATGCAAGAGCTAAATCAAAATAACCAAATATTTAGATCTCAGCTCCTATGTGTACTTACAGATGTTTATTTGGTATGAGCAGGACAGTGTATAAGCACTTTGATACAAGTCGTCTGAGCACTCAGGTGTTTGCCGTACAACAAATTATTTATTTGTGAATCTGGAAACTCTTTCTAGTCTGGAACTCTCCCAAATCTTGGGTACCATTACCAACTCTACAGATGTTTTTGAAACAATCTCCTCCTTGTCTAACTTACAGCAAGCATGTTCTTCACTGACCAGAGATGGTTTTAGTGACTGAGAAGTTGATCTGTTGTTTTGTTTTGTATACTACACAAAGAACCTTAAAATCTATTCCAAAATGTTGAAGCATGGGGAGAAAACAGCAAGTTGTAGACGTTTTGCTTGCCCTTACTAGTCAGGTAACTACAATCAGGATCACACTGACTGCTCCTGTGGGGTGTATGCTAACCTCTAATATAGAATCATAGAATGGTTTGGGTTGGAAGGGACCTTAAAGATCACCTGTTCCAACCCCTCTGCCATGGGCAGGGACATCGTCCCCTAGATCCTGTGAACCTTTTGTCTCCCCGTTTTTTAGCATGGCGATAATCAGAACAAATTGATTTTGTTTCTCAGATTGCTAAAATCCTCCCAACACTTTCTTCAGTACCAGTGCTGAATAAATCATTGTAATGTTCCCCTGAAGTGAATTGAAAATTAATTTACACAGCTGAGATGATCCTCCTAATAACAGGGTACATGGAATGGGGAAATTGGAAATCATTACCCAGCAAACATTATCTGCATTATTTTTGTAGCTGCTTTAGATTGCATTGTAATAGAAAATTAGGAGACTGACTGTGAAGAAGTTTAAGAGGGTCCCCTGAAGAGCTTCTGCTTTAAAATTGATTCTTTAAGAAAGCATTAAAAAGCTATTGGAATTGATTGCCTGCTAATATAAAGGAAAAACTCTTTGCCACCATTTGTGTTAAAAAAGAGCATCTTCATTCATGCATGTTATTAAAACTACTGGCCTGAAAGCCCCTGTAGAAAGATAAAGGATATGGATGGGATATTAAAGCAGCAATCTTTACTTTATCTGGGATTTAAAGTTAATATGTCGTTTTTATTAATTCAGTAGGAACCATTAGTTAGTATGTCAAATAAGGGATTTACAATTAAAATACTATAGAACAGAGGTGTCTTTAGTAAACAGCGAACCAGGAATTCTTCATTAATCTTCAAAGCATGAGGTATACCCCTGCAAAGAATAAATCCTTCATTTACAGTTTTCTTTATTGCCTGGTTTGCTATGCAGCTGCAATAAAAGTCAGAGCTGATAACACCCCTGATTAGCTCTAGCAGCTTCACTGCTCTGGGGTAATGGTGAATCAGATCCTAGCCAGCAACAAAATGAGATCCACCATATTTTGTTTGCAAAGATTCGATTGAATGACCTTTGGAAGATGCCACTGCATGTAACACATTTGTAATATTTAAAAATTATGTGGAAATAGAATTTCCTTTCCTGACTTTGAACTGATCAAAACTTTTCATGGTTTTCTGATTTCTAACACATTTTGAATAAATTTCCCTTGTCTCTTTTAATTTGGCATAACAAGAAACATTAAAGGGCAATGAACACTGAGCAGGAAAAGTCTTAATAACAATCTTATTAGAAAAACAAATGGTATGAGCTTTAAGGTAATAATTTACATGAGTGCATTTTTCTAGTTTTCTTTCCTTTTTAAAGGGAAAGAGAGATCATACCAAAGGGAACATCATCTTGAGAACCTCAACCAACACAACAATCAGGGTGAAATCTCCTTAGATAAAGTTGCAAAGAAATGCAAGTTGATGAAACTTTATTTCAATTGCAGATTCAGAGAGAAAAGGGATAGAAACAGAAGAGTGACAAACCAAATTAGCAGCCAATATGGAGATTAAAAGGAAATAGCCTAGCCAGGAAAGTGACAAGCCAAACACAGTGGAAGGGTACCTAGTGATAATAGCAGTCAATGTTTATTTATTTTGGATTTTAAATGTCAAACAGCAGGAAAATAATTTCAGAAAATGAAGAAAAAAGTTGGCAGAAAACAGGGATGAATTAGCTTAAATAGAAATGAAGGATGATGAAAAATGAATAAGGACATTGCCTAAGACCAGGACATGATACAAGGACAGTAAATCTTTTTCCAACATTTTACACATTTATGATGGGAAGGAAGATTATTTTATAACTCAACATATGAACCAACATTAATTCTTGGACTGAGTAGAGGAAAATGGAAAGGCTGTAAATGGAAGTTTCTGTAAAGTTGGATAACATTTTTGGGAATCCCTGGTTCAACCTTTACACGTATCTGGTCCAGTCCCTGGAAAATAAGATGTAATGCAAACCTACAAGGATTTTAACATGTGGCTCAGAATTTAGTAGATAATTTAGTTTATTCGACAAAGAGCAGGAACTTCTCTCCCCCAAAAAAATCTGGAATTTTTGTCTCTGGCTTTGCCAATCAGTCTAAAAAGTCCTCACATCTTTACATGAAAAAGTACATTTTGAAAAAAATATATTATTTTAATAAAGAGTGATTGTAGTGATGAACTCAATATGATACATTTTACATGTCACAATAAAATTGACTTTGCTGAAATGATAAATATTCATATTAAAACAAGCAAAAATCCACACTTTATGAATCGTTTCAATTTTTTTCACACCAAGCTTTCCTGGCAGAAAGCACAACTATGTCAATAAGTGTTCCACTGCTTCAAGTAATTACACCATTTTTGTCTTTTTATACTTTTTGGAACTTAAGTTTTTAGGAAAATATGTAATTCAAACACTTTCTTGTGAGGAAAAACAAACATTTTGAAAAAGGAAGAGGTAAAACAAAAATATATTAAAACTTTGGAGAATGCATTGGAAGCAGGAAACAAAAATATTTACAAGGAAGAAACATTGATTCCTGAGTGGTGAAAGGTATATTAGAAAGATAAAAAAGGTGCATATGCTACTCTGAACAGATTTACGATAAAACTCCTTAGAAGATCACTCTAAATTATTTATTGTAAGTGTTACGACTGTCAATGATTGAAGGATTTAACTGCTTTTATCTATAATCAACAGCTTGACTTTCATTGATGAGCAAACACAAGCTACCTACAGGCTTCACCTTGTGGTGTGTTTGCCACTCGGCAGTTTGGAGGAAAAGGAGGACGATGAAGAAAAAGCACCAGAAGTCTTCCGGCAGCAACCAAAGTAAGAGGAAAAGCCAGTTACAAATTTCCTAGGCAGGTGTCTATGGACGAGAAGTTGAACGTGTTGCATTTCTCAAAAAAAAATCTTAACCTTTTTTATTTTGTGTTTTAAAGCCTGTTGTTAAAGATTTTATAATTTCAGTATTGTGTTAACTTATCTGCATGTGCTGATACCTGAGTTCAAAAAATCCCTGCACAGGAAGACAGCTACATGCATAAGTTGTCACAAGGTAAGCTGGGAAGTAGATTTATTGCATTTTTACTACTCTCTAACAGTAGTCTGAGTGCTTGCTTTCACTTTGCAGCAAAATTGAGACAGCTTACCCCTCACTGAAGAAGAAAGCTACCTACTTTTACCATGGCAGAAGAACAGGCAGTTATTACAGAGCGGCTGATATCATAAATTCAAACTATAACTTACACCTCATTAACCTGTTCAAAGACTGGGAGTCCTGTATGATAAGCACTGTACAAACACCCAGGGATAAATATTGTTTGTCAGAAAGAACAAAGAAAACGAAGGATGAGTTCAGAAACGATGATCTGAATTGTAGAAATCAGATGACTTGCTCAAGGACATATGTAAAGACGTGAAGTCACAGACCTGGGACTTGAATATTTGTCTTTGAAATTCCAATCATAAGACCATCCTTTCTCACCTCAGTAGTACAAATCCTTTTCTGCAGAGTGTGTATTTAAGCTTTACCTATGTTCTTTCACTTCAGCATTGTTATAACTCACTGAAGTCACATCCCTACCTAAATCTGAAAAAAGAAATGTTGAATAAGAACACGTGCAGCATATCCACCAAAGGGTCACTGGGGCACACTTGTGGGATGTTATCTTGTCCTGCTGCACAAGGAGATCCAGGCAGCTTCTCAGCCAGGTCCCAAAGGGGCAACTTACCTAAGGGATTGCTTGGGAATAGGAAATATTTTGGCTACACATATTTGTTTAAAATGATAACTCTCACTTTCTCAGCTGCCAGCTGTAGTTGTGCATGCTGGAACAGTTAAACAGAACGTGTGCTTTTTGCTGTGGCTCTGAAACAGTGCTGCACTGAGAAGAAAGCTGGTCTCCCAGTGCTACACCCACAGACTCACCTTAGAGCTATAGAAGGTTACTCACAAGACCTCACGAGACATGCGCTTCTCCCTCTCCCCTCCCATGTCAGCAGCCAATGCTGATTTGGCCTCTCTGAGCCATCCTCCTGAGCAACAGAAGCAGCAGGGAGGAAGGCTTGCTTGTGCCTGCACCCTCCAGGAACCCTTTGCTGAGAGGAGTTCAGGACTTTCACCCCTAGGTCCTAACCGTTGCTCTCACTCTTACCGGCATGCACGTTTCCCTGATGTGCAGTTGGTTAGCGTTTTGGAGAGTCGTGCCAAAATAATTAGGAAACTACAGTAAGTTGTCAAAATGCAAATCAACTGAAATAAAATCATTCACACTGATCACTGATGCATTGCGTTTTGGGGGGTTATTTTTCTTCTGAGGAAGGACGGATGTTAAGCTGGGCATACGTATACAGCAAGGGGTATTGCTCTACGATGTATTGGGAAAACAATACTGTAAAATCCAAATAACTGCTCTTAAACCCTCTACATTAACAGATTATTTTTATAACAGTGATCTGCGATACATTTATGTTGCGTCATAGACTATGAAAGTGATTGTACAGATTTCTTCTCCTTTTCCTGTGTCATATTATTCTTGTGGCTTCCTTGATTTAGAGATGAATTTAGGCTTTCCAAAATTACAGTAAAAAGTCATCATTCTCCTTTTCTCCTTTTCTGCTTAGTGTGTTTATACAGGACTCTTGTTAACAGCCTCTATTTTTATTGAAAACTTGCATCAAAGAATAATTCCAGGCACATATTGGACGTTCAATAACAACGTCGTATTGCAATCACAAAGCAAATCAGCATCCCCTTGTAATTAAAGTAATAACGCAGCACTGCCTCTTGCTAGTGCCTAATGCCTACCTCTTTTGCTCATTTTTTCCCTTCAGTTACCACAGTGAACAGCTGCGGTCATATATGTGATATACCTGGCAGCTTCAAATGTCCAGATGCCAAGCTTATCATTCCAGTATTGGCATTCATTTATGAATTTAGCTTTATTTGAAGTAGGGATCTTTCCTGGGAAAAAAGTTCCAAGTGACAATTGTCAGAGAGGGGCGATGCTTAGGAGGAATAATTAACCTCCTGTTTGAAATTTATTTTAAGTGGTCACAGGTATCATAATTAAAAGGGCTAAATAAAGTGAATTATGGGGCTAAAGGAATCCCTGCCTATTTGGAATTCATTAATGAAGGCTTTAATAGTTAATGTTGAACATTTAGGTAAATCTTCAAATAGAGTTTTGCATACACTCCCTTGGCAAATAGTAAGGCCTCTGATCCCATCTCCACTGATGGTTAATAGACAGGAGTAGGTTAAAAGGTAATAAGATTTGCTTTTCTGGAGCACTCAATTCCATCTAAAAGTGCCAGAAGGTACCCTCATGACACCTTCACAAGACAGACTGTGTCATTTTCCCCCCAATTTGCTGCAAAATAAATTGAGGATCAAAGAGGTTAAACTACTTGTCCATGGATTCATACAAAGCCTGGGGCACAGCCAGGATTAGAATACAAACTTCTTCACTCCCACTCTGTATTTTGCCAGAAGACCATTCAACACTTGGTAAACAACAGACTTGTAACTCAGCCATGGAGATAATACTGCAGTAAAGTGGTTTGGTTTTTTTCCGTCTTGCAGTATGAGCAAGGAAGATCTTAAGCCAAAGAAATGACAGTATTTTACAAGGAAAGGATGTAAATCTTAAATGTTTCTGAAATTCTTCAGCTCTGAGACTATCAAGTACTGTTCATTTATAGATCACATAAAATTACGTGTACTGAAGAAATTATAAACTCCAAGGATAGAGTTCACATTGTTTAGGGTGACAATCAAAGCCTATGCCTGAATTATTGCAAAATTGAAACATTAAGTCTAAAAACTTCAGCATCTTTGCAGTATTTTTTTCTTCTGGCCTACCAGTCTGTGATATTTCCCTTTAAGAAGTCATAAGGTTTTTGTTAATTCACTTCTTTATTTAAATTATGTAAGGTCCCCTCTGTAGACTATTGATATTACGTCTCTCTCCTTGTCAACGTAGAGAGAGGTCATGCATATCATCTTACTTAAATGGCATTAGGAAATTGTTTTGTGTTTCTTTTTCTTTTTTAAATGTACCCCCAAAATCAATGTCAAGATCCAAGTCTACACAGCATGTACATAGTATGCTCCAGCTTTTGCAAACCACAATACAATCAAAACTTCCCTCTGAAAAGAAAAATCTCTAGTCTTCTTTTTCTTTAAAATGTCAACATTTTTTTGAAAAATGCGATGTCATGAAATGCATTGCACAAATTCAAATTGTCTCCTCATCATTTACTTGCGTGTTTTATCTGAATCACAATGAAAGCTAATCTGAAGTCTAATTCTGTACTGCTCTGTAGCTTTTTTAGGTCAATTCTGATGTCCCAGGATGGGAAAGCTCCCAGAAGAGGGAAGTTCTCTGAATTGCCTACATTACCTCCCACTGCAATCCTGGAGACTGTCAGGAGCATTTCTAGGGAAAATCAGACATAACTGATTACAATGTGCCATATATAGGTAGGTAAAGATTAAGGCAGGTCTATTGCTTTCTGTACATTACAAGAGAAACTGGTTTCCAGGCAGTCCCAAAACCAGTAAGATACAAATGGAAACAAAAGGTTGATTTCTGTTTAGCACTCATCTCTTACAAAAGCTTATATAAAGTGAAGAGTTTGGAAAGGGTGAGTCTGAGAGAAGACAATTTACAAACATCGCAAAAAATACTATTATTTGTAACTAAATAAATTACAGAGAAGTTCAAATCAGATGACTTCAAACACCCTGAAGGAACACGGACTAAACTAAAACATTTAGCTAGCAGTGGGTAGTACTGGTTTTAAAGATAAGTAAGAGAATTTACTGATTTTATGTTGCTTTGTGCTAAGAATCATAATGAGATGTTGAACTTTCCAGCAAGCCTTTTACATGTGAAACTCCACGGTATAAGAAAATACCTTACGTCATGGTTTGATGTGGAGGGGGGGTGGTTCTGGTGGCAGGAGAGGGGTTTTGCTCCCTGCGACCTCCCCGGTTTTGGAACCGGGTTAGGCTTAGTTCTGGCCACCAGATCAGACTGCCATCCCCCTCGGGGTTGAGCCAATAGGGCACCTCTGCGAATTGCCCTATTTAAGTCAGGACAAAGAAACTGGAAAAGGTGCTTTGCCCAGGATCAAGGAGAGAAGGGAGGAGGGCACTGCCCCCACTCCCTGGCTCCCGGCCGGGCAGCTGCCTGCATCGGGCCGGTGCCGCCCATGGAGAATGGTGGCGGCGGAGCCAGCTGGGGAACTCGGGGGCACCCCACTCCCGGGGTGCCCACTGGGCTGAGTTCACCTGGAGAGGATTGAGATCTGAGAGAAACAGCCGCATCGACAGCAGGTCAGTGAGGATGGAGCGGGAGGAGGTGTGCCGGAGCCGAGTTTCCCCTGCGGCTGATGGTGAGATAGCAGGCGGCCCCCCTGCAACCAGGACGGCCTCGGTGGAGCAGAGACCCACTCGCAGCCTGTGGGGAGAAGATGCCTGAGCCTGAGGATGGTCGTGTTGGGGTGCACGACAAGGCGGAGAGGCATCTGGAGTCTGCGTGACGACCCACGCCAGAGCGAGTGGCTACAGCTCCCTAAGTATCCGAGACTGTGGTAAAGCCCACACCGGAGCAATCTGTGGGGAAGGATTGTTTCCAGTGGACTGGACTCACGCTGGAGAAGTTTGTGGATTTTTCCTCGTGGGTAGGGGATCCATTGGAGCAGGGGAAAAGGGTGTAAGGACTCCTTCTCCTTTAAGAAAGAAGCAGCAGTAACAGCACGGAATGAACTGACCTGCACTCCCCCAGTCCCTGCCCCCTGTGCTGCTGGGGGGGAGGTAGAGCCGGGAGGAAAAGGAAAGGGGGGGGAAGGTGTTGGTTTTAAGATCTGGTTTTGTTTCTTTCTGTCCTCTCGAGTAATCGGTTTTGTTTCCCTTTGTCCTTCTAAGTAATCATTAACAAACTGTTTTGCTTTGAGAAAGCCCTGTCGGTTTTGCCCAGGACCATGGTTGGTGGGTGCTCCCTCTGTTCTTGTCTCAACCCTCAGTTCCTTTGTTTTTTTTTTCTCTCCTCTCTACTTTACTGGAGAAGGAGAGACTGTATGCGTTTTAGTTGCTGGATCAGCCTAAAACCATGACACCTTAAAATCTGAAGGTCCTAATAACTGTAAAACCAATTCAAGAAAGTATAAACAACAATTTAAGCAATTTGAATATACAAAAAATGTTTAAGAAAGTGAAGTGACTATTATATGTTTTCCTTTAAAGTGCAATTTAAACAACAGTTTTGTTTGCTGTCCAGTGCATTCCTTTCCTAGTGGTTATTGAGAGTTCCTCCAGCTGCATGCTATGAAGGTATGGCACTAACCCACAGTCTTAATCTAGACACATATTCCCAGACTTTCTGTTTCACTCACTTGTCATTTTAGGGCATGGAGTAACTCTAAAATCATGAAGTATAGTGGAGAGGAGATGTTCTTCAGGCAGATACTGACCTACTTAAGAGATCTCAATAACTTGCAAGCCTTCAGAATGAAAAGAAAGGCTTTAAAATAAACCTAAAAGGAGGGAGAAAGAATTAAAGGCATAAAATGCCATAAAACATGACAGAACTTTACGAAACAGATTATTTGCTTTGAAAATAGAAAGGATTTCTCTGAGATGTTCTTTTAAGCATTTAATATTATGCTTTGGGAGAACAAGTTGGTTAACATGGAGAAGTAGAGGACTAGTACAGAAGTTAGACAAAAAGTAAAGGGAGAAAATAGCTAAACATGGCTGAAGGAAGCTTACCAGTAAAGAATCAGTAGTGAGAGCTATCTAATGTTTTCTTTAGTGACCTCAGTACAAAAAGAAAGCTTGTTTTAATGTAATTTACTGATGCCATGAAATTGGGAAACGTCCCCAGTGCAAGAGAGGTTTGAAAGACCTGATGACTTTGGGAATTTGCGTAATAGCAAGGAGATAAAAACCCAATCATGAAAAGGGCAATGTAATGCACCTAGGGGCTAATATTAAGAACTTACAAGCTCAAAATATTAGAAAAGAAGATCTGTATCTACCAGTGACACCTGTGAACCATAGTGATCTACGTAAAAAGACAAATGTAATTCATATTTGTATCAAGTGAAGTATTTCAAGAAGGAGCCATGGCATTTGTGTGGCTTTACATGAGGTACTGCTGACCACTTTTGGAGAACTATACAGTATTTTAAGACCACTCATCAAAGAATAGGCGAAGAAAAAGGCTCTTGGAGTGATCAGAGAACCATGAGTCCTAGAACAAGAGTAAAACTGGGTTTGTTTTGGGTAATCTAATAAATCAGAGGCTAAAGGATATTGAATTACTATATAAATACACAGAAGGGAAAAAAACAGGGCAATAGATGGTCTACTTAAAATAAAGGGTGGCATTGGCACAAGAACAAATGGATAGAAATTGGTTATTGTTGGGGTTTAGGCCCAGACAGCAACTAAGTACTACACAGCCACTCAGTCACTCCTCCCTCACGGTGGGATGGGGAAGAGAAAATATAACAAAAGGCTCATGGGTTAAGGCAAGGACAGGGAGAGATCTTTCACCACTCACAGTCATAGGCAAAACAGAGACTCAGTTTGGGGAAAAAATCCAGTTAATTTGTTACCAATTACGTCAGAGAGGATAATGAGAAACAAAAACAAATAAAAACAAAACAAAAAAACCACACCACCTTTCCCTACCCCCTCCCTTCTTCTCAGGCTCAGCTTTGCTCCCAATTTCTCTACCTGCTCCCTCTCAGAGGCACAGGGGGATGGGGAATGGGGATTGCAGGTCAGTTTGTCACACATTGTTTCTGCTGCTCCGTCCTCTTCAGGGGAAGGACTCCTCACACTCTTCCCCTGTTCCAGTGGGGAGTCCCTTCCCGCAGGAGACAGTTCTTCATGAACTTCTACGATGTGAGTCCTTCCCATGGGCTGCAGTTCTTCACAAACTGTTCCAGCGTGAGTCCCTCTCACAGGATGCAATCCTTCAGGAGCAGACTACTCCAGTGCTGGCTTTCCACAGAGTCACAGTCTTCTTCAGGAGCAGCCACCTGATCTGTTGTGGAGCCCTCCACAGCTGCAGGTGGATCTCTGCTCCACTGTTAATTTCCAGCAGCATAGGATCCTTACCCGCAGAAGACATTCCTCCACAATCTTCTCTGACATGAGTCCTTCCCACAGGCCACAGCTCTTCACAAACTGTTCCAGCATGGGTCCCTTCCATGAGGTGCAGTCCTTCAGGAACAGATTGCTCCAAAGTGGGCTTCCCACAGAGTCACAGCCTTCTTTGGGCACAGCCACCTTTTCTGATGTGGGGTCCTCCATGGGCTGCAGGTGGATCTCTGCTCCACTCTTAATCTCCACGGGCTGCAGGACAGCCACCTGCCGTCTCATCATGGGCTGCGGGGGAATCTCAGCTCTGGCCCACGTCCTCTCCCTCCTTCTTCACTGACCTTAGTCTCTGCACAGTTGTTTCCCTCACATCCCACTCTTCTCTCCCCTGCAGCTCTGTCAGACCCAACTCGCCTGATGGCTCTGGCATCCCCGGCAGGAAACATTCTGCCCGGTTGGCGCTCCAGGAGCAGGGAGCTTCGGACTGCTCCAAGCCGTGCCACCACCCCAACTCCCCCACAGGTAAGGGATGGTGGCCCAGAACAAACAGCCACCTGCATGTTTCCCCTTTCTCGTCTGCAGGTCCTGCATGGAACAAGTGTTTTTTTTCTCCTTGCTTAAATATGTTACTCACAGAGATGCTGATGGGCTTGTCCTTGGCCAGAGGCAGGAGCAACTTGATGTCAGAGTAGCTTCTAGAAGCTCCTCACAGGGCCTATCCCTGTAGATCCTCCCCTGCCACTACCAAAATCCCACCACACAAACTCAATACACCATAAGTAATTCTATTGTGGGAATCAGAAGAAGGTTTCTAGTCATTAGGAGGAAGATATTCTGTGTAATACCTTTCCAGTAGACTTCTTCTTGCTTCCCCCACTCAATAAGTTTATGAGGGGGATTACGAAGAATGACTGCTCACAGGAGCTGAGATTTAGACCCAAAGATCCAGGAGCTTCCAGTCTAGGTTAAATGCCCATTCCTATCTTACTAAGTAAAGAAAATCTGCTGCACATGACATGTCATACCACGAAACAAAAAAAAATTTGAATCTCTGTCTTTGCTGGTTAATGGGTCAAACTGTGTGGTGGAGGAATTAAACAGAAAACAGAGATTTTGTAAAAGATAAAGATGCATAACTACAAATTGCTTTATTAAACTGCCACTCAATAAGAGGCATTACATGGAAGGGCAAATCTTGTGGCCTAACTTGTAAAAAAAATTCTAACAATGTAAAGTTCCTATATATCCCCTTTAAAGTTTACTGGAGAGCTGTGCCAGCCTGGGAAAGGATACTGTCTAAACCTTCAGACTATTATTTATTTATTTGTACTCAGATTTATGTCAAAGCAAGACAGGAAGAAACACCAAACTTTTTACTGTAATGAAGCTTGGCGTTTGACTTCCATTATAAACAATGTGAACTAAAAATGTCTGGAGGCACTATACCTTGTGCATCTGGCATTTATACAGCAGATTACCAGCACTCTCACTGACCTTGGTAGCTTTGCAGGGGACACACTGTATTTCCATTTAGCTGAGCTGATTTAAAAAATCTCTTGTCTGTGTGCATCCACATCAGGGTGAAGCTCAACCTGCCTCCATCATTGTGTCAAAGGGATTCATCTGAACTTCATCAAGCTTTCAGCAAAGCACATTTGCAAAGGTGCGAAATAGATGGCAAGTGTGTTTAAAAGTCCTCTGTTCTAAAACCCTCAAGCTCTTACACGTGCTTGTAGCCTACTGGGTCCAGTGCAAACAATTGTGGGAGTTATTTGTTACCTGCACTCCAGAGCCTACCAGATCAGAGGATGTAAACGTTAAGGGTCAAGCTTTCCCTAGGCCCTTCTGCAATTGTGAGGAATAGCTGGACAGAAGAAGTTTTCAGTCTACTTACATGTTCCGTGTAAAAATTTTCTCTACCACTTCAAAGAAATAAAGTTTGAAAAGTAGGGCGCTGCCATCAGACTTGCTGGATGGTAATGAAAGGCCAACTGACATGAAAGGTTCAGGGGAACAGATGTAGCACTCAAAAGCAAACAGAGACTGCCTTCACTTTCTTTTCTCATCGTCCCACTGTGCCTTTAGAAACCAAGTCTCCAAAATATCCCAGCAGACTAAGCATCTGGGCCATCCGATCTCAGAAATACTTTAAAACCAGAGTCTGACTGTTGCGGCACTGCTCTGCTTCACTTGGAGTTATAATAGTGGTAGCTTAGCAATATTCCTAGTCTCAATTTCCCTTACTGTTAAGTTCCACTTATAAGAAGACTCTAAATAATAAAAATCAAAAAAAGTTCTGGCGATCTATTTTGTGTGTGTTGACTTCCATCACAGTTTTCATTATAATGGAAACTTAGTGGGTGCTTAAAATCCAAACCTTTTGGATTTTCTGAGAAATAAAAGACAAGATCATGAATACTGTCTTAAATATGATTAATTTATTTCAGACCAATATATATCATTACATATAGACATATTAATATGTATGTACACCATTATATGTATACTAATTTTCAAAAGCCTCTTAAAAGATCTATTTCATCACACAGTAAAATTAATATCTATCAAAATGTGTTATTTAGACATAACAGAGTCTACAGCACTTCTTTTCGATGTAGCACTGTGCTGGTTTAGGCTGGGAGAGTTAATTTTCTTCAGAGCAGCTACTATGGGGCTGTGTTTTGAATTTGTGCTGAAAACAGAGTTGATAACACAGGGGTATTTTCGTTATTGCTGAGCAGTGCTTACACAGAGTCAGGGCCTCTTCTGCTCCTCACCCCACCCCACCGGCGAGGAGGCTGAGGGTGCACAAGAAGTTGGAAGGGGACACAGGTGGGACAGCTGATTCCAGCTGACCAATGGTTTATTCCATATCATATGACGTCATGCTCAGCAATATAAAAGCTGGGGGAAGAAGAAGAAAGTGGGGGATGTTAGGAGTAATGGCATTTGTCTTCCCACGTCACTGTTACGTATGATGGAGCCCTGCTTTCCTGAAGATGGCTGAACCGCTGCCTGCTAATGGGAAGTGGTGAATTAATTCCTTGTTTTGCTTTGCTTGTATGAGGCTTTTGCTTTCCCTATTAAACTATCTTTATCTCAACCCACAATTTTCTCACTTTTACTCTTCCAATTCTCCCCTCTATTCTGCCATGGGGTGAGTGAGTGAGTGACTGCGTGGTGCTTAGTTGCTAGCTGGGGTTAAACCATGAGAAGCATTTACTATTCTAAAAACAGATCTGGTAATTGAACATACTGAGTTTCTGAAGAGCTTTATTTCATGAACTTACTGAATAAAAGAGTCTTTCTACAGAAAAGAAGATGCTTTTCTTTCATTGAATAATGCAGTAGCCCAAAGAGCATGTTAAGTCAGATATAGCAGTCTAAAATGTTTCTAAGAATTACTAAAAAAATTATATATACACACTTTGAAGTAACAGTCTAACTGAAGAACATACACATTTTCTGAGAAGTGTTTACCAAATAATGACTTATGTTTTCTATATGCTTTTTTCAAAATTTTTCTTAGTTTTCTTATCAGAAGCAAAAATAACCAAAACAACCATGCAGTAGCTTTGTTCTTGCAACAGAAAAAGATGAACTAACCCCTCCTCCAACACAGCAATCTTAACAAGAAAAAAAAAAAGAGAGAATGTTGGCTTTGCATTTGCAACATCATTTTCAGTAGTCAAAAACATTGATCAAAATATTCCCTAAAACTAATTAACCAATTGTAATCAATAGTAGCCTCGGTATCTCACTCATTTAAGCAGGTTTCGTTCATTTGACATGTTTAATTTTGGCTGTCAAGCACAGAATGAGATTTCTAGGCATTTAATTACCTGAAATTATGAGTATCTTCCTGATAGAGAATGGCGCGGTCAGGCTTAGATAGTCGGGGCAGAACTCTTGGCATTTGTTCCAGTCTTCATGTTGCTGATGTGCAACAAGGCTGACCCACTTGCTTCAATTCTCAGTTCTCAGCGCTTCTCAAAAGTGTCGTTGAGGAAAGAAGTGTAGGGACAAAATAGGGATAGGAAAAGGCAGAATGGCATGTGCAGTGCTCTACTGGATCCTTGATTATGAGTAGCATGTGCAGCAATGTAAGCTAAAGTATCCTAAAAATAATCTTAAATTATGCTACAAATTTTCTTGACTGGACAAGCATTGTAAAGACATAGGGAAATGGCTGAGAGGCACCCTCTCCCTCGGCATTTCTCCAGGTACTTTGAAAGAATGAATTCTCTACTGACACAAGTATAAGCATTCAAAATACTGAATTTCCCATATACTAAAAGCATGAAACAATAAATGTCTGGGTTTTAAAATTCTTTACTATTTAATGGCAACTAGTGTAGGGTTATTTGAAACAAATGTATATTTCAGGTCTCCCTTTGGAGTAATATTTTCTGCTAGCTTAACAGGTCAAATAGTCTTCTATTTCTCTGCTAGAACCTGGCCTGCCATACTTATTGACATGAAGGGATTAGAGACTGGGGAAGGCGAAACTGTAGAATACAGTAATGGCAATTAGCATGTATATTAACATTTAAAGAGTGTTATGTGCCTACATAAGAAATAAGGCATAGTTTGCTGCATTGGTGCTATTTCTATACTGCAACAACTCCTTCAGGTCACACAGCGAGGCAGTATCTCATCTAAAATGCAAGAAGGAACAAGGAGACATTGTTTCCATCTATCTTGTTGTTTCAAATATGATCTTAGTTCTTCGAAGTAAGTTTATACGCTTTCATTTATCTCCCCAACATATGAAATTTCAAGAGATGCCAATTTATTTTTCATACATATTTTTCAGTGTACTCATTCTGAGTGCTGGTTTTCATGTTTTTGCAAGTTCAGAGTGCCTGTCACACACAACTTGAGATATAATTAATCACACCAGAGTAGAATTATATGTTTAACACTTTGCCTGTATTTTGAAAAAAATCAAACTCTCCAGAGGCTGCTCCATTTTCAGTGTAGTAATGTATATAAGGAACTTTCCATCAGCAGACATGATTGGCTTCAGAACACAGAAAAAAAAACACAGACTTGGTTACACTAATGACATAGAGTAACGCGCTTTAAAGAAGTTTTTGATGGGGAAAAAAAAAGTGAGTGAATGAGTTTTTGCTAAAATCTCTTCGTGGTTAAGCTATGTTTTAATTCACTGTGACTTACAATATACATTCACAGTAGGAAAATAAAAGAAAGACTAATTAATGTTATGGGGAAAAAATCAGCAACTGAAACCCTTGGAGATTATTTGTTTCTTCTGCAGAAAATCCAAGCATCAGCTACTGCTCAGAGGAAGTCCTGCAGCAAATCAGGGTGAAAATACCCTTCAGTTCTCTGCCATAGCAGGCGCTCTGCATGGGATTCAAATGTAGATTTCTATATCTGAGTGAGGCTTCCTTTTTAGTCCCTGCAGAGAAATAGGCATTTCTATGCTGAAATTTCTCTCATTTTGAATGAAATATCTACATTTCATCAGATGAATCCTACAATAAAAATGCCCATCTCTCTCCTCACTACTGCTCTCTCCCAGAGTTAAAGGTGACCAGCTCAGATACAGATGTTCTTGTTGTGTTTCTGACCTTCAGGTGACAAGAATCCCATCCTAACTACCACCTCAGCTTTAGTGACTAACTATATCTGCAGATGCTTATAATTCCCTCTTACCCAAATAGTCATCCAGCCATATTTCCATTGAGCAGCTGTGCACAAAAAACACTCTCTGTGATGACCACCTTATTGCAGTCTCAGGTTGCATTGTCAGATAAATTCTGTAAGACTCAACAAGTCTGTAGGGAGGAGACTGGATAATGGCACATTATTTCCGGTACAGTGAATAAGAGCACTGACAAGTTGAGGTCATAAGGAAAAACAAAGAGGGGAATTCAGTAAAAAGTATAAAACCACATCTAAAACAAAGCTGAAAAAGACCGCTTCTGGTAGGTCCATAGCAAATGACAGAAAATTATGTTGTAAGGTGAAAAACTATAAATAATTTTGATGATTGTTATAAACCACAGTCCTTCTCCTTTGTACTCTGAGCAGAAGTCATCACAAGGCTGACTTGTACAACCCTTCCAAGGGTGCCCTGAGCTTTCACTCCTCACTATTTCTCTATAGCCATTAAGTACGCTGCTCATATTCTTCTTTGAACTCTGTGTTCAAGCTGATGCTCCTTGGCCTTTTTTTTAATTAGTTTTCACATACTTCACTCAATCCTCTTCCTCTCTCATTCATCCCAGAAACTGATAAAAACGATAAATTGGCCTTTTTCTTTGACTCAAAAGTGAGAACTTCCTAATATCGCTGATGCAGCCGCCTCTCTTCTCTCCTGCTTTCAGTTCCACCTGTGCTGTGGACACTAATTGAGAGGGAAGAGCACAGCTGTTCATTAAAACACAATGTGTTGCAGCAGCTTAGTCTCCTAAAGGAGTCATTCTTTCAATCTGTTTCAATATGTATTCCTCTGTGTGTGTGTGTGTATATATATACATAAAAGAAGGGGGGGAAAAAAAAAAGAAAAATAAGAGCACAAGTCTAAGTGTATTAAATTCTGCTAGGGAAAGGATATTAATTTATAAATTTCATCCAGTAATTTCTATCAAAATTACTCTGAAAAGTACTTTTCTACATAACAATGGTAGCTCAGAGAAAAATATGTATCAATAGCTGCAAGTAGTTATATATCTAGAAACAGCAGTTGAGGAGAATCAAAATCAAACATGAATGCATGCTGGGGCAAAAGCATGTTCTGGAGAGTGTCTCGCATTGGCAGAATCCAAAAGAAGAATAGAACATCAGAGGTCCCTCCAGCCCGGCATGATGTCTCCAGCAGCAACCCAAACCAGATGGCAAAGGGGGAGTAAAAACTAATAACCATTGTTTCTCCCAACTAAAGCCTTAGACTCCAACAGCTTTCAGCTCAGACCATTTCCTGAACCAGATAGGGTTTGTCTATTTAGTAACTCCCGGTGGATATTTCTTCCAATAATTTATCCAGTCTCTCTTGAACCCATGCATCCACTACATCTTTTGGTGAGGAGTTCCTCGGGTCTGCCATCTAAAACTTAGGTAATTCTAAATGCAGCAGTTGTGAAGTAAAATCAGGACAGACTAGTAAGACAAAACTAAGAGCCATCCATCTTTAATTCTTATAGCGTATACCTAGAACAAATATTGAGGATTTTCACAAACCTGTCGCACTTTTCTATACAGCCCATCTATTTATAAAATTTTTCTTTATTCTTCAGTAGTATTTAAGTTACTCAAAATCTCCTGCTACTCTCTCCAAATGGCTCCTTTACATTACTATTTCTGGTCATTCTGTAAGGCTTTGCCTCTTTTTATATAGACATAATTAATTTGATATTAAAGTCAATGTCGCTCACCCATGAATTTACAAGGCTGTCATTGCTCTGATGCTTCCTAGTTTGTTTGCCTGGTTTTACCAAAACATTGTAGGTGGAGCTTTAATTTTTGCTGACTCATCGCAGTAAACTACTAGCCTTGTCCTGTCTCTAGAATTTTCAGTGAAGAGCATTTCTTTTTCTTTGAAGAGAAACGAAATTGTGTTTTAACAATGTGTAAGCTGCAAGAGGGGCAACCTACCAAATCAAAGTTTTAGGACTTGAACTTTTCCTTTTTAGGTCAGCTTTGTAATTTGCTGTGATCCTTTTTCATTTTGAATCCCTTTACTTGTAAGAGAGTCTACAGCCTATAAATCACTCTTTAGAAATATCCACAGCAGTGTCTAACAAAAAAGTAGTAAGCTTTGTGTTTGAAACTTAAAAGGAAACATTTTCAGAAAGATACTATGGGAGCTAGTAGAAGAAATGATGAATCATTTTGAATCGTTTTTCTCAAGAAGAATAACTTAATATAAGATTCTTTGAAGATCAGTGGAAACATAATGCTCTGATTTCTTGAATAAGTTGTAAACTATCAACAGCTCTTGCCTTAATAAATATTATTTTTCCCCACGTGAAGTATTTTTTAAGTCTCAGATGCCTGTGTTTGAAGGACTAACAATATAGATAGTGTGAGAAAGAACACAGAGACAGCGTCTCTGCATCTTAATTATAGCAGCCATCTTCTTTCCAGCACCGAACCAAGCTACACTCTAAGCATGGGGAGATAAATGTGGGAGCGGTAAGCTTGACGTCTAATATCTGCTACTGAAGATTTGGGATTTGATTTAGTGCCTCTATTGGAAGGTTTGAAAAAAACAGGTCTTCCATCTTCTTTTAATAAATTCATTTTCAGACCTGCAATTTACCTTTTTGGCAGTTTTACGATTCAGAACAATGGGCCTTTTTTAGTTGTGTAATTTTTTTGGCTGTTTCCGTTTTCTCTCACATTTACAAGCAGAAAAGCAGTGTTCAGTAATTTGCAGAATAGGGAAACAAGAGACATTCATAGCTCCCTAGTTGGAAAAAACTTCACCATGATTCCTGATTGCAGAAAATGTTGGGGGACTATCTGACACTTTTTAATAGTGACAAACTGATACTTTCACATTACCAAGCCACATTATATTAACTCCATATACACCTGCTATATTGGAATTTCCAAAAAGTAACAAATTCTGAAGTGACATAATACAAATAGCTCCCAGCAGAAGGGAAAAGAGGTTTTCTGCAAGGAGGAAAAAAATCCTGCAGTAGTATGCCTTTGCTTTTATTTCCCAGTAATCTAAAAATAAAAAGACATCAGAGTGGGGAGAGGGGGGCAGGAGATGTTTAAGAGGACAGAGATAAGCTGTGGAGACTAGTGATCCTGATGAATCTGAGACACGATAAACTCAGGACACTAAGAGTTGGCCAAATTTGCGTAAGGCCACACACACTCCTCACCAACGGGTTGTATGATGACTCACTCCACGTGAAATAATATGGTGGCTGCTATGGGCAGACAAAGACAACAGGATTACATGTTCACCACCTCTTGGGGCACTTTCTGACCTCGTACCTGGAGGCTACTGGTGCATCAGTGTGACCTCCCAATTATGAGCGGAATTTTCAGTTGGCCTCCTCGTTGTTGCTCCCACCAGGTAACTATGAGTGCGTATGTGTGTGTGTGTATGACCTATGTGAGGAAACAAGTAAAGGTACTATGTGAACAGCTATCTGGTATTAATAACAGCTAGATTAACAACAAAAACTTAGTAGTTCTAATAAATCTTGGTTATGATCCGCCCCCTGACTCAAGAAGCTGTCAGAGAGAAAGGAGGCAACAAGAGCAGCCACCACTCCTCTGCGTATATGCCCTGCATCCTCTCTGGTGGTAGTTCTGAATAACACTGTGCTGGTTTTGGCTGGAGTAGAGTTAATTTTCTTCATAGTAGCTAGCAAGGGGCTGTGTTTTGGATTTGTGCTGGGAACAATACTGATACTACACTGATGTTTTTAGTTATTTATAAGCAGTCAGGGACTTTCAGCTTCTCATGCTCTACCAGATGAACAAAAAGTTGGGAAGGAGCATAGCCAGGACAACTGACCCCAACTCATCAATGGTATATTCCATACCATATGAAGTCACACTCAGTTTATAAAGCTGGGGAAAGAAGAAGAAAGGGAGAATGTTCGAAGTGATGATGTTTGTCTTCTCAAGTAACCCTTACATGTGATGGAGTCTTGCTTTCCTGGAGATGGCTGAACACCTGCCTGCCGATGGGAAGCAGTGAAGGAATTCCTTGTTTTGTTTTGCTTGCATGTGCAGCTTTTGCTTCACTTATTAAACTGTCTTTATCTCAACTCACGAGTTTTCTCACTTTTACTCTTCTGATTCTCTCCCCCATCCCACTGGGCAGGAGTGAGCAAGAGGCTGTGTGGTGCTCGTTGCCAGCTGGGGTTAAACCACAACAAACGCATGCACTATAGCTGAATCTTCTCAAATAATTGTACAATCCAACTCAGAAAATTATCAAAACTGACACAGCTGTTGAATGAAACACAGCAGTTTCTCTATTGCATGGACCTTTCACAAACCTGGATGTCTTGAGCACTTGTTTCAACCAGTGTTGAATTAAATAAATTTTACAATACGAAAGAGGAGGAAAATATCCTGTATTCCATATAGGTAAAGATAGCATCATGTAATCTGTCTTCTGTTGACCAAAAGAAAACAAAGAACTGCTGAGTTTGATGCAGTGATTCAGTTATGTCATATCACCATAAAACTGAAATAACATCAGAGTATATCAGCCCTGTTACATCTGCAACTCACAGCAGATATTCCATGCTCCAAGTTCCATTCGTTTCTAGGAAGCAGCTGCTGAGATTGTTTGGTCAGAAACCAACCCCAGCTCCACAGTCCTTTCATGCCTTTCTTGCACATAGACTTACACAGCATCCCAGGGTGTCAGCGCTCCCTGTACACTTACCAGTGCTGGCTTCAACCTCCCCTGTCATTAGTAGTGCACACAGGATGGTTAGGGTGTTAGGATGATAGGTGTTTATGGAGTTGTTTCTATATGGAAAATATCTTCCATGCATCAGGACCAGTAACAAGAAAAAGGTTGCTCATGGGTCAACATAAAGAATGTGTTGTTAGCTATAGCATGGCTTTATTTTCATTTAGATCCTTTTCTACAGATTGTGGAAGGAATCTTAGAATCATGCTGTGCTTAGCATTTATCTAAGAAATGAAATACCAGCAATATTCATGTAATAAAACATTTGTCTTCACTTTCTCCAGATTTCCACAACACTTAGTACTATGTTATTACAGAAAAAGCACAACTGCTTTTGTATTTCTATTAAATTCTGTGATTAACAGTAAGAGTCAGGATTGCATTCTTGTTCTTTTGATTCTTACAGTCAGCATCCCGTTCAGTAAATCAAAAAGTCCCACAAGTCATCTTTGCCCTTCCTTTTTTCGTATTTGTCTAAACCCACTAAGAATGGAAGAAGCACTTAGGTTTTCAAAGGAAAAAAAATTAAAAAAAGCAAACAACACCACAGAAACATCTCACTCCAAACAATATCATTAGGACAATTAAAGATCTAGCCTCCACTCAGTACGCATACATAACTCCGATTAACATTATCAGGAAATATAGACTCGCAGACTGGAGAATAGGTCCCTTAGCTCAGAAGAGAGTATTACTCTTGTATCTCAATGCGTCCTTTTAAAAAATGACCCTTAAGTTTATCCCACAGCAACTATTTTCCTTTTTACCGCATATTTGAAACTACTTTAGTTTGAAGTGCTGTCAGGAAACTAAAATCTTGTTATAAAATTCCCCACAGAACTTGAACCACATGTTTAAAGAATCACTTGATATTAATTGCAAGATATGTGGAAATAAATTCTGCGATACCCATGCGGAACATCTCACAGATGGCAAGGGGGCTATACCGATGGAACAGGGAACGGAGTCTGCCCAATTTATGTTCCTTAATGCAACACCATAGAGGATTATTTTTGGAGAGAAGAAAAAAGAAAGGAAGAGGAATTGGAAACTAGTTTGGTCCCCTTGTTTTCTTAAATATCAATATGACTAATGATCCACAGATTGTTTCCAGGTCTATATTCTGCAGTAACAATAACAAAATGGAAACATCCATATGCAGATATGGACTCCAGTAAAAAAACTCTCCTGACAATTACAGAGACTTACTTCTGTTCTAGTTTTCCACATTGCAGAAGGGAGGAAACCTATCTTAACAAGTCATTTACTGAAACAATCTCAAAACCTATTTCATTAACTGATGTTCCCCATATCAGCTGACAAGGAAAATATTCAAGGTTTTGCCTTCTCAGCTCTTTTGATGGGCAAAATATTACACCTCCCTCACAGATGTGCCATCATGCAGAGCTGCTTTCAAAGCAGTTTAAACAAGAAATGCTGGACTGGCAATTAAACTCAATCACTCTGCTTAGCTAATGCATCCTGAACAACAATCTCTTCTTTTTGCTAGTAGAATACAGATGTATTTCTAACTTACTGCATACACTTGAAGGCCATCAGGTCATTTCTACCTAGATACACCAGAGATGGTCCATTGATTTGATGCAAGGCACTGTAATTCACTTGTGTATATACAGTTCAATATATCTTGTATTCCTCTGTGTGAAGTCTGTTATCTCTTCACTGAAAAATAGATATGTTTAATCCTGGTAGAATGTGATTCTTCTGGGAAGTTTACTGAGAATGGAAAGTAACTGAATAATTGGTGTGTGGCCTAAGAAGGTTAGTGCTTTTAGTTATCTAAAAAAAAAAAAAAATCTACTGAGGTAAACTGAAGTCTTTTAGTTGGCTTCACAGACTTTCATGGCTAAAAGGAATCATTAAATCTTCTGTTCTGAACTCCTTCATATTAAATTCCATCCAGGTAGCTTTCCAGTGTGTTCACTAACTTGTTTTTGGCTAAAGCGTATCTTTCAAAAAGGTATCCAACCTTGATTTTAAGACCTTAGCAGTTGAAAGACTGGTCACATCAATACATGTGTTTTTCCAGAGATTCAAATCTGTGAGAAAATATCATTTGAAAACTTATGTTTTTCAAGCATTTTAATTTGCTTGATTTATGTTCTAGAGATTGGCTGTTGTCCTTCTTGTCACTGATAAGTTTCAGTCTCTTACCACCCACCATTTCCTCAGAAACTTGTTCATGGAAAGAAGTAATCTCTCAGTTCCCCTTTTTACAAACAAAACAGATTTGACTGTCTTCTTAAATCTTCATCTGGTTCTAGTTACTTAGAAGCTACCTTGAACTAGTTTCTCTAAATTTATCTGTCTGTATGAGACAAAAATATCTCATTCTTTTTCTTCCACAGTTTTTGACATAGATTTAGGAAAAAAATAATAAGAGTGGTTTGCAGCTAAGTCTGATTTAGCTGCATTCAGATGTAGAATTACCTAAGTGTACCCTAAATATGAGTCCCTATTTCCTTATCTATATTTCTAAAATTTGTTTTATCCTTTTACTATAGCATCACACTGGATAGTTTCTTGTCTGCTATAACCACTTCTTGGAGGCATTGCTTCCTGGAGTTACAGCCCCTCGTTATGTAATAACAGTTATATACTTCAATTTTAGATTTGTAACTTAGACCTATGAAAATATGATTCTAAATTATGCTATTACTGTGCATTTCAGGCATTTTCTACTGATCTTCAGCTGTCTCTCTTTCATTTACTAATGAACTTCTGTACTGGTTGCTAGCATGGCACTAATACTTACAGCTAGCTCCTTTTAACTGCACAAAGTTAAACAGAAAATAAAGGCTAGTGACTGGCGTGGGTGAGTTTCAAGCTAGCGAGCTTGTACATTTGACTGAAAAGAGTAGGAAGCACTGCAATAGAAGATATATTACATCATTCTCAAATGCAACTGTGCCAGCAACAGCAGCTGGGAAGAGTATGGGGTTCTAATTACAGAATGCATCAATCTATGTGAACAGAAGCAAATCTCCTTCCTAAGTTTCAGAGTTGCAGCTTGCTTGGAGAGGCATAATGAGTTAGGATTAAATGTTCACTTACAATAGGATGACATTATAGGATGTAAGCAGATGTTTCATGTAAAAGCTCTAATCATATATATTTCAGTGCACTAAAACTTAGAACTTCTAAATTAAGTCTTTATTAACCTAACTGTAAGTGTAAGGATCCCTGTCTTTATTTTGGGATGCAGAATCAGTGACTGGAAGAATGTTCTCTGTTAAGTAAGATTATAAACCAGCTAGAAACATCTTAAAAGAAATACTGGGAGAGGGTTTCCACACAAGAATGAGAGAATGAATGTTGACTATGAACAGAAATAGTGAAATTACAATGCAAAAAATCGAAGCTTGCCAGATGATAGTGAGAGGTAAGCATGATATAGCATTATTTCTCCCATCAAAACACTAAGCCCCAAAGACCCAAAATTAACGTAGCACTGTTCTAGTCCCTTCAGTTAGGAAATCCATGTTACTAACAATGCAACTGTAGTTCTAAGAGGTTAATGAAATTGTATTAAATAAATCTGACCACAAAGCACAAACATTATAGTCCAAGAGTTTGGTTCAACCACATCTCCATTTTGTTTGCTTTTTACTCCTATTACTCTGACTTCAAGACTGCTGCTGGATTAGAAAAAATTTTTTTAAAAATTCCTACTTTATAAGGAAGTTTATTCAACAACAAAGAACCTATTGAAAACCCCTTTAAAGGGTGTATAAAAATCAGTAATAGAGGTTATGTGGACCTCCTCTGCATCTTCTGTACCATGAATATACTGATGCCCTTGTCCTCCCCTCTGTTGCTTAAAACCCTACACCAAAACACATTACTGCCCAGTTGTTTGGAAGTCTAAGCAGAGTCTTAATAAATTGTGGCAAGAGAACTATTTAGAGACAGAAGACTAGATACTTAAGTCCAGCTTCTGGTTGGCAAATCTGAGGGATGCTTACATCAGAAAATCATTAGAGCCAATGCATCTGAGCTTCCGCTGATCTCCAGGCATCACATCTTCCATGAGCATCCTCTCATAGTGGGACACACTGCTACAGTACACCAGCTTGACTCTGCTGTAAAGTACTCACTGATACATGAGAAGATTAGGACTGCCTGGCACTAAGACTGGACTTCAGAATCAGACAGCTATAACCAGACACTGACAAAACCTCCCTCTCCCGTACCAACAAAAGATCTAGTACAAGACTATTGACAGCATCATTTGCTTGTAAAAACATTGTTTGGATTGTCAATTCAGTTGATACTAAAAGAAGAGAAAAATACAAGGACTAGGAAGCCAAAGCAATTCCTTTTCTCCTGTTTTATGGAAAGGAACAAAAGGAGATCTGAGAAATTTTTGATATTCCTAGTTATTCCTTATAGACTAGATATATATGAGCAGAAAACAATATATTGCTTAATAAGGTTTTTTTGTTTACCAAAAATAGAGAGAATCATGAACCTACAAAATTCAAAATGACAAATGAAGCTTTTAAAATATTTTTAACGGAACTCCTTAGATAAATTTTATGGTAAACTCCATAGTGTTGTAGAGAGGCATCTTTCAAAATAGGAGAAATGCAGATAAATAATAAGCACTCTAAATAGCTACTACTTTCTTCAGCAGTTACAGTGCTTCAGAACAGAGTTTTACTTCTGCATTCCTCTTCTAGTAAGCAAGCAGTCCATAGACTCATCTCTACGAATGATATACCCTGTACACCATTCATATCAATAAAGAGGTTTTTTAAAAGTGGGGGTACCAGGGAGCTCTGCAAAGGAGGATAAGCAGGAGCCAAGGGTGACTCCAGGACAGACCGTGGACTACCAAGCAGGCAGGCAGGACAGGGTGGTCACAGCACTGGATCCCATCAACAGTCCAGGGAAAATGAGATGAACGTGAGACAATGAGTCAGGTCCAAGGTCCAGTTAACTCAGGAAATTCAGCCAACATCTGCTGGGGACAAGACATAGATGCATCTAAAACACAGCTCACCAATAACTGCAGGCTAACCTGAAATGGGACACCCAAGCCCATGCATAAAGCGTGGGTGAGGGTCTCATGTGAGGCTGGTCAGAGTCACTACGGCCTCAGAGCTATCTGTGCCCTCAGGGCCTTGACACAGACATCCTATTCTTTTTCTTTTTTTTTTATGCAAAGAACACTTCTTCTGGGATGTGCTTACAGTGTAATTACTTTTCTTATATTTTGACAGACATGTACAGCTGTGCTCTTCAAGTACTTAAAATTCTTATTAACATGAGTTTATTCATTTCAGTAAGAGCAATACACAATGCCTATTCATACATAAGTATGAAATTGGGTCATATGAGTTCAGTGACAGTGGTTTATTTGTGCCTCATAGCTTCCTTCGCAAAATTAGCCAGACAATATAAAGAAAAATTCTGCTAGTGATCTCCTAGGATCTATGTACAGAAAGAGGTGGGTTTGTCCAGCCACCCACTGCTGCAACGGCTGAATGGCTGAGCCACACAATCTCCAGGAACCACAAAAAGTCCAGCTCGCTCTGAGGGCTCCTCTCTCCCTGCGTGCCATTTGTATGCACCCACCTGCTTCCAGCAGCATGGCTCCATCCCTACCAGCACTTCCCAAGCACACTATGTTATTTTCATTGCTATGGCATGGAGAGCTTGAATTTAGCACCGACATTACTTTTATTTAAACACTGCACAATTCAAGCAGCAAAAGCTTGGCTTTGACTGCAGACCGGAGTCTCAGGCTTTGAAAATAGAAGCCAAACTTTGTTCTCTATAGCTGCAACCCACTTCTTTGCTGAAAAATAGCAACTACTCCATGCAGAGCCTGTGCAGAAGTTGCGCAGCTTCACAAGAATAGATTTTTATTGTGAAGTTCCTGCACAGAGAAAATCTTACTATTACTGAGGTACTGAATAAACATGGTGACACAGAGCAAGGACAATTAACTAAATTTAGTGCACAGATTCAAATCCCTTCACATTACATTGCCGATTATGTCTATTTTAGGAACATAGTCGCCACCAGAGAAAGACATTTCCACAAATAAATTAGAACACTAGTGGCCTGGGGGTACTGTATTTTTCCTACTGTCCATACACAAAGTCTAAGCAACTCTCCTGATTGAAGTGATCCTTGCCAGGTGATTTCATCCAAGCCTAGAATAGTAACTGATAGAAATAGCACTTCTGCAAATCTTTCTTCTTTTCCACCCATGTGTGCTTGAGTTTAGAATAAGATCATCCTTTTTTTTTCAATTGGATGAGAGTACAAAGATTATTCTTTTCTGCATGTAGGCAGTTCAGGAGTTTGTCTTCTGACCAACACAGATTTCTGTATGCCTGGAAATGGGACTGGGAGGAGATATGACTCGTGGGATAGGCATGGTTTTGTTAGCCTAGTTCTGCTGTGAATCCAAGAGTTTGAAGGGATCTGAGTTGGTTTTGATTTATTCTTCATTTTATATTCTCTCCACAAGGGAGTACCAAAATTCATAATATTGCCCTGAATAAAATTCTATTTTTAATTTTCCTCCTAGATGTGTAGTGTATCTAACAAACACTACTATTCTTCGTTCTCTCTCTTAATCACTTAGCCCTTTTTGAGACTTTTTTCCTATTTTGTTTCACAGCCATGTCCACCTTCCTTTGATGTCTTCTGCTCTATGGCCACCCTTCTGGAAGAACACTTTTTCCCCTCACTCATCCATCTATTCTTATATTTCCATCTTATCTCAGCAACCTGAATATGTCTCTTGTTTCATGTTTGTTTTGACATGCTTGCTTTTTAATTTTATATCTAAGTGTTATTTATCTCACTGGATGTCTTTAAGGATTCAGTTGACACAGAGAAAGCAGAAGTTTCATTATACTGAATTTTTAATACTACTTGTGGCTTACTTACATCAGACCAGTGCCTTTTAAACCAGTTATTCCAATAACTCTCAAGAAAGTTTGCTGTTTCCCTGAAGAACTGATTCTATCATCTTGACAATACTATAAATGTACTGCCTGGTTGCTCAGTCAACATCTCCATTAGAAATATTATTCTTCTTATAACTCAACCATTTCAAATTTTAATTGGACAAAAAGCTAGCCTACAAGTACTGGTTCACTTACATTGTTTTGTTCAAATCTGAAAAGGAAAAACAAGGACCTTTTAAAGAGCTCTTACTATACTGAATCCAAGTGAAAGACTGTCATGGTAATGGCTAGACAAAAGCTATTGCCTGCCCTGTCTTCCTTTCCCATTCCAAGGTAATATAACTGCACATAACAAGTGCTGTTCTGATACTTCATCTTTAATTTAGACTTCCCTAGAATTTGTCAGCTTAAGCCAGAGACTTAACACTGTTTTTATGCAGCTTTTTTGTACTTAACGACAGACAATCCATTCTGCTGTGGAGCAGTAAACAAGCTCACTGCAAGATGCCAATTGGGAATCACAATGGGAAATAACTGATCTCCTGTGTGATATTAGCTAAAATGCTGTGTCCTACAGCCAACCTTGAGACTTGGTAAAACATTGTTTTTTGAGAGATTAACTCACACTTAATACAAACCGCAGCAAACCCCACACATTATCAGATAAAGAGGGTCATTTTTTAAACAATTTTAGTTTACTGAGAGGCGATTAAAGCTAGTAACTGTATATATCTGTCAAGAGATGCCTGTGTGGTTATGGTTCACGTGTGCATGTGCACGTGTGTATATGAAGTTAAAAATAACTTTAAATCTGATCTCCGCTATTTTGTTGCCACTGATACTGGCACATTAGTGAGGTACTGTTGATTAATTTAGACACATAAGAAAATGTGAAGGATCACAGTTATCTGTTTTGTCAGGTGGCTATGAGCTGCTGTAGTTCACACCAGGACAAAAGAGCTGTATATCTGAAATAACTGGCAAAGAGAAGAGGTTGAGTTTCTGACCATTTTTGTTTAGAAAAATAGTCCAAAGCAGTTAAAATGTACTGGTGAAGTTTGCAAGCAACCTTACTGAAATATTTTCATTACACAACAGTAAGTTTGAAGGAAAGAAAATTTAGGGAAAGTCATCTCTTTATATCCATCAAATACTTGCCACCTCTCCGAAAAAACCCTGAGATCATATAAAATACTCAGATCCAAGTCTGACTGGGATTCCTGTTTTCTTTGGTGGTGAAAAGGTATAGCAAAGAGAACTTATTTTAAACTTAACAGCTAACAAACTAAGGATAATGCATCATCCTTAAGTTATTTTTAGCTTATTCAGGTCATGGAGAAGGTAAAACAAAATGTGACGAAGGGAAAATTATATAAAAGGAAACCATGACTCAGGATGCCTGAAAAATACCTATCTTCATTTAAACAGATTAGTTGGGGCCACGTGATTCAAAATTCATTAATTGCTCTTCTGTAAGCAGGCAAGGAAAAGACTTGTTATTCTTAGTTTTTTCATCTCAAAGTAATCCTGAATGTTGCTGCACAAAGCATAGTTACAGTCCATGTGAAAGGATACTGTAAGGGAAATCAAGGAACTCCAATAGCGGGGAAACAAGAATTAGCAGCATTAGTGGTCCAGGTGTCTCACGACGTCCTGTTTCATACAATCAGGAGGCTGTAACTGGAGACGTATCAGCTCACGTCAATCAGCGTTATTCCCTTTTCTTTTGCCACCCACTGGCCGAGAATTCCTGACTTGTACTGTTCAAGTTGCTCTGCCACCTGTCAGTGTTACCTTGATAAGTACCTTGTCTTTCCCAGTTAAAATGCATAGTAGGTCATGGCTATCAAAAGCATTCCTCTTTTTTGTAAATGATCAGAGCACACATTATATCCTGGGGTTCTCAAAAAACCCCTATAAATATGTCCAACTGTTCCCCAGCTCAGGTGATGCTTAAAGTTTCACAGTATGGGCTTCAGATATTGCTGCTGTTAAATGCTTTTCTTTGACTTGGAAACTTTTATCAGAGAAAGCTATTATCTGCCTTACCTCCTGGACAACACCATAAAGCTGAAGATTCTTTGCTGCTATTTCTACAGAGTACTTGCTATGTTTTAGTCACTCATTTTTCCCTTTGTATGTACAGATAGGTATACATATACGAAGAAAAGTTCCCCATTTCATTCTGCAAATGGAAAATTAAGAAGAGCAATTATCTCCATTTCTTATTTAATTGCACTTGCAGGCATAGAGCCCTTTCTAAATAGCATATAAGCAAAATATGCTATTTCAGCACTCATAACATGCATCCCCAAAACTCACTGGTACTTGAGGGGACAAAAATGATAGAAAAAGTAATATTTCCATATGACAAATTCATGTGAAATATTGACTCTTCTACTCCAGTTACTTTAGAGGCTACCAGCACCATAGGTTTCAGGGTAGGTGGAGCAGCAGTATCTGTGTAGGGGGCAGTACTAGCTCCACATACCTGGAGAAGGGAACAGGCAGCATCAACACAGACAAGGAAGTCAGCATGCAGTGGAAAATCTTTCTTCTCTTTTGGGGTGATGCTAGAGCCATGGAAAAGCAGCACCTGCTCCTAGAAATGGTTTCACTAAGAAGTGCGTCACGCTGGAGCTTCATGGTAATTGTGCAACTCGGGGCTCAGATGTGTTACCAGGAGAGCTTAAAATGCAGTAGTGTTGACAGATTGTGATAGACTTATATTTTCTCTGTTTAGTGTCAGACATGACTCCCTGTGTTGTAATGTGGGTAAATATATAAAAATCATATTTCTGGCGTCATACAGTTTTGTCAGGCTGTACACATAGACATGGTAGGCAAGTAGGACAGTTTGCCCCAAGGCCCATCACTTGGAATGGTTAGAGAGTCAAAACATTTACAGTAGAATATGTCATCATATTGATAAGAGACATACAGAGAGCATATATTTGTGAATATAGTGGAGAGAGTCAAAACTTCTGGCCTTGGTCTCTTTGATCCTTTGTATGTAATTACTGTCATAGGAAGGTCTCAGCCAGGCACAAACATCTCCTCAAACTAAAGTCTCTTGAAAGAAGACTGTGTGGCTAGGTCTTATTTAAAACAAAACAAAACCAAACCAAACCTCACAACTGACTCCCTCCAAAATAAAAAAAAAAATCATACTTTTTTTTTATGTGTTACATATCTCTAAAGGCATAGCAAGGAAAGACTACCTAATTTCCATCATCTCACTTCATCAGGAGGTAAGAGTGAATTCTTTAACCTCTCCTGCATCACCTATGCTGAAAAAAAAAAAGTATGCTTCAGAAGAAGCAGCCTAAGTAGTTTATACTCTATGTCCCTAATTTCTGAGAATGTTAACAGTGAAGCCTAAAGCGACTTGGATCTTATTATAAACATGTTTAAAGCTAATCCGGGGCCCTAAGTGCAGCCCAGTGGGAATTCTTTGAAATAGGAAATTCTTGGACAGAAATGCAGACTTCCATTGTTCAATTCAAGAAGTGTAGCAAAATGAGATCAAATAGTAAGCACTGTGTTATTGACCTTCCTGTAGTTTCTCTGTGTAAGCATTAAGTAGCGCAGCATAGCTGATAAAATTTGTACACATCGTACAGCTTTCCAATACCAATATGATTTTTTTCTCTCAGATAAAGCTAGAATCACCATGTAAAAGGTCACGTCCACCTTACATTTGAACATATCTGTAAATGTTTGCCTTTGTTTATGTGTGCTAGGTGAGGATTTTTGTTTGTGTTTTTCTCTTTGTTGACTACAAGTCATATATTACATAGAGAAGCTGGCTAAATTCCATCTGATACCCAGTCCGACTTTGGTTTGCTGCTGTTATCTGATTCAAAGAATTATCTAACCCATATGTTACTTCAGCATTGGGCTTTCCTGGCAAATATGCTAAAACATGTAATTTTTCTGAATTCTTGGATGTGTATATGAAATACTTTGTACTTGTTTCTCCTCATTAGCACCCCAAGCTGATTTCTCTTGAACTATTAAATAAAACGACACTAAAAAGCAGAACGACAAAGCCACGTTTGTCATCCTCAGCAGCAAGAGGTGTTGTTTCTTCCATGCAATAACACATAGAAGTTCTTATCAGGGAACAAACCAACAATCAAGTGCCAAGAGCTGAAGCATAAAAAATAAAAGCCTCCTACATTTTAAGCAGAGTGGATAGAAGAAAAATACAAAAAATAAGACAGAGGAAAAATCCCAGAAAGGAGAGAAGTCGGGGCAACGGGCACATCTGATATGATCAGCAGCAGCCGTAGTACACTAGTTATCTAACCAAATGTGTTCCACTGGAATCCCAAATCATTAGATGAGCAAATATTTTGCCTTTAGAAAAACTCTGACTGATCTGATAACAGGCACATGGCCCGGCATAATTGTCTCATGCCTCATGCTTTAATCCTGGCTTGTTTCACTGCGTAGCTCGGGACGAATCACTTTTCACCCCTCACCATCTTCTAAGTGTGAATCATTATAGCTATCCTGCTTCACAAGGGTGGTATTAGGAACAATTTAATTGATGCCTGTGCAGTGCTCTAAGAAACTTGGGTGGGTAGATCAATGGTAAATTAGAGCAGGCAATTATATTCAGCCTGAGGGAGAGAAATCAATATCCATATGGCAAGGCAGGAGGAATACTTTCATGAGCCTCTTTTAAACCTCTCTTACTCCACTCTCACATCTCCATATTTTGTGTGCTTCCTTGGAATTAGTTCTGGACACCACTAGAAAGATGACAGCACAGTCAGACCTGGTGAGTCCAGACCTATGAGGAACAACGGCCAAAATGCTCTGCGTGAGACTGGAAGAGAAAGTAAAGAGCTGAAGTAGTTACAGCAGAAGCTCTTCCATACTGTACAGAGTATTTTGACTTCTCTGCTTTTACATAGGCTTGGATTTTTATCAAGTTTTACCTTTTAGGGAAATAATTTTATTACATTTCTAGAGGAAAACTGAAAATGCCAACATTGAGTTTTTTGCATTTTATGGCAGAGGTGTTTTTTCTTTCCCTTCCTTTTGAATAATGACTGAAACTTTTTTTTAGTTACTGTCTCCATAAATTATTTCATAAAAGAAGTGAGATATGACCTGAGCCTTCAAAATCATTTTAGTGATTTTATTTAGAGGGTAAAAAAAAGGTTTCTAAAGATTATTTTTAAGCTTAAATACATAAATTAAATTAGTAAATCTTTTCAAAATATTTGATCGCTCTCAAAGCAATACTGAAACATGAAAATATTGAAATATGTTTCTAAAGTATTGTTCTCATGTGCAGTATGGGGAAAAATCCTGACAAATTTTATGGAAAAGCACGCTTTTTGTAAAAAAAAAAATACTGTATAAGCAAGGTTATAATTAAATTTGTTTCCATTCATGGGACTCAGATTTTAATTTTGCTGTGATCCAAAAGGTTCGGAGAGCTGTTTTATTCAGCAGGCGAAGACTGTTCTGGTGATGGGGTGAGTTATGGCAAATGCAGTGATCCATAGTTATTACAACAACTCCTTTGTGCAAAGGGGAGAAGTTGGCAGCTGGGATTACATTAGGCTAGCCCTGAAGCTTCAGACTGTCTTCACTTCTCAGATCCAGTTCCAAAATTAAACAGCAGCTCAGATTTAGGCCTGAAGAGTACAGCGTGTTAATATCGACAGATGTCTTCCTGGAGAAAGCGTATACACAGGTGTGCATGAATGTTGCACTTCATGCTCCTGAGAATCACTAGAGAGTCTTTCAAGTCAAGACTGGATTAGATTTGAACACCAGCCCCTTTTTTCTAGTGTTTATTGCCAATGAAATGCATGTTTTTGCAAACTTGGTGCAAAAGCACATTGAATTTGCACAAGTTAAAAAGGCCAGAACCTGTCACAAAACTGTTCTACTTGAAATATTTCTCTTTACTATTACTGATGATGCTGTTGCTGGTTTTGGGGATTTGCAATTAAAAGTTAAGTGAAAGTTTTTGTTTATTTTGCAGTAGAATTCTTAAATATTTATGAAGGACCTTAAGTCTAGCTCGCCTTGAGGAAATATAGATAAATTAATAATTTATGTGGTTGTTTTGCAGAAAATTAAAGGTTGGGAACAAGTGTTTAAAAATTAAATCATCCACAATCTAAGATAGCAGATGTTATTTTGTTAAAATCTTTTAAACAACAAAGTACAATGAGGTATTATCTTCTCCTTGGTCCAACTGAAATCTTAACGATTCATTACAATTGAGCAGATTCTAAAGCCTGAGGCTAGCTAATGTCAGAATAATGAAGAGGAACTTCAATTATGCAGCCTAGATTTTTTTATATTTGTTTTTGTTTTATTTTATTGCCTGCAGTGAGAAAGACTCTGTATCTCTATATTACATAGTGATTTGTAAGATGTTGCCCTCCCACAAAAATCACTGCATATTTCATTAGGAATCCTACAATAGAATCCTCTGCAACTAAAACGTGTGTGCATCTACCTGTGTAAATAATAATAATAATAATAATAATAATAATAATAATAATAATAATAATAATAATAATATGGAAAAGAGATCTTGCATTTACATAGATTAATAAATTAATGATTCTTATTCTTTTTTCCAACATCACTTTTTTTTTCTTCTTTTTTCTCTTCTATCAATGACAGTTGTCTCTAACTCTCACTTAGTCTGGATCATAGTTAGCCAATTTCTGGTCAACATCATAAATCAATAGACTAGGAATGATGGCTTTCAGACAGGGTTTATACTGGATTTCCTTCTTGGCTTTGATGAAATGCTCTGACAATACAGTTCTAAATACTGCTTTTGTATATTTAAATGACTTCCATGATGAAATCTATACTGAGAAGTTTTAAACAGACTGTCTTGCTGGAAGTAAAACCAAGCATGCATTCTTTTGGAGCTATATTTTTAGAATAAAATTATCTTTACAACTACAGTATTTATGTCTTAAACATGGTCTAATGGTTAGTCCTGCTTCTGAATCTCTTTCCAGCGCAAGGATTCTAGTAAGATCAATGCAAAACCCTTACAAAAAGAAAAATGGAATGGTACCAGAACTTGGAGAAAGATCCATTGTATGAATACAAATTCTAAGAGGGCTGTAACTGCAGAACTTTAAACCAGGATCCAAAGAAACCATATATTAATTTCTCCTTTAATTTTTTGCCTGTTTGACTGTGTCTTCAACTGCATGTATAAAATTTGGTCATTTTACAGTGTAAAGACACGAGCATATCAGTCTGTAACCACAACTTCAAATATAAAAGAGAATTTTTTTACCCTTCAAATATAAGATCTGTACAGCATAGTGGATGAGAAAAACTTGTGCTTAGATTCCATCTAATAAGAACCCAAAGGATTTCGCTGCTATTAAAAATATAACTTAAGCAGAGACATCTTCAATTTAAATAAAAAGTGTATGTAGGAAAAATGTAGTCATAAACGGATGCTCTTTCAAGATACCATGTGAGGATTTAGTAACTTGATTCTCAAGATGCGAATAAAGACAGAACAGCTCAAAACTTGTACATTGCTTGATAATATAATTCAGCTCAGCCATTTGGCATTTTCTGCTCAGAGGAAGCCAAGTATTGGCAATTCATCTACGCTGATGCTAAATTACAGTTGGTATAGGTATATAAGACTGTAATTGCACAGTAATAATAAATTAGAAACTTTCACAAAAACTACATGCATAACAGTTCACAGACTCAATCTGTTCCATTTTCCTTCTAAATGTTCATCTTCAATCAGCATTGCAAAAATCAATCTCTTTTTTCTTTTTTTTTTTCCTGTTCTGAGTTGCTGTTTATGAGATTGACTATTCCTAGTGATTTCAGAGGAAGCTAGGTTTGCCTAGCACACATATCTTAATAAAATGGCAGCACTCTGAATAAACTGGAGTGCTTGAAAGTAGAATCACTTTTCTAAATATTAAATGTAAGGGACATAATGAGTCGATTGATTTGATAGCATTAGAATCTTGCATTTCCTGACTTTCTCTAGATGTACATTTCCATATATGTAATATTTCTCTTTTTTTAATGTTCTTTCTATCAGACAAATTAATCTTACTTTCCCACTGCTGGGGTTATTTTTATCATTTATTGTGTCAGTATTATTCAACACAGTCAAAACATATATCTAGTGCCTAGTTTTTAAGGGTCCATTACGAGACGCCAACCATTTTATTCTCCCTTTCCGGACACAAAATGCAACTTATGAATGTGATCACTTTCTAAAGGTTTTCCATGTGATGCATAGCATTGCTGTGGCAAGTGCTGCAAAGATAAAATACTAGAAATATTCAGATTTTGAAAAAGCCGATTTGATTTCCTGTGAGATATGGTTGAAAACCACAGTCATAGCACACAAAAAACATCAGGGGTCTGAAATTTGTTCTTGTTTACTCATGGATGAGAGGGGAGAGAAAAGAAAACCTTTTGAAATCTGTCATAGAACAGAGGAGACCATCTAGCATGTCTCAAAATATCTGGCAACTCACTGATTAGCGAACATGCCTCACAACTTGGAGTTTGAGGATCAGATGTTTATTCAGATCTTCACTCAAAATAATCTGAAATTAAAATCTCTGCCTTCTTTTCTGATAAAATTTCTATGAAGACTTTCTACAAAATATTTTAGTTACAAGGAAACATTATCTCATAGCAAGGAAAAAATAATTTTGGACCAACATTGTTAACTACTGCATTGTTAAGTACTGTAAAATTTTATGCAGTTGCACCTCTAAAATAGAGAAGATTTAAAATTGTTTAAATATCTGAAGTTCTGTTGACTTCCATAAAACAAAATCCCTTTTAATTTAATTGAAGTTCTAGCCCAAAGGGTCTAAGAAAAACTGTCAAGCCTTAAATGAAAATAACTTATAATTGGGTTTCTCAAAAACCTCCTTTTATCTAGAAACCCAAAGTAAGGTACAGAAATGTTTTGAGAAGTTGATAATGTATCTGACATTTCTTCCAATTTCCAAATGATCTGGAATTCACAAACAGCTGGTTTGCATAATATCTACAAGCGTTGCAGATTAGATGCAAGCTATCCCTTTCAACAGGACCAGCTAATCTGAAAGTGCGTTCTCCTTTACATTTTAGCAGTCATGTCTCATTACACAGCTAATGTTCTATTACTCTGTCTAATGTAACATGACATGACTGGTAAAATTCGAGGAAGCAGACAATTTTTCATATTAGAAACCCACTCTTCCTCTCTCTGAACTGGTTGTCGATTCCATTTTGAATGCTCCAAACTGTAATCTTCCCTAAATCGCTTATATGAGAGAGCTAGATAACATAGCAGCTATGTTACTACCAGAGGAATGAAAAGCCAAGCTTGAACAGCTTGGCATGTCACTAGGAAAAAAAAAAAGAAAAAGCGTGACATACGATGTTTGTTTCTTTGAAATTGCTTTGAAAGCCTGTTATGGTTGAATATAAGCTTTTCCTCTTCTGTTTATGTATTCTACTACCCACACATACAAAATATAATCGGGTTGTACTTTTTTAATTAAGAAAAATGTCACATAGATAGGTATTAAGGAAAATATATTGCAAAATTTGATTCTTTTTGGAAGCTGAGTACTAAGAGTTGAGAGCAGATGGAAATATTTTAGTCCTCTGCATGTGATATGTCCTTACACAAATGCAATTCCTGTTAACTTTGGCAAGTGATCTGTTTCAGTAAAAATTTTGAACTGTATGAACAAATACTTCTTCAGCACATCTATCTGGAGTATGAGAAGGGCTGTGTCCTGACCTGAATGACAGCTACAGCAGAATCCTCAGGTGGATTGATTTGACTCTACCTGTTGTCTTCAGCAGGGCTAAGACTGATAAAAGCTGTTATTTCATACTTAAGATGAAAGTCTGCAAGATTTTCAATTTTCTGAATAGGCTTTTGTTCTATGTAAGGCTGGCATCTAGAGAAAAAAGAAAACTTTATGTCTGAACCTAGTCAAGTTTGATATAAGAAATGTTTTAAATGAGCCCAAATGAATATCATGATGAATTTTCCTTAAGCAATACGGAAAAATAGATTCACCTAGAATATTTCTAATGCCAACAACAGTTCAGGCTTCAGGATATTTTTGTGATCTCAAAAGTGACCGGGTCCGACTAAGTCATTGACAATAATAGGAGGAAAATTCATAGAATCATAGAATCATAGAGTCATAGAATGCTTAGAGTTGGAAGGGACCTCGAAGATCATCTAGTTCCAACCCCCCTGCCATGGGCAGGGAAACCCTCCACTACACCAGGTTGCCCAAAGCCTCCTCCAACCTGGCCTTGAACACTTCCAGGGATGGGGAGATTACAGAATCGATAATAAAAATTAGGCTGCTAAGGAGTACCAACAGTCTTACAAAATCGAATTCTCCCAAGTTTGTGGGAATCATATGTTTGGCCAGATCTTAGAAGTTCTAGTGCCTCTAGTCAGTGGCACCAACACTCCTACATGCATACTGCTGGAAACAAAAACTGTTTATAAGATTGTTTAGCAAAGTCCTATTTCATAAAAAAGGGCCCTCACAAAAACAAATTTCTACTCTATTCTGATGTCAAGTGGTTCTTTCTTTCTATGTTTTTTTCTGTCAGTCAATCAGTGCCTTTGGAGACAAATTCCCTGTCTTGGCACTAGTTGAGTTAAGTATTAACTGGGCAAAAATATTTTATATTATAGAACTCATTTGGGTTTTGATGCATCAAAGCTGCACAATCATGAAGGAAGGCCATAACAGCTGTTTCTTCTTCTATTGAGATTTTGGAAAACTTCTGGAATATATAAGAGGAAAAATAGCAAAATAAGTTCTTCCACTCAATGACTTTAGATACATATTTAGTATTTTTGATAGCCATAATAGTCTTTTTTTTCATTAAAGTATACATGAACAATATACAGCATATTTACACTTGGCATCAGGAAATTATTAGAAATATTTCAATTTTTTATATAAAATTTGTTGGAAACAACTTTTATTGTGTGGACCTCTTGTAAAGAAAGGTTATTCTTCAGTTTACAATGAGAACCTTTTTATGTTGTAATACTGAATACTCTAAATATATAGTATTGTAATAACCAGAACATTACAAATTTTCCTAATCTGTCAAGTTAAGTATACTGTACTTCATCAAAATTATTACTTGTCTATATTCCATTGAGGTAACAAAAACACTAAGTGATTTAATCTGCAGAACAAATCTCCTATCTGTAAATATTTTTTTTTCTGATCAAAAGGCCGTTATGAAAGACTGACATTAAAGAATATTCCTAGATTTTACCCCAGTGTAAATAAAACAGTTTTTATTGCAAACTTTTCACTCAAGAAAAGTTACTTACACTTACACTATATATGGTTTTTATTCTTAAAGTATAAGAAGAAATTATGAGGCAAGAGTGTGACAGAACTTAATTTTTCTTGATCATACTGCTAATGAAAAAAAAGGGGAAAGAAAGGAGATCAAGCTATACATTAAATATCTGATATAGCAATCAATAAGGCTTTCTTTACATAACTACTAAGATATATTCAATTTTGCAGACTAGAACCCATGAAATATATATGGGCACCCCAGCTGTTTTTTCTGACTAACCTAATTTTCATCCTTCTCAGCTTTCTCTAGATAATTTTATTATTATTTACGTCTCCCATTTTTAAAAATAATATATGAAAATTAAATATCTGAATGGCATAATCCAGCAATTGGAATATTTCATGTTATTTTTATTTCATTCTTATCTCATATCATTAATATGCACTCAGAATAAAGTATTTACTGCGAAGCACACCTATCTTGCAGAGCAGCCACTAAGACTATAAACGGGTCCTTCAGACATCCATTCATGGACAACCGATTCCTTATAAATGACAATAAGAGAGGTTTACATAAAAAGAGGCAGTAAATACTGTGATGCTCTTAAAACAAAGTGTTTTGATTAATAGCTTTCAGATGTTTTTACTTACCAGCATGATCTCATAGGGAGACACACACACACGCAAAAGGAAAAAAAAAAGGAAGGCCCATAAAAACTCATTTAGCTTAACTGTTACCCAAAGCAAAATTACCTACACTTAAAAAATTCCAGACAATTATTTCCCTACATAGCTCTCCAAGTTTCCAGTGAAAAAGATTCCCTGACCTCCACAAGAAATCTGTGTCCCTATTTAACCACCAGAACTACACTTTTTCTCTCATGGACTGCAAGACTTTCAAAGGTATCGTTCCTTGCAGAAGACAAAAAGAAAAGGAAAACTATCTTTTGAAAAAGTGTGTTTAGAAGAATGAAAAGCAATAGCCCAAGCTGCTATCTGCTGTGGACTTCATCAGGAGAAACACTATTTTCTCCTTCTGAAAGGCAGTTATTTACCATTCTGAGGGGGGCAGTTTTTACATTCTACTTTTCACCAGAAATACGATCCCCCAAATCGTCCATATTTTCAGTAGTCATCTGCTTCTCTAAGTCTCAGATTTACTAGCTTCCTAGTTATACATGTATATTTATATATATAGGTGTGTGTGTATGTGTGTGTGTGTTTATACTTATATATATATATATATTCACATTCCAATCCCACACATATTTTAACTCTACAAAAGAACATATCCTTGCTATCATGTCAGCGTGCCAGCTAAATTGGTATCCTTTTTTCTTTGTTGCCAGGACAATTACAATGAAATTGTCTCCACTTGTGATCTCATATTATAAAGATTCCTGAAGCTCTGACAGCTCAAGGCACTATGATATACTCCTCTTACACTGTTAAAGCAGACATAGGGAGCAGAGTTCTCTGTAGAGCATAAGTAAAGATTTATAGACATGGTGAAAGAACACTTTCCCTGCTGCCTTCTTAAAATAATTATGACTTTCCATGAATCTCTTTCTAAATCAAGTGCAGAATGACAAAAGCGTAAGGAATCAAGCTGCAAAAATACCATTGACAGTAAGCTCTAGTGGACTCTTTCAGCAGCATATCACATCTTTGGGCAAAAACTGTATATAATTATTTCAAGAAGACATATGTGCCTTAATATGAAAAATAACTATTTATTGCGCCTGCCACTGTGTTTCAAAAACTTCTTGATTTCTGCCTTGATCATTGTGTTACTATAATACTTTCATAGGATATTGCTAAATATTGAAGGAGTGCACAGATACAAATTGAGACACGTAAAAGAGCACTATATGACACAAAATAAAAATAATAGATTGACCAATTCTAACAGTCATGAAGAAATATTCTTATCTAGAAAAACAAAGTACTCCTGAAATGAAAGCAGACCTTAGTTTTAAAGAGACTACTGCTGCTTTTCATTCAGGTTGTGAGAGACAACTCTGATTTTTCTGATCTACCAGCAACAGCTACGTGGGCTTGTCGATATAGCGGGTTAGGTAGTTGCTGTGTGTTCAAGGGTATCTGTGACTTTCCAGACTGCCATTTCTGCCTAAGCCTAATATATCTTACTGTGGCAGTACATGCTGCTGAATTAATACCCTTCATTCTTTGTGTTAATCACACAGAATAAAATCGAATTCAAGATTAGTTGTTAACTTGTCAAGAAACGGTTGGGACAAAACCACCCTTCTGTTATACGGATCATAAATGCAGAATTTCTATTGCTCTCTGACAGCCTCTCTCAGCTGAACAGTGCCTTGACAGGCTGTACAACCATCCTCACATCTGGCTGTTTGAGTGCTTCAGCTCACCCACTCAGCCCCTCACCCTCCTGGCAGGGTTGCCCCTCAGCCTCACAAGCACTGGACAACACATACCACTCCCTCATAACAACAGGGTAATTTCATTAGGGCTCGGGCACCCTGTTTGTAGGATGTTGCCAGCAACCCTTTCAGTGAGAGGATTTCATTCACAGTCATCCTGAACTGCGTGTTTCCCACATAGCTGATGTCTCCCAGCTGCCGTGGAGGTGTCTGCTGCATGGCTCCACACAGGTAAGTAGGCTGGGTTACCCCATTCTCCTTGGGTTTGTAACCCAACTTGTTTGACCTTCAAACACTGGCACAGCTTTGAATGATGTCTGTGGTTTCACAGCATGAGCTTGATCCCTGTGTTTTGGAGAGAGATTGCTCAATCTTTTCAGATAGACTCCTGCCATTATACAGTAGTACATTCAGGTAACACACTGAGATCCAGTGAAAACCAACGAATGAAGACCCTAAAACATGATCCGGACACACAAAATAAGTGAATAAGGATTTGTATTATTAAATTGCATTAAAGAAAAAATATGAATTTCTGTGATGGCTTCAAAGAAAATTATAACATAAATGCAAAATATTTATGAACTACGAAAGGTCAGCATTCAAAACAGAAGATCTTACAGTAGATGGCTGTGACAAAGCGCTTTAAACAAAGGGCCCTGAATGGTAAGATACAAAAAACCATTAGTTTCTGCCAAGAAACAGAAATCACTGTCAGAAAAAATAGTGACTTTAGACTCATTAGGTTGTCTTATTTGTTTAGCCAAATCCTCCACACTGTGATAAACTTCTGTGTCAGTGAATCTTGGTGGATGGTGAAGTTTTCTAACAGCTTGATTCTTTGAGATAAAGTAATTTTATTCTTTAAAATAAAACCTTTCTGATGTTTGTGTAGTTGGAAGACAGGCATCCAGGTAGTTCTTTAAGCTGTATATAGTCTTGGACATTCAAGGAGTGGAAAAAAAAAAAAAGGTTTTAAATAGGGATACAGAAGTTTCATTTAAGCTAACTAGTTTACCAAGTAGGAGTGGCCTCCCAAGATTAAAATTGAGGTTCTTTAATCTAGAGAAGACCAATCAGAGTAACAATGACCCAGTAACAGACTTCAGATACAAATAAGACTGTTAGCAAGACCTGTGAACACATCCCGTTTAAATTGGAGCAGCAATGAATGTTATGCTCATATGCTTGTGATGATGCCACTGAAATGCAGATTTTTCTCTCTTGGTAGGTATGAAAAGCCTAAGAAATAGCTAGAAATAGTCTGAAAGAGTAAAAACTCCTGAATCTGAGGCAAAAATTCTCCGGTAAAAATAATAGGTCAGTAATGCCCCCTGCACCCTAGCAAAATTCCTCTCTACAAACGACTAGCCTGAGTTGGTCTTATATTCAGTGGACCTTCAGTGAGCTCTCTCACCCACAAGTAGGTATGGTTTTTGAAGTCCCAGTATTCTTTACAAAAATCTTTGTTTAGATGAAGAAGAAAACCAATCAACCAATATATTTTGGTTTTTTATACTTTGATATATAAAGAAAAGTAAACAAAAAAATGGAAACATTAAAATGTTGTCATGCATAAGTATACATACTGCAGATGAGTACATTTATTTTATTTTGTATTTATTTTTCTTCAAGACAGCGTTTATTTCAAACTTCACAGAGATCTAGCTTTGTTGTATTACATATGGCAATTTTCACTTCCTCTTGGACTTAACCACTATAAAAATTGTATAATGCTAAACAAAATCAAGTAAGGAAATGCTTTAATTAACAATACTAACCATTCTTTAGTTATCAAAATCTTGTCGATATTTTGACTCTATTTCTATTAGGCTTGCTGATGAAGATAGATATCGAATACCTGCAACTGTATATAACATGAAAAAAAAGCTTCTTTTTTTTTTAATTTATTAATATGAAGCTGTTTATAGAGATGTTCTTACTGAATGAGCGATGTTAATGAATATAAATTTTTTTTTAGATAAGTTCATAAAATCACAGAATCATAGAATAATAGAATGCTTTGGGTTGGAAGGGACCTTAAATATCGTCTAGTGCCAACCCTTCTGCCATAGGCAGGGACACCTTCTGCTAGACCAAGTTGCTCAAAGCCTCATCCAACCTGCCCTTGAACACTTCCAGGGATGGGGCATCCATAATTTCTCTGGGCAACCCCTTTGAGTACTTCATCACCCTCAGAGTGAAGAATTTCTTCCTTATATCTGATCTAAATCTACCTTCTTTCAGTTTAAAGCCCCATGTCCTATCACTACACATCCTTGTAAAAAGTCCCTTTCCAGCTTTGTTTCTTGTTTTCCTCTCTGAGAACTGTTAACAAATTAAATTGATTTATCCCCAAACTGAGTCCATTTTGCCAGGGACCATAGATGGTGGGTGATTCCTCCCTGTTCTTATCTTGACCCTCAGGCCTTTTGTTATATTTTTCTCCTCTCCACCTCACTGAGGGGGAGAAGTGAGTGAGCAACCTCATGGTGGCTGAGCTGCCACTGGGCTAAACCATGACACCTTTCCTCCAGCATGTCAACCACACCACACAGCTTGGTGTCGTCAGCAAACTTGCTGAGGGTGCACTCAATCCTGCATGTTACAAGCTACATGATAAATTATGACGTTTCATAGTGAACTTCCAGACAAGGAATTGAAAAGAACAAGGTTGAATTCATGTCCTTTTCACTTTCATCAGATTCAGTGAAAATTTGAATTAGATATATTTTACTATGCATATATTAATGTGTGCATATTTTATACGTATATATAGAGAACTATGAATAATATATATATTATTAACAGACTATATATCATTATATACTATTATATTACACAGAACATATTGTATATTAAGTATGGATATTTCAGTGTACTTATCTCTAATTTGTAATGACAGCAATAATTTCAATCCTACAGGATAGAAGAGAAGCTCAAAAATCTTTATACAGTTTTTTTACTGCTACCTTTAAGAAGAAAAGAACATTATTTTTTCAGTGAGTTCAAACACTGCAGAGGCTCACTTTTAAAGTGTAGGTCTCTAGTACCCCTTTAAAACTTTCCTCATCAATATGCAGTACCTTTTCCTTGTACCCCATATCACATTCCCAATACATGACGCATGGCTTTTGTGTAATCAAATGTGTTACTCTTGACACTCATACAAAAAACATTCATATTTTAACGAGAAACACTATGAGGATGGAAAAAAAAGACCTAAAAAAAAGACCTATTTGTCATCATTTGTTATGTCAATTCACCATAATATATTAACAGAGAAAATATATTCTCCATATTTCCACTGTGCATTCTATAGCTCTTCCCTTCAGCGTGTTAAGAGACCAATCTCTTTAGGGAAATAGTGCAGGAGTACTTAAAAGCACTTTGCAATCTGGTGTCTGAATTACATTCTTGTAAACTCTGTTTGGCATTGGATTAATTTCTAATTCTGCTCTGACAAGAATAAGCAAAACTTATGCCTGCTAAAATGCTTATTTAGGCTGAATATGAGAACATTTGTTTCTCTGTGGGAAATATACATATAAAGCTACAAAAAAGAGCCTGAACTATGGGAAAAAAAAAAGCTCTTCAAGACTTGGCAATGCTGGCACTTCATGCAGCTGTCTGCAAAAGAAATTATACAACATACATGAATGTTTTAATAATCCATTTCAAACTCTATGCAATATATATGATCAGTCACAAAAGAAATACAGATATATGAATTATGTTGACAGAAAATGTAATGGAAATGGGTGGGAAATAACATATACCCTACATTATATGAAAAGTGTGTTCCGAGATACATAATTAATTGGTAAAAAGATCTTATGGGAACACTATATAATCACTACCCACCATAGTAATCCTGCGTACAGGACTTCAGAGACTATTTATGAAATTATTGCATATTGTAGATGGTTCCCTGTTAGGTCATGACCTACTTCTATGTCTTTTTTACTCTTTGTATTACAGCTACTTTAAAGCTTTTCAAAATAAAACAGAAGGAGAGTGGTCTTTTTGTTACATGTCTGGGGAAAGGAATCTTTTCCCTGATTCCTCTTTCTTCTGTTATAAGAGACCTGGTTTGATTTCGAATCATAGAATCTTAGAACTGTAGAATGGTTAGAGTTGGAAGGGACCTCAAAGATTACCTAATGACAACCCCCCTGCCATGGGCAGGGACATCTTCCCTTAGATCAAGTTCCTCAAAGCCTATACAATCTGACCATGAACACTTCCAGGGATGGGGCATCCACAACTTTTCTGGACAACCTCTTCCAGGGCCTCACCACCCTCATTGTAAGAAATTTCTTCCTTATATCTAATCTAAACCTACTCTCTTTCAGTTTAAAGCCATTATCCCTTGTCCTATCACTGTATACAATTGTAAAAAGTCCCTCTCCAACTTTTTTGTAGGTCCTCTTTAAGTACTGGAAGACTGCTATGAGATTTCCCCAGAGCCTTCTCTTCTCCAGGCTGAACAGCCCCAACTCTCAGCCTGTCTTCACAGGAGAGGTGCTCCAGCCCTTGGATCATCTTCATGGCCCTCCTCTGGACTCCCTTCAGCAGCTCCATGTGCTTCTTCTGTTGCGGGCTCCAGAGCTGAACACAGTACTCCAGGTGAGGTCTCACGAGAAGAGAGTAGAGGGGCAGAATCATAGAATCATAGGATCATAGAACGGTTAGGGCTGGAAGGGACCTTCAAAGGTCATCTAGTCCAACCCCCCTGCAAGGAACAGGGATATCTCCAACTAGATCAGGTTGCTCAGGGCCTCGTCCAACCCGGCCTTGAACGTCTCCAGGGATGGAGCATCCACCGCCTCTCTGGGCAACCTGTTCCAGTGTTCTACAACTCTCATGGTAAAAAATTTTTTCCTAATATCCAATCTGAATCTACCTCCCTCTATTTTAAAACCATTACCCCTTGTCCTATCACAACAGGTCTTCCTGAACAGCCTCTCCCCATCTTTCTTGTAGGCCCCCTTGAAGTACTGGAAGACCGCTAGAAGGTCACCCCGGAGCCTCCTCTTCTCCAGGCTGAACAGCCCCAATTCTTTCAGCCTGTCCTCATAGGAAAGGTGCTCCAACCCTCTTATCATCTTTGTGGCCCTCCTCTGGACCCTCTCCAACTGGTCCATGTCCTTCTTATGTTGGGGGCTCCAGAACTGGACGCAGTACTCCAGGTGAGGTCTCACAAGGGCAGAGTAGAGGGGAAGAATCACCTCTCTTGACCTGCTGGCCACGCTCCTCTTGATGCAGCCCAGGATGCGGTGACTTTCTGGGCCACAAGAGCACATTGCCGGCTCATATTGAGCCTCTCATCCACCAGCACTCCCAAGTCCTTTTCCTCAGGGCTGCTCTCAATCCATTCTCCGCCCAGTCTGTACTTGTGCTTGGGATTGCCCTGACTCACGTGCAGGACCTTGCACTTGGCCTTGTTGAACTTCATTAGGTTCTCACAGGCCCACCTCTCAAACCTGTCAAGGTGTCTCTGGATGGCATCCCTTCCCTCCAACATGTGAACCAACCCACACAGCTTGGTGTCATCAGCAAACTTGCTGGGAGTGCACTGAATGCCACTGTCCATGTCGCCAACAAAGATGTTAAACAGCACCAGCCCCAATACTGACCCCTGAGAAACACCACTCGTCACTGGTTCTCACTTGGACATTGAGCCCTTGACAGTAACTCTTTCAGTGTGACCATCCACTGAGTGGTCCCCATCAAATGTCTCTCCAATTTAGAGACAAGAACGTCGTACAGGATAGTATCAAATGCTTTGGACAAGTCCGGTTAGATGATGTCAGTTGCTCTTCCCCTATCCACCAATGTTATAACCTCATCATAGAAGGCCACCAAATTAGTCAGGCACAATTTGCCCTTAGTGAAGCCATGTTGGCTGTCATCAATCACTTCCTTTCGTTCCATGTGCCTTAGCGTAGTTTCCAGGAGGATCTGCTCCATGCTCTTACCGGGCACAGAGGTGAGACTGACTGGCCTGTAGTTCCCTGGGTCTTCCTTTATTCCCTTTTTAAAAATGGGGGCTATGTTTCCCCTTTTCCAGTCAGTGGGAACTTCACTAGACTGCCACGACTTCTAAAATATGATGGATAGTGGTTTAACAACTTCATCCACTGGTTCCCTCAGGACCCGCGGATGAATCTCATCAGGTCCCCAACATAAGAAGGACATGGAGCTACTGGAACGAGTCCAGAGGAGGGCCACGAAGATGATTCAAGGGCTGGAGCACCTCTGCTATGAAGACAGGCTGAGAGAGTTGGGGCTGTTCAGTCTGGAGAAGAGAAGGCTCTGAGGTGATCTTATAGGAGCTTCCAGTACCTAAAGGGGGCCTACAGGAAAGCTGGAGAGGGACTTTTTACAAGGGCGTGTAGTGATAAGACAAGGGGCAATGGATTTAAACTGAAAGAGGGGAGACTTAGATTAGATATAAGGAAGAAAATTTTCACTCAGAGGGTGGTGAGGCAGTGGAACAGGTTGCCCAGAGAAGTTGTGGATGCCCCATCCCTGGAAGCGTTGAAGGCCAGGTTAGATGAGGCTTTGGGCAACCTGGTGTAGTGGAGGGTTTCCCTGCCCATGGCAGGGGGGTTGGAACTAGATGATCTTTAAGGTCCCTTCCAACCATAACCATTCTATGATTCTATGATTTGTACACATTCAGGTTCTTTAGATGTCTCGAACCTGATCTCCTATAGTGGGTGACTCTTCATTCTCACAGTCCCTGCCTTTGCCTTCTGTGACTTGGGCTGTGCAGCTGGAGCTCTTGCCAGTTAAAACTGAGGCAAAGAAGTCATTCAGCATCTCAGCCTTCTCCATACCCTGGGTAACCAGGTCTTCCTTTTCCTTCCGGAGAGGGCCCGCATTTTCACTAGTCCTTCTTTTATCACTGATGTACTTTTAAAAGTTTTCCTTGTCTCCCTTGATGTCCCTGGACAGATTTAACTCTATCAGGGCTTTAGCTTTCCTAACCTGATCTCTGGCTGCTCGGACAATTTCTCTGTATTCCTCCCAGGCTACCTGTCCTTGCTTCCACCCTCTGTATGCTTCTCCTTTTGTGCTTGAGTTTGTCCAGGAGCTCTTCGTTCATCCATGCAGGCCTCCTAGTGTTTCTGCCCAGTTCCTCTTTGTTGAGATGCATCAGTCCTGAGCTCGGAGGAGGTGATCCTTGAATATTAACCAGCTTTCTTGAGCCTCTTTTCCCTCCTGGGCTTTCTTCCACACTACTTGGTCACTTTTTCAAAAGTGACTTACTTTTTACTACTAGTCAATCTTGATTCCTCTGAAATCATTAAGGAATCACCCTTGGATTTTCGTGAAAGGCCATGGGTTCACATAACTAATTGAAAATTTCAGTTCAAAAGGTAAGTTTCTCAGAAAGCTATGGTTGTCCACAGATAGAGAGCTAGAAAGGAGTACTTTGATTTCATAGAACCCCCACATATCATATAGTATTTAACTGAAAATCATAGGCTTTGTTGTGCTTGAATTTCTAAGCAGCCACAAATAAGTTTGGTGCTTTGTGTTTTGTTTGGTTTGATTTTTTTTTTAATACAGATGAAAAAGCATTTTCATTGCAATAAAAACAACTGTCCCTTCCCTCTTTGAGAACTATTGTGAGATTTGTATTTCTTTGACAATATAACGTTCTTCCCAGACAATGTAGTGCATTTTCTCTCTAGTCATCAGACAAGTATATTTAATATAGTAGCACTTGGGATACTATTGGTAAATGTCAAAAAAAAAAATTAGAATTAATAGGGAAATCATAAAATTGGTAAAAATGTATTTTTAGGGACAGCAGGAAGTAGATGTTTCAGACAGTAGTATCAAGGTGCTTCCTAGTCAAGTTCCTCAGAATATGATCTTAGAACTCATCTGGTTTATTGTTTTCGATCTAGCACAGTTTTAGATGCATAATTATAGAAGTTTTCCAATGCCATGAATGTGGAAGGTAGGACGGAGGAGATCAGAACTGAATACCAAAAGATCTGGATGAACAGAAATAGGACTAGATTTAAATGCAAGGTCATACACGTGGAGCTAATAATAAAAAGTTCTCTGGCATGTTGGAGGCTTATCAGCTGGAAATGTTTTGTAGGAATGGGATGTGATAGTCAATCTCTGAATGAATGAACTGCCAGTATGATGCAGCATAAAAATGATAAATACAAACTGAAAATGTATTGCAGAACGTGAATCCATGAAAGACAGGCAAGCACTGGTACCATTAACACTAGGCCCTGGTTAAATCTCAACTGCCATACCAAACTGAGTTTTCTGGTCAGGAAAAGTAACCTTCAAAGAGAACAGGTGCAGAGAAGGCTATGGAAAAAAACAGGAGAAAAGGACAAATTTTGAGAATGAGTCTGAAAGTGTTTTGTTGGTAGGAAACTATATGCAAAGAAGAAGTAGAAAGAGAGGTTATTGAGGTCCATAAATACATTTGTGGATTAAGACAAGAAAGAAGAAAGAGCTCATTAAATGATAACACTGAAGCAAGAAACATTCTAGACAAACATAAACATACTGAGGTGAAAATGGAAAAGGTTTCTAACCATTGCATCAAGCAAATTTTACAGTGTCTTTCCAGTTAGATTACATAGGAAGAAAGCTTTTAAAAGAGATCTTGGTAGATCTAATCACATTATGAATGGGATTATTTGTCATATGCCTGAGCCAGGAGGCAAATGGGACACATGACACATGTTCTTTTCATTCTCACCAGCAAGACTCCAGGGGCATCAGTGCTTATAAATTACTCAAAGGGTAATATATGGTTCTTTAATACCTAAACGTATAGAGACAGAACCCATGCATTTAGTGATGTGTGTCTCTTGAGGGAAGATTGAAAAATATAAGAGATCAGATCACCGAAGTTGGACTTGAAAGAGTAAGATTAGTTTGTACACCAACTTCTAAATATGGCATCTAGAAGGACTATGCAGACTTTATAGGATGTCACCTGCAATGCAGGTGCCACTTATCTCTCTCTATTTCTGCCAGCTACATATATCATGAAATGCAAATTTGCTGAGCATGTGATGCTGAGTGTTTGAATTTGTTACAAAAAAAATCTGTTAAATATGGAAGTAAATGTAAACAGTCACGCTCACAGGCAGCTCTTGAAATACATTATTCAACACATAGTTGTATATATTTACTGCTTTTTTCCATAAACTTAAAGTCTGAGTTAAAGACATTCAGCTGTTTCCATTGTCCAGAACTTGTTGTGGATTGGCAGTTCAAGGAGGAAAACACAACAGCGAGGAGAGGGTGCAAAGATGTGCATGATTGGTTTTCTGAATGCTGTAGAGAAGAGCAGACATCCCAGCTCTGCAGCATCTCTCCACTGTGATCAAGATCTGTAGATTCAAATAGGTACATGGCTTAGTCATAGTTCAGAGCAGCAGCCTGCAGTGTGACTCCAACAGAACTGGTAAACTTAGAAAACAACTGGTGGTTACAGAAATGAAGAAAAAAAACAGGATTCTTAGCTTTATTCCCCACAGACCTGACCTTAAATAGGCTTATTTTAGATTACAGATGAATTAGATGATTGTCTATTTTGGTCTAGAAAAGCAATTCCTGGCCAACAAGATCCTAGCCAACAAGAGATCAATTCAGAGAAAATATTCACTTGGTGGTTCTTACAAAACTTCCCACAGATGAAAGTCCCCGCCTGTAAGATTTAGCAGAGAAAAAGGAGCCCCCTACTGCATATCAATCAGTTCTTGTTAAGTTAAAGATTTTTTCGTTTTCGGTTCAGTGGAAATTAATATGAAAATCACTCTAACATTTTATGTCCTGTTGAAATCATCTGAAGACACGATTTACCGAAAGAAATTTCTTATTGTGGACAGTAAAGAAAGAGATAGTCATAGTTCACTTTTTCTTCAGCGCTTGTTCCAAATCAAAAACTAGGAAAGGTTATCCTGGAATCACTGTTGTTAGAAAACTTGGAGAGAGAAGGAAAGACTTCAGCCCTCAGCAATTCCAAGCAATTTTCCTCTCCTCTAGCTCTGCTTGGATCCTTTCTTCCTCTATAAGTGCAATATTTTAAGTGTTCAAAATAATGAGACGACAGCACTGAAAGTGAAGTGGGCTGTCGACTTCAAAGCTAGAAATGTTCTAGATGTTTCTAGACAGTAGACAAACTTTCCCAGTTTGGCTCCAAAATAAACATTCAGCAAACTTTTAAACAGTAGATTATGATGGGATTTAGAGTTTCACTATGCTTGAAGAACTAATACTCAGTTATGACCTAATTCTAAAGCATAAGTGGGTTCCAGTTTAGCTCATACATGGATTGTGAGGATTTTTTATTTTTTTTTTATGCAAGACATCTCCTCACCAGCTCACAGGATGACTTATCTCTGGGGATAAAATGGGACGTGTGTTATAACAATGCAGTCATCTGTTTTCTCTCTGCTTTTTTTTTCTTCAATTTTTAGAATAATATAAAGAAGTTTCAGTATGGATTTCAATCAATGTTTCGCTCTTAAACATCTGAATGGTGACATGAGGAGCAGGATACTATCCCCTTGCATTGCTGGGAAGTTCCAGCAGTAAGCTGGAAAAGCCACCAAAACGGAACTGTTCACATGTTTCTCACGAGTTATAAGTATTTTATTTTTCGATACCCTACTTAAAAGGCTGGGTCTCATTTTGAGAAGTGCTCACCTCTCAGCTGCAGTGAGCATACAATAGCCTTTCAAAAAGCAAAATGCTAATTCGTAGATAATTTACATGTACACTCAAAATTGGTGGCTATTCTTGCTTTAATCTGTTATGTCTCAGTTCTCATCTCTACAACGAGAATGATGGAAGCACTGCAAAAGTAAATTAATATTCACTTGTGAGGTATGCAGATGTCATATTGACTGGTAGAAGAGAAAATCCTCTGAAGATGCAATTATTTTTTTTTTTTTCAGTAGGGTTTGAATAAATTGGTAAAAAGTGTCTGATCTGCCCAAAGGCCAATGAAAATAAAACAAAACATTACACAGCTGTTTAATCATTGAGTAGGACTCATCTTCTGCAGTGATAGATGTCCTATGCTGATGGAAGAAAAAATAGTACATGGTTTTATAATTTTAAACTCAGTTATAATATATATCCACAAGCAGGGAAGAAGAAGATGAATAAAGTTAGTAAAGGCTACTTCAGTTCTAGTATTGCCTAATACATGACAGCAACACTTTGTTGTAATGAGAATCAGAGGATCTCCTTCTTGCTTTTCTTTTTCCTTCCTCCCTCTCTCTTCCTTTCTATTTTCCATGCCTTTTCTATCCTTCCAAGAAGAATGAACACAAATATTTTTAAAAAATGGCCTGATACCAACAAGATTCATCACTGAGGTCAGGAAGCTAGACCTACAGGATATGTTTCTGCCAGTAGAGCTAATGTCAGGCTTGACAATGGGAGCAGATGGTCACCTCTTCTGTAGAGCAGCACTAAAGGAGAGTGAGGAGCTCACTTTGCCAACAGGTTTCACAGATATTTATTGATAACAGCGAAATGCTGAGGTTTGGGATGGTTGGTTCATTTCCAAGATCTGCATGGCAGTATGTTTTAGTATTACAGACTTTTCTGTTTCTTTTTCTGCCTTCATGTCTTGTTCCAGTTCTCTCTCTCCCACTTCTGGGACTTCATTCTCATCTTCACATCTTCACTGGCTTGTTTCCACCTGACTTTTTTCACTTAGTCAGCTACGGTCTTCAGTATTTAGATTTCTTCTTTTTCCTTATCAGCATATCCAAAATTACAAACTTCTCACATAGTTTTCCCATCTGACTTCCACACAGACAGATCTGTTGCCTCTTCCCATGCTTCTCTCCTGCATCTAACAGTCATCTGAGTTCAGTTTCTTCCTTACCAGTTCCTTCCGGGTCTCAGATCTTTCTGCCATACTTTTTGCCATTGAAATCCTTGTCACTTCATCTTTGGCAGCTCCCCGGTCCCAAGAAATCCAGGGGAGACTTTTTGCACTCCTATGCTCAGCTGAACCAGCCTCCTTCTCAGTGCAGCTTTGGCTTTAACCAAATGAAGAGCAGAGAAACAACTTGCTTAAATTCTTGCTTAAGAATAACAGCATAGGTAGAGACAAAACCAGGCAACATCTGAATATTCTGGGCTGGAGAACAGCTAAATACATGCATTTAGGTGCATAACTCCAACAAACTGCTATTTAACATGTGTGAGCTGAACTTCTCAACGTTCATGAACAGGAAAAATTCAAGTGAATTTTTAGGAAGATTTCAAGGAGTCCTCAACTAAACAAATACTTATCACCCTGCCAACTTACAAGTCTCTTCTCCATTAGCTGCAGATTCTAGAGTTCTTAAAATGTAAGTCTTACAAGGAACGCATTAGCAAGACATAAAACAAAATAATGTCCCTCAATCTCGTTCTCAGGTATAGCTGAGCCATTTCTGTTGAGTATGCTAAAAATATGCAGCCTGAGGCAGAGCTCCAGCATCCAGAATTTCAGGATGAATCACTGAAGTTTAGCAAACTTACAAGAAGCTAAAAGCAGTGTAAGATAATGGCAGTGTCTGGAAGAAACATGGAAGGGGCAGTAAAAGAGCTGAGAGTTATTCTTTTTGTATGCAAATCTCAGCTATTTTGTCGATGCTTATCTGACTGGAAAACAAGAGTCAGTAGGACTTCTGTTAGTTTGGAACTGAAAAGAGCAGTAAAATCACCATAAACTTGTGCAAATGATGACTAGTATGGGTGCCAAATGACCAAATAACTCTGCACATATCCATTGATCTTCTATTAAAATTAATGGCAGGTCTTTGCATATAATTTTTTTTCTTCCTAAAGGGAGTCATGCATGGACATTTGAAGGTAGAATTCAATTCTAAGCCTACTATCTTTGGAATTTTTTTTCCCGACATAAAAGTCGCTCTTTAACATGCTAGTCACGTTTCCCTACGATTTTAAATAAGCTGCCTCTCAACCTATTATGGTTTATATGTTTTCCTGTGTATTTAGAAAGAGTTGTCAAAACTCTCAGGTGCTGCAGATAAGCCTGCAAAACAGAGTTTCAACAAAATAAAGAAGGAGATGGTATAAATTCTGAAATATATCAAGGTTAGATTACCTTTGTTGCTTTGTATATCTAAGATTTGAATTGATTTTTCTGGTATGAAAACAATGGGGGGAAGGGACTTCTGATGTAATGCTTTGCAGAAGCCAGAAAAGTCAATAATATGCAGACAGCTCAAAAATATAGTATTTACTGATCCAGTGAAGCATATTTTCAGTGGGTTATGACAGCAAGTTCCAACCTAACAGAAGTATATTGGTTAGATTTCTTAAAAATTAGATTTATTCTTGTAATACACGCGTTTACATAATCCTGTAAGGTCCTTAAACACATTAACTTTTTATTAAGTCCTTGAAAGGTGCATTTTTTTTTCCAAAAAATAAGATAACCTGCCATAAATTAATAAAAACTTGGGATATGAGATACTTTGTATGGAACAGAATGCAAGTTTGAAAAACTGGGATACAATTACATAAAACATACCTTTATGACAGATCAGATGTTTAACAAAGCAACACTCTATTCTAATTGTCAGAACTATTACTGAAACTTTAATTTTAAACTGAAAATGCAGGCAGAAAAGATTCCTTTTAATATCAGCTACAGTATTTTTTTAACAGCTGAGACCATATATCTATGTGTGATGAAACAGTGTGACTTTTAATAGTCAGATGTTGACTCGGCAACTGAATTTCATATTTTGTCAAAATACCACCATTTCAAGCTACCATCTTGGTTCCTTACCGTCATATAAAGAAGAGTAGCCATCCTATACCAATCAGTATCTTTTTCTCCATCACTTCAACTTTCACAGAAAACCCTCTGTATCAAAAAGCTCACTTGGTTTAAAGGGGTCAATGAGATGACAAGCCAATGCAGCTGTACAGCAAGTGTAATAAAGGCTGGTCATTTAAGTCTTACCATTCTTATCTATTGTTGCTGGCTTTGCTTTTTCACAGTGAATGACAGGTTTTGTTTATTATTGTGTTATCAAAGCCTGTTTGTAATAAGTGATACGTACATCTTCAAGTCACAGTACTGGAAATGAATACAATAGAACTGTTGGATAATACACCTTGTAGTATAAAAAGAAATGAATGAAAATAAGAAATTTATTAAAGATCAGAGGGCTCAATTTTTTATTTCCTTAAAAGAATGACTACCAAATATCAGCTCTTTTTGTACCATGTGAAAGGCGGGAAGCTTGGATAGCCAGGAACATCACACTTCTGCATCTGCTGATATCAATGTGATTATCCTACACAATATAAGCAAAGAGAGACCAGTGTGCGATGCCCTGTACCTTACCCATATTACAGTAGGCAACTCTCAAGTAAGGAAAAAACATTTTGGACTCAGTGAAGCAAACACAGTGAAAAAGCAAACAGCTAAAATATACCTGCTTTCAATATTTAACAGCCTCTCTACAGTAGCAATAAGCACTCATTCATTTTTGAGATATTAATGACTACTCTTGCCACAACAAGTAGAAATATAGCCTAAATTGAACACTACACAGTGTAGATTTACATCCCTTTCCCATCCCAAACTTCTGCTCTTGAAACCAGGCAGTCTTGCCTACTCAAAACATTCTGCTAATGTATCAATCACTTCTTGATTTTGTTACTGATCTTAATGAAAATGAGATCAAGACTTCATTTTCTCAGATTAAAACCATACAATAGCCAGCAAAGAGTCTGGACCTTTCTCTCTTTGGGATAAGACAGCGTGTTGTCAGTTGACTATGTCTGAGGAGTCGGTCAGGGTGACAAAAACCACCTTTCAAACCTTCCTCCTTGGGGAAATCAAAGAAAGATCCTCTAGGAAGTGGGTGAGTCCCGTGAACTTAGAGTTTTTACCATTTCCCAGAGTTTCATGCTTGTTATTTTTTTTTGAGAGGACTTTTCCTAAACCACAGAGAATTTATTAGCAATATATGGAGGTCTTGAGAGGATGTAGGTGTTATTCTACACTCCTCCTTCCTTAATGAGTGATGGGATGTGTTTTACAGCACAGGCCGGCCATGAGAAAGGAGATGAAGGTCTTCTTTCATGCTGCCTTCTCCACATGAGATGACATTTTGTTTCCAGGTCCAGTTTCTCCTGTAACATACCAGTTTATTGTATTCACTGTTGTCACCTAACTAATCCTAATCTCCATCCTCATCACCTTTCTCTTTGCTTTTCCCCAGATCCTCATGGGATCAGTCATCTTTTTGATATTATTTTATCTTCCACGACCAGACCAGACCAGACAGCTCGATTAAGCAGTGGCAAATTCACGTTCTCTGAATGCAGACTTTCCAAAACAAGTATTTTGGAACACAGCTATTAGGACCACAGCCTAATGTCAAAATGTCCTACACCAAAAAGAACCAAAAACATTGGCCTTCCATTTTTCCACAAATGTGTTTCTATTATCTAAGTTGCTTGTGTAAAAAATAAGGTGAAAGGTACCACTTTTATACTCTCTCTGTATCAGTGATTCTATGACTTCTCCAAGTAGTAGCATTTTTTAATAGCACTCGGCAGAGGGTTGAGAGCTGTGGCTTTGTTTGTTTTCTGTATCCATTTTCTATACTAATTTTTTAAATTATTTTGAAGTATGTTATTTATATTATGGGTTGTCTGGTTTAATCCCAGCCAAAACTAAGCACCATGCTGCTGCTCACTCACTCCCCTTCTCCCGCAATAAAAAAAAAAAAAAGAAACCAATTCATAGATCAAGTTGAAAACAGTTTAATAGGACATAAATAAATAATAACAAGAATGATAATAAAAGAATATACAAAAAAGAAAGTGATACACAATACAATTGCTCTCCACCAGCTGACTGTTGCCCAGCCTGTTCCCAAGCAGCAATCGTGCCATTCCCATCCAACTCGCCCAGTTTATACACTAAGCATGACATTATATGGTATGGAATATCCCATTGGCCAGTTTGGGCCAGCTGTCTGGCTATGCTCCCTCCCATCTTCTTGTGCACCTGGCAGAGCATGGCAAGCTGAAAGTCCTTGACTGCTTAGCAACAACTAAACACATCAGTGCAGTATCAGTATTGTTCCCATACTAAATTCAAAAACACAGCACTGTACCAGATACTAAGAAGAAAATTAACTGTATCCCAGCTGAAACCAAGACATAGGTATATATGTGTATATGGTATATATATATATACATATACAGCATGTACACATGCACACACCTGCATTTGTGCATGGATGCGTAACCTCAGGCATAGAATCATAGAATGGTTTGGGTTGGAAGGGACCTCAAAGATCATCTAGTTCCAAACCCCTTGCCATTAGCAGGGACACCCTCCACTACACCAGGTTGCCCAAAGCCTCATCCAACCTGGCCTTGAACACTTCCAGGGATGGGGCATCCACAACTTCTCTGGGCAACCTGTTCCACTGCCTCACCACCTTCAATGTAAAAAGTTTCTTCCTTAGATCTAATCTAAATTTCCCCTCTTTCAGTTTAAATCTATTGCCCCTTGCCCTATCACTATATACCCTTGTAAAAAGTCCCTCTCCAGCTTTCCTGTAGGCCCCCTTCAAGTACTGGAAAGCTGCTATAAGATCACCACAGAGCTTTCTCATCTCCAGGCTGAACAACCCCAGGTCTCTCAGCCTATCTTCACAGAACGTATTTGGATTAAAGGGCATATACATGTATGTGTATCTGCATCTATAACATATATAGAAGGAAAAAAGGGCCCTATATATCCTATTTTCATATTCTAATTTTGATTATGTTGGGGTTTACTCAGTTTCTCTCTGTAAAAGAACTGGAACGAAAACTTTAAATGACACACAGTGTAAATAATACATAACTAAATGGTGAAGGTGAAATTATGCAAAATCTTTGTTATAAAGCAAGAATTTTTCACATGTTGCTGTCCATATTTGTACATATTGCTTAAGCACAGTGCAATGTTTTTACTCATAGAATGAATACAAAGTAACAAAAACCCCACAGTATATTTCTATTACTGTTACTGTTGAAGAGAAACTGCAACATAGGAGAGGGGAGTTTACTATGAAAAGAAAATGGCTTGTCTTTAAAATACAAGAATTTGATCGCCTGCTATTGTTGCCTGCCAACAATGAGCTAAAGAGGTTAATGGATCATAGGTCTGGCAAACAGCCACGCTACCTCTGGCTCGATACATTTAACTGAGTAATATGGGTTAAGGTTTGGTGTGTTTGTTTTCTTTTTTTCATCAGGGCATGAATTGTTGGTAAATAAAAGTTAGATTTTATCCAATCTTTTTCCCGAAAGCAGCACCGCTTATCACTGATCTCGATTTCCACTGCGGGAGGAGCGACTTCCAGGCACTCTGCGCCCCCGGATTCGGGCGCTGCCCTCCGCGGCCACCGGCCCGCCCCGCGCCGATCGGCGCAACCTGCGCGGGGTCACGGCGCGCCCGCTTGGCGGGGCTGAGCAGCTGCGCGGTGCGGCGCGTATCTCCAAGGCACTGGGGCTCGGGTCCTCCGCCGCCGGACACTACCTGGCGGCTCCCCGGGCGAGCCCCGGCGTCCAAACCCGAGGGCCCGGAGCCCAGGGGGAGCGCTCCCAGGGGTCCTCTACACGCTCCCCACCCCCCCACCCCCGGCAAACCACTTGCAACTCAGAAACCGCCACCTGGAACCACCTCTCCAGCAAATGTGTGTGTGTGTGTTTGGTTTTGGGGGTTGGGTTTGGGGTGGTTTTCTTTCTGGGAGATAGATTGAGAGAGAAAACTACATCCAGGAGAGGAAGGCACACAAAAAGTGTACAGCTCCCTCTCTCCCATCTTGCGTGTTTCTTGGGTGCACTGTCGGAGGAGACCGGCAGCAGCGGCAGCGTTACAATGCAAATCACAAAGCGAGCAACTTTGGATGCTGTTGCGGCTATTTTTGATTTCTCTCCCGAGAACGGGCTTTTTTTGGTGTGCGTGTTGCTTTTTTTTTTTTTTTCTCTCTCTCTTTCCGTGTGATTACTATAATTATGCCATCCCTCCCTTCTCCCCCTCCCCCCCTCTTCCCCGCCGAAACCAGGCAGTAACGATGCGCTGTCCTCCGTCCTCTCCCGCGGGTCATTCCGCTCAGGCAGAAGGTGAGCCGAGCGGGGAAAGCAGCGTCTGCAGGCATGCGATGGGGCACTGCACCGCCGGCCGGCTGCGGCGGGCCCTGCCCGCTGCTTCCTCATTCCGCCGCCGTCGCTCCCGGGGCCCGCCGGCAGCTCTCGGGTGCATCCGGCTCCCCCTCTCCGCGGGGGCAGCCTCCCAGCGCTGCCGCGGTGCCTGGGGGCGCCCGGCTGCTGCCCGCGGAGGGGCCGGCGGAGGGCCCCGTCCTGCCCTGCCCTTCCCTCGGCCGCCGGGCGAGCCGGCAGCGTCTGCCTGCGCCGCCCGCCTCAGCGGGCTGGAAGGGAGGGAAGGAGGGAGGGATGGAGGGAAGGAGGGAGGGATGGAGGGAAGGAGGGAGGCTCCTGCGTGCGCGGGGAGAGGCTCCGGCTCTCAGCTGGGCGCTACCGGCAGCGGCAGCTGCTGCCGTGCTGCACCGCGGGCGGCGGCGGCTCCCGGCGCGGCGGGAGCACGCCGCTGCCGCGGGACCGTGGCTTTGGGGCCGGGGGGAGCTCAAACCTCGGCCGGGAAGTAGAGACAAGAGTTTTGCTGGTTTATTCTTTTCTTTCTTCGTGATTGGGCTTTTTAATTATCATTATTTCTAATCCCTCCTCCCCGCTCCCCCTCCCGCCCGCGGTGCGTGTGCCACCGAGGAGGATGCGCGCCTCCCCCAGCCCCTTCCCCGGCCAGCTCCCGTCGCCGCGGCGGCGGGGCGCGGGGGGCGGCGGGGCCGGAGGCGCCCTGGGCCGCACCTGGCCGCGCCGCGCTGCGCGGACTGCGCCCCCGGAACCCCCCCACCGCTTCCCGCCGCCCCTCGCTGCCCGAGTCTCCCCTCGCTTGTGCCCAGCGCACACGCACGCACACGCACGGAGGCACTCACTCACTCACTCACTCACTCACTTGCTCCCTCACTCGCAGCGCGCTGCTGAGCAGCGTAGCGCAGCGCCGCGCAGTTCGCCAGGAGTCCCCTCCCTCCCTCTCTCCCTCCCTCCCTCTCTCTCTCCTCCTCCCTCGCTCCCGCCCGCCCGCCGCTCTGAAGGATGCCCGGTGAGTAGCGGCGAGCACCGGCACCTCTGCCGGTGCGTGATCTGACGGGTTCGGGACCGCTTTATAATGCTGCCGCCCGCCGGGGAGGGGGGGGGGGGGGCGGGGGGGGGCGCGGGGCGGAGGGTGGGGAGGAGGGCGAGGGGAGGGGAAGAGAGATGACAGCGATCCGAGGCAGGAGGCGGCGGGGCTCGCCGGGTGCTCCTCAGAAGGACTTTTAGCTGCGCGGCCGGGGCTTGGATGTGGGCGCCGAGGGACGGGGTCCGCGCACCGCAGCGGGCACAGGCCGGGGCGGGGGCGCTTCGCCTGCGCTGCGGGTTGCTGCCTGCAGCACCGCGGTGAGTACGGGGCTCCGCGCCGCGCCGGGGTCCCCCAGGGACGGGGAAGGTGTGGAGGGTGCCCTCCCGTTCTGGGGGCTCCCTCCCAGCGGCTCCGCTCCGCTCCTCGCTGGGGCCGGGCGCGAAGGGCACGGTGCCCCCAGCGCGCCCCGGGGACTGTGCCTCGCTTCTCTCCTCCTCGGTTTTGGCGACGTCCCCGGGGGCTGCCAGCGCGGTCCGGTGTTTCGGGAGCCGCGGTGCCGCTGCCCGGGGGAGAGAGGGAGCTCCGCCGGGTGCCTCACCTGCGGAGGGGAGCACCCAGGTGCTGCGCGCCCGGGCGCGGCGCTCCGCGGGGAGGAGAGCGGAGCCCCGGCCGGTGCCCGGCATCAGGGCGAGAGGGTACCCGCAGCTCTCCTGCCCAAAGCTCTCCCGGCCGCAGCTCCCCTACCCGCTCCCCGTCCCGGCTGCTGCCTTCTGTGCGCTACAGTGGGCTCCGGTGGCAAAACGCACGTCCCTTAGGGAAGGCTTAATGTTTGCGAAATGTTTGCTATCAAATTAGTGCGCGGCTCTGCTTAGCTCGGGTTTGCGCACGGCTGACTCCCCTCAGGCTGGGGTTCAACTCCGGCTACCAAATGGCAGGACACCGGGCAAGGGGCTTTTTGTTCTGGACTGCCTGGTGCGATTTGTGGGACACATCTATAAAAGCTGACTATTGCTGGAAATTTTTAAGTGGATTTTGCTAAATCATTTAAATATTTTTTTCTTACTTTTACAATGCCTACTTTGACAACGATGTCTTTTCTGACTGTGTTTTGCATTTGGGTATGATAACTCTCCTATTGAAGTCAATGGCAAAACTCCCAATTGACTTCAGAGGAAGAAGGTTCTGGCCAATACCGAATACTTTTTGAATGAAAGGGACTAGGCAGAAGGCTGAGAGATGGCAAAGTGTACAAAAGAAACTTCATTTGCAAAAGATAGCTTTTTAACCAAAGAGATTTCGCTCCACTGTGTCAGAAATGTCTTCTAGATATTCATTCTCACTCTGCAGTGGAGAAATACTGGAATGATTTCTTGACATGTTTGATATCGAGACGGACTGAAGCCCATTGTTTTACCCACAGACATTATAAAGTATTCCCAGATTAGTATCTTATACTTTTCCAATGCTGCACATCTTTTTTTTTTCTCACTAAAAATTTGGAAGAGAAGATCACTGAGACAATTAATTGAATGGGCTCCCATTGACTTCAGTAGCCTGTGGATTGGGCCCAGAAAGGTTCAATAGAGCAGTAACATGAGAAATGTAGTACAGTTTGTAAGGAAAGGTGTTGCATAAGCATTTAACTCATGAACAGCCTCCCTCTAGGGAGGAGACAAATCTAACTGTACATTAATTTCTTATCCTGTTTTTAAGAACTCTTTCACAACACAGATACAAATAAGAAGGAATGCTACCGATTAATAATTAAAATGCTCATATTCATATGGATTACAAGGAAGATTCTACGCAAAAAAAAAAAAAAAAAGCCATTAGCAAATGGAGATTCTAGTTCACAGAACATCCTCTGTTCAGTGTAACATTTAGATTGGTAGCAGACAGATATGTTACAAAACGCCAAATAAAAATATTGATATTCAAATGGAAGAAGCTAGTCTTGTTCCTGTAACCTGACTAGCTGCTTTTGATTGTTTGGGATGCCTTAAAAAGGAAAGTGTGAAGACATGCTTTTAATTTTCTTTTCAAATCTAAGTGTTGAAAGAACCCTGAAAATGCTGCATGTGGTCAACAACTTGTCAAGTATTAGAATTATGCCCATACTCCATGAAGAAAGCAACTATTACATTGATAAGAAAAATAACCTTTCTCAGTTATGGTCCAATAACAATGTTTCACTTCTGAGCACAAATGTGTGTTAATAGACAAGTGTAAAATAAGTTTGAGGTTCTGCACCTCTTGTTCAGCCTTATTTGTAGGCATCTGGTAGAATTGTCATTGAATTGAGCTGAATGTGCCACTGATATATTTAATGGTGAACAGACTAAGATGTTCATGTTACAATAGAAAAAAACATCTACAAAATGGACAAATGCTTCACTGGTTGTCTCTTCTCTCCTTGCAATTACATAGGGAAGACAGAAATCTCCTTTTTAAAATGTCAAATTACAGGTTCCTTTCTAATTTCCCTGTGAATTTAAATGTTTATTTAAATGTTTATTTTATCATGTGCCATATATGGAGGTGAAGGATACTTTGAGCTGCTTTGTTGCTTCCTATATTCTCCACTCTATCTGCTGTTTACTAACACATTGTAATGCCACAATCTATTTTTGTTGATAATACTTCCATTTCAAGTCAAATATGAAGAATATTGTGATTATTTCCATACTATAATTTTTGGACTGGATTTTTTTGGGAGTGGGTGGTGGTGGTTTTTTTAAGGTCTGAAGCAATGCTTAATCCTCTTTGCTTGTTTAAATGAAGAGAGTCAGCAGTTCTAAAAATGAGGATATATATTTGCATAAATCTTCAGTTTTGTCCCAAGAGCCATCAGTTTAAAATTCTATATTCTTTTCATTTTGGTGTTCTAATACTTGTTCTTCGTATGCTCATATGGAAATGTAGCCAGATGTTCTTGTGGACAGCATTTCCAAAGTAGAATGTTAGGTTTTTTAGGCTTACCTGTAACTGAAGAGTACATAAGATTTAAATACTTACAATGGGGTTGAAAGAAGCCAGATAATGAAGTATCAGGAAGCTCCAGGAGATGATTCTGAATAGCCATTACTCGCTTTTAGCATCTTTGTAAACTTCATTCTGTTTTGAGGAGTAAGTGCTGTCTTTGTTCAGATAGATCTTTTTCTAGACTACTGCAGATTCGCTGTCCCTTGCCTGACTCTGAAACATGTTTATGCCATTGTATTGCTATGGCTGTTAAGTGAACGGTACCAAGTGTTTATAGGCCTCTCAGTATCTGAATGTAGGAAGCAATATTAGTGGGATTGTTGAAAGTCACCTGAATTTTGTGATTATTGCACCTTTAAAACTTTTTCAAAATAAATTTGTTTGTTAATCCTAGAACATATTTGTCATATTATTTATTTAGGGCTATATTCTTCTATCCAGCAATTTAAGAACAAAAGCCTCCACTGTAGCTCAAATCAATCAAAATATTGGTTTTAGGTTATACATTGTACATATGGAACCTGGCATGTAAAGCAGATGGTATGTAAAATTATGCATAGCGTGTCTGGAGAGCCATACAATATCTAAACGCAGCGCAACAGAACAAGGAAAGAGTGTCACATGCAACTTAAAATACCAATTACTGGCCTATGCCTAGTCTCAACTGCGCTTTGTTTTTGTGTGTGTGTGTGTGCAATTTTCTCTTATTTCAGTCAGGGCATTTCCTTGATAATGTGATCTTCTCTAGAAAAGCATGCAGATTGAAATGTTATATACTGGCTAAATGAAATAAAGATGGATGTACAAGAAAAACTAGTTTAGTTTAGTGTTTAGTTTGCGTTCAGAATACAAATGATGCAAATTAAAAAAAAATAATCAAGAACAGAACTTGTAATCTTTTAAGAAAAATGGTCAGGCACCATTTGCTACCAGAATTGTGTTTTTCTGTATTATTTATGCACTTAGTTTGCCCAACCCAGTAATAACACTTAATAGTACTTTTGTCCTGTTGCATAAATACTGTGTTAGCTCCATGCACTCTGAAGTATTACAAGTCTCTAAGCACAAAGTTTCTCCCTGAACAAACAAGCATTACTGTGTATTGTTAACACAATCAGATGAAATGGTAATTGCAGAAAGATTCACATCCCTTCAATAAATATTAGTCTTTAAGCATGTACTGACCTCAAAGGGACCTAATCACATGTTTTGTTGAACAAAGATGCTTTCGTGATCAATGACCATGAAAAGTAATAATTTTCCCAAGCTGACTCAAGTGTCTACATCTGTGTTTATAAAATATTGTCAGCATCAGACAACTTTAATTTTTAACTTCCAGAGGAATGGCTTTAAATATTTCTACCTTTTGTTGATTTTTGGTTTATTTGTTTCATATACTTGAGAAGTATTGCAAGCAATTAACTGTTTTAAAGAGCTGCACAGCTGTACTCTTTGATACTTCTAATCAGAATGAACTTTTGTAGGTAAGATGTAAAGGATGAAGTTTATAATGAAGGACCATCACAAAGTGAACTCTAGATAGAGTATCAGGAACTAATGATGCATAAGGAAGACTTTAATAGCCAATTTTGTAAGATCCAGCCATTTTTCAAGGAGGCCTTTTGAAGGAATGCTGCCATGTTTAACCTGTTGAATGTCCCCAAATTTTTTATTTTTTTTTTTAAGGTACCTAAGTTGATATAGAACATTTCATACTACAAAAATGTGGTAATTCCTGTACTTTTTGTGCACTAGCACCCCTAGTCCTTATGCATCTTTGTAACAGTTTTGCGTGAGAAAATACAGTTCTCTGCCTGGGAGATTAAAGTAACACATTTGTCCCGATATGTTACAGAACAGTGTCTATCAATCCATTCCTCTTTTGGAGATGAAAGAACTTTTACCCATTCAAATCACTGTGATACAATTTTGTATTATAATGGCTTGAACAATCTTGACTTTATATGGTTGCTGGAGTCTCCAAAGGACTGTCATAAATAAAACTATTAGTCTGTATTGTAGCGGACACATATTCAGAGTCTACCAATGAATGACAGGATTTTACATTACAGCATGAATCCCTAAAAATCATAGAATCATAGAATGGCATAGGCTGGAAGGGACCTCAGAGATCATCTAATCCAACCTCCCTGTCATGGGCAGGGCCGCCTCTCAACTAGACCAGGCTACTCTCAAGGCTCCGTCCAACCTGGCCTTAAACACCTCCAGGGAGGGGGCATCCACAACTTCTCTGGGCAATTTATTCCAAAGTCTTACCACCCTTGTACTGAAGAATTTCTTCCTAAGATCTAGTCTAAATCTGTTCTCCTTCAACTTAAACCCATTTCCCCTTGTCCTATCAGTGGACACTCTTGTAAAAAGTCCCTCCCTGGCCTTCCTGTAAGTTCCCTTCAGCTATTGGAAGGCAGCTATTAGGTCCCCCCGAAGTCTTCTCTTTTCAAGGCTGACTTGAATGTCAATGTCTGCAAATAAATGTCTGCAAATACCAAAAATGATTGGTAGAAGGACTTCATGAACCAATTTATAATCTATACATGTATACATATGCTATTTTTCTTTAAAAGTGTGTAAAGGAAATATTAATATTATTGGATTAATCCTAAGCAGAATTAAGTGAAAACTGAGCAAATGAATAAGGGATTTATCCTCTACAACAGGTACTTAAGCTTGCTCAGCAGCATGTAAACTTTCTGCACTAGCTGATGGACTTTCAACCTACATCAAAACCTCCCTTTGCAACCTGGCATAGCTACTATGATGACAGCATTAGAAAACTGGCGTCTCATGGGAGACAAGTCAGTTTACATCAATGGAAATGGATTTTCACTGCATCTTGGATTCTGTGCAGACAGGTTTGGTTTTATTTTTTTTTTCTTACCAGATGCTACTGTAGAACGTATGACTTTTGCCAGATATACAGACACAACTTGAGTTTGGCAAAACCCTTAATGAACCTAGAAACAAAGTTGGAAATGGCAGACATGTCAAAATGAAGTAAAAATATGTAACGATGCACTTTGTTGGGTTTTTTTAAGAGAGGAATAATGGACTCTTTTATGAAACATCCTTAAGACAGAAGTAAAACATAAAAATAAATACAACTGAAGTTAAAAACAAAATTACGAAAGTTGAGTTACCTAACGTGTTCTGGCCACAGGAGAAGTAACTAAAGCTGACGTTCCGATAGGATGGAAGCTTCAAAAGAAGACAAACGCTAGAAAATAACCATTTCTCATGTTGGAAATCCAGATGGCCCTAGCAGATTTTGTGAGCATTTGTATACACATTTATCTGTGTGTATAAATGTGTACACATACATATTTTTTTCTTTTAATATCAAAATCTGTATAATGCCCTACTTTGTTACTGTCTGGTTTCCTCACCCCAGCAGGGATTTGCTGGTTGTTCTTCCTTTCTGACCATGAAGATATAGAGGAAGATATGACAGCACAATAAATAGCTGAGAGTGGTTAAACTGTTTCCTGAAGGTAAAACAGCAGGGTCCAATGGTTCTCCTGCAGAATGTTTTAAACCCAAGGCCATAAATAATAGCCAGTGTTGTGAAAAAAAAAAGGCAACTGAATCCTGGAAAAGGAGAAAACAAAACGAACCTTTATTTCAGCGTCTGAAGCCGATGTTACATTGTGTCCTGAAAAACATGAATCTGAAAGATATTTTGCCAGCTACAGGCTAGTGTCATCTACAATCACAGTCAAGATCTTCCTGTTAAGACCTGGAAAAGCTACTATTGTCTTACACTGAAGAACCAGAAAAGATTATCAGTGAATGTAATGTGGAGCTTTAGGAAAACAGAAGGTGACAGTAGAGCAGAGGAGTATTTAATACAGCACTGTATTTAATACAGTAAATAGATATACCATTTTTTACTATCAACTTTTGATGCTGAAAAGACAGTTGACTAGAGCTGACTTTGTCATGATGTCGGAAGTAAGATTTGGGGAAAATTACTTTAGATAATTTGCTACTGCATGTCCTTGCCTTTGTAACTGCTGTATAAGTATAAATAATGTCAGAGGTGGCAGCAAATCCTTACTATTTATAATTTCACATTCCTGCCTCTTGTAAAATGATTAATCTCTAATGTAAAGTGAAACAGATTTACAGTAGGAAAAAAGTCTATCAGTGTAAAGTCTATCAGTATAGTCAAACAACAAGCCTGTATTTGTCTTCTGGTGGAAAATTACATTCCTGAATAGGGAAGCACAATGTGGTTAAAATAATATATTATGATCTTTTTGGTAAATAATTATTTAAAAAAAAAAAAAAAGAAGACTCATAAGCTTTTTACCAACCACAGAATTTTCACTCAGAGGCAGAAAATATTTGAGGAGAATTAGTGAAAATTCATTCTAGGATTAGAAGTTCTCAGTTCACGTATATCAGACAATTCTGCTTAAAACTGACATTGCTAGCCACTCTCTCATTATCCTGTATTCAATGGTTTCTGACCTAAGAATGAAATTCACATCCTTCAGGTATAGCCAAACAACGTGGGCTTTAAAAAGTTGAATCGTGCAACTGCAGATGATGGAAACCCAGACCTTCTTTCAGATGTATCTAAAAACATGTTTCATTTCTGTGGTTGCTTTCCCAGCAGTTCCTTCAGACTCGCTGCTAGCGAGGTAAATTCAAGTGAACATGAATCAACAGCTCTTTCCTCCCTTATATATCGGCCCTACAGCGTTGCAGTTGCCTTTGCTTCTCTCCTGGAGGCTAGCAAAGAGGCTATTTATGGTGCTTCACAAGCTTCAGAGACATTTTTGTATACCTCCGCCTTACACAGCTGAATAGCAAAGAACAACAAAGGATGGATTTAATGAGAGAAGCTTTACTTACCAGCATTATCTCTGACCAGGAATTATTTTCTTTAACAAAAATGGATTGAAAAATAATTATCTGTCATTCAGATTTTTCAACTTTCTTCTTTGGTAAGGAAGGAAACTAGAAATTTTTTGCTTTGTTTGTTTCAGAACCAAATAGCGTATATGTTTCTTAAAGATCTGCCATTTTTGTTTTCTTTTCTGCTTTTCTTGCTGGAGAAGCAGAGAAGAATTCAGGGAGAAAAAGAGAGGGGAAAAAAAAAGAAAAAGGGATTAAAATATTTTTAAATTTTCAAACAATTTTCTCTTTTAGACAAAGTAAATACATCTGATTAATGTCTATTATTCATCACCTTGAAAATATTCTGTATTAAATTTAAAAAATCCCAATGGTTTTTATGTCACTTCAGAATGGATTAAAACTTTTTATTACAAAAATCTTGTCTTTGAAGATATTTCAGGCAGCTCTCATGAAAAACTTGAAGCTGATTGTTTGAAATTTATATTTTTTAGGCATACAAGTTCCTTGAAATCAAAGCTGTCTGTAGAAAAGATGCATTTTCATACATTTTCTGTGTGCTGTAATCATAGACCAATTAAAAGATATTTTTTCTTTTTTTTTTTAAGTATAAGGTGATTATTTGTAAAAATAAGGAAAAAATCAAACCCCCCAAAAATGTCCCCAAAATGTTAACACAAGACTCTCGATTTGTCCCTAATCAAAATGTTTTTCTTTCTAAACTCTTAAGCTTTTTAACTTCCTTTTGAAACTTCCAAAAATAATTTCAAAAGCTCCAAACATTTTTCCTGATGGAAAGAATACTTCTTGCCCAGTTATGGAACATACACGGTTGGGTAGATCATGATTTTTAGTGGATAAAGTGGAAGTATTGGAAAGGTGACCAGGCACTTTCTTAGAAAAGCACTTAGTAGTGGAGTATTTCTTACTATTTGATTTCTGAATACAGCTCCTGCCTTCAGGTAGACTTAAGGTGATAACAGAGAGAGAGAAGGAAATGTCTCTTTGTCATAACTAAAGAAAATAGTGAATGGAGAATCACGTGTGTCTTTTTAACAACTTTAAGAGGAAAATTTTTTCTGACTAAACTGTATTCAGGTTCAGGATGTAGGTTTAAAAGACATTTAGTGGCCAACTGGAAAGAAATCTAATTTACTTAGTCTACTATTTCAGGAATTTAAGTTGAATATGTGTTGTTTATGTGACTTGACATGTATCAGTAAGTAGTGCTTATGGATGAGACAGCTTGCCTCTGGACTCGGATGTATATCAGCACCAGTGCACTGGATCAATATGGAAAGCACAGCATGGAGGATACAGTATAAATCCCCAGCATGGTGGTAGACAGAAGCTGGCCGCTCACTTCTGTTTATCCCCCAGGGACACAAGGGAACAGATTTGTCAGGGTTTGTCTCTTTTATTTCAGTAATAACAAGAGATTAATTGGGAATGTTTGCTGTTAGGAGACTAATTGGGAATGTTTGTTGTTTAGATTTTAATTATTTTTTTTCTCTATTACATCTGCATTTCTGCTCCTTGCCTATATTTTTTATGAATAAACTGAATGATGCAAGGCCTCCCTCTAGCCTGGAGGCCAGCTAAGCATGGCCACTTCCATATGGTTAAGCTCCCTTAGCCTCCCGAGCACGGGCTGCAGCTAGCCTGCCTCTCGGGAACGGTCCCCGGGCTGAGCTGGTGCCCTAGTTGTGCCCACGAAACCCTTGGGAGACAGCTGGTCAAGTAGCCAAGATCAAAAAAGTGTCAGGGACTGCCCTGAAATTTTATGGTTTATTAAAAAACTGTTCCAGGGCATGGATTCATGCCCTAGCATTATTTAATTCACTTGCATAGCTGCAGTCTTGGTATTATTTAGGTCAGTGTGACTCCAGATCCATACACATAGTTTATTCACTTTTCTCGTTAGGAATGAACTCCACTGATTTAAGTGGTGTTACTACAGCACAGCAGGATGTTTTTGCGAATAGTGTAAAAGGGGCTTAATACTTGTTTGCAAGCAGTCATTAACTGTGGTATGCACAACAATGTTCTGAAAAGAGTGGAAAAAATTACCATGGCAAAATGTTTTAGGAAATAGTAGCTATTTTTCTGCATTCTTTTCATGATTTATAGTTAAGTTTCTCGTTGAATGCTGAGGTCAGTTTATCCAGAAATCACTGTTATAGGAAAGCTATTATCTATTTACAGTGCATTTGTTGTCAGAAGTTCGTAAAGTATTGAAAAATCTGATTTAGAAAAGTGAGAGTACCAGCACTTCTTCTCAAAGACGCAGTACTAACTTTTGCTAGAGAATGCAAATGGAGACAAAAATCCTTATTTGGTAGAATATTCAGTATTCTATGTTTCAGAAAAAAATCATGACAAATCTTTCAGGGTGCGGTCTCAGAAATCAAACTCCTTTAAGCTTTAAAACACAGACATTATCAGCCATCTGAAAATTATGCTAACACAGGATAGTTGGTTACAATTTTGATAAGAAATTGTAATGACTAGAGTAATTGCATAACAAAAATATTATTTTGGTTAGTTGTAGAGGAAAAATACATTCATCAACAGTGGTTCTTATTACAGGTTTTTATTTCTTGGTATTTAGCATAACTGTTGTATCTTTTGCAACGCCTACAAGTCATCTTCTCTGCTCTTTCTTCATCTTTTACTGTTGAGCTTTTGCAAGGTTTTATGATTCTCTTACTGACACAGGATAGCAAAACTTAAAAAATAGTGAAAATTAACCTGGGTGTGGATAAATAAAAATGTTTCCTAGGAGAGATTCTACTTCTCACTGTAATTCTTCAGTACTAGTGTTGTGGTTCATGGGTTGCATACATAAATTACAGCACTCTTGGGGGAAAGTTACCTAGCAGAGAGGTAATACTGTCCTACCAATGGTGAAATAATTGCCTCCAAATGCTGTGACCCCAGGTGTGTGGTAAGACCGAATCTCAGGGGGAAGGTCATGAGGTCCCAGTGCCTTCTCTGGACAATGCTTTCAATTAGGGCTCCGGCAAGCTGCATTGATTTAATACCTTTGGTGGTTTCAGATTCGGAGGAAGAACGAATCTCAATCTTTTAGCCATTTCTTCCTCTAAGTGGTGTTTTTTAGGATATCTCTCAGGGGAGTTTCAAGGAGTCTGATTTAACTATTGCATAAGTATATATGTAATGAACCTGATGGACTCAACCTACAGAAAAATTGGGTCTGAATCTGATAAATAAACTATAGTCAAATATCAGTTTCATTTTTCAGTAGGAGCTATTTGGCTTGACTGACAAAGAAGTGAAGATTTTTGCAGAAAATTGAAACTTAATGAAGTGTACCAGGATTTTGAGCTTAGCTTTGGTTTGGAAGTTTCTCTAAAATTCTTCACACTTGGAAAATTATGTTTAATATGTAACTCCATAAATATATTTAAAAACAACAGGATAGCAACAGATATTGAAAGACCTCTGGTAAAAATCTGAGAAAAGTACTGTGTGACTATTTATGATATGCCTGTTGATAATTGATTTTGAATTTATTCTTATGTATTGTACACATTCTTACCAAGATATAAATGTATTTTATCACTGGGTATGGGGTGCAATGATTAAGGGAAACTGAGCGTGTTCTAAAAAGTTTAACTTCTTTATCAGTGATACTTAGAAAGGAAAAGTTAAATAAGTAAATATAAAGCTGGCCTGGAGCTTCTCTGGTGTACGGCTGAAGCATGTCTACTGACTACAACTATAATTCATGTTCTAAAGAGCATCCTGCTCCTTGCATCCTGCTGTAACACCACTGGTGCCTCTGCCTTTATCTCTTCTCTCCCCTCAGTTCAGTCTGCAGGGATGATAGCTTTCAGTTGATGAATACAAGTCATGCAGTCCAGAAGAAGAGGAACTCTTACCAAACGGTTGCTAATGGATAGTGAAATAGTAGCCAGTCGTAATTGGGGGCAGACACAGAATTTACTACAAGTTTGAGATTTCTTTTAGTGTCTTTCTTTTGAAGATGAAGTTTTTTCATCCAGTCTATTTCTTGGAAAAAGCTCCATAACTATGACCCGGCTCTGCAGATCTCTTTGCAGACTGCCTCGATATCAAAAGATCGTCATTTGTGGCAATAAGTGTAAGAGTCTATTAAATATTTCAGCCTACGTTATAAAAGGACTGTGAGCAGATGTTAGCTTCAGACATCCAGGGAGAAAGATCGTGACACGTTTGGTGACAATGTGATTCCAGTGCCAATAGCTTTCTATAAACGATGAAAAAGCAGCTGTTACCCTGGCCAAAATCGTACCTTCTTCTTGCCTGCTTTCAGCGGGCAGCAGGTGTGACTCTGCCCCCTCCCCCCCACCCCGAACTAACCTTGATTGAAGCTGCTGTTAGAGGAATGCAGACCTCGCTATTAGCCTGGTCCTGCAACCGTTTGGCACAGCCTGTAGCAAAACCGTTCTAGCCCGACTGTGTCAGCTGGTGTCTCAAAAGTGATACCGTCCGCTGATAACTCAAAGCGTAACTCTGTCATACAGACGCTAAGTGCAGTATGGTTCTTAAAAGGCATTTTAATCTGCTAGCATTTTAGTTCGCAGGCCTCTGGGGTCAGGTTGAAAAATTGCACTAATGCTGAACTTACTCTGATATTCTGGGCAGCCTTCTGAATTTTAAATAACTATCCTCAGAAGGCCACGCTTTTCAAAAATTATCTTTAAGACTGCACACAGAATTTTAAGCTCAGTTCAGTTAATAACACACTGATATGCAGGGTGAAATTTATAAAAACGCAAGGTAAGAATCTCTAAATTTATAGATACCTGCAGTCATTTTAGTTTTCATTATCTGAGTATCTGGCCTGTAGATTGCTAGCTATATGAGTTCTGTGTTACTGTAACTGTTAATGTTTGCATCTGAATTAACTGTTCTGCTTTGTTGGTTTTGTAGTTGACCGCCTATTCAAATATGTGGGATTATTTTGAAATCTATATAAAAAAATGATCCTTTTATAATCTGGAATTAGGCAAGGTGAAAGATACAGGTCTATTTTTCCAAACAATGGCATTCCTAATCCATTTGCTTACATGTATATAAAGAAAACACAAGATTATAGTCTCTTTGTCTTGAGAAAGATTTATGCAAGCATTTCACCTGTATCTTACACAGTATTTGTTGCTTCTCCCAGTGTTCTACTTGTGTTGTTACTGAGTCTCATCCGCAGTGATACTCATGCCCCCCAGCCTGTGTTTTACAGCTGCTTCTTCTGCTGCTGTGGCCTCTTCTATTGCAAAATTAAATCCAATGATCCTTGCTTGTCCAGTCCAACCCACTGGGCTCCTCCTCTGGTCCTCTACCACCTCCTCCAGTCTGACCCTGCCCGTGCCCTCAGACTCTTCCCAAACTGCAGATTGCTGTGGGCATCCAGCCATGGACTGAGACCAGCTCTTGGGCACAAAATAAACCCCACTGCTTCCAGGCAGGGACTGCAACCCATTAGCCATCTGTTCTGCTGGATCGTTAGGGATAAAGACTACCCAAAGGTAGTTTTCAGCAAGACCTTGAGTAAGTGTGCCTTCCTTGTTTACCTGCACCCTCTCTTGCTCACAGCCTTAGAGGCATGCTAGATCTAACTTTCTCTGTACAGAAACCAAATTTTGAAGAGCTGAAAACAGTTTCCATCTCACAGCACATCTTCTTACTCAGCTTGACTGGAGCTGTTCTCCTTTGGGAGGAGGTCTTTTTGAGCCAGAGGGAGAGGAAGGATGAGCTCAATATATTCCTTGTTCTACCAGCTGCCACCAAATGTATTCATCTTCCCTCCAAGGAACTGTGAGTCCAGATCCATTCGCACTGTGCACCCTGATGAGACAGTGACATCTTCCATGATAGGTGATGAGGCTGTGGTTCCAAACTTTTTTTTTTTTTTATCACATCTAATGAAGAATGCCAAAACAGATGTGTTTCACTGTTGTGCTTTCAGGAGCAGAATGAAGTAAAAAGCTTTGGATGGTAGCTATAGTAAAATCTTGATGCTTGCTGTGTACCTGGACTGAGAAAACCAGAATTTTTGGCTTTGTAGATAAGTCACAGTCTTTTCTGAGTGCTCCAGCAGGCTCTAGGAAGAAGTTTTAACAACTGCTCATCTACCCTGTGTTGGAAAAGGCTTATTAAACTTCGGCATGTGTCCAGCCCTTTGCTAGTCAGCAAAGAGTTTCTAGAATGCTGCTTCGGCTCCTTCTAAGATCGTATGTCTTATTTTTAGATTGACAGCAAACTGTGCCTGGCAGTGACATCTGCAAGCTATTCTTTCTGGGGCTGAATGGTTGCTTTTGTGCTAGATGTGTGATGCATAATACACTAGTTTTGCTCCCTAAGTAGAAGGAGAGCAGAGTTTGCTTCAGAGGGTTTATTTTATCCTTGTCCTGGTCTAAAATCGTTCGCTCCTTAGGAACTGGGTGACTTTTTTCAGTTGTTAGCTGAGGTAGATGATGGTTCTAATTTTCCACAGGAGAAATTTGGTACATATTTGGTACAAATAAGCTCCAAATAATACGAATAAGAAACTAATGATATAGCTTTATATTATTTACAAAACAAAGCAGAAGGACAAATAAGATTAGACAATTCCACAAATAATCCATTACTTCAGTACACAAATTGTTCTGTTAGTATGTATAAGCATGCAGTTGTATAGAAGATGTAAAGGAGTATCAAGAAATCCATACATCTTTTGATGTTTAGACTCCTCTTTCAAGAGTTCAGTTTGGGATCCTTATGAGGACAGAGTCCTTCTGTCAAAATATTCTGTTCGATTAGTTGTCCATTTTCTCTTGGGGATATCTTTGCTGAAAAAAAAAAAAGAATCAAAATTACATTTCATCGCCTTTTTCTTCTTCTTGGGAAATACACATAGAGTTACCCCTCTTTTTGTGAACTGCAATTGTGATTGTTACCCAATAGATTCAGGTCTTGAGTAATGAAATAATGTATTACTTGCTTTCATCATCTTAAGTGATCCATCTCAAAACTTCACTTATACAAGGAATGACCCATGCTTTCTCATCCTTTCCTCTCTCTCAGAGTTTGACACAGAATTTCATTGTCACAGGAAGAAAATAACAACATTGCACGTATGCAAAAATAACCTACTTTATCATATATCATTCTCAGCAGCATCACACTTTCACCTTTTTCAAAATTAGATGACGGATTAATAAATTGGTGTTTGTTCCAATCATAATGGAAAACCGTGACTACTTAACATGGTCATGCCCTCCTTGTAATTGAAATTTGCAAATATTAATGAGATTATACCACTGTTCTGTCAATAAATATTATCAATTGGATTAATTTATGTGGAGGTCATGGGATTTCTGCAGAATGATCTCGCTTTGTCACTCTAAAGATTTCATTATAAATCTAACAGAACCTGACTACCTTTTTTAATTAATTAACTCAAGTCCTCTCAAACTTTATATAACATGTCACTGGATATAAAGTATACAACTCTTGCACATGTAAGCAAACAAGGAGAATGCACGCTGACGTGAGTGTTTCTTATGAAGAGTTACAGCTATTTGGAGCCTTGCAGTTGCTTCCCAGGCTGAAAATAAGTGAATGACAGATAATCTAGATCTATTCCACGTGTAACTTGTTCCTGAGTGAATATATGCGTCTCCTGGGCAAAAAACATTCAGCACTGTCTCTGGAAGACATAGCCTAGAGATTCTACCTAGTTCTTATGTGGCAGCTTTGTGATTAAAAAGTGACCCTGCACTTTTTTTAAGTTGCTCACGCAAAGCTGCTGGGAAAAGATTACTCCCTTTTACAGAGAGCCTGGCATAACCAAAGCTGAACATTTCTATGCACATAGAGAACAGGAACACTATATGGAATAGCACCACTTGATGACACCTGCCATAAAAATATCATCATTGGGGTGGCTCTAACTACCTCAGGTATATTTAATAACTGTGAGGAGTCAACACGCAGTTTTAAAGGGGTTATCAGTTTCTGAAAATGTCCTGAACTGAAATTTCCAAGATAGGCCTATTGCTGCAGGTATCTGGAAAGTTCAAGGAAAATTGTTTCACTTTTTACCTTTAAGGAAAACTCCACAATCATGTTAATCATTAAAAAGTAAAAGACTTGACTATTTTTAATGCTTCTGAAAACTGAAACTTCCAGGGCTGGAAAACTGAAAAAGTTAAATTCAAAACCATCGCCCAAATAAATGTTTCTTAAAATGTATTTGGTCATTCCAGTGACACTTGACTGAGCTCCAGCTTTTCAAAAAGTATATAGTGCAAGATTTTTTTCTAAACTTATAATTAAATGTAGTTCTATATATATTTTTGTAAAATTATTTGAAATATACTGAGCAATCAAAGGAATGAGAGAGATTTCTTGTCCTCTCTATTTGGAATTAAGGATGGCTTAATGCACTTTTTCAGCTTTTCCTTGAAGAAGAACGCTATCCTGTGGATTGCTTACAGAAAATGAGAGAGTCTATATCTGAGACAGGCAGTCAAATGACATTGTGTAACACAGAGTCAGCACATTTCAAAGTGAGAAATCTTCTTTTCTCTTGTTACCTTCCTCTCATGTTTTCCTTTAAAACAATGTCAACAGATAACCTTGGAAAAATCCTACTAAAAGTCCATCTAGTGAGAGAAAATTAAAGCTGTCACTGTGCAAAAATGTAAACTTAGTAAAAATATCTTTTATTGCAAGTATTACCTCCCAATATTCTGTGCCCTCTGTTTTGAAAAAGTTCAGAAAAAATGATCATATTGTTTCCTCCTGACCTTAGAATGTGTGTCAGTATGTTTTATTCTTTATTGGAATCTGGCACTGGCATTTTTCTGGTGCTTCTCTGAAGGTGCTATCTTTTATTTTTAAATAAAAGCAGAAACTTGGGGTGGGGGAAGGAGCGGGGGAAGCGCAAGTCTCTAGCTGTGACCATGACAAAGAAAACAAACAAACAAAAAAAAGGAAAAAGTTAAGATTTTCTCGTCTTTGCAGAGAGAGTGATTGGCACTTGGATTTTACTGCTTGATATAGTCTAATTTTAGGTGTGAATAGTCATATTGCAAAGCTCTTTGTGTCTGCATTGGGCCTGAATTCGCTTTTGTGATGTGCAAGAATTCCAGTTCTATTTTTAACTACTTGAACTCTGCTACAAAATTAATCCATTCCATATTTTTTCCCTGTTAATTGAGAAAGAACTTCTGTGTTATAGGAGACTTTATGAAGAAATATGACACAAAGATAGTTTAAATAAGGAGAGATTCCTAAAATAATCAATATACCATCATTCAAATAATTTTCCTGGTGATAGAAATTCATAAAATCATGACATGACTTTCAATACAATCTCTGAACTGCTTTAATACCCAGAACTTTGCTTTAATTCCCTAGTATACGTATTGAATTTTCCAAAACTAGATCTATGGCTAAATAGTATATGAGCTAAGGAATTATTCCTAAAAAATTAATCTTCTTCATTGCATTTATTTCAGAGAAATAAGTAGGGAATTAATTCATAAAATACATTCAAAAATTATTGCAGAAACCATTACAGTTGAATTTTCTGCCATATTCCAGGACCTCTTCTTCTTCTTTTTCTTCTTTTTTTTCATAAGCTTTGTATTAGTTTGGTTATTCTACAGATTACCAAATGCTACTGCAACATTCAGTGCAGTATCAGAACAGGGGAAAGGTGAGTCTCTCTCCAAACTGTGCCAGCACAAGGTGCTCTTCACTGTGATCTTATAAAAACAGCTGCTCTTCATTTTGAATTGATCATGTATTCAGAAAATTATCACATCTGTGTTTTTCATAGGAGCATGTCCATGGGCTCTGCCAGTGTGAAAATCCTTATTCAGATTAGATTAAGATTAAATGCTTAGTCGCTATTTCAGTCTTTTTCTTTCTTTACATATATAAACCAATTCGTGCACAGGCATATATTGTATTTCAACATGGATTGAGTTTTGGAAAGATGTTCAAATACCGCTGCTTTAATATTTAAGATTAGTTCTTAAAACTCATATCTTTAAGTTTGCAGTGTATAAATTTGAATAAAAATTTTCAGACTTTTCTATCATTAAAACTCATTATTTTGTACATTCCTGTAGAATGTACATTTGAGCAAATTAGGTTCTCATTTAGCTGAGTTACTGAATTCATTTTCCTCCCTTTTATAAATCTGTGCACTTTCGTTTTTCAAAATGTGCAATTCCCAATAATTTAGAAGGAGACATAAGATATCAAATGGGACTGAAAATGTTCAAATACTCAGTAAAAAAGGACACTACTTCACTAGTAGGAGGGAGATGTCTGTACTAGAAATGGTCAACATCTCTTGTCATTTTTTAATATGATTGAAACCTCAGACATCTCTCTGAGAAGACAGACACTGTTCATAAAGCTCTCTCATCTCTTAGCTCATGTACCTACCACTTGAAATTGTGACCAATGACTGGAACAAATATTATGCCATAATTACACCACATTATAATGATTTTCAAAATAAGTAATATTTTTATATTAAATATCAAATATTGAATTAAATTTTTGATTTTCAAAATAAGTAATAAGTCCCCAACATAAGAAGGACATGGAGCTACTGGAATGAGTCCAGAGGAGGACCACAAAGATGATCAGAGGGCTGGAGCACCTCTGCTATGAAGACAGGCTGAGAGAGTTGGGGCTGTTCAGCCTGGAGAAGAGAAGGCTCCGGGGTGATCTTATAGGGGCTTTCCAGTACCTAAAGGGGACCTACAGGAAAGCTGGAGAGGGACTTTTTACAAGGGCGTATAGTGATAGGACAAGGGGCAATGGATTTAAACTGAAAGAGGGGAGATTTAGATTAGATATAAGGAAGAAATTTTTCACTCTGAGGGTGGTGAGGCACTGGAACAGGTTGCCCAGAGAAGTTGTAGATGCCCCATCCCTGGCAGTGTTCAAGGCCTGGTTAGATGAGGCTTTGGGCAACCTGGTGTAGTGGAGGATTTCTCTGCCTATGTCAGGGTGTTGGAACTAGATGATCTTTGAGGTCCCTTCCAACCCTAACCATTCTATGATTCTATGATTCTAAGCAATATACTTTTCAATATATTCTTTCATAACATTAACTTTAAAAAATATTTTCAAGAAAAATACGAGGCAAAAAATAAATGAATTTTACCATAAGCAGCCTAAGGACTCTTCAGGTGTTTCCTGCATCTGACATAGGAGAACGAACTGTTTACCTGTTCTGTTAAAGTCAGGTACTCCACAGTATTTGCTTGTTACAAGGAGGGTAAAAAAGAAAACGATGCATATCCCATTCCTAGGGCGGTAAGAGGAGCATGGACCCATAATCAGAGCATCGCTATTGCTGAACGTAGAACCTTTGCCTTGCTTTTGGAGGGCATTGAGATCTAAAGATTTAATCTATCATAGAAAAAGTTAATTACAGCTTCTGCAGCATCAGTAACACTAATTCCTTGTATAGGTAAGGGATGTATAGACTTCTTTATAAGTTTTTGGAAGAATCTTATCTCGTGTTAAGGTTTTAAGTTTGGTTACATTGAAAAGTGTAGTGTGTGGGGGTATAACTACAATCATGTTCATATTCGTAATTCAGAAGCGTGTCCCCAGGTACCTTCATGCTGAGCCCTGTTGTCACACTTACAGATGGTGTATGAGACAAAGCATGCACTGAGCAGTAAGCTATGCCTGTGCTCAATGTCCTTAAAGATGACAGCAAAAAAGTGTATCCGTACATAGACAGGCATTTTCCAACACCACATTGTACACATAATTTCTTACTTGTTCCTTTCTTCTTGAACCTGCTAGTTTATATACGTTTGCACAGCATCTAAACCCTCAGGTACTCAGGGCAGGCTCCCATCGTCTCTGCCCAGCTTTGCAGAGCAGCAGGACGACCGCTGTGGCTCGAGGAGGAGGATATCCAGCAATCAGCACGGAAATGATCATGACAGGGGAGGGAACACCTGTGGTAGACATCCTTCTGTGTGGCATAAATGTGAACACTTGTGGTCGAGGAAAAGGGTGGAAACACTCTGAGGATGCCAGGAGGAGCTGGCAAAAGGACAGAGTGTCAATTCAAAGGAACAGGCAGTGAGTCTTTTGGTTCAAAATTGGCTTGTGTAGCTAGCTGGACCGGTGGGTACTAACTGACTAAGCATAACTTTCCTACCACAGTTTGAGGCTGGGTTAAAAGAGAGGCATAGGAACAGAAATCAACTTTGCAGTCTGCTAGTGATAGCTGCATAATTTCCTCTGTTTTCTCAAAAGAACCTGTGGCATAACAGGGAAGGAGTTTTAACGTACAACCAGCCAGTAAACCCAGCTCGAGACTGTAATATCTCCCATACCAGTAATTACAACTACCTTTGATGATAGGCCTCTCCCTGCCCATTGTGCCTGGTGTCTGTGATCTGAGATAGGTCCCACCTTGGGTGAAAACATGGGAGGACAGCAGGTACTCTGTATTGGTGGCTCTCCTGTACGTGAACCAGTGTGACATGAGCTGCGCTCCCAGCATGACTGCAGCACAGACATTCCTTTGAGGTTCCCAGGTAGGACAAATTTTCAACAGCTGCCTTAGTAGCTAATTAGCCTTATCCATGCTTTGATAGGTGGTTCAGTCACTACATGATGAAAAGTCTTATTTACATATTTTCTGCCTGTAGCTTGTTTTTCTATCAGCCTAGGATTTCTGAAAGTGTAATATAATGCCAAGTTTTCCCAGAGTCATAGTGTGTTTAAACCAGTTTAAAACTGTTTAAATTTTATACTATTAAGACCTCTAATTTTATACTATTAAGACCCAAAACAGATGCCTCCCAATTTTTTATTTTTTAACTATATTAAGTTTTCACCTTGCTTTTCCTTGAGTCTTCTTTCCTGCATGTAATTCAGACTAGTACAGTGCAATAGAAGAAGAAATAAAAGCATAACAGTCTGATGGAAGTGACTTTTTCTTTCTATTGACATTGAATATAAAGAGGAGATATGCATGTCTTTGTTCTTTGTTATAAAAAAAAAAAAGGAAATAAAAGGACTAGGAAAGTTAATATATTTCTCATTCTCTTTATGTCATTCATACTAACTTGTTACTCTGAGATCTTAAACTCAGAAAATGGCCATGAATGCCAGGGGTCCAGCTGAGTCCTTCCTTGCTTTGCAAAACTTTGGACTTTAACTTCCTTTGCATATGTATAACTCTTCTACAATTGTACACAGGTAACTGATACTCCTGCTAAATCCTGGCAGTAAATAGGTTTGCATAGTAAGTTGGTACTTGAGTTTGTGAAGCAAAATAGAAGGAGGAAAAGACACAAAATTACTTTTGTGATGTGTTAAAATACTCTAAACCGATCCAAAATCAAACCAGTTCCACGATGGGGGCATTTCTTATAGTCAGCAACACACTGTGGCATTCTCACGTGACAGTGGGCTGCCATTTACCACAGGAGCTTAACCTGCTGTGCCTTTTAAAAATATACGCATAAAATATACTTTATTTCCTTTGCTGGTCTTCCTCACCCACTGTAATAATTGCTGGACTTTCTTGCATCCTGTGCTGGCTCTGCAAACAGGGCTGATGGTTATGTCACTGGGAAGGAATGAAATCCCTGCTTGTCCCTACAGATGAATGTCGGATCTCTTCAGTATTCCACACGTTCCTGCACAGTTCATAGTGTCATATGCCGCTGCCCCAGTGACCGACTGCAGCCTGCAAAGTGACCGTCACAGTTATGTTGTTGACATACTCTTTGTGGCATGGGAAGTGTATATTAGCTGCATCTAAACTAGGGGACCTGGTAATTTTTCTGGCTCAGATGTTAGAGGTGAAAAATCTTCTCCTGGCCACATAGTGAGGGCGGACGTGAACGCAGAGCAGCACGTCACCCAGCCCTGCACCACAGGACAACTTATCTCTCCAACCACCAGCAGCACAACATTTTCAGCTGACTAGACACCATGAACTCATCTGCTACGGGCCTGCAGCAGGACAGAATAGTGCATTTCCGTATAGTTATCAGCATCTTTCTGGGTTGGAATGGCCTCGTTCTCTTGTCTGTCCTAGGAAACACTGAAAATACCTCTTTCCTTTAGCTGTGGAGTCCTCGCTGGTTATTCCATGTCTGTAAGATGACGATGTGATGGGACACACATGGTTTTGCACCGCAGGAACCTGGAAGTGGGTTTGTCCCCCAAACATTCAGACACTCCTGGTTCTACTTCTGTCTGGACTGGACTGCAGTGGGGGTGCACCTGCCTCAGTGCCAGTGGATGTGCACCAGGAGATAAAGATGAGGGAGCTAATTAGCCGGAGAATCCCTGGGATGTTCCAAGTTTATGTTTGAGCTTGTTATGCATGAATGACTAATTTCTTATAAACTAGTTTTTTACTTTTATAATGTCTATGGTAGAGCATAGGTCCCCAAGAAACCCATTAGTTGACTTTAAATATCTAAACATATTTTTAAATAATTTCATTTGTCTACAGATCCTCTTAGACATGGACAGAAGGGTTTTTTCCAACATTAAGTACTAATTTTGTAATTCATATATAACTTTCCATAATCATGTAAATGTACATTCTAATTAACAGTGTAGAAATCAAATTATTCTGTTAATCCGTGACATACCATTAAATCTGATATTTTAACCATGATGAACTATAATTAGATGAAATATAATTAGATCAAAATACTGTCCTGAACATTTGGTATAAAAGGAAAAATATGTGCCTGCTTACATATGCACCATTATGATAAATTTATTACAAAAGAATATAAGCTAGTGTATTGTAGGTTGGTTTAGCAGTCTTGTTCAGAACATGGCAGGAGTAATTTAAAAGGAGTTCTCTATCAGTTTTATCCTCATTATACATAATGAAACTGTCAAATTGAATCTTTAGTATACTAATTTTGTCCCTCTTAATAATCCTTTTTGTATTGTGTAATCTTACACAATCTCGCAATAATGGGGAATGTATATAATTGTTGGTTGCACTAACAGCTTGTCTGTATAAAAGAACGGTTTTCAAAAATAGCCACTGCTTTCAGTTATGCAGTTTGAGAAACCTTAATTAGTCATCCAAACCCAGAAGAAACCAAAACCAGGGATCATGAGGTAATGGTTTTAAACTAAAAGAGGGTAGATTTAGACTAGATATAAGGAAGAAATTTTTTACAGTGAGGGTGGTGAAACACTGAAACAGGTTGCCCAGAGAGGTGGTAGATGTCCCATCCCTGGAAACATTCAAGGTCAGGTTGGATGAGGCTCTGACCAACTTGATCTAGTTGCAGATATCCCTGCTTACTGCAGGGGAGTTGGACTAAATGGCTTTTAAAGGTCCCTTCCAACCCAAACTATTCTATGATTTTATGATTCTATGATCATGATGTCAAATTAAGTAAGCAGCCATATAACAAATGGCAAAGACTTAAAAATACAAGGAATGCTTTGAAATCAAGAGCTCAAATATTAGGAAATGTCATAACCAGGACACTTTGCTTTCAGCCCTCTTATATGGATGCATTATGATTCAGACTTTAATTACATGAGTGCGTAGTACTTTTTCCAATGGAATCTTGGCTCATTTGGCATGATGATTAGAATGGGCTCTCTAATGAACAACATTTCAATTCCTTTTTTTCTTTTTATTGTTTAGGGAGTGAACCTATGCCTCATTCACTTCATGCTGTCAAGGCCTTATTTTGAAGACAGAAATCCTAATTTTCTCATTGGCTTTTTCCAGTGTTCATTGTTGTAATTTGAAAAAGTCACTATTGTAATTATTATTTTTCATAAATCCTGAAGAGGAAACAGGTTATCATTAGTCCATTTTTGCAGTTCAGAGCTGAAGCTCGACTGAATGTTAGGATATGAACTCATTTTTGCTGTTCAGCTTGAAATTCTGCAATATAAGTGTGAAGAGCTCAAAGGGAAAAAGAAAGGAGGAGATGGAGAAGACTGCTGGGTTCTTTCATATAAAAAAATAAATATCCTGAAGGAACATACTAGCTGTTCAAATGTTCAGTTCCAGAATATGACTCATTCAAGCAAATTTCTCATGTTTAAAACCAAAACCAAAGAATTGATTTTTCTTTCCTAAAAAAAACAACCAAAAGAAAACCCACAAAAAAACCCCAAACAACCCAGATAAACAGATTTGAGAGTTCTACTTATTGAAATATGTAATTCTGGTAGTCTGTGTATGTTGGGAGAGTGCAGTGATAGCTCTCTAATCCATGAAGTAGTAACCAACTCAGAAATGTATAAGAGTAGATGGGGCTGTAGTTGGTCAATACATTATACTACTAAAATTGTGGTCAAATTTTTTTAAATATAGATTGATTCATTTATTTGAATATGTGCTTTACTAGAGTCCATAGAAGTCTTAACCAAGAAGAGATCTAGAGGTCAAACTAAGATCTATATTGAAGATTTATTATCGTTTAAAAATGTTTGCAATTTAAATACTGGCCTTTTTTTTCTGTACATTTGAAACGTGTATTTCATCAATATGCTGTATGTATATAATACATCTTTTCAATAATTATTTTTAAATCCTTTTTTCTGCATATGTCGTGTTAGAAATAGCTACTGTATAGGCATTTTCCTCTGCCAGAAGTTCTTTGTTTAAAAGAAGCCTTTTGTTTTATTAATTATATTATCAATTTCCAATTATTACTCAATTTTGATACAATTAAATAATTTAAAAAAAAAAAATCCAAGCTCCTCTAAGCAATTGTTTCTAGTGGTGCATCTTTGTTTTTTCTTTTTAATTGTTTTTTGGGTTTTTTTTTCCCCCTCTCATAAGGAACTAATGAAACAATTCCCTGGTATGACACACTGGTTTGTTTTCATATGGGCATTATTCTGCGAAGTTCTCAACCTCTCTTGATGTAGAAAAAATATGTTACAGTACTTTTTACAAGAGCAAGGATATTAAACTCTTGTGTCCTGGTTATGTTCCAGGTTGATTAATTAATATTCTGTGTAGTTTGTCTAAAATTTCAAATGAAAAGATTGTACTTTATTTAGACTTATAGCAAACATAGTATCACATGTACATTGCCCTCCAGAAAGGATTGTGTTTCTTATTACAATTTAATTTTATGAAGCCTTTTCCACTTGGAGGAAAAATAGTTGTAGAAATGTAAGTATGTCACAAGAACTAAGATTGCCTATTCAGAGCAATGCTTACCTGTTACTGAATATCGCATCTTTCCTGGTAAATTCAACTTCCTGTAAAAGACCAAGATTTAAATGGCACATAGGTAGTACATATGGTACAGTAACATGGCAATGTTATTATACAAAGATGAACCAAGATGGATTTGAAGATTCCTTTGACCTTACTGACCCCTGTGAGGACAGGAGCAATCAGCGTCCTTGCGCACAGATGTGCCAGGGATTGTTAAGTGGTGCTCTCAACTTGGAAGGAGATGGTGTGTTGCACACACTTTCCCTTCTATTGAGCGGCACAGCTGGCCTGTGCAGATCAGAGCATCTGCTGCTCCCTCTGAAATGCTGCTGCTGCAGTCCCCATACCACAAGCTTCGAGCCCTGCCTGATTCCCACACCTGTCACTTGAATAATATAGCTGAAAACTACCCCAGTGCAATACAGAAACTAAGTGATGCAATCTATAACAGCAGATTTACAGTTCTAAAAGCCAACAAGATTATTGTATAAATAGAGCTGGAACTAAAAATACAGTAATGCGGATGTGTTTCCTTTCGTGTTCTAAGAGACAACAAAGGATAAATATGCCTTCAATTAATTGATTCTCTCTCTCCCATTCTTTTATCTTACAAAACATAAGTACTCAGTACTCGAACTGTAAAAGATGCTGAAGATCAATATCTTTTTATTCAAAGTTGTTGAGTCTTTTCCTGTGATATGGGTAAGAAGGAATTTCTGGAAGTACCCAAGAGTCTTTAGCCAAAGAAGTGATGGATTCATGTGGGTTTGGTTCTTGTGATGTGATTTTGAGAGAAGATACTTCTGATATGTCTCAGGACTGTAAAATGTCAACCAGGCCAACCTGTGAATGTACTGCTTGTTTCTGAATTACATAGTCACTCAAATCAAGATAACTAGAGACAACTTGAAAGCAGAGGCTGAGACCTTGGCTTCTTCCAAATTTTGAAAAGGTCTTAGCAGGGAGCTTTCAGATGTTATCTTTAGGAGATCTGATTCCTCCATTCTGTGGTGCTGCCATGCTTTGTTCAGTTTGCTGTAGCCTTCCTGGTCATACTGGCAACAGAAGGATCGATTACCACTGAGAGATCTGAAAAACATTCCTGGCAACTCAGTCTGCCAGCCCATTGGCACCTGAATCTTTGGAGCTACTGATATGCTTATTTTTCTGAGAGAGTCTCCAAATGGCAAGGGCTAGTGTTAAATCAGCATTGCATAATCCTGGAGAATCTCAGTGTCTCATTTGCTTTAGCATGACTAGATGGCTTGGCCGTAGTCCGTCGCCTCCCGTTCACAGAGCACTATGAAGAGACAATAATTTGAGGACAGAATCTTGCTGGGAGAAAGGTTTTGAAGATGGAGCCTTGTTATAAGAAAGAAGGGTAAGGTAAGAAAGGTAGGAGGCTATTATGTGACAGGGCAGTACAGCTCACCACAAGCTAATTGCTTCTCTCTTTGGAGAATGAAAGTGAGCAGGAAATAAAATGAACTCAGAGAGGTAAAAGAGCACTTGTCTGGGCTGGTAGTGGTTTTTTGGCCATGAGGTAAGCAGATGTAAACCCTCAATGATTGGAGGAAAAATAGAGTGCCTGATGCCACATCACGCTGCAGCCTACTCCAGTCCTAGCCTACAGCAAGGCAGGGTTATTGGCACGTTGGAGGGTTAGTGGGGCAAGGAGGGGACCTGCCCTTATGCATGGTCTCCCTGAACTCTAACGTCACTTGTCCAAAAGTTTTAATACTGTCATGATCCCTGATGATATTATGTCTTTTGTTCATATCAGGGTTTTGAGACACTCAGGTCCACTACAAATCATTATTATCCATTGGTTGTAGCTGCTGACTGAAAGTAACAAAAGTAATGCTCAGACTCAGAAAAGCCAAAAAAAAAAAAAAAGTTTGTTACAATATATTGTTTTGGAAGGGTCATTCATTCAGTGCAAGTGTCACAGATCTTTATCTAGCCTCACACTGTCAGGAGAGCAACAGAGGGAGCAACATATTCCTCCAAGGTAGACACAAGGACCTTGTGTCATCAAGCCTCCATATCGTTACAGTCTTTTGAACAGTCCAGTCTCTTGGCAGGAGTAATGACTGCAGAGGGTCTGGTCTGGTTGAGAGGAGGCTATGCAGAGCCCTGTTGCAGAAGACTGTGCGCAGGGAAGCTCAGGTAGGCAGCAACGTGGTGGCTGCATGAGGGCATCTCGTTCGGGTCACAGAGCTTGTATGACTGACATGAGAAATAATCTACCAGAGCACGACTCTGCCACCAGAATCTGACTCTGCGGGACTCCCTGGTGGGTCTGCAGCCAGCTGCACAATTTAGGGACGCCTGTCATAAGGTATAATGTTCAAAAGGACTGGTTCCAGCTCTCTGACATACCTCACTCCTCTCCCTTCTGTTTAGGAGAGAATGTAATTATCTGGGTCATATGTTACCATCATGTATAGGAAATGAGCTCTGATGGTCAGATTTTTCTGTTATATACCCAGTGTCTGACCCTATTTAGGGTCTAGAGCATTTTTCCTTTCATTTTTAACTCTTCACTATTGATGTAGAGGTTGTGGTAGGTGGATGACAGTGTTATGGGTCAGGCTATCTTTTTCAGGCCAGAACAGGAAATGACAGACAGTCAATGTTTTTAGGTAGCATAACTATTAGTTTATAACTCCGTAACACCAATTCATTTCAAATAGCCTTTCTAAAGTTTACAGTAACAGAACTGTTTATAAATAAACACTGAAGAAGAGTATCACTCTCTAAAACTGTTATGGGCTAACTTTGTTTGTGTGCCATCTATTGTAAGTGTCCCAACTTGTAAATTTCCTGTAGGTATGTGACTGTTCATTAAGAAAAAATGGGTGTATTCATTGACAATGAGGCAAATGATCTTAAACTGGAAAAAAACCATAAGTCCCTACCTGAAACTACTTTGTTATCATAAAGAAAGCACTATAGGCTGATGTCTTATGAAGATGTAAAAAAAAAAAATGTGTCTACTGTTTCAAAAGTTTCATAAAAGTAATTCAGATTCTTTTTTGAATGATGCCAACTCTGTAAGAATCTTGCAAGTTGCTTTAATGGTAACTGTGATCATTGTATTACATTAGGTATTCAGTAACAGTAGCAGAATATTGTGTATTAGTCTGAATAACTGAAAGCTGGAACAGACATTTATGCAGTCTACAAATGCATTATGAAAGTACTTAATCTGAAGTAAACACAATTGTATATGCTTTTATTATGTACTCTTTTAGACTTAGCTATGATAGAGTATGTAACAGAGCATTCTAAGATATTAGACAAAATTGAATATATTGGCTCAGTTCATCTTAATTTTAAGTAGATATGTCTTGGGTTTTTTTTAAGAAAACTTTTCCCAGTGAATACAGAAACTGTCATGTGGTACACCATGCCACCACTTCTTTTAGGCAAATAGCTGTTTTCTGAATGGCAATTTATTTTTTTCCCTCTGAATTTGCTTAATGATGTTATTCATAGAGTGATAATTTGTCGCAGTGTGAGGCTGCCTGCTCCAGAGGAACTCAGCAGGGGCTGGGGGCTGCTGCCTCTTTCAGGTCACTCTGCTGTGAGGCAACAGCTTGTATGCCTATAGGAACTCGTCAGCATCCACCCCTCTCCCTAAATATGGATTTTATGATTGGAGAGAGTGCTTCCTGTTCTTTTTGAATGCATAAAGTAGTTTTTTGACACTTTAATCAAAATCTGCCAACAGATAACCAAAATAGTAAAAAAGAGGACACTTTTGTGACCAAGGTGTTAACCTAAAAGTCAAAAGTGATTACTTTCATTGTTGAACTATGGAAGCCTGCAATTGGTCCACAAAATAAAATAAAATGAAAAAGCTTTCAATATCTTTTGACGTGTTTTTCCAGTGTCTGCCTCACATATCGAGAGGCAGTGACCACATGTATGTGACTACTACTTGATGCTGACACAAATATTACTTAAATTGTTATGTCCAAACACGTCTTTGGCACATCTACATTTTCACTTAATTTCTCAAATTTCTCTCATTGTTAACCCTTGGAGCTTTTTTTTAGTGGCCATTATTAAAAACAGATGAGAACTCTCAACTTGTTTTCACTGTGTTTTGTCAGCCACAAGTATCAGAAGATTATTAAAGGACTAGATCAATGTTTCTGCCACCGTTATAGAATAGCTTATACCTTGCTCAGTGGTTCATTTTATAAAATAGACATTGTAATATGTTCATTGAATATTTCCTAATGGCTTTGGAGGGCACACAAACATAATACTTTATTAGGAAGAGCTGTAATAAGGTGCAAAATGCAAAACTGAAGAGCCTAGTTGAGAAAAACAAAAACATCTCTCAAACTCTTCTGTCTTGCACAGTCCTTTGGAATTTAACATCTCTGTGTAATCCTCCTTCTTCCTTCCTGCCTTCTTTAATTAGTACTCCTGTGTACCTACTGAAATCTTCAGCAACAAAGTAATGTTGAAGTGCACAGAAGTACACAACTGTCTTAGCAACAGGTTACAAAATTTTTCTTTCTTAAATTGTACTTCACCTCATTGTGCCTTTGGATTTCCTGAAGGCCAGAAAGATGTTAATTTTGGTGGAAATGGCTTAGACATTCACAGAGAGAGAGGCAAGAGGACTGGGTCTTGGACAGCGTTTTGGAAGCAAGGAATCAGGAGATACCCTAGACCTAAGGCTTTGCTTGCAGTAGTGTTGCTCTGTTAAGATGAATGGGAGATATGTGGGTTCAGTGACTTTGAAAATGAGGTTATATAAACTCTGCAAGGATCCTTGCTTTCTTTCACGCCCTCATCCCTGCTGCCATGCAGAAGCTACGTGTGTCAAAGAGATTATAGTTCTCTGTCTCCTAATGCTTTGTGTCTTCTGTCCTTTCTTATCTTTGAAAGATATCTTGATTTATTGAAATCAATCTGGAGTTCACCCATTGTCTTGGACTGGAGTCTTCACACACACCTCACAGTGTTGATTACACAGCTAAATTTAGATAGAAACATATATTTATTTTCGGTGAGAGGAGGGCAGGGGTAGTTTGAACTATAGCTTGTGCTGTTCAGCACTGAAGTTGTCAATATTTTTATCGAATGCAGTGTAATTTTTTGTGGAGTTCCAGAAAGCTGTGGTTTTTCCTCCCCTTTCTATGTGAAAAACATGAGAAATTAACATTTTTTCTAGCATTGAGTTGTTGGGAATGGCGACTTTTCCTTTATTGGTTTATTTGTGGACATTTCTGAAAGAATTGATAATTTAGACTCATTTTAATTTGATGCTTAAAATTGACTGTAATTTCTCTTTATCACAATAATTACCCAAAAGGATAGAAATTTCACAATAAATCTTCAGGCCGGTTATAGATCATAGACATATGTATGTATGGATGCATTTGTTACTTATGGAAAATTAAATTCTTATAGAAAGTATTTAAATATGGTTGGATACAATTAAGTTTAACAGTGATAGTCCAATAAATAAGCTTTGATAATTAAAGAAAACATTTGAAGAATTTAATTCTAGGCTTATCTGAATTCTGGTAGTACTGTAGAATAATTTAGGTAATAAGGAGTGAGCTGAGTCTCTCTCCTTTTTCTTCCCTAGCAGATTTACTTAAGTTCCAGTCAATTACACCTATGCAATTCCATTGCAGGCTTAATCTAAAGACAGTGGGGTGGCCCAACATTATCTTGGGGTTTAATTTTGCCTTCAGAATCTTTATTACTGGTGATGATGTGTGAAAAGGAAAGAGCACAGCTTGGCTTTCGGAAGCCAGAGTGAGTTCGTTTGACTGATGCTTACGAACAATAACAAACAAAGCCTCTGTAAACTCATCACAAATGATGTGTAAGTCTCTAGAAAACAATAAAATTTGAATTATTGCATTTTAGAATGTAACCCCAGTTTAACTTGTAGGTACTGCAGAGTTTGTGTTGAGAAGTGATTTTAAAATACTTACTTATTTAATATTCCTTAAAAAAATAGCAATCTTTAAACCAAAGCCAAAGTTCTACTCTGCTGAGTTTGGACTAACATATTTTATGTCCACTTAAATAATGCCTTTAGCTACTGAGAGGACACTGCAATTGACAACTATGATAGTTAGGTGTGATTTTGTTAGACCTTCATAGATCCTCTTAAAAACTACAAACAAACACAAAGTTGGTCAACTGTTCTGAGAACAGAATGCCCAACTGCCTTCATTGTCATTAGTCTTCTGAAGAAACATGTTGTTTAACTGTATGGTGTTCATTGATATTTGTAAAGATACATAATTTAAAGTTAAATTAACCACTTCATATCCCTCTAAAAAATTAACAGTGGATGTGTCCTATGGAAACTCTGAGCCAAGACAGAAAAAGTGCATGCACTCCTCAAACTCTACTGGTTTTCACAACACTGCCACCATTGACTTCTCATGTTCTGTCCCTAACCTGTATGAGTCCTGTGTATCAACTGACCTCTCTCTTCTATTTTGGGGACTCTTGTAGTCTACTCGTCACTTTCTGTTTTTTTTTGTTTTGTTTCCCTAGAGGCATTGATTTCACTTTGCTTCTCACTGCTTCCCATCCCAAATTTCCACTTTTCATTGTTTGCTGTGATTCCCTATACATTCTGGCCCCTCTTTTCTTCCCAGGTCCTCTTTCCCTGTACTAATATGCCCAGTTTCCTTTTACTCAGTGTGTCTCTGTTCTCCTGCTCTCCTCATATCAAGAGTCATCATACCCTTTCTCATTTACCTAGAGCTTTGGGTTCCCATGGCCAGCCATGTTGGGTCTCCTGTTTTTCTCAGTTCCATAGAAGGTGCAATTTCTACCTGTACCTAAATGTTATCCTCTTTATATGTCTCTGGTATAGAATCATAGAATCATAGAATGGTTAGGGTTGGAAGGGACCTTAAAGATCATCTAGTTCCAACCCCCCTGCCATGGGCAGGGAAACCCTTCACTACACCAGGTTGCCCAAAGCCTCATCCAACCTGGCCTTGAACACTGCCAGGGATGGGGCATCTACAACTTCTCTGGGCAACCTGTTCCAGTACCTCACCACCCTCAATGTTAAAAGTTTCTTCCTTATATCTAATCTAAATATGCCCTCTTTCAGTTTAAATCCATTGCCCCTTGTCCTATCACTACATGCCCTTGTAAAAAGCCCTCTCCAGCTTTCCTGTAGGCCCCTGTTAAGTACTGGAAGGCTGTGATAAGATCACTCTGGAGCCTTCTCTTCTCCAGGCTGAACAGTCTCAACTCTCTTAGCCTGTCTTTATAGCAGAGGTGCTCCAGCCCTCAGATCATCTTTGTGGTCCTCCTCTGGACCTGCTCCAGCAGCTCCACATCCTTCTTGTGCTGGGGACTCCAGAGCTGAACACAGTATTCCAGGTGGGGTCTCACGAGAGCAGAGTAGAGGGGCAGAATCACCTCCCTCGACCTGCTGGCCACACTTCTGTTGATGCAGCCCAGGATACAATTTGCTTTCTGGGCTGCCAGCGCACATTGCCGGCTCATGTTGAGCTTCTCATCCACCAGCACTCCCAAGTCCTTTTCCTCAGGGCTGCTTTCAGTCCATTCTCCGCCCAGCCTGTACTTGTGCTTGGGATTGCCCCGACCCACGTGCAGGACCTTGCACTTGGTCTTGTTGAACTTCATGAGGTTCTCACAGGCCCACCTCTCCAGCCTGTCATGGTCTCTCTGGATGGCACCCCTTCTCTCCAGCGTGTCCACAACACCACACAACTTGGTGTCATCTGCAAAATTGCTGAGGGTGCACTCAATCCCACTGTCCATGTCTCCAACAAAGATGTTAAATAGCAGTGGCCCCAGTACTGACCCCTGAGGAACACCTCTCATCACTGGCTTCCACGTGGACATTGAACCGTTGACCACAACTCTTTGAGCGTGACCATCCAGCCAATTCCTTATCCACTGAGTGGTCTATCCATCAAAACCATGTCTTTCCAGTTTAGAGACAAGGATGTTGTGTGGGACACTATCAAATGCTTTGGATAAGTCCAGGTAGATGAGTCCAGTATCTTCTTCCCTCTCTCTCCTCATCTTTGTAATTTTATTTTCTTCTCTGAAAGATATATCATTCAGTAAGTCAGCCTATAAAAATCTATTGGGTATGTGGTGAGAGCTAACGTGAGCGCATTGTTTTGCTGCAAGGCATTAATTTATGTTATCAGCTCTATTCTTTGAGCTTCAGATAATTGGAAAGCTTCTTGTAGCTGCTTAAGTAAATAGACAGCAAAGGCTTAATGTGTGATATGTTTTTTTCTTTTCATGTTTTCTATTTTTTTTTCTCTGAAAAACCAATACATTTCTGCCTATTAAATATTTTCTGAAATTTGGAACATCAATCACATGCAATATGCAAAAGTGTTACGGACAAAGAAATGTATCAGGTTGAACCAGAGGCCTTATAAGCATGCTTGATCAGTAACCAAAGGTGAATCTTCCTGTCTGCCTTCCTCCATTTGTGAGTAAGCAATTGCAAGTAAATTTTAAAAAAATACGTTGTTCTCCTTAGTTCTCATAGATAATTACGTTTATCAGCTGAGGCTAGTTCTCACAGACGGATTTATGAAGCTTGCTAAGATTACCTTCTCAGTCGTCATGAGCAAGTCTGTCTTTCCATTTATTGTTGTCTTTTATCTTGTGATGGATATATGTAGTGGGATTGGGATTCATCTCACCTAACTTTCAGCATCTACAGTATTTCAGTTAGATAGTCTTCATAGTTGAAGAAAAGAAAGAGACATTTTTAGGATATGATTCACCTGACCTGTTTCAAATATCTACTTTGGGAGTAGATGGCACATGCCATACAAGTACCTATATCTCTGCCCTAACTACAGAGAAAGTAGAGGAACTAGATCAAGTGTAAACCTCTTATTATTATGTTTACATTTACTAAAATTAGGAATTTCAGTTCAGTGATTCGAATTAATGACATCCAGTTCTGTACAGAGCTGGTATACAAGTCATTTTTATTATTTAAACCTTAAATTGAGAACATGTTTTTTCTCTTCAGTTTGGCTGGAAGGGACATTTAAAGATGGTCTAGTCCACCCCCCCGCCATGAACAGAAACATCTTTCACTACACCAGGTTGCTCAAATTCTTGTCCAACCTGACCTTGAACACTTTCAGGGATGGGGCATCCACAACTTCTCTGGGCAACATTTTCCAGTGTCTCATCACCTTCACAGTAAAGAATTTCTTCCTTATGTCCAATCTAAATCTACCTTCCTTCAATTTAAAACCATTGCCCCTTGTCCTGTCACTATAGGTCTTGGTAAAAGTCTTTCTCCATCCTTCTTAAAAGCCCCTTTAAATATTGAAAGGAAACAACAAGATGTCCTCAGACTCTTCTCTTCTCCAAGATGAACAGCCCCAACTCTCTCAGCCTGTCTTCATAGCAGAGGTGCTCCAGCCCTCGGATCATCTTCGTGGCCTTCCTCTGGACTCTCTCCAACATCTCCATGTCCTTCTTCTGTTGGAGGCCTCAGAGCTGAACGCAGTATTCCAGGTGAGGTCTCATGAGAACAGAGTAGAGGGGCAGAATCACCTCCCTTGACCTGCTGGCCACGCTTCTTTTCATGCAGCCCAGTATGCAGTTGGCTTTCTTGTACAATGTTGAACGCCATTGTTATTTGTGTCTTTTCCCACAAATGAACCCTACCTTCAGAGATAGAACATTGTTATGGTGAGGGTGAGGAAAAGGAAAGAGAGTGACAAGATAAAGCAGAAGCATAGTAGTAAGAATTGCTTGAAATCAGAAGTATAATTTGTAATGATACCTTGCAAACAAAATCTAATGCAACAAAGCTGAAACAATTTCCAATGCATCTTACTAAATCAAGTAGACCTTAAAAAAAGTGTCCCTGACAGTTTCTTTACTTAGACCATGTTTGCCCTTAAAACAATTTGCTGACATAGCTAGGCTGGGAGGGGTGAGATGTTTTCACCATCCTGACTGGCATAAGTATGATAACAACTCCCTGGATGTTGAAGCCATTTTGCAAGTACAGCTTATTCTATTCCCGGAATGAAACTCCTTTGCTGTTGCTCTGTCTCCATGGTTAGGATTTACCAATGTAACTATATTGTAGAGTTTTTTCAGCAAATCCTTGTAAATCTACAGGCAGCCTTCTGCCCTTTGGAAGAATCATCCCTTATATTCTTGCTTTTTGATAGCCTTATGAATCACCTTCAATGAAGAAACTTTTTCTTAAGTGACCACATAAAAATATCCCCATATGGCAGTTAGAACAACTTCATTTGACCTTTTGTTGAGGATCTTTTCTGCTATACAGCCAATTTATACTGGTCTCCTGAGTGGTCACTTATCAGATATGTATATTCATTCAATAAAGATGTGCTGTCTAGCTGAACGCGTGCCAAAATCTTATGGCTTCCCCTCTTCATTCCTGCCGAACAGTATGACAGTACTTAATAATTTCTGGCATATTGTGTTTTGTCACTAGGTATGACCTGGACGTATCTGAACATATGTTATACAGAGTCTTTACTTCTTCCTTTTCAGTGGGTGGGAGAAAGTCAATTACTTATCAGGAAACTGTCATATTTAATTCTTGAGGGTATTTAGTTCCAGAATATAGCAGGATTTGCATATTCAGGACATCCATTTTATGCCATCAAGGCAATGCCTTGTTCTGTAACCTTCTGTAAAAGGTTGAGGGAGGAAAGTGTATGCTGCTCTGTGCACGGGAGAGGAGGTGCGGCAGCATCCCTCACAGCAGCATGTTTCTCACACCGTTTTGAATACACCAGCTTTCACTAGAGTCAGAGCACAGTGGGGCTGTTGAGCATTATGGTCTTGTCAGCTTAGGGAAAGCAAACCAGTGTAAGCAAGGGCGGGGTTTAAATGATGTAAGTCTACAAGTCTAAATCCAATTTGTAAACTCCCTCATTTTAATAGTTTTAAGTTGAATTTTTTGTGGATTTTTTTCCAACTTAAACAGAAAATACAAAACTACAAGAAAAACTGAAACCAACCATTCTTACTCCACCATAAGAGCATTCATATGTGGAGTTGTACCTATAAGACTTGTATGTTTTAAGTAAAAATGTCTGTGTTCAGACAAGCCCTTAGAAAGGAAGATTTTATAGCTCAAAAAGCCTCTCTTGCTTTTCTGAGTGTGGCAAAGCTGTGCTACTAGGCTCCGGGGGATCCTGATTTGTACCCCGTGCCCTGTACCCTGTACCATAATGCCCCGTTGGAGGTGTGGTTAGAGCAGGATATTCTGAACATGAAGTTGTCTCCGTTACTATCTCTACTCTGTTAGTCCAACAAATATCTCTGCTGGTAAAACCACGTGTCTATTTTTATCTTATTTATGGGCTGTCTATAACAAAGCAGTAAGCCTGCTCCCAGCTACTTGGACTCTTTCTTCCACTAGATTACACTTTCTCCTCAGTTACTCCAGCATGACCGTTTGACTGCTGTCTACATTAAATCTATAAAAGTGATCTAGGCTAAAGTCAGAGCAAGGGTTGTGGTTCTGTGGGACATAAACATGGCACTATTTCAGCTGACCTGAGATTTCCCTAGGATTCCTGCATTTCAGTATGTATGAAGTTACTAAGCTTTTGGTGAAGCACAGCACAAGGCAGAGTGCAAACTCAGTATGATGAGAGTGTAGCCTAGTAAAAAACAAATGAGATCTCATTCAGTTGTGTCTAATAGATTTTTTTATGAGAAGTGTGCAGGAAATCTCATCCTCTGCCAAGCCCTTAATGGTATTTGCTCTTATTACTAAATATTGCAAAATTCCTTTGGGGGATCTCTAATACATATCCAACATAACATCACATGCATTATCCTGGAGATTCCTCTCAACTTGCTGCCCCTGTTGTTTTACTCTATATTTTCTTTCTGAGTTAACTCTTTCATAGGCAGCAGTACATCAGGAGAAACAAATTTATTACACTTATCATGTTAGCTTACTCATAACTATAAAGTGCTGTGTCTTCTAGATCAAATAGTATAAGCCACACTATTACTGTTACAAACCAGGGTCCAAAGAGAGACAAACAAGTTCCTGCACATATTGAAGGTTTCCTTAGGCGATGAAAATGGCAGGAACTGAGATATACCATGTCACTTATGCTGATTCAACTGGAAGGTTTAATTACCTCTAATTTTGTTATACTGTAGAACAGCAATGGAAAAAAAAGCATCTGCTGTCTTGCTGTCGGCTAGAAGAGCTGAGGAACTGACCAAAACAAGATAAGTTATTGCAAACAAGTTTCTGTCTGGCACCTGGGGCTCTTTAATTAGCCAGGAGACTGAACTCTAATGAGAACAAATCACTAGAGGAGAAAGCTTTCTGATTTTTCTTGCTTCTTGATGAACAAGAATACGGTGAATAAAAGATAGTATGAGGTAAAAGTTCTGATAGGAGCTTTGGATTTTTCCATAGTAATAGGAACACTTTTCTGGTCTTCTTTCTCTTTCTGTTATCCCTGTGGTGCTGGAACCTTCAGGCAGGATGGGTATGAGATGGCAGCTGGGTTCTTCCTGGTGCAGCGGTGAAAATTTTACAGCGCTTGCTGCTCTGTGTTCGTCACTGCCCCCCCGAGTGGAGTGTGTGTGAGAAGTCCCTTGCCAGCTCCCAGGGCAAAGTGACACAGGCTATTTAAACAGCTCAAACTGCTAGTCTGTACTAAGCTGATTTTATCAGCAGTGGATTAGGAAGCAGTTGTATGAACTGTGCTGCTGGCTCCAGAGCAGGAGCAGAACCTTTGGCCAAAATTGAAAAAGCAGCAAAAAGAAACGGGAATCTGGGCAGCTCTGCACAGCCCAGCAGGTAGCTTTTCCTCCAAGTATGCTTCATGCTTTGAGTTGTGGACCAATTTGTCTGATTTGGCTAACACCTAATAAACATGATACATCAAAAATATGTGTAAGAAGAAGAGCCAGTCCTACATACAGCCAGTCATTTTGAGAAGTATTAAACAAAGGCTAATTTCAGCCACCAGCAAGCTGGTCTACAGTCAGTGGGAAGAGGGAGAGCAATCTTCCAGCAGCTCTTCCAAGTTAGACTTCTAATCTGAGTCACCACCTTAAGCAATCGCTTAACTAGGATTTTCAGTGAATCACATACTCATCCGTATTGCTCTTTTTTGAGAGAGCAGATTACAGAAATAGTGGGGCTGAAATATCTCACCAACACAGATCGGACACTGATTAAGCTGGTTTTAGAACTATATTGGTGCTGATTTTGTTCTGGCTACCATAATTACTCTTCTTCTATTTGATGGCAATCAAATGTCCACCGTGACATTAAAGCATCCACTATAAAATTCTTCTTTTCTGAATAGATATGAATGTACCACTGAATGATTTCCCCTTCCAGCTATTATGCACACAGAAATAAAATAGTTGATAAGATCAGTGTCTTTCTATTCCTCTCGTTTCATCCCTTTTCATAGGACAGTGAAGTTGTTGAAAAAAATACATGTTTGCTCCCTATTCTGGATTTACTTCATACTTGGACAGCAATTCAAGTTACCCAAAATAAGAGCAAAAGAGCTTGTTAAATACTATAATGATGTATTTTTCAGCCACCATCCCAGTACAAATAATTGTATGAAATACAGAGTAGGGACACCAGAGTAAGCCCAACAGTGATTCAAAAAACCTACCGGTACTTTAGCTGCACATCCACTGTGTGCATGGTATCCATATAGGTTAGGTAAAACAGTGCTGTTCAGCTAATTTCTCCAATACATACCTGCAACTGAACTCTACAGAAGATCTCTCTGCCTGAGGCAGCATGACTTCAAAATCCCTCTTTGTATAACTTTCAGCTTTAAAATAGGATTTCAGTGCCTATGGCCAAGAAGCTTCCCTCTTGGAGGATCAGAAAAGGTTGTGCTTTTCTGCAAGTTCAAGGACTTCAGCCTTAACTCAGTCCATTGGAAGGGCAAGAGAAAAAAGTCGCTCTTCCCTCAGCCTGCTTAACCACAGAATAAATCCTCTGTGGAAAAAGCTAGAAGAATGATCTGGAGTTCTTCCGGGCTTAGTGTACTTGAGCAAGTTTTCTTCATGCTTTGAGAATTATTTGATCCCGAGTGATGATAAACAATTTGGCTTCCTTTTCCATTTCAGAACATCAGTCAGATAAGAAAGATGACCTTACTACTGGTTGAGGACCAGATCAGTTTAGCTCTTTGTAGCAAGTAATGCATCTGTAATACGGTTGCTTTGACAGATCAAAACCCTATAAAAGGCTAATACTTTTCTTAAATATTTACTTTCTAAATACATTAGTACCAGTGTTCAGGAATAGAAGCTTGCTCCAGGTTTCTGTTCCTGAAATTCAGATGCCAACAATATTTAGTTATTCTAATGTTTATCTAACATTTAATTAACTGGAGTTTTACACAAGGAATGAATACAAGAAAGTATTTGCGGAAACAAGGCATCCTTTTTTACCATGTGTCAGTAATTATCATAGAAGGTTTTCCATTCTGGACTGTATGCAATGTGGTAGTTATTCACTGCTTGAGATTTGCACTTAGTTTTGACTGAAACTATGAATAAAACTAACTTAATTGATTTTGATTGTAATAAGTATTTATCTCTATGAAGAGACTATCGGATACCGAGCCATAATTTGCAACACTTCCTAAGGTAGCACTTATAAAAGAGTGAAGTTGTCGATAGACCCATTTTATGCCTTTTGACAGGCTTTTGTGAGGAAACTCGCAGTGTTGTGCCTACATTACACTAGTCTCACATCTAGTTAATGGATTTCCCCCCACTGCAACAGGAGATGCAAGAACTCCTTAAAAATCTCCAAATTCACTCCAAAGTCCAACTTTAAATAGAATATTCAACCAGAAAGATGGAAGGTCAAGGAAATAAATGCCTTCCTTGTTTTGTCTTAAATAAAATAAAGTAACAATTTTAAATAAACTAGAGTAACTATTGTACAGATTCCAGAATTTAACTGTCTTGTCTTAAGACTTTTTAAAATATTAATATTTTTGTGGATTCTTACAGATTCTTAATTCTAATGGTCATTATTGACCACTGTACTTCAGTGAAATGTCCAGTAGAACTGTCAAGAAACTAAGGGTTTTTTTGCCAGCCACTCTATTCTCACATTTTAATTTGGATTTGAGTCTTAACAAAATTTTAAACAATTTATCACCTTAAAGGAATTCTGAAAACTCAAGTGCACACAAACTTGAAAATAGTTCAGCTTGAAAACAGACTAGAGTAATTTGCCTTTTAGCAGTGCGAGTCAGCACTGCATGTATTGATTCCAAACAACACGGGCATCGGAGCCACATGATGACCCAATTTTAAAATGCGTATTGTTGATTAGAATGGTCATTTCATTTTGGTGGCAGAATGAACAACACTGGACCACATCCAGACCCTTAAAACAGTTAATGGCTGCTCTCCTCCGACAGATGGGCGCTGTGTTTGTTTTATGTGATAGTTTGAATCATGCAGTTTACTGTATCACTGGCTTATTGCAACTAGTCGTGCTACAGTTGGAAGAGACACTTCCACAAGCAGATGACATGATGGTGTAATGTATACAAATAATTATCAACACACAGTCAAACCACTGTAATGAAAGGATTAATTTCTAGTGACTTGCAGAAAGGGTTGGAGTCAAAGAGGATAGGTTATTACCAGTTGCTCATTCACTGATGGCCTAATTTATTTTGTATTATAATAAATTTGGTAATTGTTGGTAGAAAAAGTCATACATACATGCCTTCTTCCATCTATCTTAATGGTGCTGCAACATTAGATTGCAGTATGAATGAAAAACTAGTGTGTTTCTATGCTTTGGCAGCTTGCGGTGACCTTCAGGAGAAATGAAATGCTCTGTTGGCTAGGGAAACAATTGAGCTGAAACCAGTCAGGCGCAGTAAACTCAGAGATAGTCTTTCCAAATTAAAAGCTCTTAGTGGTGGCTCAAAACAAGGCAAAAAGCGAGAATATAACATCTTGCTGCAAGGTGATTTTATGTGCAGATTGAAACAGGAGGAAAAAAAAGGCAAAGTTCAGATCTAAAGGAATTCCCATTAACTTGAAGAATTTGGAGATTAGATTGAACATTAGCATCCAAAGGTAACTGATGTATGAACACACTGTAGAAGCCATAACCTGTTGAAAAGCACCGAGATAAATTTAGGCTACTGACCTTTTAGCGCATTAGGGCATGAAATAAATCACTGGCTGTAAGTAGTAAATTTGCTACAATCAAAATGCTTTCCAAGTACTTCTAGTTATAGAATTTTGCAGCCAAGAGCACTACATATCTGGAATAACCTTTTAATATTTCAATTATGCCTGAGTATCATGGACCCAATCCTGTATTTTTGTATACCCAGAATTCCTATTCATATCAATGGGTATTTCAGAGGATAAGAAAGAAAAGGTCAGGCTTTAAAATCAGCCAGCAATGTCCTCATAAATTAGTGGTTATTTACAAACTGATGAAAAGCCCAGATTAGTCTCAAATGAATTTCTACAGATTTCAGCTGCAATGCTTAAAAATATATTATTCCATGCTAAAATACATTTCCCCAGGATCCCTTTCTTTATTTCATGGATGTTGCTTCACAGGTGGGTGCCCTGGAGAGGCCTGCCCACAGTGTGCGAACTCACTAGCTACGGCTGCAAGTCCATACTTCAAACGTAACTTAACAATATTTCAGAAAGAGATTTTGTAGCCCCGTTTGTTGTGCCCTGCTGACACGGAAGCTGTGTTTTCATCTGTTCTAGTAACACAGCTGTAACAAGAAGTCACTTCAGGTGCAGATAATGCTTTCCTCTTCCTTCTGTCTATTCCAGAGCCTTCATTTGGATGATATACAAGTGTTTACACAGTTTTAAAGGAAAAGAGAGTATTATAACTTGTGTTTTGGGGAAGGAATTATATCTTCTTGTGCATTTTCCTGGCTCTAATGCCACTTAGACATGTTTCTCTTTGTAGAAGAAATAATAATATAATCCATACAGCACATAGTCACGTGTAAATATCAAAGTGCATTCCTCAAGGTAGCAAAAGTTTCATTCGTTCCTGTTATAACTGGGTTATGTAGAGCATTGACTGGCCAAGTATGGCCTTTTTCAGAGGTCCTCAGGAACCACTGTTCTCTTGAAACCTTGGAGGAGTTATTGGGATTCAGCATCTTTCAAGATCAGACTCTGGAAGACATAGGGAGATGTGGTATCTCACTGCAGCATGAGATAATGTTGGATTTATTCTGCTAGGCCTTGTTACAGGCCCTTTGTTAGGAGAATTGGAAAGCTGTATGGAAGGAAACATATCTGCTTTGTCAGCTGAAACTCAAAGCTCCCTCACTTCACCAGGTCAGCAGCATTTCCTGACCACAGCAACCCTGCCACGGCCCTTTCCTTGGCTGGAGCATTAAATGGTCCCTCTTCTCTTCCAACCAACTGTTAGAGATTTTAACAGGTGGATCATAGAACCATAGAATCATTTAGGTTGGAAGAGACCTCGAAGATCATTGAGTCCAACCGTTAACCTAACACTGCCAAGTCTACCACTAAACTATGTCCCTAAGCACCACATCTACACATCTTTTAAATACCTCCACGGATGGTTACTCAACCACTTCCCTGGGCAGCCTGTTCCAATGCTTGACAACACTTTCGGTCAGGAAATTTTTCCTAATATCCAGTCTAAACCTCTTTGGCACAACTTGAGGACAGTTCCTCTTGTCCTATCACTCGTTACTTGGGAGAACAGATGGACACCCACCTTGCTACAATCACCTTCCAGGTAGTTGTAGAGAGCAATAAGGTCTCCCCTTAGCCTCCTTTTCTCCAGGCTCAACAACGTCAGTTCCCTCAGCCGCGCCTCATAAGACTTGTGCTCTTCGTGAGCTTTACTTTTCTTCCTTGGGCATGCTCCGGGACCTCAATGTCTTTCTTGTAGTGAGAGGCCCAAAACTGAACACAGTATTCGAGATGCAGCCTCACCAATGCCAAGTACAGGCGGATAATCACTTCCCTAGTCCTGCTGGCCACACTATTTCTGATACAAGCCAGGATGCTATTGGCCTTCTTGGCCACCTGGGCACACTGCTGGCTCATATTCAACTAGCTCTCTACCAACACCCCCAGGTCCTTTTCTGCCAGGCAGCTTTCCAGCTACTCTTCCCCAAGCCTGTAGCACCACATTGGGTGGTTATGACCCAAGCACAGGATCCAACACTTGTCAAACTTCACACAGGTGGCCTTGGCCCATCGATCCAGCTGTCCAGATCCCTCAGTACAGCCTTCCTATCCTCAAGCAGATCAACACTCCTGCCCATCTTGATGTTGTCTGGAAGCTTACTAAGGGTGCACTCGATCCCCTCATCCAGATCACTGATAAAGATATTAAACAGAACTGTCCTCAATACTGACCCCTGGGGAGCACCACTTATGACCAGCTGCCAACTGGATTTAACTCCATTCAACACAACTCTTTGGGTCCAGACATCCAGCCAGATTTTGCTCAGCAAAGCATGTGCTTGTCCAAGTCATAAGCAGCCAGTTTCTCCAGGATAGTGCTGGAGAAATTTTTAATAAAAGTAATTGATTTATGGAGTGCTATCCTGGGCAAGGTCCTGTATGTTAAAGATCTTAACAAATAACAACAATTACCTATATATCAAAACATTTTATATGTCATTTTTTTCCCTTTAGTGTGCAAGGGATCTATCCAGTCATGCCTGACTTGCACTGTTACATCCTTAGTACATTTACCCTTCCCTGAAATAAGTATTCAAGGCATATGCTTTTATACTGCTCAGGGGAATACTTCTCCTCAGACAGGTCTCTTGTGAGATTTTCAGGGAATAGCATGTAGGAAGTGATTTTCTGTACAAATGTCTTAGCAACACAGAAGCTTCAAATTTGCAGGTTTCCTTGAATTCTAAGGTCGTACAAGCATCTAAAGAGACAAGGAGAGGTCAGGCACCATAAACTGGTCTCTTCTTAAAATACGTACATACATGCATACATACATACTTACACACATAAGCTCTGGGAGTTCAATTCAATCTCTTAGTTTCCTGCTCCTAAGTTTACCAGCATTAAGGACAATATGAATGATCACACATGATCTGCCCTTAATTCCTGATGGCTTTGCTTGCAGTTGAGGTGTCATCTTCTTCTAGTCCTATTACATCCCACAAGACCTCTTTAACCTTACACTAAGATGACATGCAATAGAAAGATCTTTATTCAACAACATCAATTTACTACCAGTGTGAGCAACTTTTTAAATTACTTCTTAAATTTACGAAGTCTGTTAAGGAAGCTCCTTTATTAGGTCTATCTTCAGAGTTTGACTGACGTCATGTCCACAGAAAATTTGAATACAAAAACATCATGCACCTGCACTCTCAGCAATTACTGGAGCTTACTTGGCTCCCTGCGTAATGCCCTGTTTGGCAAAAATATTCAGATAGTATGTCCCTTTCATACAGTGCTCTCAGAGTTTGGTGAAGTACAGAGTGGGAGGATTTGGGAGGATGCTGTGATAATAGTAGACCTTTCATGCAGCGATCAAGGACATAAATAAGTTACAAGAATTGTAAGGTACACAGAAAAGGCAATACAGAAAAGGAGAGGGAAAGTTAAAATAAAAAGAGACACCAGAAAGACAAAAACTATACCATCACCAAACGTATATGCATTTTATTTGAAGCTAATTTTTACAGGGATCAAAAAGTTTTTTCATCCTAGTCTCCCCTTCTGTTACTGTTTTTTTTGCCTCCAGTACTCTTCTCATCTTTTATTTTCCTTCTTTATTTTTAATCTTTTGGCTCCTCAGCTTTTGGGGATATTTTTGAAGTTGTACATAACATGATCCTTTCACATTTCGCTGTCCAACTTGGTAGCCTGTGCACTATTAAAATTTAATCAAGATTTGAGGTTACCAGGTGTTGCTTTTAGGTGAGTATATCACTACAGGGAAAGCAAGGGTTTTATCTGTAAATTTTCAGAAATATTTGTATCATTATCTAGCAATGAATGAGAGAGAAAGAAGGGATTGCCTGTTAGGGTGTCATGTTAGTCTTACCGGAGAAAATATTTATGCTTATAATTTCCTCACAAACAGTAGGCTTGGTGGTTAATATATTTTTAATTGGATCAGGAAATCACCACTAAGCTCTGAGGATTTGTAAAAGAAAAAAGAAGCAACACTCTCTATGTTATTTAGTTTCTCTTAAGCATGTTGACAAGTATTATCTTTAAGAGCACAGAGTATAGGCAATAAAAGAAGGCCACAAACTGCGACATAGATCAATACAAACTGAAAGTCCACTAAATGTTCAAAAGAACACTTGTTCCTAATACGTGTCAAGCATCTCTAATTTTTTATCACATTGAGAATGTCAAAACTGTTGACAGCAGCTGCAAAAACAACACCTGAATAATAATTCCGATGTCTTCTGCATGCCCAACTTAAAGTATCCGTAAAAGTCTAATTTTTGTGAAGTCCTTAGTATAGGCCTTTTAGAATCAATTTCTTGATATGTGCCAGTTTGGGCAAAGAAAAATTTAGATACATAAATTGAAAATTTGCATGTAGATGTTTCAGCAGTATTAAGAATACTATAATCTTGAACAGTTTTTTAAAGAGGATCACCACTAACGCAACTGATGACACTGTTTTGGTTTTGCACATGTACAGCAAGTGAATTACATGAAGCGTAAAGTCCATGCTCCAAGGGAACATTAAGTGTATATAATATGCCTTTAAAATACTTTATTCATGTATTTATTGTTGCAAATGTATTATATTTATAGTAGTGTTCATTAATTTAAAGTGAAGTGCTTCCATGTATTTGTCACAAGTGTCCTTTTAGAATCCCAGTAGAAGCTGCTGTACACTCCATTATTTAAACATGCTCTACTTCTGCTTTGGGCTTCCTGTTGTCTTCCATGAATTTATTCCCCATCTATCATTTGTTGTATTCAATTTTTACTGGAGGAGAGCTATTTCTTTGCTCTTCCTGATCTGGAAATGAGGAATCAGTAGTGCAAAGTCACAAAGCTCAATTAAAATGAAGGTCCTTTGCTTTGCTGAATTGACTGTACATTGCTGTTTGCTCTTGGAAGCAAAGCATGGCAGGGCCAATTTAGCATTGAGAAAGGAAACATGAGATTTCTGTTTTAGCAAAAAAAAAGGAAGAATGATGAAACAGTTCGTAGAAGTCAGTCTAGAAAAGCTGGAGGAGCAAAAAGGCTTAACTTAGTCCCTTTGTCATTATTAAATAAATAGTGGGATTCCAAGCAAAAAAGAGCCTCCTTCAGCCAAGAACAATTCTTCACTTCAGAAGAAGAAAAGAACAAGAAGATATTGTCTTCTTCTCTCCTGTCAGCCAGTACCTTTCCTCAAAGCTTTCCAAGTCCTTCCCAGAGCCACCACTTCCTATTGCTCATCGTCTCATTGAGCCTTGTTTTCCATTCTGATATTCTTTCTAGTCATTCTTGGCAGCTCAAATGTGACCTTTGAAGCACTATCTCATGATAGCAGAGAGCTAATTTATTTATTTTTCATTTCCAGTTGTTTAAACTATGTCTCCATTTTAGATGCAGTAGTTAAAAATCTAAATTTTCCTGAATCAAAAATGAGCAGTGGGCAGCATCTGAAAGGATTCTAAAAATGAAAAGAAAGTTGAATTCATCATTTAGCAGCACTAATTAAAATTTTTGTTTGTTCAGTGCTTTCATTGTTTATTTTAGTATCAATATTTTATTAGGCATTGAGAAAAAAAATGCAGTTCTTGGTAAAATGCAAATTCACTTTTGTTGCTTTAAATAAAAATGCAAATTTCTTTCTTCCCACTTATCTCTTCAAAAAGAGAACATAGCAATAAAAAAAGAAAAAAGGAAAAAAAAATGCTTTCCACCACTTGCATTTTGTTCTGTAGCCTTGGCCACACGGGAAAGTTACATAGGTATAAACCAAAAAGATGAATTAAAATGACCTTACTAAACAGGTGAAAATCTGTCTGTAGACACTGTTTTCATTTTAACAGTGTATTTTATGAGTCAGCTGGGACCAGTTTTATGAATGAAATCACCCTTGCACTGGTATAAAGCCATGGACATATGAACACAGACACAGAGGTCAAGGCATAAACTATATTACTCCACTGTAACCACAAGCAAGAAAAAAAATAATTCTTGTATTAACCTTCATTTAGGGCAGTGTGGATGCCTACCTCTTTGAGAAGCTGTTTCATGACTCTGAAGAGTTTTAAGCTCTTCAGGGTGAGGATGTCACCACTTGTTAAAGATTAATATATTCATATGCTTGAAGATTAAAGCATATGTTTGTAGCGCAGCTCCAGGGGCAATTTCAGTGTAACATGGAAACACAGATCTATAATTAAACTGTATGGGCTACTGCTAAATTGTATTGGTATGGCAACATAAAATGGGATAGACTGATTTACCCTACTTGTGTGAAATATTTGGACATACTCTTTTTCTAATGTCCGTACAGGTGTCTGTCACAGTATAAGTCTCAGCTTTGACATATTAGCAAGTGACCTGGTGACAATATGTTACCAGGCACCAGCAACTCCATGATAACTGTGCATTGTGCATGCTCCATTTCCTCATGATAAATGTGACATATTTGATACGGGTTACCCTTTGTAAGGAGAGTAAGCTTCTTGACATGTACAGAGGATGCTGCAGAGTAAGATTAGACATAAGAACATCGGAGCAGCTGATTCTCAGGACTACATTTATGTGTTAAAGCTTTATGCCAGATTGAAATCCAATTTAAGTTAAATCAGTGCAATTCTGTCCTTCAGGCAGGACTAAGATTAGTGCATTAGTACACACTAAAAGCTATGCTGTTGCAATCCATGATTTAAACAGTCACCCAGTGTAAGTGGGCATATATTAGTTCAATCCCATATGGCAAGCAAATAAGTCACATCAGTCTAAGGCCAAATTTGCATTACAGGTTTTACTGGCATAACTATACTAGCTAAACGCCTGACGGTGCACGCTTTGGTTGACACATAGGATTAAAATCACTTAAAAGCATGTAAAAAAGCAGTTAACCCAAGAATATTAATCTTTTGCCAGCAGTAGTCTACATTCAAAGATGCTACGTTTCTGGTCACTCTAGATATGATATCCCTAAGTGAAACAGTAATGAAGGCAGAAGTGCTAGATCAAGAGCCAGAGAAAAATTATTTTGAGAATACATGTTATTCTGTTCAAGGAGCTGGCTTAAGCTGTACCTGCAAAGAAAACTATTTTATCAAAGTGATCTATTTCCGTACTACAAAGGAGTGGCTGGTGTAATTCCATCAGTGTAGCTCTTATCACCAAACCTGTTAAGTGCAGCCAGGGTCTCAAGATAACTTACTTATCGTAGGAAGAGGAAAGGTGTGCTGGAGTAAAGTATACTGGCTGGAGTACAGTTTTGCTGATTTAAGTTGCCTTCTCAAGAGGAGCATTTTGCTTGTCATATTGCAGGAAAAAGTTCTCCTATAATGGCCCTGACCTTAGAAAACTTTTTACTGTGTAGTGGTCTCATCAGGGCTTATGCCAGTATATAGCTCTCACTAAAAAAGTTAAAGTAATAACGACAGTGGCCGTGTAAAATTGTATTAAAAAGTCTCAGTGTAGACCAGTATTTAGGTTCCAAATATTTTTCTTTGGAAGTTGTGGCTGAATTTTTTTGTAGATTACCACTTCAGTGTTCTGCTCTGGTCCTGATGGTTAACTTGCAATGTCATATAGGCTATTTGTAACTTGCTCTTTACTGGAATAAATATCTCATTTTGATGGTACCTGAGCTTCTGATCTCCTCTGCTGTGTCCTCCTTTGCCTAAGGTCATACTCATGCTGTATCCTGAGAATTCCAAATTTCTGCTCATATTCTCTGCAAGAAAAGTTTCACATAGATATATTGACATATATGAGTATGGTACTATAAAACGAGTTGGGTTTTTTAATTATTATTTTTCAAAAAATGTATAATGTACAGGCTTAATTTAGTTGCAGTCATTGAAGAAAATGCTCAAAGTAAACCTATCTCCTGATACGTATGTTTAATTTGGGATTTTAGGAAGAGTTGCACGTCTGTGTATTTCGTCCTCGTTTCTGTCAAAGATTTATCACCTATTGCTTTCATGAGCATGTCTTCTCAGGAGTACTGCCCTTCACTGTTTTTTACTGTGCTGAAAGGTGCTAGTCTAGGCTAGCAATGTTACTACTCCAAGTAACTTTAACTTGGTTTTTTTGGAAGTTGAGCTACTTTATCTCAGTTCTCACGTTTAACAAGTTCAAAAGAGAGACATCCTCTGTCTTTGCAATGGAACAGTCAGTCAGGACCCTGTAGCTCATACATTCACAGAATTATAGAATAGTTTGGATTGGAAGGCACCTTTAGAGGTCATCCAGTCCAATCCTCCCTGCAACGATCAGGGACATCTTCAACTAGATCAGGTTGCTCAGAGCCCCATCCACCCTGACCTTGCATGTCTTCAGGGTTGGGGCATCTACTACCTCTCTGGGCAGCCTGTTCCAGTGTTTCACCACCCTTATCATAAAAAATTTCTTCCTTATTCTAAATCTACCTTCTTTCAATTTAAAACCATTACCCCTTGTTCTGTCGCAACAGATGCTGTGAAAAAGTTTGTCCCCATCTTTCTTAGAAGCCTCCTTTAAGTACTGGAAGGCTGCTTTAAGATCTCCTCAGAGTCTTCTCTTCTCCAGACACAACAACCCCAACTCTTTCAGCCTGTCTTCATAGGAGAGGTGCTCCAGCCCTTGGATAATCTTCGTGGCCCTCCTCTAGACTTGCTCCAGCAGCTCCATGTCCTTCTTGTGTTGGGGACTCCAGAGCTGAACGCAGTATTCCAGGTGGGGTCTCAAGAGAGCAGAGTAGAGGGGCAGAATCACCTCCCTCGACCTGCTGACCACGTTTCTTTTGATGCAGCCCAGGATTCGGTTGGCTTTCTGGGCTTCAATTCCACACTGCTGGCTCATGTTGAGCTTCTTCTCAACCAGTACCCCCAAGTCCTTCTTTTCAAGTCTGGTCTCAATCCCTTTATCCCTCAGGCTATAATGATAACGTGGGTTGCCCTGATCCAGGTGCAGGACATAGTTATTCTACATTATTGAAAATAATCATTTGACACAATGATTCCCTGATCTTGACATTTCTAATTCATTCCTGAGATGTATTTATAATCAGCTGTATAACACTGAATAGTTACTATATTTTCATGTACATCTCCTATCTCAGAAAACCTGCACTTCAATAAAAGCATTTGCACTGAAAGTAATGCTTATCTTTGAATAACCTGTACAAAACTAGAAGTGCAGAAAGGGTACTTTTTGGAAAGAGGGAGAGTTCAGTGGTAGTCATCTTCTTTTCCTCCTGTTAGTTCAGATGCATGAAAATGCTGTACTTGCTAGCCACCACTGCTTGGGTATTTGGTATTACACATTAGTATCATTCACATGGTGCTAATGGGATCAAAACAAGGGTAAATTTAATACTTTTTGTAAATGCAGAAACTGTTTGTACTGTGATATTCTTAAGAACTATTTATAGATAATAAACATTTTCTAAACAACTAGTCTTCCTTCGAGCTTTGTGTTGAGTGGGTAGTCTTTTCTCCTGGAAGGAAGCATGGAAAATGTGGAAGAATAAGTTCACTGACAACGATGAATACCATTCATCAAAATTTAACCAGTACTGGTTTCATTTGTGTTTAAAATACTATCAGAGGAAGTCTTTTCTTTCTTTTTTTTTTTGTTTTAATAAAGACATTTTGGCCAATGATTTTGCAGAATCTGACTCAGTCTTATTTTGCATCCTAACCTGAAACAACCGTAATAACCTTGCCAGTTGAGGTGTTCCAATGTGTAAATGAACAACTTCAATTCTGGCCATTCTGTTTACTTTTAGCTAGTACCTCTAAGGCTCTCTTGTTTTAAAGAAAAAAAAAAAAAAGGAAAAGAAGCAGAAAATAGAACGTTTTGAATCATTCCAAAGTTAATGGTAACACGAATAACTTAAATATTTAACCAGAAATTCACTATAGCATTGTTCATAGTTTCATACTTGATAACTGAAGCAAGTCATTATAGGCTTTGCAAGTTGATTAAAACATTCACTTGACAAAGAAATGTTTACAGATCTATGCAAAAATGATTTTTTAACTTCACATATCATAAAAAGGAACTTTTTAATAGGGAACTCTCTATACATCTACATATAGAGTTATTTGTCTTTTCGAGGTTTTAGAGATGAGCCGCTACTGGAATAGCATGCTAGGTGTTACTGATCAGTAATTTAAGAGAGCATAAAGAATACTCTTCTGTGGTCAGCCTTGTTCACCTACCTATCCCTACACTTTTTATGAGACCAAGAAAGAATGTTTTCCCACCACAGGTCAGTAGGGATCATCATGAGCACATTAGACTTTTTGCTGGACACAAGTATAAATTGGGGGAGAAGTGGCTGGAGGGCGGCCCTTCAGAAAGGGATCTAAGGGTGCTGGTTGACAACAGGCTCAATATGAGTCAGCAGTGTGCCCTGGCAGCCAAGAGGGCAAACCACATCCTGGGGTGCATCAAACACAGGATAACCAGCTGCTCAGAGAGGTGATTATCCCTCTGTATTCAGTATTGGTGCAGCCTCACCTTGAGTACTGTGTGCAGTTCTGAACCCCACCATTTAAGAAGAATGTGAAGGTCCTTGAATGCATCCAGAGGAGGGCAACAAAGTTAGTGAAAAGACTGGAAGGTTTATCTTGTGAGGAGGGACTAAGGACTCTATGTTTGTCTAGTTTGGAGAAAAGGAGGCTGAGGGGTGACCTCATTGCTCTCTGCAGCTTCCCGAGGAGGGGAAGTGGAAAAGGAAGTGCTGATCTCTTCTCCCTGGTATCCAGTAATAGGACCCATGGGAGCAGTTCAAAGCTGCCCCACGGGAGGTTCAGACTGGACATTAGGAAGCATTTATTTACTGAGTTCAAACACTGGAACAGGCTTCCTGGAGAGGTGGTCGATGCCCCAAGGTTGTCAGTGTTTAAGAGGCATTCGGACAATACCCCTAATAACATGCTGGAACTTTTTGTGAGCCCTGTATTGGTCAGGCAGTGGGACTAGATCATCACTGTAGGTACCTTCCTACAGAAATATGCTATGCTATGCTACACTATTCTATTATTCTATTCTATTCTATACTTCTCTACATTGTGTGGTATGAGCCCTGTAGTATGATTAACTGGGCATGCCATATTTGTTCAACTCTCAGTTGTTACTAGGGATTTGAGAAACATTGACACCCTTGTTTCTTGCCTTGTCCACAACAGGCTAATCACCTGCATCAGTCCAGTCGAAATTTTAAGTTCTAAACTGGCAAATGGATGACATTTAATGAGCTGTGATGTTCAGAAGGTGAGACTCGATGATCAAATGCTCTTTCTGGCATTAAATTTCCTGAAATCAATGACACATGAGGAAGTAGTGATGGTAAAGTGAGTTAGACATACTTTTCATAAAACAATACAGAAGTCTCATACACTGTCCAGAACCTCTCAGTTCAAGGAGAGAAAATACAGGCTACTTAAAACTTATGTGAGAATTCAATGGTGTAATATTTAATTCGAGTTCCACAGAATTAAACTGCAGCATACTTTATGTGAGCACAGTTAAAGGCAAAATATAACCCTTAAACTCTTAGGAATGTTTTTAACAGTCCAGAGAGCTTGATGGTATCCGTTCCCCTCAGCTATTTTTGCTCAACCAAATGCTTAACATGTTTTTGGCCATACAAGTCAGTTTTATACTAATGGCAATGTGGAGACATAAATGCCCTTTAATTACAGGGCACTGTGATACTGGTATTGTAAAAAGCCAAGATGCCACTAATAGAAAGAATTTTGGCAGGCTACATTAGCTGGGAAAAAAACTAATTTTGTCTGAACATACTGACCGTCTGTAAGATCGGCCTTTGGAGTCTTTTTAGACTAATGTCTCCCAGTTGTGACTGAAAGCAAATGTGTGAAAATGTAGTAATCATACAACCTGTTCAAAATAAGGACAGCTTTTTGTGAATTGCAAAATCGAAGATATTGCATACAGATCAGGGATCAGATAACTAGAATTTTAGCAAATCCTATATGCATATTACAATCATTTTTCTGGTACATTTAAATGAAAGGAGACTTTTTTACTTTATAGAGAGATCAAACTATTTTGAGCTGCAAAATATTTGAATAAATTACTCAACATTAAATTGTTTCTGAAGCTGCAGGCAGTTATTAATCTACCTCTCTACTTTACTGTAAAGTTCATGTTCAATGAATTCAAGGAACACACAAGGGAACAACCCAAACAGTTAAGAGGTTAAAGAAGACAGTGCTTCTTTATGAGTACTACTACTCAGCTGTATGAAGGATAGACATTAGCTTGTAGATGAGTTCAAGGGTGTCCTCATGCTTTGAGCCTCAGCAGGCCTAGCTTGTTTCGTCCCATAACGGGGACCTGTCATTAACGCTAGCAGTGTTACTATCGTCATGCAGCATACACTTGGCAGGGGAGCCTCACTTGAGCCTCTGAAAGCCACAAGTCTCCCATGACTAAATCAGCTTGATTGGTGGCCACTTCATTTTTCATGTATGCCCGTTGAAGATTCCTGTAGTTCTTCTGCAGTAACAGCCAATCACTTAGTTCCATTTAAGATTTTGATGGTACCGCTTTGCATGGTGGCCATTGCACACAATGAATCTCTATTCCTGTTATCGTATCCTAAAATAACTCTAAAATTGAGGTCTAGGTTGCTAGGTGGTTTTGCTCTCTGCTGGAAATACTGAATTGTAGAGTGAAGATGCTTAATAATGGAGTCCATGAGAACCACTGAATATTGGAAATGTGTTTCTTTGAATGGAGGAGAGGGATTTAATCAGGACACCGTAGTGTCTTTTGAGATACTGTTCTAGCATTTGTGATTTGTCCTATCATTACAGTCTGAAGAGGAGACTAGAAATATATACAAATCTCAGTTATTGCACTTGTACATAAACACCAGCTCAGACATTGGCACATACATTCACATTGTACAGAAACACATACACACAGACATATGCACACAAAACACCTCTACACAGAGGAGCGATATTCCAGGAAATACCAGAACTACAGAGTTTATGGCATCTTAATTCAGTTCACCAGGGTATGTATCAGGACACAGGGACCGTACAGTCACTGCCTCTTTTCCATGCACTCTTCCAGTGCACAGAAGAGCCTCGTATGCAGCTTCATACTGTAGTTCTTTGTCCTCGTGGTTTAATATGTCTTTACCCAGTATTAACTGTGTACTTGCTATGCTTATTCTGAATATAGTGGTGCATTTTTCCTTGTGTTTTTCTGTCCTTAGATATTCATTGCCATTTTGCCTACCTGATTTACAAATAATAATGCTGCTTCTTCGCAATGTCCTGTGAGAAGTATTAGTTTCCTTCTACAGGTTGATAAGGGATAGATGTGGAGATTAAAATTAGAGAGGTCCACTGCTTTTGGAAGTCCAGTTTGAGATGTTGAAGAAATAGGTCTTTTGCAACATTATATAGCAGTTTAAGTAACCAAAACTCAGCATTTTCTGCACCTGCAATTGTCAGAAGTTCTGCAGGTCTCGTACCAGGAATAAAAGGAACAAATGAGCAGAGATTAATCTGATTTAAATGACTCTTACAGCATCACATAAAAATTCTGTGACTTGATCATATATCCAGAGTGGCTTTACCATAAAAAATATGTTCTATTCTAGTTCTGGAAACATTTGCTTTATCACTAAGCACCTTCCCTCTCCCATAGGAGGTGAAGCAAAAGCTCATGAAGCTCTCCATCTTCTCCTCTGAATGTTCCAGAGTCATTTGTATAGCAGGTCTATCACTAAACCAGTCAAGATTCCTATTAAAAAAGAAAACAGAAATAAAAATTAAAGATCATATGTTCCAACCCAAGCCATTTTATGATTCTATGAAATGGATACCCTTCGAAATGTTTCTTACTTGAGGAAATGTTTATATACATCAAATAGCAAGAGTACAATAGTGCTGTACATCTGATAACAAAAGTGAGTTGTTATGATCAGTGTGGATCAGCGCTACAGGAGAAACAAGTACAGATTGCCAGGTGATTTCACAGATAGTTTGACAGTTGTTTCAGGCTCTTTCCCCAGACTTCTTCATGTTATTCCCCAGACCATCTCAACTGCTTGCTCCTCATCCAACTTGTTAGGGTCTGTTATCTTGATTCATACTCATGTCCTATCATATTGTGAAATGTCTTTCTCAGGCCATCTCCAGTAGCAGTTTCCCTGACCTCTTGCCTTGTAGCCACCTCTTCACCTATCTAGTCTCTGTTTTTCTTCTCTCTTTTTCCTCAGCATCTACAGCTTTCAGGCTGTCTTGGCCATTCTGTTTCAACTTTTTTATCTTGTTCTGTCTGACTTCTTAGACTCCTGGCCCCATATCTGCTTCATCATTGTCTTTCCAGGTATTCCTGCTGAACATACCTCCGAAAACCATAGGTACCCAGTCAATCCGAGTCCTCTCATAGATTCAGATCTAAAATCTCCTCATTCTGTCCCCATCTCCTACCACTCTGACTGAACCATCCTGCTGACATTCTCCTGTTCCATGCCCACACCACTCGTTCAGTTTTCCTCTTCACCTCCAAATCTGCTTCTTGTTTTACACCAGCTCCTCCATCAGCACTTGCACGTGCACATGCACGTGGTGTACCCAACTCTTATCCGCTTGGCACTTGTGTTAAGTGGCTTTCCCCCACCGTGCTGGCTGGGAAGTCAGCTCCCTGTGCTAACTTCACAGGCTCAGATTGGCAGACCTGGTAGATGCCTACTGAGAACAGAATTTTCAAGAAAACTTCAGGTACAAAAATCTAACCTACTAAGTATAAAAGTATTGGGTTTTTTTTTTCCCATGAAAATATATGTTTGAATGTAAGAAAGGTAAAATACATATCTTCGGCATAAAGCTCACATCTGTGTAAGATTTGAGGGTCTTGCTCCCAAAGCACTCTAGGGACTTTGAAATCTGTAAAATGAGCTGTCCCAACTGGTGGGTGGGGGTTATTTGTTTGGTCGCATTATTGTTTCCCAAGTTTCTCTCTTTGAAATGGCTAAAATTTACCATAACACTTCCATCTGAGCTAGATACTTTGGATGAATACTTTAAGCCCCTATTATTCAAATTTGGAAAGGTTACAAACAACTGAAATTAAGATTTTATAATGGAAAGTGTTAGACAATTTCACATTTTCTGTGACTGGAGCAAAGTTCAGGCTATCACCTGGTTAGTAGCTGTAGAGTTAATGAGTATGCAGAAGACATAAAAAGAATCGATCATCTCTCCATGGACTCTTTTGAATGGCTTGGTAGCTTTGGCACTATTTTTATTTTTTTTTCCTAATGCCTCAAGAGTGCTATTCAGGCTTTTTGGCTTTATAAATCTATTTCCTCTTGGCTTTCATTCCTTCTGTCTCTGACTTCGTACAAACAATTTCAGTAAACAGGAATAAGATACTGTAAATGGAAGCCTGCATTTTTGGGTAACATGTAAGCAATGTAAAAAATGAGGCACAAGGAACCTTACTCACTTCAAAAATCTGAAGAGTTAAGTTTTTTATCACCTAATTTATCAATAATATCCAACTTGTTTTAGTGCTGATGTTCTTAATACCTAAAAGGGTATAAAATCGCATCCATTATTCACACGCAAAAAGTCCAAACTTTATAACTGATTGATTTGGCATTCATATATGACTCAAATATCTAGCACTCCTGAAACTGTCTCTTAAGAATTTAAAGGAGCCAAAAGTGACCAGGTTTATTTCACTTACAAAATAAGTCCTGTTTAAAATTATAATAATAATTTGATTATGTAAAGATTTGATCTCAAGAGAAACAATCAAACAGGAAAAGGATTAGCCTTTTAAACAAGGTACTCTTCTCTGTTTCATAAACTCATATATGAGAGCTGTGAAATTTAGTATATTTTCAAATTAGCTCAAACCTCTTTAAGTGAAACTCTGAAATGTCTAGCTCTCTCCTACTCTGCTGTGATTATTTTGAATATTTCAGGTATATCTGGGACTCTCCAAAGTAGCCTGATTTTTCAAGAACTGCCTGTCTCCCCTCGGAGCCTGAAATTCAGCTCCAAGCCATCTGAAATGAACACTCAGTATCATATTTAACAATTGCAGTGCAGTCAGCTCTGTAAAGTTGGCTTTTTGACCGTGTATACCAAATTGCCTGCTTAATTACAACAGGTTTCTATGGTTTAATACTCCTGACATTGACATAAGCCAAGTACACATCTACATGTGGATATTCAAGTTCAAAACGTTTTGCTTTAAGATGAAGTAGGTATTGCTTTATGGCTTTATTATCCCTTTGCTAAAAGAAATCTTAATGGAGATACAGGACCAATAGAACAGTACCACATTGTAGCGCATTTTTGCTACTTCAGACAAAGCTACATAAATAAACTGGGTTTTAATTTTGAAAATATTTTGGAAATATAAAAATAACCCAATATTGGCAATATTTCAGAACACCCCACCAACTGGCAGAAAACAAAGCTATAACACCCTAGCTCCCAAATTCAGATAAGCTGTGCACATCCTGACAGGCTCATGTCTAATCTGTTCTTAGAAACCTTCAGTGAAGACTTCACAACCTCCCTAAGCATTCTAATCTGCCGCCTGTCTACACTATTCACAAGTTTAAACTAATGCCTGAACTAAGCCTGTAGTTTCTTCATGCTCCTATTCTGTCAGGAGGATGTCACAAGTAAAATGTGCCCCCCTGTCCCTATGAGTGGCAGTGCATTCCTTCCTTTCTTTGAGCCCTGATGGTTATTTATGCTAATTCAGCAGTTTGTCCTCTTAATTATAAATCAGACTGGGGAAATTACATGTTTTTATTTAAAGGCAAGACATTTTCCTTTTTTTTTTTTTTTTTTGAGCATTTCATCTCACAGGTCCAGTTTAGAGCACAGCCATGTGAAGAGCTGGATCAGTATAACTTAGAGAAAACTCCAAGGCGGAACTGGAACCAGTGGCTAAAGGTAGAGAAGCTGAATAGTGTTTGGGCTATTATAAATGCCATGGTTACTGTTAAACCACAGTCTTCAAGTCTTTCATTACAAGATCAGATCAGCCTCCTATCTGCTTCTCTATTGCCAGTGGATTCCTGATCAGAAGTTAAATTTCAAATAGAAAGTAATCAAGATGTCATGATAAGATGGATGAAAGATGGCAGAAGAATGATGGAGCTGACCCAATGAAACCACGTAGATATCATGAAAGATGTGTCTACCAAACTATCTGACTACTTTGCCGTTCCTCTTTCTTGCTCCATCCTCAGCTTCCTGCACCCTTTTCCACTTTTGCTTCCTGCCTTGTACGAGCTCTGGCACCCCTCCAGCCTCATAGCAGTCTCTGTTCAGCTCGCTAATCTGGTAGAAGTTTGCTCACTCTATTTGTTGGACTAACGAGCTGCACTGATGCAGCAAACTGTCATATGAGCAGCAGCAGCAGCAGCAGCAGCAGGGGAGCTGTGCCGGGGTGGGGGCAGGAAGGGGAAGATGCTCTGTCCCTGCCTGCAGCTGCCCCAGCAGAGGGGTCTTGAAGTCACTTATATCATGGGCAGCAGCAAGGCATTATTCATTCCTGGTACTAAATAAAGCATGTGCCAGTGATGCTGGCTTATCTATAGGGCCTTTCATGAGCGAAATCTGAAGACTGGTAAAGCTGTGACTGCTGGATTGTGGTATGGTTCAGCCATGCTTCTTTCTCATTCGTGCGACTAGATCCGCTGACTTCAAGTAAACCCAGCAAAGTTAATAAGTGCTCACGCTGGAAAAAAGGACTACAGAAAGGGTCATTATTTTAATCAGTAGAACGAGCTACATTTTCCACAAATCTACCAGAAACACTGACTGAAAAACAAGCAGAAAAATCCAAAAGTCCAATAAAATGAGAAAAGTAAGGCGTGTGCAGCAGTGTCTGAATCAAAATATCAGGCAAACCCTGCCTTGTTTCTTTCCCTGAAGGCAGCAACAGACTTGAGTTTGAGCTCAGGTCTCTCCCTGAGATATGGGTCAGCATGCCCTGACCCTCCACTTAGGGTCTTGGTAGATGAGTGACCTCCCTCATCTTGTTAGACCTGTTCAGCTGTGAGGGAAACAATGCAAGTCCTAGGAAAGCATGAGCACCAAGAAGTCCTCACTCAGAGCGTCATGCTCGTACTTTTGTACAGTTTGTTGTGCTAGAAATAGGAATAATATTGCAGAGATCAACACCTGAATTCCTCCTTCCAACTCAATTCCAGTTTTTAATTGTAAACATCGGCTTTCATTTCTCCACTTTTCATCTAAAGTCTTAATTCCTATATTCCTAAACATTTGAAAGCCTAATCTTTTTCCTGGTCTTTAGACTACTTAATTTTAGTCAAAATACAACAAATGTGTATACCAGGAGATACATATAACTTCATATCAGATATAATCTTGCATGAATAATTAATGAAGTGCTCTTTTTTTCTTATTATTTGGCTTCATGTTGCTGGCAATCTCAACAGCTAAAGATTATCATCATTATTTAGATAGCTGATATTTCACATTTGTCCTCAAGTCTGGTTTGCTTGAGAAAAGTGGATTGTACATATGGGAAGCAAGAGCTAGCCATAGTCACTGATTTACTGTTTCTCTCTCTTGAAGTTTTTGATAAAATTAGATTGGTATTACAGTTAGCTTATTCTACAGAGTTGCTGCCATCTCTAAGACTGATTATACATACAATAAGATTAAAAAAATATCTAGCTTGTTGAAATACTGAGGGTATAGACTTTTTTACTGAATTGACAAAAAGGAATCTGTACTTACATTGCATTTTTCTATTGCAATGTTGCACTGTGTAATAAGAAAAAAAATACAATTTCAAATCCAGATGTATATACATTCTTGTAGTATTATTTCTAGTAGGCTTTATACTGAAAGAAAAAATTGTTTCTGTAGTGGAATTGTTCATTTAGCATCCCCCTGTCATCTTTCAGCTTTCATAATCCAGTTTGGCTTAGGATTCTCATATTGTTCTGATTAAATTCAAAAGTTGAATTTTACCATGAAATAACTTGTTCATAAAGAAATGAATTGTTCCATTTACTTAATTACTTTTAAATGTGCTTAAATATTAATCAATGGAAGATCATTCCTACTAAAATATGCTTGAACTTATGTTTTTATTTATAACGACTATCCATAAGTTTCCAAGATTTGTCCTTCAGTACAAGTGTACACCACTGTTGCTTTTTCAAACTACCTTTCATGGTATATTTGAAGAGAAATGTTACTTTCACTGTGGCACAGTAGTAACAAGGATTCCTTCTTCCTAGTTGCTGGTATAGGGCTGCTGAAAAAAAGGTATGGAAATAAACGGTAGTCATTGTGATTATTTGCTAATAAAAGCAGATTCCTGCTTAACCTATGAAACCAAAGAACACCAGTACATTGTTTCAAATCTAACATGTTATACTGTAAACAATATGTAACAGTGTGAACGTCTTTGAAGATTGAACTGATATAGAACATATGTATTTTCTTAGTTAAGCAGGTTTTCTAAGGGTGGACTCTGTATCAGTATATTAGAAGTTGGTTAAAACATTTTTTCTTTATTTTGCTGTCTTATCTGATTAGATTCTTCTTAATGAAGCTTATCCAGCTTTATGCACAGTTCAAGGTGGAAAGTGGAGTTTGCAGAGCGTGTTTAGACTTACACTCTATTCTTTTAACGATGTTTTCATAATTGTATCTGGAAGAAATCTTTGAATCCTCCCTTCTAAGTCTAATCAACTGCTAATTATTCTGAGTCTACAAAAAGAACAATAACAAAGTATTTGTCATTTTAAGCTCCCAGCACGATATGCAGCAGTTATTGGTTTTGGTACAGTGAACACTTTTAAAAGCTGATTCATGCAGTGTTTAACGCATCGTTCTAGTCTGCTTTTTGAATGTCAAATAGATTGAATCTGAAAATGTAGTAGCAATAGCTAACTACAGGAGAGGATTTATATATATCTTACATCAACATGTTGACATTGAACACATGTATGAACAAGAGAAGAGATGAAAGGTTAAAGGGAAGCATGATTCGCGATTACCTACTGGATTTTAGTAACAGATAAGAGTAAACTGGAAAGCTGCACCACCACGGAGAGGCTTCAGTAATTTATGCACTCGTGAGGACTGGCAAGAAGTGTGCTGTTTATCTTTTTTAACAAAAGTTGATCCTTGCTACTTTAAAGTGAAAGCCAAGATCGGTTCTGAATAGAAAAATGAAATGCAAAGCAGAGGGGTAGATAAATTTTGAACATTGAAAAAGGGTTGAGAGCTGGAGAAAATATTTGTAGATTTCTTTTGCAGCCCATTTTAACCTAACACTCCTTGTATTCAGTGTAGCACAGAGTCAAGCTGCTACTTACAAAGGAGTTCGTTTTACTATACCCTGATGAGATCTACAACAAGACTCAGCTATGCTGAATGAGGGAAGAAGGTCCTTCTGAGATTAAGGGTCCCTCTTTAAGAAGCTCTTGCTCTTTTTCTTCTGTATTTAAATTAGGAAGATGACCTTTCGCTAGTGTCAGTCGCTGCGCTACACGTAGTTGTTCAGGTAAGCAGAGCACAGGCTACTACTCTCTTTACAAGAAGGAGGACAAGCATAAACTCTTGATAGAAAGTACTCTGTAACTTGTCAGAAACTCTCTCTACTAGCTGAATTCTCATAGTTGTCTTAAGGTATAGCCTCATATACAGTAAGTTACAATTTTTAAGGGCAGAGAATTTCATTTGAATCAACCGCAAGTTTGATTTACTTATTCAATAAGTGAATGATGTCCTTGGCCTTTATAAATATTTTCCAGTATAGCTGAAATAAAAAAATAACCCCTCACAGCAGTCTGAAAGTGAAGAATACATACGGGCATATCTAGATAAAGTGAAGAATACATGTATGTATTAAGATAATTAAGAAACTTCAGAGTTTTTCAGGTAGAACAAAGAAAGTGTATTCTGCTAATTAATAATACCTACTCCAAAGATCTACCTAACATCACAAATTTATTGTTGAACAAGATGCTCTGTTGAACTCAGACTCTCCCCTTAAAATCAAATTAAGATTTCAGAATTTGATCTATGCTTTATCAAAAAAAGTTGTCTTTGTCGCGGCTGTTATTGCGGCTGTCTTGCTAGATGATGGATAAAACACATTAAAATCACCAAAGCTTTACAACTTTTTCTGGGCATTCTCATCATAGTTTATGATGACTATATTGTATCTCTCAGTTTAGAATGAGCATATATTTTAGCATTTCAAAGAATCGATACTAAGCCTAGTAACACTGATTATTTTTTTATTGATGATCTGATGAATAATCAGTTGACTTGGATCTTCTGATAAAATGTATTGTGATTATTTCAGAGTTCAGAAGACTGTGAGAATGCCAACCAAATACAGATGTAATCAAATTTAAAGGTCACAAAAGTCTGACGATGTAAAAGTGGCTGAAATGTTTTTCTAATGTGTAAAAATATGAGAGCATTCTGACTGAAGAATATATTAAAATCAAACTGTCAATTGTATTTTTCTCTAAGTAATTGCATTTTGATTATCTTATCTCAGAAATGAAATATTGCATCAGGGCAGAAAACTAAAATGTTTTCTGAGAAAAACTAACGAATGGAAGCAACTGGTAAGGGAAAGTGATGAGCTCCTACATAAGGAGATCCAAAAATCTGGAATTGTTGAAAAGATGTGAAAGTTGATATATATTCTAACTATATGTAGTGGATGATGTTCAACCTCCAAGTAGCCACCTGCAGACTGGATGTGTCCTGGGGATAGATGTGTGGCTGCACACAGGATGCTATTAAGAGGACTTCAGATTGCTTTATCTGAGATGCAGTTCCATAAACAGTGGAGCAGGGATTGAAAAGAAGAAAGGAATATCTTTATAAAGCTTGTGAAAAGGGTTTTACAGGTAAAGAGTTGAGAGGACTGAGGAACAAGAGCCCAAAGATAATGATAAACAGTAGAAACCTGCAGAAAATGGCAAAAAATAGGAAGGAAAAACTCAGTGAGAATGAAGTCATGAGGAACAGGAAGGATGACAATCATAGAATCTTATAATCATAGAATGGTTAGGGTTGGAAGGGACCTCAAAGATCATCTAGTTCCAACTCCCCTGCCATGGGCAGGGACACCCTCCACTACACCAGGTTGCCCAAAGCCTCATCCAACCTGGCCTTGAACAATTCCAGGGATGGGGCATCCACAACTTCTCTGGGCAACCTGTTCCACTGCCTCACCACCCTCACAGTGAAAAATTTCTTTGTTATATCCAATCAAAATCTGCCCTCTTTCAGTTTAAAGCCTTTGCCCCTTGTCCTATCACTACACAGCCTTGTAAAAAGTCCCTCTCCAGCTTTCCTGTAGGCCCCTTTAAGTACTGGAAGGCTGCTATAAGATCACCCCGGAGCCTTCTCTTCTCCAGGCTGAACAGCCCCAACTCTCTCAGCCTGTCTTTATAGCAGAGGTGCTCCAGCCCTCGGATCATCTTCATAGTCCTCCTCTGGACTTGCTCCAGCAGCTCCATGTCCTTCTTGCATTGGGGACTCCAGAGCTGAATGCAGTATTCCAGGTGGGGTCTCACGAGAGCAGAGTAGAGGGGCAGAATCAGTAGAGAGGCAGAATCAATAGAGCTGTTGACTGAAGATCTAAGATGCTGTCATGGTTTAACTCCAGTTGACAACTAAGCCCCACCCAGGCGCTCACTTGCTCCCTCCTGGTGGGATGGGGGAGAGAACCACAAGAGTAAAAGACAGAATTGTCCTGGGACATTGAAATAAAGACAGTTTAATAGGTAAAGCAAAAGCCACACGCACAAGCAAAGCAAGACAAGGAATTCATTTGCTACTTTCCATGGGCAGGCAGGTGTTCAAAAATAAAAGGTTACAGTTTGTACAGTGGAATAAGGGAAATATTCTTTGTCTGTGCTTCCTTTTGACTTCAAACTTGGATCACTAGAAGACCATAGACTCAATACAGATTGAATGTATTAGACTTTTTGTATTTTTTATGAGTATGTGGCAGAATTACCAAGTAGCAACTGAGGATTTTGACTGTGGATAGAGAGTACTGCAGGGATATGATATCCAGCATATTCAAACAACATGGCCGTGAGAAGATTTGAGTAAAACTTGTAAGACAGGATTTAGAGGGAGACATTTTTCTGGACTGATTCCAGCCAACAGAAAGATATTAACTGATATTGTGAAGGCTGAAGACAAGTTGGATTAGAATGACAGTGAATTGTCAGAGTTCACAGCTTCTCTGAAGAGAGCCTAGGGAGTAGAATAGCAAAACAAAAATAAGCAGACAAATTCAGTAAGCACTGAGATTTGAGAAGTAATCTTCAGGGGAAAGGAGTTAAGCAGAACAGGCAGTTCCTTTAAGAAGCAATTTCAAAAGTAGATGTTCAAATTGTTCCATTCTTAAGGAAATATAGAGAGGGATGTATTTGGCTAAATCATGAGCTGTTTAATGACTCTCAGACAAGCAGAAAAGCTAAGGAAAGGGAAAAGTAAGTTGGATTACCAGGAACAAAATGTAGGAACAAAGCAAAAAACCACAGAGATACAGAACACAGAGCTACACTAGAAGGACACCAAAGCCTCTCTCTCAGAAAAAAAAAAAAAGATTTTAAGTACTTTTGCAATAAGATTAACAAATAATAGCTGACATTAAAAAGTAGATGATTCTAGAAAGGCAAAAAAGTTTAATATCACTGACAAAGGTCAGTGTAGAATAGAAAACAAATGTGTTCTAGAATACTAAACTAGTAGCATTCAATATCTTATTAATGTTTATAAATTAACCAGACATAAGGTATTTAGGAATCAGGTGATGAAAAGCTGAAATTATTAGCTCATATCTTTGAGAACTTGTAGAAGGCAGATATGGAACTGGGAGACTGGAGGAATGATGTGTGCCCCTCTCTAATGAGGGGAAAAAAAGGAGGAATTTATTAAAAATTATAGACCTGCCCTTTCACATTCAAATTATAAAGCCACAACCCAAACATAACTATTTATAAATGCCAGGCTGATAACAGAAGATTAGCAGAAATCAATATAGATTTGTGAAGAAGATACTGTGTTTAATTTTATTCTTACAGAAGAGTGGGCCCTATGGAGAGAGGGAAACGCTTTAGTAAAGTTCATTACACGATCTCATCTGAAGTTTTAAAAAATTAGATTTTTTTTCCTACAAAGCCATAATAAAGTTACATGAAATATATAAGTACATCTGGATAGATCTCTTTGTCTTTGATTGGAAGACATGAAGTAAACACTTTCCAAACACAATACCTAAAAAAAAAAAAAAAATTCAAACAAAACAATATAGCTAGATAAAATTAGGGTTTTTATAATTTGCATTATTTTAGAGGTTATCAATTTAAATTGACAACATAGAAGAAATGTTCTTTTGTTTTTTAACACATACATGAATGTGTGTTAATATGTTTATCAATCAAGCTAAAATGTTCTGAATTGGGTGTATTGGAATGAAATTTTCTAGTGTTTGTGTGTGCTTGCTGAGCAATACTGCATGAGACAGAGAAATCTCAAATATTGAAATCTTTTTTCTTTGAGAGAGTTGCAATATCACTTCTCTTGTCTGGTATTAAAGATACCTGCTACCATTTGGGACTTGTCTCAAAGAATATAACTCCAAACTCAGGTGGCCTTTAATACATTTGACAGACAAACTTTTCAATCTCCTTTTTTTGTGAATCAGATTCACATCCCATTCTCCAGAGGCGAGATGCAAGTAAGTCTTCATTGGACCATGTAATTGATTTCTTGATACAGTCAAAGTCCACCCATGCCAAAATCTGAAAATCTTTGCCCCTGTTTTTTTTTCAGTCTTCCTTCTTCAGTCTCACTCTAAAGTCATTACTCCAATATCTTATCTTTGATAACATAAAGTACAGACAGAATAATAAGTTGAGCTAAAATATTGGTCACAGTAGAAAATTTATTTCATCATCTAAAAGTTAACTGTTGTTGGGATGTTTTATTGGAAGTACTTTTTTTTTTTTAAGTTTCTTTTAACTTTGAGATCATAGTTCTTTGGAAAAACAAACAAGCAAACAAAAATTGAATGACTTTTTTTATGTATTTGTCAGTTGAATACTCATTAGCAAACTGTATTCACTCTGCCGCTACTCGCTCGTCAAACTCACAGCAAATGTTCAGGTGAATCACTGTGGCATGAGAAAGACAGTCTGTTCTGTGTTGTGCTTATATCAGAAGGAATAACAGGAAAAAATGGGGCAGAAAAGTAAGATAAATCCCACGAGAAAATATCTGACTTTCCTATTCACCTTGTTCGTTCGTTACAACTTATTTAATTTAGTAATACTGTTGAGATTTAAATTATATTACCTATAGCTTAAAGCAATAAGCATTTATTTTGATTTGTAAAAGGGTAAACCATGTTTCGCTATCTGCTTAGATCTCTGTTACCTATTTTTTTGGCAAATATTGACTAAAAAAACTGTCTGTCTGCTTCCATTCTTCAACATTCTTCTCTTCTGACAGGAATACAGATAAAAGAATATTAATCTTTTAATCTTTTTTTCAAAATCCTGTGTATGGTTAAAATCTAGTCTGGGCTCAGAGCATACATTTCAGTTTTCTAGTTGCATCTGCAAAATTATCCATTGATTTGTTTGGCAATTTAGTTTCTACAAGATAGCTACAATTACACAAAGGGAGTCTCTTTTGCAGTGGTCAGTATCATGGATTTATATTCTATTCACAAAAATGATTTGGGCATATTTTACTTCTTTTTGGAATAAAAGAAATAAAATAGTTGTGATCAAGAAGTTACTAATTCTGAAGCAAATTGCATTTTTCTTCCGGTGAAAGAGAGTAGAGCCAATGATGCATTGCAGAGTGTTGTAGGTTCTTGGATTCTAGTAAGATCACAAACAGCAATTGGAGATCTCTGCGATTAGTGCATTCTGTTCAGAGCAAGTATATGGTGGTTGTCATAATATTTAAGCTACACTTTTGTAATAGGAAAACTATTGAAAAGTTCGGCATGATCCTAACACACCAGGCACTATAAAGTTGCTATGCACTTGACTCGTCCAAAAGGGAAATACAGTATAGAAAAGAAGAAGCAAGATTAACAAACATTCTAAGAACGACAGGAGAAGAGCAGAAGCCTCATGCTCTAAAGCAATTTAATAAGTCATATAATTCTGTGAAATGTTTGATTGAGACACTCCAAATTTGAGTGGAAGTGTTGCTATGAATTTGGCTAAAAGTAGATCTTTATCCAACAGAAGTGTAGAAGAATACTTGCAACTTCGAGCTCATGGATAAAGCTGTAGAAGCAATGGAATGGTTAGCAAAAATCAACCAGCTTCTATACTGCTTATGTAACCTGGCTGTCTCCAATTATCCCACTCCTCCCATTCTTAAACCATCAATATTCCTACTGTTACAGAATTTTTCTTATCCTAGTGCACATAATATTGTAATAGCAGTAAGAGAAAGGAGACATTTTTCTTCTTAGCAAGATCATCATTACTAATTGGAAATAAATATTCAATGAATTTTTCTTCCTCGTAAATATTGGCATTATGCCTAAAATGCCTGATATTACTTGGATTTTTTTTTTTTTTTTTTTGCCTAGAGATTGAAGAAATGGAAATCCAAACTGGTTTTCAGTCTTCTGGTTTTTGTAAAGTTGAGTAATTGCTATTACAACATTTTTTGAAAACTAGACACCTGTCCTCCCCAAATCATAGGAAAACTTTTACCCTATTGGTCTTTAAACAAAACACAGATAGATCATCCAACCACATTTAGGAGGAAAAGCAGTGTTCAAAGTTTCAGCAATTTCCAACTAAATCTGAATGTGACGCTCTAAATAAATTCTGTAAAATTCTATACTTCAAGGATTTTATTTTCCAGTATGTTTGTTTTCTGGACACATTGAATTTTAGGTGAGATCTGTTGGATGTACAGAAATTTCACAGTTTTAGAACAACATCAAACTAGGGAACACTGCCTAAGGCAGGAACCATAAACCAAGGGGTCAAATAATACTGACCTTGGCCTATGTGTCAATCTCTAAGAGGAGAAAGTAGTTCCTTATTTTATTTAAAATCACACAAAGCTGCTTGGAAAAGATGAAAAAGAGCAATTTTCCTTTTTTTAAAAGTTATTAGAGATAAATAGCTTATTATTAGAACATATGCTTACTATTTAAAAATTCCCAAACTGCAAAATCAAATTAAACAAAAAAAAAACCCTGGCAAAACCCAACACCCTGCACTAGAGAATCTAGATATCCACACATTTTATTGAGGCCTCAAACCTCCTCAATATTATAAAGTGTAGAATACCATAGATAGTGTGTTCAGTCTAGTGTCCTTCTCATCAGCTCCTGTTTTCATAGCTTTCCCTTCTGCTGTGTTAGACAACACCATGCATGTGGTGTTTATAAACAGCAACACTAATTACTAATTTGAAGTTAAAGAACAGACCTCCCCAGCATGCTTGATCTTTGGCCAAAGCTCAAAACATCTTAAAAATGATCTTACAAAACCATGGCCTACCCTAGATATTACGTAATATTATAACTCTGTGCAAACCTTTAACAAGGTTTCAGAGTCAGGAGACTATAGAAACTGAATCAGATTTCTGCGTACTCTCCCTGAGGCCAGTGACAAATCAACAGCTGCTTGTTTCCATCAATAACAGTCCGTCTGCTGCTGCTGGGAAAAAAAAAAGACAAGTTTGAATTCTTGTGATTCAGATCAAGCAAGGCAGTGGGGCAAGTGACTGGCTTTACAGATTTTAGGCCAGGTGCATTTTTGTCAGCTAAGCAGAATAGATAGTGCTGATGCTTAATTACTGTGTATTTGCATAAGTCACAGATCACATAGTAAAAAGAGAAAGACTTGCAAGGTAAGTAATTCTGTTTAAAATCTATACAATATAGCAACATTGGTTTGGGATTAAAAAGTTTTTAAAATAGACTAGATTCGTGCTTACTTATGAAAACTGTCTTTTAGCTACACAGCATCTGATTTTTATAAGCTTTTCTGCAATGTGGTTGTATTTGTAGAAGTCACCAGTCCAGGTAATGACTAATGCAGTAAAAATTTCCACTGGTCATGATAATGAGATTCATTGATATCTCCTGTTTCTTCTTTGGGGAGTGAAAGAGCAGGAGCTTTCAGAAACCCAGTCATAGTCCTCTGATTCTCAAGGGCCACCTCCGGTTTTAATAATTTATAACAATGTAAAGAGTAGCCTGTTGGAGTCAAAGTGCTTTACTTTCCATGCTTTTCCCTGTCCTTTGAACACCTGCCTGCTGGGAGCTGTCAGAAGGGGTGCTTGTTCCCTGAGACTCTCCTGTAACAGTGACCTTTCTGCATGGAGAGCCAAAAGTGAATGTAGTAGCACTAAAATCCTCCAACAAAGCAAATAATATTATAGATGGCCTCCTACTGATGTTTATCGTAGCTCAAGTGGCTGGGACACATTCAAAAGATGATGTACACCATGCATTTCCTAAATATGTTATTTCATATTACAAATGCAGTTTGTATATTACAAATTGCTTCAGTGCAAAGGTGTTTTTTAAAAAAAATAGTGTCTTTTATAAATCAGATCTAAAGCCTCTTGAGCTAGACTATTTCAAAAATTCAAAATAAGAAGTTCAATGAGTTTCAGATCAAGTTAAGAATTTCACCCTGCTTTCCACTATCAACTAACATTTACCAGGTCTATCTACCAGCCTTTTGTAAACATTTATGATACCAGTAGAGACATTTCTGACATCACTAGATCACTCTCAATGTAATTTAAAATCTAATAACATTTATAGGTTTATAAAGACAGATCCTTTTTTGAAGTAATTAAGTATTTGAAAAATACTTAAGAAGGCAAGTGGATAGGTAATGTCAACATTGTACAGATTGGCTTGCTAAAAAATTTTCTAAGTCGGTCATAAATTATGTCTTTGATCCTACTTATGTAAGTATGATCATACTTACTTATGTACCCATACTACTACGTATGGGTAGATTTTATGGGTGAAAAAAAAACCTAATAGTGTAAATCTGAACAGTGAGTCCAAGACCTGAGCAGCCCTAAATCGTTGTAAGATATAACTCAGTTTAAACTGACTCAAGCCCTAGGTCTACTCACAGCTGACAGAGAAAAAGACAATAATAAAGGCATTAGAAGTTCAAATGTATCTCTTAAATTAACAGCCAGTGTAGTTTCTGAACTGTTGTATTTGTGTGTTCACAATAGGATTTGCCCCATAATATTCAGGAAATAGCATTCATAACTTGCTTTAGCTTAGAAATGATCTCACAAATACGTGATTTCACACAGGCTGCATTTTGGCAGCCCTTTCTGAAGGTGACACAGATAACACAAGCAGTGCTCCTGTCTGAAAGAAGTGTTTTTATCTGACCATACAAAGGTGGAAGACCTCACTGTTACTTAGCTGCCATGTGAACATTTAAGAGCACTAAAAAAATCTGAAAAGCTGCGTAAATTTTGAATCTGCATAACCTATGTGGCATGTACAGATGTGTTATAATCTGCATTTTCAACTTGTTTCTTTCACTTTATTAATATCAATGTTCATTCAAGTTCCAGTGTCCGTATGAGTATCCTGTGCATATTGCAGACAACACGTTCCCTTTTTCCTATCCCTTTATGAAACCTCATGCCTCATATGATCGATAAGAAAGCAATTTATTGCAGAATTAATAATCTATGGTTATCTTAAAGTTTAACATTCCACATCTACTAAAACATAGCTGTATCTCAAAGGCATTTGAATACCCATCTTTTTCTTTTAGATTCCTAACAAAAACTAAAAAGACAGCTGAGCAAACTCAGTAATAAACATCTTTCCACCTTTCCCTTGAAGCAACAGCCCCCTCACAAGTGGAAAGGCTGACTAGAGGGTGGGCTGGAACCTGGAAGTCAGGCATTTTCTCAGCCATGTGTACAGACCTTGCAAGGGACAGCCTAAAATTCAGTCCCTAATACTTAAAAGATTGGATTTGAGTTATATCTGAGCATAGATCTGGGTTATATCTGAGCATGGTCAGCTATATATATGAATGTGCTACTTCAGTCAGCTATATGCTCGGGCAGTGATGAAGCCTAACTACAGACCAGACTGCATTGTCACGTTATTTGCAATAATTCAAGTAAAGTGACTATTTCCTTAACACTGGCACTTGTGAGACTTCATCTGGAGAAATGTGTCCAGTTTGGGGCCAACAATACATGAAAGATGCTGACATGATAGAGCAAGTCCAGAGGATGGCCACCGAAATGATAAAGGGGATGGAGCACATGGAAAGGCTGAGAGCAAGAAAGGTGGAGCCAGGCTCCCCTGAAAGGTGCAAAACAAAAGGATATGAATTATAAAGACTGATATTCCAGTTAAATATTGGGGAAAACATTTTTTTGATCCTTTCAAAGTAAGAGTGGTCAAACACTGCACAGGTTGCTCAGGGAGGTTGGGAATAATTCTTCTATGGAGATATTCAAAATTTGACTGCACATTACCCTCAGTAAACTGATCTAAATTTAAAGCAAGATCTAGCTTCAAAAGTGGCCCTGCTTCAAGTAGGGAGTTGAACCAGATGACCTCCATAGGCCCCTTCAAATCTGAATTATTCTGTGATTCTGATATAAAACTACACACTTCCCAGCTTTATAATCTTTCTCTACCAGCACTCTCAAATCTTTCTTCTCTGTAGATCTATGAAAGACCTCTATTTCCTACCACAATAACTCATAGCAATCAAAAGTTTTGCATCTTAACTCTCACAAAGAGAGCCCCAAATTACTTTATTTGCTACCTACTGATTTATTAAAGCATATACAAATTTAAAATTCTCAGTCACTTTCTCTTGTCAATGAAAATGTCTACAAGCTATATTCAATTTGTTTCCAGATAAGTTCTTTGATTCCAGACAAGTCAGCTATCCAGGCTGCCTTTTTGACCTAATTATATGCACTAAAATCCAGAGTGCATCTTTTTCTAAAGCACACTTGATGTGATATGGATTTCTTATCCACTCCACACACAGAACAGCGGGAAATCAATGTGCACACAACTTCTAATAGCTGATAATAAAAAAAAAAAAAGGAAAGTCAAAGTACTGACTGTACATTCATATTTACTGTCCAAAATGTGGTCTGTGCAGCGTGGAAGAGTAATAGAGGGGGATTGAAAGTTGTTTGTGAATTTTTAAGGCAAATCATCTGTTAGTATAAATTATTTAAACATTCTTGAAGTCAATAGAACTATGAAAATTTACAGCAGCTACAAACCTGTCCCTTCCAAGTCTCAATTTCCTGTATTTTAGTTAGATTTTGAATCAAAACACTTTAATAATCTCCTTTGGAGCTCATCCAAATTTCACTCAGGTCATTGAAAATGTTTCCAGCAAAAGTAAGGCGCTTTTGATCAAACTATTATATTTAAAAAGTTACTTGCATTGCAAGTGTTACCTCAGTTCTGTCCAAATTACTTTATTTATCTGGAAGAAAAAACTCTTGAGCTCTGGGATATGCAGAGGAATTATCTTGATAGATATTAATGAAAGAATCTAATGTTAAGATTGATTTAAATGTCTTTGTATCCTAAGGAATGAGATGTCATTAGTCAAGCTTTGATGCTTTCTGGAAATCATTTTTACAGAAGATACCTCTTTTTCCTCTTTTGGTTATATTATGCCAATCTCTCTTTTTTCCTCCCCTTCCCCCTTCCACTTTAAGGTTTACACACACACCCTTAAAGTCTCATTTCTTCAGTGAAGTTCTAATGCCATCTTTTGATGGCAGCGTTATCAGAGGAGACATATTTGTAGGTGACAGGAAGTTCAAGTGTCTCACTAGAAACAATGTCTCAGGAGGAGAAAATAAAGTTCTTTTAGAGAAGCTATAAAGTTTGGGATATGGATAATGAAAGAAACACATTATTAAAAATCTTTACATCCCTTGTCCTGCTACAGCAAATAGACCTAAAAGCCTATCTCATTTTTCTTTTTTTTTTTTTTTTTTTTATAAAAGAGTCAAGCTTGAACAGCTTCCCAGGTAGCCATACAAGAAGGAAGGACAGGACTGGAGAAGAGGAAGTATTTCAGGTTTTTGGTTGGTTTGTTGGTTTTTTTTTTTGAAGACCAATTACTCTTTTGATCATAATATTTTAAAGTGTTAAGTAATAAAACTGCCACATGGAATTTGGATATGATGCCACATAGAAACCTCTCCAGCAAAATTTTATTTTTCACTATAGCATAAACATTTGACACTAATTTCACATTAATAGCTGAGTCATGAAACAGTTGGAATTGATGCTCAGACAGTGCTTTGCTGATGTGTAACTGTTAAGAGAATGATAGGCACGTAAAACAGCATGAAGGGAAACCTGACATTTATTTTAAAAAATATTTTTTTATATAGTTCTGAATCATTATTCATACCATCAGAAAATTTTACATAAGTGAAGGCACTTTTTTAAACTTCAAAAGACAACGTTTCAATTCCTTTCTCTGTTAGAAGAAATCTCACATGGAAGAAGCAATTGTGTCCTCTACAATCTTTTTAGATATTGGAACAATTTCAAAGTTTTTTCTAGAAAAGAACTCTCTAAGCATAATGAAAAAAGAACAATTGAAGTTTTTAATTTCAGTAGGACTATTCTCAAGGACTAATGTCTGTGGCATTGGGGTAACAGTTTACTAGCCCCTGATGTACAACTGTGAAAGAAGTTTCTTGGCTGCTAGTCTTCTTGCTGCTAGTAAAATTTTACTGTGATAGATAACAGTTTTTGACTCTTTTTTCTAATATTGATATGTATTTAAATTATCTAATTAAATTAACAAAAATATGGATTCAGGATGTCTGGAACAAAGCAGAAAGTAGCAACTTTTGCTTTTTATGAAAACTTACTTCATCAAAAATGTTAAGGTAGCACACAGGTTCTCCAGGTATGTTTTCAGTTGCATTTTGTTCGTGGAGAACCCTGTAGGGATAATTGATCCAGTCTGTCGTCAGCATTCAGTACTGCCAGTGGAAGAAGAGCTTCAGTTTAACTGACTCAGGCCTTTTGCTGGGAGAGGTCAGATATCCTGGTTTTGTAAGGCTTGAGCTATATTTTTAATGGTTTTCGTTTTCAGCAGATTAGGACAGATTAAGACAGATCCCCTCTGAAGGCTTTGAACTTGGTTTTCTCTGCTAGAAGGACAGCAAAGATAGGAAGACGATGCTGAGCGACTGGTGTAGCAATGTATGATGTTTTAGATTTAAATGTGAACAAAGACAAAACCCTGTGTTTTCCAGTTATGGCAAAGTCTGGCTGGTGCAGCAGCACAGCAACCAACAGAGTTACAGGTCTAATTTGTACACATTGATCCAGAGAAAGATTTGAATCTGCCTATTGAAACTAATGCCAGCTGTCTGCAGCACCCCTGGGACAAATACGCCAGATGGAGTTTGCCAGAACAGTATAACCATGTCCCTTCCCAGCCAATATGTTCCTTTACACCAGTGGGACTTGAAGAAAGCACTTGAGCTAACTATGTCACAGGGGAACTCCTCGGCTGGGGCTTTCCTCTTCCTTTGTCCAGAAGACGTCATGGGAAAAAAAAGAAAGGAAATAATAATTAAAAAAAAAACAAAAAACAAAAAAACACGAACCCAAACAAACCAAAACCACAGTGACTATATCTCTGCATCTTCCTGACCATATTTAAATTATCCTCATCATCAGAACCATGGTGCAATAGTATTGCAAATAGTATTGCAAATAATATTGCAAAGCCACAAATAATTTTCTCCTTTGTTCCTATTCTAACAATATTTTCTTTAACATTTTATCAGTTAATATAACTTTTCAGCATGTTTCCTCTATGTTGTTTGTTTTGCCAATAAATAAGATTATGGTCTCTGTACTGTAACCTGTGATTTCACTGCTGTTTAAATCCTTTATGTGTGATTTTTCTCAGGACTTAGTTTTCTGAATTTCAAAATGGTTGCACTTGAATTGAACTTGATTTCCAATTCAGGTGGTGGATTGTGCAAATCCACTGCAATATATGACCATTCCCGACTTCTTTTCGCTTGCATTTACTGCGCTCATTCCCTTTTAAAGGTAGTGGAGCTCTTGTGCAGGCTGAAGAGCTGGGGACATCCAGGCCTCTTCATCCTTAACCAGTGATGGAGTAGGACTGTACTGGTGGTCGTTTGGTCTGATTTAGTAGAGTCAGCTGTTAACATAGCCAGACCTAAATCAGTGGTTAAAACTGTTTTGTACAAGCTCTGTTCTACTGTGCCCTTCTGAGACCTTGGTTTTCCACATTTCTAGAAGGGTTTTTCTAAGTTTGTAGCTATTTAGAAAGCACAGATGTTTTTTGTCCCTGTCACGGGTACATGGGAAGTGATAGTCTAACAGTGAGTTATTATGCTAAAAAATTCTGCTGTCTGCTTCTCAGGCGCACATCACAAAAAGACTAATCTTGTATAGTTTTTCCTGTTTGTTATCAGAGGCAAAATGAGACTCTGATATTCAGGTATATAAAAGTATTTTTTCTCTTCTTTTCTTTCCTTCATTATGTACAGTGAGAGAGAAGGATAGCTGCAATTCTTTACAGCTATCAGGAAAGATATGCAATGTTACCCTGATTGTAAGTCAATAATTTAAACTCAATAAATTTGCTTTTGAATAGGAAAGATACCTGGCTTCCAAGCTAACTGTACCATGGGTGAGGTGGCACTCTGTATTGTAATGCTTCCAAAGCGAGTTGTCATTTCCACATCACTTGGGATATCTGTGGTCCACAGCCAATACTGTAGTGTTAAGTTTTCTTTTCTCACTTACTTTTTAATTATATATCCTTACAATTACATATGCTCTGTGTTATCCATGTTTTTGCGTTGTCTGGGGCCCTCCATCATCCCAGAAGATCAGGAGCTGACTATAACAAGTCTGTGCTTGTGTAGTGAAAGCAATAGCAGACGTCTCATCGGTATTTTCTTGCAGGAGGTTAGAATAACAAACAGCAAGAAATTTCCAGTGAGTCTGTTCAACATACCAACATTTGTCTAGTGAATCTGCCTTCGCCCCGTGTTACTGTGAGGAGGGTCAGAAGACATAAGGAGCAGAAGCCTCTACGAGGAGAACATGTCCCCATTGCTCTGTTCATGACGAAAACAAAGCCAGGAGCTACTGGCTCAGAGCAGCAAAGAGGTAAAGCTGCAAATCTTCTTGGTGACCTGCAGTCACCAACTGATCTCCAAGTAGCAAGGAATGGCCATAGATGGCATATTTGTATATTTACCTGTTCCTATGCATTTTCACATTGGTATGAAAGACTCTGCTGAAGTTCTGCAGTCTCAAAACAAGCCCAGCTGCCGTTTCAAGGCATAACAAACTCACTCCCTGCTGCAGGCTCCTTTTAAGCGATTAGTCATTACTGCAAGCAGTGTTCAGTTGCACAGCTAGTGTCTCTCGCTCTATCACAATGAACTTTCCTTCCTTCTTGTAAAGAAAAGTAAGCAATCTCAATGTCAAATACAAATATTGCAGTGACCTCAGATTTCGCACACTGTTGGGTTTTATTTCCCTCTGCGCCCTCCTCCTCCCTGAGCGGTAAGCTACGGGTGAGCTATCTGAATTGGCTGGCTCTCTGCAGGCTATTTCCTATTGCTTCACTTTTCATTTTGAAAAATATGCAAACTTCCATCTGCTTCTTGAATACAATCCTTCTGAGATCTATGTGTGTATGGGCTTTTTGTGCTGAAGAGGCAGGTTTCTTAGGACTGTGTCATTTTATGTAAATGCGTTTTGACATTAGTTTTCTGCATCCACATACTCGTCCTACCTGCATATAGTGTTTTAGGTGCCACTCAGAGTAATCACTAAACTTCTACAGTGTTCGTAATGAAATTGGGCAGCGGTGTTAAGTACAAGCGAAGGCAGAGCTGATCAACAGCAAAATCTCAGGTTTCTGTTTTTAGCCAGGGTGTATGTGCTTGCGCTCTACAGCAGATGTTTCTGCCTTTGAGGCAATTTCAATGCTGAGCTATTTTAAAGACAGATTATTCTACATGAACAAGTAAATTCATAATTAATTCGACTTTCAACTTTTCAAGAGTATTTTTTTGCCACTGAGGGAAAACGTGTTACTGAGTAAAATGTAAGCTCAGAGAGTTTATATAATACTTGTTTCATCAGATGGTCTTTCAGTGGCAGAGGATAATACGTTCTGACCAGAGAGGGCTTTGATTCATACCTAACACTTGGAGGTAGGATGTGAGTCAGATAACTAAAGGCTGTCATTATATAACTGAAGAGATACATGTCAATCAGACCACATTAGAGCATGTTGCCTAAAAATCTCTCTCTCTGAGATATGTGATCTTGGCAGCACTTTTTTCTCCCCTGTCTGCCCATATAAACTGTGTTTATTAATTAAACCTGGGACAAGACTCACTTAGTTTGGAGACCCTGACTATGCAACCTCTCCTCAGAACCATCTGCCAACTTTGCTGCCATGTCAGGATACCCTCTTTAGAGTAAGAGAGACCACTTTGCTGAGCAGCAATAAGCAACCTTGGCAGCTCTCTGCATGCGGTTGTACATTTTCAGGAAGAGTAGTATTATTGCTTCTTGTGATGTGAGGAATAGGAGTTGGTGTGGTGACTTGTGATATCACTTCCCTGTTCTGGCCTCCTGGAATGAAGTTGAGAGAAACCGTGGAATTGCAAAAAAAGCGTTTGCCCTCATGGCAAAATGTGAGAGGTGCTGGTCCAAATGAAACTCTAGATTTTAGCCAGTCCTATCTAGTCATCCAGTTAGCACAGTGCTGAACACCTGCAGTTTTGGATTAAATGTTCTGGATAGACACAAACGGAAGGAAAAAGCCACATGTGAAAGTGTGAACTGAGCTGCCTTTTCAGCAAAAGCTATGGATATGCAGCAACCTCAGGTGAGTTGAGATGTTTCTATAGCTTTGTGCAGGGTTGTGTCCCAGGGGTGGTACAGCTGCGCCTGCATGGCACAGGCAAACGTAGGGCCAGTTGCCTTCGGCATCCTGCCCTACCAACTCAACCACATCTCTGTTCCAGAGGTGTAGGTCTTTCTCAGTTCAGATACCTGACGGGAACATCACAACACTACACAAATACATCTTTGATGTGAGGCACTCTGTTCACGTCCTTATAACTCTCGCTTCTTTGATTTTGCCTTTTTATTTACTTCCGCAATGGCTAGGGTTTTGTGTATGTTTTTTTGGTGTGGTTATTAAAGTGATGTGATTAAGTTTGTTTTCCTTTCAAGGGTTGTTGGTGTTGGTATTTTGGAATAATTATTATATTGTAAAAGTTATCAGAAAACATTTAATCTGAACAATGTGATCTTGTGGATACAAACATACCTCTGAATGGGGCAAAGTAAGTTTTGAGTCTTGGAATAGTTTCTTCTTTTACTGTATCAATGGAAGCTACTGATGGTGTACAGTGTCAGCAATCAACCCTTAGGGAAGAAAGGAAAAATCACTAATGCTGACAGCAGGAGCAGTTCTTATGCATGGCCTTATGGATTTAAATTTCTTTTTTCTTGCTCCAGTATGTATGTTTACAATGTGTCTATTCTTGAGAATTTGTGTTTTGGAGTTCAAACACAGCTTCAGACAATACAGCAACATTTTCTGATCATCTCTTTCTTGCTAAAGTATAAAAGCTTCTGTGATTAATATAATATTTTATCTTTCTATAGTCTTCCAAAACATCTATATTCTACAAAGAACATGAGTGAGGAGAATTTTTGGACTTTATAGTTCTTATCCTCCTCTGTGTAGGTCACAGGTTCTTTTTCAAATAGATATATCCTTATCTTCCATATATATTAAGGCAATGTTCATCCTAATAGTCAAATAAAGACTATATCAACTAATTTAAGACTCAGTGTTGGAATTTTGGTGCCACTGTTTCCCTCTTGAGTGCCATTCTTCTTGTAGAATAGAAATTAGCAAGTGAGGGAAAGATGGGAGATGATGGAATAAAAAAACAGGAGTGGTTTTGCAAAACAAAAACTGTGTGTCACTTGGCTAAAGCAGGACATGACAATCAACCATATTTTCTTAAATTTAAACAGAAGAGAACAAATTTATAAATGCAGTGTTCAATTGCATGACTCAGTATCAAAGGCTGTTTTTTCTTTCAGAAACTGGTATCTCAGACACAGGCTAATTCCTGGAGGTGGTCATTCATCCAAATGGAACTTGTAGATCACAATGAATGGGTTTTAGTCCTCACCAGAAAAGAAAGAAAGACAAAAACTGTATGGAAATAGCAGATTCCTTCTCTTTCTTTTCCCCCTTAAGAAACCTTTTGTTTTGGATCACCTGTATTAATTTTGTATTGAATTAAGTATACTGTCAAACTTCTTGTCCAGATGGCTCAAAACAGTATTTGGCTAAGTTGACAGCTATTACAAAAACCTTTACTTGAGCCCAAATCATCTTTTCATTGCTGCTGAAGTGCCTCAGAGAATGTGAAAAAAAAATTGAATAAGTTGCATTTTATAACTATTAATGAGCCTTCTTTCTAGGTATACAAACTGTCAAAAATGATAAAACATTATAAAAATCTCTTCCCTATTCAATATTTCTTAACATTGCCAGATCCCATCAGTTTTTGACAATCATTCATGTTATGTCAGTTTTAATGCTGTTGAACATGGTACAGGATTTCCCTTGGCTTTAACCTACTTTTACTATTTATGTGAAGTAACTGTTCTTTAATATAAATGAAAACTATCTTTTCTTTATATACTTTGTAGCTTATTTTTATTTTTTTTGGACACATGCTACATTGTAACCTTGTTTCATTTTATTTCTTGCCTTATTCAGTAATTACTATTGAACAATTTGAATAAATTAGTATGTAGCTGAGTTGTATTTTAGGTAAGTGGAGTTTAAATTAGCTTTGCTGTTCAAAAATCACGATGTAAAAATAAATCAAAACAAGCCAACAACATTTGCACTTGTTTTTATTTCCTTCTAGTTTTATATATTCTAATATTTTCAAATTTTAGCACAGCTATTGAGGCAAACAATATGCTTAACAATTACAACTCAACAATTAAGTAAAAATAACTCCTAGAAGCTAGTTCTTTAAGGAAAGCACATCAGGAGACTCACGAAAAGTTATGGGCGCTCTCAACATTGGGTTACCTCGAACAAACTACTTAATGCTGAATTATGGATTACATCTAATAGCAAAATGAGTAAGCAAATGTTTTAACAGACTACTTCTGCCAGGCTAGCTTTTTCCCCAGGCTTCTCTTAAGCTGGATATGAAGCAGCTCTGGCCCAGAAACTGCATAACTATGTCTGTGTGTTGCTAATTTGTTCTGCTATGTCTCACTTACTGTCTTGCTGCTTTGGGAGGCTGATGGGTCAGCCCCCTCTCTAAAATGCCATAACTGAAGGCTTTTGTGTTTTGCATGCTTAATCTGAAACTTTTTGTATTTCACATTTCTTTTTTATTATTTTAAAGCTGTTCTGTTTCTCATTAAAATCTGTACCCTGTGCTGCAGTTAGTATTTTTGCAGCAGCGACTGCTTTGAATTGGCTTCATTTTCATTAGACAATGGGTAACAAATCACTATGCTGAGGAGTCTCACTAACAGTTAATATTTTATAAATACATGGCCATTATGTATTGCAGTATACTACTTTAAAAATAGCTCTTTTCATATCATTCCTATGGTACAAAAGGGAGAATAAAAGATAATTATGTGATGTTTCACAAATCTGTATTTAAAGTGATTAAAAATTGGCATGATGTCTTCCATTGTGAATCTTCTTAGTGATGACAATCAATAATGAAAATACACAAAGAAATGGAATTAAGTGTTCCACATTCTTTTGCATATCCTGTTCTTTCAATTGTATAAATAATAGCTTAGTTTTTCAATAACATTTTTTGATATTTATTTCTCTTTCGTGTTGCAGTTAATTACTTTTATAGTGATCAAAGAAGCCTAGGAATCTTGATTTACAAGTGTTAAACTAGAGAGTTTACTTCTCACAGTCCCGATTCTTTTGTCATTATGGTCTATTAATGTTACCGAAGACTTAAAAGTGCCTGTGAAGCTGAGGCTTACTTTCAAACAGAACAGAAGCTGTGGGAAATATCGGAAAGACTGAGCATGAACAATTAAGTTATTCTACCAGCATAGGCTATAATCCTATTGCTACTGTGTGTTGGTTACTGTCTTCAGGACTGTGTACATAAGCTACGTATTTAAAAGTCAGATGTTAGAAAAGGGTTTCTGCCAGCTCCCTCCATCTCAGCACTGCCTGAAGGTGGGATTTGTTTGACCTAACTCCAACTGTCAGAAAATTAGGTGTCTAAAAAACATCAGTCACCTATTGTGGCACTAAGGAGACAGATTCACATGCATAGAGATTTATCAGCAGGGTTCATAGCTGGTGGCATGCATTGACAGACAAAGTAGCTTTTGGGAAGACATAAACACAGAAGAGGAGAGAGAGAAAAGGGAAAGAGAAAACTCTCCCTGGTGGCCATGAAGGGAGAGAAGTGACAAGGTTCACAGCTGAGCAGCCCCAGGCCCCGTTCCCATCAGCAGCAGGTGGTTTACCAGTACATACACACAAACTTCTGTAGTAACTGTATGGATATTTTCAAGACCTTCTAAAACTGCCCGTCGTTATGGGCATGACGCTGTTAATGCTGATGGAAGCACACTTTGAGGGCAGGTGCTGCAACTGGTTAAGCTGTGAGCATGCATTTTATTTAGTCCACTGAGTAACTGAAGAGTAGGGAAGTGTAGACTCTCACACCAGTGGCAGTCTTCTCCCGTAAGAACGCATCATAAGTACAGGCTTGCAAGTGCAAGAATGTGAGAATAACAGTGGGACAATACTACTATACGGCTTTGGGAAAACACTGCCATGGTGACTTTGATGAGAGATTTGAGCTGTGAGTGAAAGGTAGGCTTAAGAGTTGCAAGTAGAAGGCTCTTGGTGATAGAAAACACAAATACACTGTGCAACACTTACCTTGGGAAGGGGCTGGACCAACCCAGGGAGATGCCCATCTCCATTGGCTGCAGAGGGATTCCCATTTAAGTTTGTTGCTTAGTTTTTGGTTAATGTGAGTTGAATCTTACTCCATATACACACATCTGACAGCATGACACTTTTAATGTGAAGTTATATATCTGCCTTCGGGAATCCTCATAGACCATGCTCCTAGTAGTACTGTATTTTTTTTTTTTTTTTTGTATACTTATAGCTATCTTTAGCTTAGCAGCTTTTAGTAGAATACTTTTATTTATATCAAACTGACATATTGTGTAAGGAATAGACACTCTTCTAAAATGATCTGAGAAAATGGCCTTGTCCACACTCAGCAGTTGCAGCATTTCAACTGTGCCAGGAAGCTGAAAAAGTCCACTATGCAATAACTGAAAATTACGCCTAAATATTTCAGCAGCTCATGTTGTTATGTCATCAGTTATATCTTGCTTATCCAGGTTTATTCCCATAGGGTTTAATGAACTGCTTAGAGTGGTAGTGCTTCAGTCCCATTAGCAGCTGGAGAGGTAAAACTATTTCACTAGAAGGAATCCCTTCCATCACAGAAATAGTTACACAGGCGCAATATGTCATGTAGAGCAGGGCTAAGAAACCATTGTAGGATGATTTACTGACTACAGCACTGGGTTTTTTATTCTCTTCCCTGCCTTCTACCACCTGCTGTATCCCGTTTCTAAGTTGGATTCTTCCTTTGACAGAGCATCACTCATGCAGATCGCTGTCCTGTTACGGTTATTCTGATATATTCCCTTTGTGTGACTCTCTCTCTGAAGATCAGGCCCTACGCCCAAGTCCACAAGGTTGAAGAACTGCCTGCTGTTCTAGCTATGATCTCTAGTTCAGGAGTGAAAGGACTAGCAGGCATAAAACTAGTCCCTAAGCTCTTTAACATACAGTACCTCGAGTATAGTGAACTGGCTTATCTGATCCCAGCTCTGTTGCTGCTCATCTCTGCTTCACTGAAGTAGCTACTCTCGCCTTTTGGTGGGTGCTACCCCATCACAAACCTACAAACACACAAACGCCAATATGCAGTTACATCCAGGAATGAAGCTCTGATGGTCAGATTGACGTAATCAGTAATCCACACATCAATCATTTTTATGTGATTCGGTGGCTGCTTCTGTTCCCAAGGAATATAGACATTCACCATTTCTGTTAACAGTAAGACATGTGCTTGATGACCAGCAGTCAGCTGGGCTGTCTGAAATGTATAGATAGTATCTTCAGCAGTCATGTAGTAGGACTTTTTAAAACATTTTTGTCAACGAGTTACCAGTTTTGCTGGTATAAGCATTTAACAGAATTAATGTTTTTTTGACAGCTTAACTAAGTTTGAAAGCATCAAGCACTGGCACTTAGATAATGACACTGGCAGGAATGTTTTTACTGCATTAGATGCCAATTAAATTACTGATTTCATAATTATAAATCAGCATGTTACAGTGGATAATTAATGTTGTCACACTCAAGCTGAAATACTTTATATAAGCATAAGCCTTTCCTCTGTTGATTTGCTAATTCAGGAACCAGAAAATATTGCATATCATCTTTTAATATTTGAATACATATCTTTTAGGATTCCTGCTCCTGCCTGCAGTCATAGCAGCGCGCTGTGCTATACAATGGCTCAGTTTAGTGAGTGTGGACAATGTTCAGAAGGGATGTAATGGTCTCCAAGGAGAGAACTGTTCATATAAAGTTAAGACCAGATTTGGAGGCAAAAAAACCCAAAATGCTTAAAAATAATTGCCAAATTTATCATTTTACCAATAAGAAAAAATGTTAGAGAGAAAGGTGATTGGCAACTCACAGTAGCAAGGACTTGGTGCAGAAAGTTTAGTGTTTTAATGTAGAGTTTCTCTAAATTATGAAACAGATTGTGGAAAGGTAGTCCTAGAATAAGGTCTTCAGTCCTACTATAATGAAGCACAATGTCTCCAATCTTCTTGGCTAATTGAACTTAAGTTATAGTCAAGCTGATCTATAGTCAATCATTCTACTTGTAACCACGGATGTGCTCTATTGATTTGGGCTAGGAAGTGCGAGGCCAAATCTCAAGGCCATTCCCGTCTTTGCAACTGCCCCCACCAGGAGAACATCGTCAGACTAATGGACTTTCTCTGCAAAAGCATCTTCCAGCTCTGCCTTGTAACTGGGCCACACTGAAATCAGGAATGCAAAAGTGATGGAGCTAGAAGAAAAACAAGCACAGGAGACCCATTTCTGTTTTAAAATTGAAGACACTCTTGCCATTAGCCAGATATGGGACTCCAGCTTCTGATCTCAGAACTCTTTGTGCATCTGTTATTCAATATAGTTGTATTAAAAATATACCAGAGTTACTCTCAGCATGGTCGTAAAAAAGAATGAACTTTACATGGGCCTATCCGTGGGCCTATCCAAAGTTGCACATAGTGGTTTGTAAGGGGATCAGACATCCATGGGGGCAAAATATAATCAGAAGTGGCTTTAGGCCACCATTTGTCATGACTATATACAGCTTCTAATGCAGCCATCCTGCAGCATGCCTTTCAATGTTGCTTTACTTTCCCAGCTCTTTCATTTCTTTAGTTTTCTTACTCACCAAATAAATAAAAAAAATCTGATCAAAAAGTAGAATCTCTTTCCTGGCTGCTCAACAGGATCTCAAAGCCTCCAAATATTAGGTTTGAAATTGTGGAACCAAGAGACTGCCCAGTGTACATGGCAGTGGCAGCTGCTGACCCAATCATTCATATTTACACTAAAGAAAATCAAAGTAAATACTTTTCAATGTCATAGATGTAAAAAGATGTGATTTTATTGGTTTATGGCTTTATGAGAAAAGTGTATGGATTTAAAGAGGTAAAAAATGAAAATAAAACTAGTTTATTAATGTAATTTTTCAGTACTAAAATAGGGAAAATGTTTTTTTCTTGCAAAAGATCTGAATTTTCTTTATAAAATACAGTGGAAAGATAATTGTGATGCTTTTATAACTAAACAGGAATGATATCATGGCTAATTGTTCCCAGTTTTCTACATACATGTAATTCTCTCTTTTTGACATTAATACAGCTTTGAATCATTTAGTTGAAAGAATTAGTCCTGGGAATTTTTTTATGCCATTAATAATTTTGTAATCTACAACTTTTAAAATTGAAAACTAAACCTCTTTCTGATGATTGAGAAAAAAACACAAGTCTCTCGTTATAAATATGTATATACACCCGAAGTTAATCAGTTCACTGTTCTGGAATTAGCTGACTTGTTTGCCTTGGTGTGTCACCAATTAGCAGAAACCCAGGGATACTGTCAGCTGACAGCTGGAAAGAGATCCCAAGCTCTGCAGCATACGGTTTACTGTGTTGTACAAAACCCTGAGCTCATGGTATTAATGTTTTAATATTACTTATTAGAATTTTCATCAGCAATCTGTCTGCTACTTTTTAATGAGCAAAATATACTGCTGGAACCCTGCAAGAAGTTGTTTTCCTCAAAATCATACTTATTTTGGTGTTTGAAAAAGCAGCTTTTTGGTTGGTATTCCTAAAAGGGGTTGGTGAGGAGAAAAGTAAAACAAGAAAAATCAACAAAGATAAACAGAGTGGGGGTGGAGGGAAGGAGAAGAAAGGAATTTTACTGTCCAGGAAGCTGCATAATTCAGAATGATTTTGAATAGAACACCTTCAGAAGATAATTAAAGAGGTTTGATCATGGGAATTTAGAAGATTTTTAAAAGAAAAACACATACTTTAAGAAGTAAATGTTTATTATTACTTAATAGAGTTGCACTTTTGAGGTCCAAAAGTGGATTCAAATATTTTTTAAAATCAATGGTTGCAAATGTTTGACTTCTTTATAGCATAGAATATACATGCACAAATACAGTATACTGACATAACAGGTACAATACAAAAACACAGTTTGCTTCTTTTAAGATTTAGAATAAATTGTAGTTGTTTTCCTAGTCTGTTTATGCTTGAAAGACTGGATGAATAAAACAAAATCACCTAATAGAATCAGAAAGTTAAGCCCCACAAGAGAAAGCAACACTGAAGGTACTTTATTTCCACCCTTAACTTTATTCTTCTCTAGAGAAGAATATATACTAGAGGATATATCCTCTATATATCCTTATAAGTATTTATATGAAGAGAATGCAATTCTCCTTATATTTTGTATATGATCCGTAAGAGCAATGCTGATGTTGCACACTCCTGGAGTCCCTGTCATGTCTGGGAAGGAGCATCCAATCAGAACCTATAGCATAGGATGTGGCTGGAGTCATAAATATAAGAGATTCTCCATGAGAATTACATATAAACAATTCAAGATCAGTATTGATCTATTTTTGCATTATTTACAGTTGCCCTTGAGTCCATGTGCACAGTTTTAATGGAGCTTAGCTGCATTAGGATTCAAGCTAAATATCACATTAGAAGCTCCCCGAGGGAGAAAAGCTTTCTGAGTACAGTAATAATGGAAAACACATGTCTATGGAGTGCTACAGATGACTGTATAACCTCCTGTGTTGGCTGCTACATAGATTAATGCATGACTGTGCAAAGTAATAGATATTTGTTGATAAGGTAGAAGTAATATGTGTAGTTAATGGACTAAAACTGAAATTGCCACATTTCTCCCTTTGTCTGGAGAAGTTTAATAACTGAATTAAAACGTTAAGAGAATAATAATAGATGTGAAGAAAACTTTTTTCCCCAAAAGAACTTTGAAAACAAAAGTGTGATGGGAGTGACTGACCTTGCATGTTTCACAAGCTTAAACAGGCTCCCGCTGGCAGCGCGCTGTTGAAGGGCTGATAACAATCCCGCTGTTTTCGTCAGGGATTGTAATCACTGTCACGGAGCTTGTCATGTGCTGTCTGTGGGAGCAGCAGCAGAGAAGAGTGCAGATTTGAAATCAGTGTGATCTGTCAAGAAAGAGATTTCCCTGTGAGTTAGAGTGTTTTGAAACATACGCATCCTGATGAGATCCATCCGCGGGTCCTGAAGGAACTGGCGGATGAAGTTGCCAAGCCACTGGCTACTGTATTCGAGAAGTTGTGGCGGTCTGGCGAGGTCCCCGATGACTGGAAGAGAGGGAACATAACCCCCATTTTTAAAAAGGGGAACAAGGAGGACCCGGGCAACTACAGACCGGTCAGCCTCACCTCTGTGCCTGGCAAGGTCATGGAGCAGATTCTCCTGGGAACCATGCTAAGGCACATGGAGAGCAAGGAGGTGGTGGGTGACAGCCAACATGGCTTCACCAAAGGCAGATCGTGCCTGACCAACTTGGTGGCCTTTTACGATGGGGTGACAGCATCGGTGGACAAGGGTCGACCAATGGATGTCATCTACCTGGACTTGTGCAAAGCTTTTGACACTGTCCCACACGACATTCTTCTCTCTAAATTAGAGAGTCATGGGTTTGATGGATGGACCACTCGGTGGATAAGGAATTGGCTCAATGGCTGCACTCAGAGAGTAGTGGTCAACGGCTCAATGTCCAAGTGGAGACCGGTCACAAGTGGCGTCCCTCAGGGGTCCGTGTTGGGCCCGGCTCTCTTCAACATCTTTGTTGGTGACGTGGACAGTGGCATGGAGTGCACCCTCAGCAAGTTCGCCGATGACACCAAGCTGTGTGGTGCCGTCGACACGCTGGAAGGGAGGGATGCCATCCAGAGGGACCTTGACAGGCTGGAGAGGTGGGCCCGTACCAACCTCATGAAGTTTAACCAGGCCAAATGCAAGGTCCTACATCTGGGTCGTGGCAATCCCAGGCATAAATACAGACTGGGTGGTGATTGGATCGAGAGCAGCCCTGAGGAGAAGGACTTGGGAGTACTGGTGGACGAGAAGCTCAATATGAGCCGGCAATGTGCTCTTGCGGCCCAGAAGGCCAACCGCGTCCTGGGCTGCATCAAGAGGAGCGTGGCCAGCAGGTCGAGGGAGGTGATTCTCCCCCTCTACTCTGCCCTCGTGAGACCTCACTTGGAGTACTGCGTCCAGTTCTGGAGTCCCCAACATAAGAAGGACATGGACCAGTTGGAGAGGGTCCAGAGGAGGGCCACGAAGATGATAAGAGGGCTGGAGCACCTTTCCTATGAGGACAGGCTGAAAGAGTTGGGGCTGTTCAGCCTGGAGAAGAGGAGGCTCCGGAGTGACCTGATAGCGGTCTTCCAGTACCTCAAGGGGGCCTACAGGAAAGATGGGGAGAGGCTGTTCAGGAGGGCCAGTTATGATAGGACAAGGAGTAATGGTTTTAAAATAGAGGGAGGTAGGTTCAGGTTGGATATTAGGAAAAAATTTTTTACTATGAGAGTTGTAGAACACTGGAACAGGTTGCCCAGAGAGGTGGTGGATGCTCCATCCCTGGAGACGTTCAAGGCCAGGTTGGACAAGGCCCTGAGCAACCTGATCTAGTTGGAGATATCCCTGTTCCTTGCAGGGGGGTTGGACTAGATGACCTTTGAAGGTCCCTTCCAGCCCTAACCATTCTATGATTCTATGATTCTATGATTCTATGATCCCTCGTTTGAGCTTTGGCAGTTCAAGCAGATCCACAAGCAGAACTGCTGCCTCAGCACTTTCCCTGAATAAGCTACAGAAAAGAGAGTTACACAGCGTTAGGAAAAATGTACGTGCCCTGTGCAAGGAGGAAACGACCAGGTGCACAGGCACAGCCCGTGCTCTGCGGAGAAAGTCAGGCTGTGTGTGTAGCAGCAGCTTAAGTTGGCAACATTGGTGTTGGCCTGTCTTCTTGATGGGGCAACTGGAGACGTGGTGCTGGCTTCTCGTTATGTCACTTGTTTCTGGGCATGGTCTGCTTTTCCGTACGCGAGCTGCAAGGAGAGCAGCCAGCAGAACAGCCCAACTCTTTACCATACCATGTTCTCCCTTACCCGGGATAGTTTTCTTTCTCAAGTTATATGGGCTTTAGGGGGTGATATTTGTTGCAGTTTAACTAAGAGTAGCTCCAGCTTCCTGGGGAATCTAATACCCTGAGTTAAAGATACAGGAAAAAGGCAAGTTCATCACTGGGTAAGAGCGCAGGACTTGCTAGCATGGGATTCATTAATGTTTTTTAATAACGGATTGTTACTGAACTAACGTGTGTAATACAAAACAAAGAAATTGTTAGCTCTGCTTTTATAACATCGTAGCAGAAAAGCAAGTAGAAGATAGTAAGCTGAACAGATCTGTCATTTTACTCAGTAGCATGATGCAATTGATATGAGCATTCGCATAATGGCCTCCCTTACTTAAACCAGAGCCCTGTCTTTCTAGCCCTCTTTGTTTGCTCTACCTTTCCAAATCCCTGTAACCTGGGACCTTCCTCCGTTTGGGTCTTAGACCTTGATACACTTATACTTCCCAAAGATTAGATAGAAAGGAGAAAGTTGGGAGTCTCAGAATTTTATTTCATTTTTATTTTTAACACAAAGTTGATGACTATGAGTGAATGTAGAGTTTAGGTATGTTTGAGAATGAAAGCTATATATAACACTTGGACATTCATACTGATACTTTGCAAAAAGATTCAGATCATGTTTCAAGCAATGAAATTTAGGCATTCACATGTGCGTGTCCAGATGAACTAGGTGTCCAAGCTCTCATTATTGTTAATAGTTCATTAGTCAAAGGCTTAATACAGTCATCCTAGAGAGCTACCAGTAGGTGTTTACAGCAGTCAAAAGCATTAGCACTAGTGTAAAAATATCCCCTCCCTGGCTGCTTGGCTTCTTCTAATGCTGTTTATTAAAGATTTCCTGCAAGACTTCACCTGGTACCAAAGCCCAGACTGACTAGCCCTTGTTTTTTTAGGGCTGCAGGGTTTTCTTTTTGTTAGAGTCAATAGAAATGACTAATAAAACTTAGCCTGCTCAAATAGAAGTTATTAGGTGTCAATTTGTGAGAAGAGCTATACTATTGAGATATGCTGCTGTAGGCAAAAAAAGAAATCCACTAAATGCAAGGGCTCGAGAAAAATAACAGTTTATTCTAAATAAACTTGTCTAGTACAAAAATGCATTTTTGTCCATATTAAAAATTACTTAACTGCTCATAAGGTTTAATCACATTTTGTGAGGTTTAAATGTTCTCTTATCTGCAAATCTTCAGCACTTAGCCTTCAAAGAGGTTGGATATCGTGGCACCCAGTATTTGCGTAGCAAGAGCACTGGTACAAAAATGTGCCTGATGCCTATGTTCCTGGACGGATGTAGAGGAAGGAAAGGAGAGACATGATAGGAAAGATGATTGAAAAGCTGCGTATTACTTTTAGGTAAGAATCTCCTCTTCTGTTTGGCTTAATGTTGATCCCAAATGTCTAAGACCATACTGAAAGACAGTGAAGGAGAAAAAAGCTACAGAACTTGTACGTGATAGTCATATCCTTGACTTGAGACAATGCCTTCACTTTCAGCAATTTGGAGGACCTGAGGCAGAACAGAACATTTGTGCCTAAAGGAATAGGTTCTGCTGAGAAAGCCTGAAAGCATGGCCATGGCTATACTGCTCCTTGAGCCAGCTCAAATGTCTCTGCATCACACTGTTCCACACATACAACTCCAAAATTGTCTTGAGGCAAGAAATGGAGCAAAGGAGATGTCTATCTGTACCCTCTGCTTAGACAAGCTCCTTAACTTTTTGCAGGTTTTCCTTCCTGGAAGCCACATCAGCATTTTACTGGTTGCTCCACCCTGAAGAGATGGCGATGGAATCAGCTAAAAGTCCTGAGAAAGTCAGAGAAAGATCATGAGGGAATAGTACTGGTCCCACCACTATCAACACTGAGTTTGTTGACTTACAAAGGAGAGCTGAGACTGCTTTCTGGTGAACATATTGTTCTACAGGGTTTCTGATGTCAGATTGCAAGGAGTGGCCCTCACACACCTGCCAGGGCACAGGCTCACCATCAGCATCCATTTCTGTGTTCCCCAAACGTGGTGTGGAGCCTCAGCTGAAGTTCAGCCTTCTGTCATCAAGCTGAGGAACCACATTTCCAAGAAATCACAAGGATCTAGCTGAACATGGTGGAAAAAATATGTTTCACATATTTCATATTGTTTCTTTAGCTAGGAGGATCAAGAAAAATACTCGTATCAGCTGATGCAATAGAGAGCTAATTTCAGTTCAGAATTATGTTAGTTAACTATGATTTGTGGCAGAAATTATTGTAAAGTTAGTTTTTATACCCCAGCCTATGTAGATATGGGTTTCATTTTTTGATTTATTCTTCTGATCTCTATGCATTTTTCCAGCTTTCTTTTGGTTTCATCATATCTTGTTGACTTCCTTTCCCCTTCTTCCCCAGTGCTACCTCCCTTGTCGGTTCATTGTAGTTTATTACTTATATAACTGAACTTTGCACACATGTCTGTGCCCAGTGCAGAAGCTTCTTGGTACAGATGTTGACCAAAGACTGTATTCACACAGTTAATATTTTGGCTTTAAACATTTTTTTCACCAGTGGTCGGTGCTGAACATCTAGTCTTTCTTTTTCTCTGTTTAGTCTTTGGTGCTTTGTGTAAGAATATTGTTACATGTATTCTGAAAGTGGATATCACTGACTTCAACGTTATTGAGACAACTCACAGTTGCTAGTCAACATTTAAGGAGCAATTTTTGTACTGATAATGATTTACAATTAGGCATATCTACAGAAACAATATAAATTCTTACAGTGAGTGATATTTTTCTCTAGGAATAAATCAGAGATGAAAATCACCCAAAAATCAGAGATGAAAATCACCCAAAATCCTAGCCCTTCACAGCTGGCTTTTCATTCTGTATTTATTGTTTTATAAATATGCAATAACACTTACCAAATATTGCATAAGAAGGCATGAGGGACCTTAAAGATGTGTCATTCTCATCAAAATCTTCTTTCACTGAGATAATTTTTTAAATTAGTATTTAGTGCTCTAAGCTTAAAGCTTGATGAAGCAGTTCAGTTCAGGGAGGTGCCTTGTTTAGAAAATGGACTCCCTTGTTTTAGGTAATTAACTGTCATCACAGATTTTGAGTTTTTACACTTATGATATTCCAAGCCCCATGGAAATTCTTTGACGAATTCATCTTAATATGTTTTCAGATTGCATTGGAAATCTATGATGTTACCTTCTGTCTTTAAAAGGCATCAGGTTATGGATTCCTTTTCATGACATTTTGGTAAGATGGTCCAGAAAAAGGCAAAGAAGAAGTAGCTATCTGCTAACTAATCTCATGAAGTCTGTAGCCACTGCTTAAATACTTGCTTTGTAGAGCTAAACCAGATCATGCAAAAACTCCTAGCAGATCCATAAATAAGGAATACATTTTGGCTTATATATTATTTACTGCTGCAAAGCTTCTGCACTTTTCATGAAAAAATTGATCCTAGTTTATTAAAAGAAGAAAAATTCAATAAAGGAATATTTTTCATTACTTAGTTTCATGATTCAGTTCTCTCTCTTATGCAAGTGTCATATTAGACAAACTAAATTTGCAAATCTGTGTTTCTAGCAGCTAGTCTTGGAACTGAAGTTTTCCTTGATACAAGACAAGAGAAGTCCTGGGAGTCCTGCACGCTATTATAGATGCCCCTGCTAGATCAGTCGGGCTCCTCTGGTCCGCAGCTGTATGCGTGCGTCACCACGCAGCTCTGTTTTGTGCCACCCAACCTCTTTGGAGCCTCATCTCCTTTCTGAAAATATGTGTATATATAATCAGTTCCCTGTTTGGTGCAGCTTGAGTGGTGGACAAAGCAGAAGATTGCATATAGGTACACAGGACAACATTTATCTGATTTATCTGTACAAGTCGCATTTCACTTCACCATGATAAGCTTGGTACACTGTATTTCTGGAGCCTACCTATTCCACACGAAATTATCAGTTTTCTTCCTGATGAGACAAGCAGAAATAACTAGAATACTGTCGCCCTAGTATTTATCTGCCTTCTGAAGATATGAAAGCATGTTCAGAGGATACAACAAAAAGGTAGATAAAATGTGAGTGATATTATGGAACTATCATCAAAAAAAGGTAGAAATAATTCAGTGAATGCTAATCTTTAAATCCAATCAAGCCAGCAACAATATTGAAAGAAATAATGGGGTTCTTCTAGTCTTAATATTTTCTCAAAGATTCATAGCAACCTTAAAGGAAAAGAGCAGTTATTATTCTTTTGAGGGCATGTACAATAGGACGCTAAAATGTAAAAATGAGTTCTCTGTGTTGTAATACTATTCTGATGGAGAAAAAAACAGTTAAAAGAAGTTAAATAGTTTGGGGTTTGGTTGTTGGTTTTTTTTAAACCTATGATTCACTGAAGAACATCTTACAAAGTCTTGTATTACTTGTTACAGGCACTTTTTTGTGATGATTCATAGCTGTGACAATTCAGCCTATTGATATCAAAACCACTTTGTGCAAATGCTCTGTGCTCCTTTGTTCCACTGACAATATGCAAAATCCTTCTTATATCACTTGAGATGTTCCAGTATTCGAACTTTGAAATTTCTAGTTTTAGTCATCTGTTTAATCAATACATTTTATAAAACAACAATGCTTTAGGATTTTTTTCTGCTGTTCCACGCACCACTAGCATAAGGAATGACAGTGGTTTTGTAGGTTTAAATTTAAAATAGTGTTTTTACTAGCTGTTGTGGAAAACTACAATTACATTTCTTTTGTGTTTACATTCTGGATATGTTACAAAATGACTGTAATTATGTAGAAAAGAAAGTGATGATTATATGGTCGACTTTTTAAATTTCAAAACTATAAAAATATTATAATAACATTACGTGTCTGAGTTACTCTCATAGAAAAGTGAAGGGTACGAGTTTCCTTCTGGCCTTACATCAGGCTGTTTGTGGCATGTTTCAGGTCAACTTCTGTAGGTTGTAACCACTGCAGTAAACCCTCCAGAGTCAACATGATGAGTACAGTGAATGATTTAGGCATCTGAAAGAAAAATAGCTTTTTTCTGGATGAAAAATATGTCATCCTTATATAAAAGATATCACATTAGCAAACAACTACAACCTTTGAAACACTGAAATGTGGCTGAATTTGTTTATGTGGCCTGGCAACCAACACCTCATTCAAATCTTACTCCTAGTTAGATTTTGATCACTGACAATTTCAAACAAGAATCTTCTTTCTATTATTGATCAAGAAAGAAAAGCATGTGAGAAAATTGAGTGTTTGTATATTTTTAACTGTTGCCTGGACAGGCAAATTAGCTTTTCTTGCATAAATTTGTTTCACAGGTTGCTTTCTTGGATAATAAAATTTTGCACCTGTAACACTGGTGAAATAACTTTTTAAATGAAAAATACTCTCCAACCTGACCATGGTGTGGGTTTCAGTTCTATCAAGGTGCAAGAGTATGACCAAGGACAAAAACATAGTAAAATGCTTTCTTTAAATAGAGTCATAACTGTGACTCCCAGCTGTGGTAGATTCCCAGCTTCTAAACCAAACAAAGTGAATACTCCTGACAAGAGGCAGGCAAGTGTACTGGGTGCCAGGGACTTTTCTGTCTCCAGTGGGGAGAATAAGCATCCTACTTAAAATTGCTGCAACCTCAGGAGCCTCACTGTGTATAGCTTTTGAGTCCTAGATAGGGGGATAATGTCAAATAGGTCATCCGACAAGTGCTTTGTTTGGGAAATGGAACCCAAAAGGAAATTTCAGAAATTTGTATCTTTAAAAGGTTGGGTTTTTTTAATGGAACTCTTGCTTGAAACCTTTTTTCTTCTCTCTTATCAGCTTAGTTTTCCCTGTAAACATAGAGTTCAAAATTTAACTGGGGAAAAAATATAGAAAAGCTTCTTTCCTAATGTCAAGATAATCTTTTAAACATAAAACCCAGAGGATAAAGATATGAATGCTACCTCAAAAACTAGGTCACTCGTCACTCTTCTTAAGAAAGTTATATTCTATTCTTACAGTATATCAGAAAAAAACATAGTACTTTGATAGGAGTAAAAACCCACTGCTAAAACAGCAGGATAGATTTAAAATTATTTTTATTATTCCAATCCACCTTGTTTCTCTGAGAAATGAGACAAGTAAACTCTTTTCTACTATTCTTTCTTTCTAAATGCTAATAACTTCTACTTGCACCTGGAGACATATCTTGTTTCCCAATTACTGCCATGGATTTTCTAGGCAACTGAAAACTTTTCCAGAACACCTTCTGTGTTGCTCTTTCTTCATCTCTATGACAGTGATTATCTCAATCTATAGTAAGTACAGTCACAGTGGTGAATTTCTTGTGCCCTTTTTGCACTTATGCTCTGCCTGGCTCAGGGTGTAGATGCTGAATATGCTTACATGCTAATTCAGCACTTCTGCTTCCGTGGAGAAAAGCTGAATAAAGTTTGAAAGTGGGGGAAAAAAAAGCATTTGTTTGGTAAAGAAATGCAGCATTTTTCAGGTCAGACCCTCATTAGTGAAAATCAATGTATCATCATTGACTTCCATGGAGCTATGGCAAATTACATCAGCTCAGAGTCTATATGCAGTGATGATATTTGCATTTGTTGAGGCTTTGAACAAGAGCTGTAAAGCTTTCATATGGAACAGATTTGTTGCACTGGGAGTTCTTAAGACTTTCTTTTTGGAGTGTTTGGATTTGCTGTTTTTCAGATTTTCAATAGTGCTATAAAGCATCATATTACTTGCTCTGCTGGGATTTCCTAATTAGCAATGCTGAGCAGAAATTTTTTTGAATGCAGTGTGAACTGCTGTAGCTCTGTCCATTTTGCAGAAATGGAAATTAGCCTGCTTGATCAGAAATGTGTCTATAGCAATTAATTACATGACCACAGCTACTACACCTGAGTTCTTGAACCTGAAAGTTTGTCTGTGCAACTACTCGTTTGAGAGGTATAATTCATTTGCATAAATATATTTGCCAATAAGATTATTCTTTTGCCTTTTAACAAGCTATTTTGAAAAGTTTAAAATTTTGATCCCCAAAAATACAGGAAAATATTTCTCCTAAATTGTTTTCATATTTTGACTATCTCCAATTTTAACCTTGTTTGATGGTAAATCATCGTCTGTATGAGTCACCACAGGGCTTATAACTGGTGGGCAAGTTGAGCTCAGAAAAACACGAGTGGAGGTTATATGCATACTGTGACAGCAGCAAGCCCAAGGGCACAGCGTTCCATTCTGGAGAAATAAGGTTTAGATCCTTTGAATGGTGTCTCCCACAGGTCTCTAGGGAAGTGTATGAAAAAAAGGAGTAAGCCCTTTCTGGACACAAATCTTCACAGGCATTGATTTACGAATGATTCTTTCTGTGGACTCCTGAAAGTGGTCCTTCTAAATGGAATAAACTTGGTAGATTAAACCCCTTTCTCAGACACCCTTCAGTGCCTACCTGCACTGAGATCGTACCTGCTCGGGGCAGGGTTAGAGGACACAGCTGCAAATAACCTATGACTAGTCATTGCTTAATGCAACTCTGCCTGTTGTCTTTCCCATTGCCCTTATCTTGATGCTTCAGGAAAACCAGAGGTAGAAGTGGAAGATTTGCTGAACATCACTAGTGCTACTTTAGTCTGCGTGAAAGGGAGAGTAAGAACCAGAGCTGACATCAGCATTTTGGTAGGCCCACACAGCTATTTCCATTTTCTGGCATCCAGCTGCGTCTAACATCCATTGTGGTCTCTGCTGCTGTATGCAGAGTGGGCCTTAGGATCTGGAGAATGGACATTGATGGTCTTTTTGGGTCACACACTGTGCCAGATCAACGCAACGTGCCAGTAATCCATAGCTGGTGTGCAATGTAAAATTAACGTAAGAGGGAATTGTAAGAAAACAAGAGAGTTCTCTCCATAAGCATCTGCTTTGAAAAGATGGTGTTTGGCTGATGGGTATTTTGTTTTGTGCCTTTTCAGTGTTCTCAGTGCTCTTGATTTGATTGTAAGCTCGATGATATTTTGTGGTCTTTTGTAAAGCCCAGAGTCAAGTGAGTGCATAAGAACCTCAGTTTTCATTGGAGAATGAATTAAAATAGACCTCATGTGGTCGGAAAGATAAAACCTATAAAGCATGCCTTGATTGCACGGGGAAGGCTTGGTCACCAGAAAAGGACAGAAAATAATGCCTCTTTTATCACAAGGGAAAAAAAAAATCCTCTTTTCTTATTTTAACTCAAAGGAGCTTTTTCAGCTGCAGATGTTTTTTGTGCTACAGCAGTGGTGAGAACTCCTAAGAAAATTTATATTCTGCATATCTTTAAAGCTTGTGGGTGGAGCAGTACCAATGGAGCTAAATCAGTGCTCTTCATGCCCAGCTTGTTAAACTGGGATGAGGGGCTATCAGAGTCTCTGCCTTACTTCTGTAGCCCATTTGCAAGCTCTCTGTGCAAAATATTCATATTAACAGAAGTGGAAGTCTTTTACTGGGAAAAGCTCGGTAGGGTTGCCTTTAAGGCTTCTTGACTCCATGATATAACTGGTAGTTTCATAGATTAATTATAAGATGTTATGGCTGCAAACTAGAGCAGAAGGAGTAGATCTACTGGCCAAGTTTTGCAACTAAACAAACTTTCTGTGCATCCACAGAAGCTCTACCGCTCTTCCGCACAGCGGAACATTATCACAAGCAGCATTATTTCACAAAATCACAGAATCACAGAATGTTAGGGATTGGAAGGGACCTCAAAGGATCATCTAGTCCAATCCCCCTGCCGGAGCAGTATGTTTACAGTTTCTGCCTTTTCAGGTTCTTGTGTGGTTCTTACCACGCCAGTGCCTTAGTACCCTAAAGATGTATACTTAATTTCCAAAACTGACATGCATGAGAAGTAATGCGGTTACTCACTAATGCTAATTGGCTTCTGAAAAACCAAGTTTTTCAGATAATACTGATCTTGATATGTTTAACAGAAATAGAGAAGATATTTACCAAAGTGAAAAGAAAATCTTTTCATGCATTCATCTTCCTTTCTCAGTGAAGCAGCTTCTGCCACTCACTTGCCTATCCTTGACAATCTTCATTTATCATATGCCTCTTTTTCAGTTGTTTTCCCCAGCCTTCCTGCCAGTTTCCGCTGATGAAACACCGCAAGCCAAAGACAGCAATTCGTGGTGGTCTGTTCTAGAGCATTTGCTGGTTTTTATCAGAGCTGGCAACCACATGTGCATAGAAATAACACCTGAACTGGGATCAGCTTAAACTGGCTCTGTTTTCATTTCAGTTGCTTTCTCCATTTTTAATGAAAGCTACTCACCTTTTTTTGCAGGAAGATTTTTTTTTCCCCAGGACTGTCTAGTTCTTAAGGAGCATTGAATAAAAAAGATCATATGTACAAGTAAAACTAAATATCAGAGCTAACTGTATTTTGCTGGATTGATCTGTTCTCATTCTTCCAGATAACCACACATTGTGGCAGATCACTTTAGAGCTAATTGTAATTCTTTTTTCCTTTTTTTTCCTTTTATTTCCCATAAGAAAGGATGGTATATTGAAACTGTCTGAGCAATGTATTTTTTTGTTGTAGTCTTAAGTAAAGCAAATATGACCGTGGGGAGGAACTATCTTATCCCAATAGGCCTGATGCTGATCTCTTTTGTGCCAAAGTAAATCAAGAATAATTTTACCAATGTCAGTACAGCCACATCAGTAAAATTCTACGGGGAGTACGGAATATGGCACAGTATCTCTATAAAGAAAAACGAAAGATTGCAGTGGGAATTGTTGTGCCTGTGTATCTCTGCAGGAAATCAGTGAAATTTGGTATTTTAGATGGTTGAATAAGAGAAACTTCTAGTTTTAATTAATCAGGGCTGAGTTAATTAATCTGACACATGACAGGAGAACACTGTGAAACTTCAACCATGTCATCTGAGACTGGACTGAATACCTCTGCTCTGGAAAGGAAAAACGCTTTTCAAATCTGCTGTTAATATGATAACGGTTGGCAGTATTTGGGAGGATGGGAACGGACATAAAAGCAAATTGGAAATAAAGACTGCTGCTCTGTCTCAAACGCGGCTGTTATGTGGTGCAGAGTAATTCTTTCTCTGTGTGTTTATGAAGGAAACCAGGAAACAGCAAGATAATTTTGTTAGCACAGGCAACATTCTTGCATTCTTCATGGCTGACAGCGCCTTCTCTCAAAGCACAGAACCGATTTCTGAAAAAGTGGCCATTTAGACTATTTGAACAACTGACTGGGTAGTGATAGGCTGCTTTTATGGGCTGTACAGAGAGATACGTGGTGCATCCGTTCCTGCAGAGCTGCCTCCTGCACCTGGCAGCTGTCCCTTAGCGTGCCTGTGGAAAACTGCCATTCCCCCACCAGCTGTGGGCATTGCATGGGGCTGCTGCAGCAGCCAGGAGAGAGGAGGGGTCGCCAGGAAAGGTGCTGAGAGCAAAGGATGCTGCCTTGGAGGGAGGGGGAGGTAAATCAGATCCCAAGAGGTTCAGTGCAGGATTTCCTTGTTTTCACTGCCTGCCTGGAAAAGTACTAAAACCCTTCACATCGAGAAGGTGTGAAACTGCTGAAAACACAGACGAAACAGATAAGCTGTTCAGACAGAGAAATTAGAACTGGAAAATAACAATCCATCTACTTTATATGCTTATCAGTTTAGGGAAGGAACGTGGTCAAGGACAGATATTTAACTTGTTTTTATAATTGGCCTGTGCTTCATTCCCAAATGGGAAAAAACCTTACTTTAATGGGCAAGGGTAGTGAAAAGATAAGCCATAGTGATACTTGCGCTGAGAATGTATTTATGGCTCTCTACAGTCTGTGCATCTTTGTAAGTCAGCTCAGGTGTGCAGAGTTAAGTTTGTGTGAGGCTGCTCTTCCTCTGGAAAGCTGACAGGGCTGATGTATATGATCTGATTTGGGATTTGGAGTACTGCTGTATGGATTTCACTCAGAAAGATAAGAAACACTTTCCTCTGTAGCAACACTCAGCGTTTTGTGGGAAGCAGTTCTGTAAGCAGTGTTTGATCTGTCAGAGGAACCGGGACTTCTGCTCAGCAGAGTCACCAGGGGAGTAAGGGGCCTCAGGATGCTTCTTGTCCAACCTCCCACTGAGAGCAGGCCAGTCACCCAGCAGGTAGCTCAAATAGCTCAACCTTGTCCTGTTGAGTTTTGAATATGTCCAAGGACGGAGATTCCACAGCCTCTGGGCAACCTGTTCCAGCTGACCACCTTCACAGTGAAAACTTTTTTCTTTTTATTTGGCCAGAATTTCTTGTGTTATATGTTGTGACTGGTGCTTCTTGGCCTCCCACTGTGCACCTTTGAAGAGTCCAGTTCCATCTTCACCACACCTTCCTCTTAGATAGCTGCAGACCACAGCAAGGTCTCTTATTACCCTTCCCTTCTTAAGGCTGAACAAACCCAGCTCTGTTGTCCTCTCCTTGTATATCATACTCTCCAGTAATGGGTCTTCTGGTGTTTTTTCTTGTCTTTTTAAAAAATCCAGTTAATTGGAATATTTGGAAGCTACAGTTAAAAGGATAGGGAACTGGACCAAATGTACAGCTACTCTCACACTGCCTAACATTAAAGTAAGGAAGAATTTGCCTGTGAACTTGAGCTCATGGATTAGGAAAGACAGAGTACCCATACCATAGGAGAGAAGAATCCCTTATGGTGGTTTTTCAGCTGTTCTCTCCCACTTAAAGATTGTATCAGGCACTAGATGGTAAGATGTAGTGAGTAGCTCTGAAGAGATGGAGCAGCTAATATTCATATGTATTCAGGTATTGAAGGGAAAATCTTCCATTGTTGTCGAGGGTTTAGGCCGATCCGGCTACTAAACTCCACACAACCTCTCTCTCACTCCTTCTCCAGTAAAGTGGAGAGGAGAAAAATATAATAAAAGGACTGAGGGTCGAGACAAGAACAGAGGGAGCACCCACCAACCATGGTCCCGGGCAAAACAGACTCGGCTTTCTTAAAGCAAAACAATTTATTAACAGCTACTTAAAAGAATAAAGACAAGCAAAACCAGTTGCTTAAAAGGATAAAGAGAAAACAAGGCCAGATCTTAAAATCAACACCTCTCCACCCCCCTTTCCTTTTCTTCCCGGCTCTACCTCCTCCCCCAGCGGCGCATGGGGACAGGGAATGGGGGAGTGCAGGTCAGTTCATCCCATGTTGTTACTGCCGCTCCTCTCTTAAAGGAGAAGGAGTCCTTACACCATTTTCCCGTGCTCCAATGGGTCCCCTACTCACGGGGAAAAATCCACAAACTTCTCCAGCTTGAGTCCTACCTGCAGGATGCAATCTTTACCCCATCGGATTGCTCCAATGTGGGCTTCACCACAGTCTCGGATTCTTAGGGAGCTGTTGCCACTCGCTCAGGCATGGGTCGTCATATAGACTTTAAATGCGTCTCCATACAGACTTTAAATGCGTAAATGCGTATCAACCTGTGCCCATGATTCACAATTGTCCTCAGGCTCAGGCGTCCCCTTTGAACAAAACACCTCCCCACCGATGGAGAGTTGTCCCACAGACTCTAGATGCATACCATCCTCAGGCTCTGGCATCTCTTCTTGACGTGTTTCCACGGTCTGTGAGTGGGTCTCTGCTCCACCGGGACCACCTTTGGCTGCAAGGGGGCCACTTGCGGTCTCACCACTGGTTGCAGGGGAAACTCAGCTCGGGCACACCTCGTCCTGTTCCATCTTCACTGACCTGGTGTCAGGGTGGCCGTTTCTCTCAGATCTCAGTCTTTTCTGGGTGAACTCAGCCCAGTGGGCGCCTTGGGAGCAGGGCTTTCCCCGAGTTCCCCAAGCGGCTCCGCCACGGCCATCCTCAGCAGGTGGCACCGGCCCAGCCCGGGCCACCGCCCGGCCGGGAGCTGGGGAGCAGGGGCAGCACCTCCCTCCCCTCTCCTTGCTTTTGGCCAAAGGCACACCTTTCTGGTTCCTTTGTCCCAACGTAAATAGGGCAATTCGCAGAGGCACCGATTGGCTCAAGCCCCGAGGGGGATGGGAGTCCGATCTGATGGGCAGCTCCTGCCACCAGAACCTCCCCCCTCACATCAAACCATGACAATAGTACTTATAATACATGCTGATTTTACTCTCTTCTTTTTACCCGGAAATAATTAGTGTTATGAATACATGTATTTAATTACATATGAACATAGAAATACATAAATTAGGAGAAATAGCTTCATAACGAACGTCTCCTTTTTAAATATAAGTACCTGAACTGTGTTCATGAAATCTTTGCACAGGGCTGTCAGTTTGCAGTGTGCTGATGAGCATGTGTGAGTCCCACTGGCCCTCTCCGTCTTCTCACTGTCACACAAAGCTGCCAAGGGTCAGTATGTGTTGCAGCCTTCCCTCACCAGCAAGCGTGGTGTGGCCCTGCTACCAGGGCTGTGACATGAATGGTGTTATAGCTCCATCCGCTCCTTGTATCCTTTTGCACTGCCTCTTATGTTAGTGTGGTAGAAAGGCATCTCTCTGCAGACAGGCATGGATGCTGGGCCACTGGCTGTCCCTTTTTCTGACTCTTAAAAAAGATTTCCTGCTAAGGAAATTCATGTTGGTCTTGTGTCTGCAGGGGGTCTCCTTGCAAGAGGAAGTTTACTATTTATTTCCTCCAAGAACTAGTGGTTTCCTCATAAAACTCACTCATTTCTGTAGATCATGTGCCAGAGCTTCAGCTGCTGTAGCTGGCTGTACAGTTGTGCTAATGTGCTGAACTTATGTTAGTAGAGCAGCTGCTCTTGTCCCAGGTGGCAATTGGCATTGAATAACTCTTGCAGAGATGGTGCACAAGAACTCAGATAAATTGTGATCTGTACGTATTGCATATATGGTGTATATCTGGAATACGGGGGATTAAATGTATATATATGTTTTTTTGTGGTAATTTGAACAGCACTGAGGTATAAATGAGGTATTGCTTGTTGTACGTACCACTGTTGAAGGGTACTTTGAGAAAGTTTGCTCATGATTTTTTATTCTTGTTTTTCTTATTAAACATTTATTACAATAGAACCTTGTTATTTCAGACTACTGCCTCAAGAGATTTACTGAACATTTCACACCTTTTTTTAAAAATGTAATTTTAGTTTGAGAATTATTTTTACTTGTTATAACCTTCTTAATGTAGACACACTGCACTGGATTGACACCATAGTAACACATTACTCAGCATGGAATACTGATGCCGCTTTTTACCAGACAGTCAAACAGGAGAAACAGGAGGTTTGTGCTTATTTTGAAATGTGGACACATTAGCACAATGTGTTTACCAACCTGTATTACACACTGATGCAAATAGCCCAAGTCATGTTTTATCAGACTCAAATTTGAGTTCAGAAAGAAAAATGTGTCTTTTTTTAAAATGCAGGTTGCTAGTATACAGCTTTTTGGTGGCAAACTATCAAGCAACTTGAAATCCATTCCATCATGAGACCAAAATTTAACTTGAAAATGAAAAGCTGGTGATGAACACAGTGGTGTGGTGGTCATGACGACATGTCGCGGCTTCACAAGTCTCTAAAACATTTTGAATAACAGCTGAATAGGTAATATATGGATGTCAAAATTTGCAAGAATGGAGGGTTGTTTCTGAGAGTAATTGCACTTCATACATATGCGGCAGGTGGAAGAAGCAATCTATAGAAATTCTTCCCAGGTTTCATCAAGAGCTCCTTGCGGTCAGCCCTGTAGGTCTGTGCTGGAGAGCTTCCCAGTGCTACTGCCCTAAGGCAATCTCTCAGAAAGGTTTACCCCAGAGATAGAAATACTAGAAGCTCCGACTTCTTAGAAGTTGGGGCAGCCTGATTGTTGGTGTCGGACAGATGCCATAGGCTCAGAAATTTTGGGTTATTCTGAAAATGATTTCATGGAGCAGAGGGAAACCAGGAGGCAAAAATCTGCATAAGTGAGAACCTCAGATATTTCAAGTATTTTTTTGTCTTCTTTGTCCTCTGTCACATAATTACGGCTTTCTCTATATGTTTTCATGGCATTCATGGCAAATTCATTGTTTTTGTAGGGACCTGCTCTGACTGTGACTTGAACCTGTCAGAGCAGCCCTGAAACTTGTTGCCAGGACAGCCTCTTCACTGCCAGGGAAGCAGCTATAGCTACTCTCTGTGTTGTTTTCACAGCAGTGTCTAGATGGAAATGTAGCCAGTTGGCTGCTTCTTATTCACCTTAACTTTTACATAGGTTTCAGTTAAAATATTGAGATACAAAATGCTTTAGAAGGATGCGCTTTAACTATTACATTATTAAATTATAGTATCTGGATATGGGTTCAAAATAGCACCAAAACCAAGCAATGAAGTTCATTAGCTCTTAGTCTGAATGACCTTTGGTGTTCAGACTTACTTCAGGTAGTTTCTATTGCAAGAGATCACAGTGATAAGTTAAAGAGAAAAAATGTTTCTTTGATATTTAGTGCCTTCTGTCTCACTCTGTTGAAGTACCAAGTACAACTCAGCCGTCATGGTTTAATCTAACTAATTTTATTTTACATTGCAATAGACTAGGTGTATGCACATGACCAGTTTTTGTGTATCATTTGAGGGAGAGTAACTTTCGTGTGTGAAGAAAGAGGAAAACACTTCTTAAAATGTACAAGTGTTTAGTTGTTTGCTATTTTCTGAACTAAAAACAAAATAAAATTTGAATATTTCTTTTTAAATTCTGGCTTTCCAAAATCAGGAGATTCTTGTCTCTTCATCCGTTTTTATAAGATTTCTTGCAGAGTGTTTCCTTGTACTTGAAACACACAAAATAAAATGCATCCAGCAGATTCAGAGAAAGAAACCAGTATACCAACTCAAGTTCATTATTAAAAACAAACAAACAAACATAACCTTCAGCAGATCTTACCTTTTGATGTGCCTAGACTTACAATTTTTAGTGGTTGGAGTCCACAGTACTGGACACTGGTGCAGCCACGCAGCTACGCAGCATTTAGTTGTCCTTGGTAGAAGTGGAAACCAGCTCATCCTGGCACAGTGCAAACCTTTATGCAGTGCAGGTGACTCCTCTTGAATAGTTTCTAATGAGAGACAATATCCTTTGCTTTGAATTCAACGAGCTTTTGAAATGCTTTTGTCAAATGGCTGAGTAAGGGGTTTGCTCTGTTAACAGAGAGGAACGATATATCTACATCAATTGGTTACTCTTTTATTATGGTCCTTCTCTCCTCCTGTCTCTCCACTAAGTGAAGAGAGGAAAGGCAGGAGATGTGTCATAAGGGCATGTGGGAGTACGTGAGAAGCACAGCTGGCTGGGTTATGCTCAAGCGACTGTGTAGGACAGAAGGTGTCAAGTCTGGCACAGTCTAGTCTCTACCCTCTATGGAGAGTGATGTTCATGTGAACTATGGCCAGGATGATGCCCAGGACATGTGGGCAACCAACCTGCTCATTACAAAAGGGTGCCCAGAAGCAAAGTAGCATAAACTAAGCAGTTACAGTCAGAGGATCAGGACCCAGAAGCAATTCATGGATCAAAGCTGTAGCTAAGGCTTTGTATGCAGGAACTGCTTGGATCCCCAAAAATTTTGCATCTTCTTTATTGATAAAGCCCTGGATATGTCTGGGTGCATCTAGCTTATAAAGAAACCGGTTAAGAGGTCGTTTGTGCAAAAAGAGTGACACAACTTACTGGTTAATAGTGTTGACACTAACATTAGTGCACTTAGAAGAAAAGCAATCAGTCTGTTGAAAGGAATCTTACTCTGGAAAAGAAGTAAACATGGTTAGATCTACCATATCCTTTGGCCCTCTTGTGGGGCATGGAGACCCCTATGGATCCTGGGCATAGAGTCTGAAAGGATGCATTGGACAAAGAATCTAGTCTTAGGTAGAGTGGGTAAATGCACATTGAAAACCGACAGTCACTAAACAAAAATCTGTAGTGTAGCACAAAGAGTTCAATTAAATATCAAATAAGAAGAAAATTTGATTTTCACTTCATATGTATTAAACTGTTTACAGTAAACAAATTGATGGCGTTTGTGATCATTATATATAATTACATGTATTGATATTTGCATATATTCCATGTTGAATTGTGGCTTTTATTGGTAGATCTGTCATTCCTGAAACATATTGTTTATAATCAATATGAGATTTCATCAAATAACAGAAGAGAAATCCTATCTATTACTAAGTTGAAAAACAATCTGTTCTTGGCAGAATATGTGTGTTCATTTAAACTGAACAATATCCATTTTGTAAATAAGTCTGCATACTGTCAACACATTATTGACTAGTCTTCTTAAGCCTGATGGGAAGCCAGTCCATTCTGCAATCACAGAATGCCTATAAAATGGGAGGACTTTCAGCAATATTATTCTTAGGGAGTTTGAGTACTGCTTTGGAAAATTTTAAGTTATTTAGTTCATGTAATATAGGAAAGAGGAGAAATGTATATAGGCAGCTTTCCTCCAAAAGTGTTTTCAAATCTCCTTCCTTTTCTCTAAAACCTCGAAGGCAATGAAAGTTGTCAAAGCACAGCCCTCAGAATACATTTTATTTTCCTTGTGATCAACTTAGCTGAAAATTCTGTAACTCGGAATACGACTTATTTGTGATAAGTCAAAAGCTCTTGAGAGCTCCCTCTTAAGGGGTTTATCACATTTACTTGCCTCACTGTCTGTGTCACACATCCAAGTGATGGCAAATACTGTCTAGATCTAATCTGGTATCTCTGACAGCAAAGGAATCAGACCCTTCTGATTTCCAAAGTCTCATTCACACATCTGAGAGAGGAGTTAATTTGTCTCCTTCGAGTCACTATTAATCTCATTTCCATGTATACTTAACTTGCAGGGAAGTTTTCTAGGGTTTATTTATTCGTTTTCTGGAGCCAACCTTTTAGTTTTCAAACGTACTGTTCATGGCATTGGCATGATTTCACAGAGCAGTAGTTGAGATCTGTTATTAGTTATTTTAGCCGAACGTTTACCCTATGAAACCGAGCTATCAGAAGAGGGCTTTAGGGACATTATCAGTTGGGTCTAATGCATGAGCTCGAATTACTGTATCATTGTAATATGCTGCTTAGTGTCTTTTTCCATTTATTTGCCTACAGTTTTTTAAATTGCTCAATCAGAAGCCATTTATCTGATAAATTATTAATAAATAAATGTTTCTGATGGAAAACCAAATAATTCAGCATTGTAAATTGCGTATCATACAGGCAACAGTAGTCAGAAATAAACTGCTCTTGAGCCAAGTAGTTTGAGTAATGTAAATGGAAACTGTGTCGTGAAATAAACACTTCTTTGCAAATAAAGGATGGCTGTTATTTTCCTAGACTTATACCAGGTTCCGCAGTTTCTGCATTGTACATTTCCTTGTTCTTTTGTTGATGCATTAAAGATACAACAACAAAATTTAGTTCCAGGTGTGCAAAGACATCTGCACTTTTTAGACTTCGACCACACTGTAAGGTGTTCAAGCTGGTCATTCCTTGTAATGTTTCTGTAGAAACTTTTTGATTTAATTTTGCTTCTCCACTCAGGAGTATTTTTTCCTGACTAACAGAATAATTAGGGAGTTAATGTCTTTTAGCAGGTCACATTGACATTGATGATTTTGAGGGCTTAACTATATTCCAAATTCCTTGGGGCTTGATTTAGTTTGAAAGAAAGTAGATATGTTCATGCCTAACGCTAGAAATTGTAGTACAGGGTTTGCAATTAAATACTATACTTACATTTGTGTCTGTGTTCCATTTGTTCAATATGGAGGCACAGTTAGGTTATAAATATTCAAGGTTTATAAAGAAAATAGAAAAAAAAAAGAAAAGAAAAAACAAAACAAAATAAACAAAAAAAGAACAGTCAAACAATTCTCACTAAATACTATTAACATTTTCTCCAGATGGGTCTGGTGTGCTTCTCGATATAAAAGTCATTTTTCCAGTGATTTACCAAATGGCTGTAAAATTCATTTCTGGTCAATGTCAAGGGTAAAAGGCAGCAGACTAGCAGTAGCACATGTAGTATATCACCTCTTGCTGGTAAAGATCTACCGTTCTTTTTCCTATAGTCCACTTACTTAAAATATGTGTAATTAGCAGTTTTCTATTATTGGGAATGGTTTTTGTGTGAGGCTTGCTATTGTTAAACACATTTGCTGTAATTCTCCTTTCCCTTCCTCCCTAACTTGCACTCCAGATTCCAGGCTGCCAATGTTTACAAGATACTGAGAAAGTACGTTCAAAAACTTGAGCTGGCAAGTACTACCTGTGGGGCCCTACTGCACAAGGTTTCTTTTCAGTCTTAAAGAGGGAAACTGAGTGGGTTTTTTTATGTTTTCTTAATGTTTTCTTTTTCAAATATGCAACAAGCATCTTCTCTTTTTGTACAGGCTCAGCGAGTTGTACCCCGTTTCAGCAGAGATGTCTAATCTTTTCGTCTGCATATCTGGAGTTGCTTTATCCCTTCACTGGTCTTTTCAGTAACCACTAAAGACTTCTTGAGACTGAACACTGGAACAGATGTGTTAAATGCTTCCTGAATGTTCCTCATCAAAAGCAGAGGTACTGGACTTTCTGGATGTGCATACGGACACAAAGGTTAGTGTATTCCTTAAAATCCTGAAGTTTCAGGACTTTAACCATTACAAGTGCAGACTATGTTTCAATTTGTTGCTTAAACATAGCCACAGGTGGATAAAATGGTGATTGGCATCACATATATACTTGAGATCATGCCTTCAACTGTCACAGAATAAATGTTGTTAGTGAGCCGGTGCAAATTAAAGTCTTCTAAATGACCTGTTGGCCAGCAAAAGCAAGCTCTACCCATGCTTTGAGCTTGATTGCCATAAGATATTTGCGTGGTATTTCTTCTAAGCTTGGCTTTAGCACGTGGCAATCACATTCATCTGATTTACCACTGGTAAAAAGGGAAAAGAAGACTATTCTACTTATCTCTGTTCACAAGACGGTGCTCTTCTACAGTCAGTGGGGATGAGGAGATAGATATTTGGCCACCCGTGTGCTTAGTTGTTCTAGATGGCATGTGGGCTTTGTGGGAATGCCAAAGACATACACAACATGTTGGAAAAAATTGATTTCTTCCTAATAGCAGTTATCCATGTCCTGGAAGCTGTGGGATTTTAATAAAATGCTTTTTCTATCCCTTGTTTTCTGTTAAAATGATATATAATCTGTGGATATTAGTCTGTCATCTCTCTGCCACCTCAGGAAACCACCCTCGATCAGGACAATTCACTGACATCATTTTTCTGTGGTATGACTGAAAATGTAGAAGAAATCGTTCTGCAAACAGATATATGCTCAGAGAGGTGGTGGAATATGTGTGGGCATATATGCACATCAAGTCATGTCTCAGACACAAAACTGACTAGGAAAGTAGCAAGATCATAAAGATACATCAGGATTTTCAGCACCAATCATAACATTATAAAAACAAAATTACGTTTATAATGATGCGGATAATGCTACATGCAGTAGAGAAAAAAAGTGAACAGTCATGTAACCTCGATTTTATTCTGTGACTGTCATCTTTTTTTCATCATTTGCAGAATATTCTTCAGGATTATTGCTTTATCTGGGTTTGGGGGAGGAGGAGGCAAAATTCTTTTCAGTTTTACCCTGTCAGCCTCATCTTATTTGATTTGGCCATATTTTAAAAATAATTAGTTTTACAAATACTATTTGTTCTTATTAAATATCTCCACAATCCATTAAAATGGTTTCTGGAAACCTATTGACTAAAATAGATGGAGCTCAAACTTGATACAATTAGAACTACATGAATTGAGTTCTGCTTTCTCATTTTTGTGGAGGGATTATAGTGATATCGTCTGAATAATAACTGTCTAATCAATCTCTTTCTGTCTTCTACACTAGCTAGCATTTATGTTTGCGTTCTCAATGCGTACTCCCTGTGTAAAGTAAATAGCAGTCAAAAATGCTATTCCTTATCAAAAGGAATTGTTTCCCTGTTGGCACCAAATGTCTACTCCAGATAGGAGAAAAAAGAAAGTAATGATACAGTTTCCTTTCATCTAAGTTCTATTGAAGTTACTGAGAGTTTTTGTAAGAGAGTTCAGTAGGAACATGAACATGGATATAAAAATACAGACTCTATTTAACAGCAGAAGGTTAGAGGAGTTGCAAGATTTTACAAAGATTTCCATATGGAGGAGAACTATGTTATTTCTGTGTGATGCCCTCACTGTAATACCTAAATATTTTTCAAGAAAGTAAAATTCATAGAGGGCATATATTATAGCTTTAATGTGTAGACTGGTTTTTATAATATTACATCTTTTATACATGTGTGTTTACAAAATACAGAACTAAACGGTGAATAATTCACACAGTTGCAGAGCCCAAAAGTCAAAAGAATTGAGAACTCCACCTTCTTGCACTGCATGCATGCTTGTAGTTCAACTTGGGAGATTTGTGTAATAAGTATTTGTGAGGACTGTTAAATATACATAATGTATAGGATTACGGATTCTGCAAACTCAGTACAATTATTGACAGAGCCTTGCTATATTAGGATAGGTAACACTGGACGATCTTAAGTGTCTTTCATTTTGCTTACAGTATTGCTACTAAAGCACACATTAACATCAATACATACATTTGGATGGAAAATTATGCAAAAAAAGTTTTATTTTTCAATTTTGTGGGGTTTGTAGCTTATATTATGACATACGTTACAAACATTATCTCATAGATTGGTGAATAAACTTTCTTTTATAGATAATGAATATATTAATTTAGAGAGTGTAAATCAAAAGGAATGAGCTAAATTATCTGAGTGGTTGCGAATCCAGTGGAGTTTCACCTGTCCAAATTTTCCAGGATGAATTGTATTACTGGCTAACTTTTATCTTTTGCAAGAACACAAGTGCAGCTAGGGTTATCCACAAGGCCTGCAAAAGCTTAGGTAGTAAAAGTAAGAAATGACCCTGACGTAGGTGAATAAATGATTGTTATACTGAAATGAGTACCTAGCTGGCTAAGACAAATGAAACTTTGTGCATTTAATAAATAAGCTCAAAAAAAAACCCCACCAAAAAAGGATGCGATGGCTTATGAAGTGGGAACGTTTGGCATAACCGCAGATTTAAAACTAATCCTGAAGATTTTCTGCTAAGCCTACAGCATATGGACTAAATCCTGGAGGTTACAGCAGCCTGCTGGATGTTGGGAGGAGAGTCCCCTGATATGGGGAAGACTGAAGTCTGCCCTTACGTGTCTTGGGAGGTTGACCTAATGTGTGGGAAAAAACACATCTTCTGTCAGATATGTTTTGTGTGGAGGAAAAACAGAAAAGATCTATCCACTGCTTCAGAAGTATATCAGAGCTGTGAATCCTAATCCAAAGTAACAGGACTGCAACTCAGCATAAGGTTCCTGCAGTTCCAGAAAAAAGGGTTGTGGTTAAGATATGTCTCTGCTCTTGTCATCACCTTTGCTTGACTTGCTGGCTTTCCTGAGAACCACCTTTCACACCAGAGCAAGCGCATCTTCCTCTTGACCATTAGGCCTCATCAGCAAACCTAAACTACATACATCTTTCTATAGCTGCACAATAGGTCTTGGACACTAGTTTGATCCCTGACTCCTGCTCATCCATCCCATCTGTTCACATGTTCGCTACATGGCTTTGTCCCACAATCCCATGCAATGCCAGGGTAGCAGGGAGCAGCTAAGGAGTTCAGGGTAGTTCAGGGAGCAGCAAGGGGTAGGGACAGGTTCCAGGGAGCAGCTAAGAACACCGCCACTTTGTTTTGCGGTGGAGAGACTGAGTTGCCCACACTTTGGGCAAGAGAATTAGCCCTGATCCATGTAACTTACAAACACGAACACAGCTGAGCGTTGCAAAGCCACTACTTCAAGGACAGAGAATTTGAGAAGGATAACCTGAGCCACCTCCTCTTCCATTTTGGACTTTCACACAGGATGCAATGCAAAGGATCCTTGCAGCATTTGCTGCTTTTAAATAGTAGAATATGATTGTTCAGACAACTACGGTGACCTCTAATACTTATCCCCAGGCTTTTTACTTTTTTTATTTGGTACCTTTTCTAGCTTTAATGAGATAAAGAATTTGCATGAACAAAGTTATGTCTTCCATTTTACTGTTCATAGAATCATAGAATCAGAGAATGGTTAGGGTTGGAAGGGACCTCAGAGATCATCTAGTTCCAACCCGCCTGCCATGGACAGAGAAATCCTCCACTACACCAGGTTGCCCAAAGCCTCATCCAACCTGGCCTTGAACACTGCCAGGGATGGGACATCCACAACTTCTCTGGACAACCTGTTCCACTGCCTCACCACCCTCAATGTAAAAAATTTCTTCCTTATATCTAATCTAAATCTGCCCTCTTTCAGTTTAACTCCATTGCCCCTTGTCCTATCACTACACGCCCTTGTAAAAAGTCCCTCTCCAGCTTTCCTGTAGGCCCCCTTTACGTACTGGAAAGCTGCTATAAGATCACCCCGGAGCCTTCTCTTCTCCAGGCTGAACAGCCCCAAGTCTCTCAGCCTGTCTTCACAGCAGAGGTGCTCCAGCCCTCTGATCATCTTCGTGGCCCTCCTCTGGACTCGCTACAGTAGCTCCACGTCCTTCTTGTGTTAGGGACTCCAGAGCTCAACACAGTAGTGGGAGAAGTTTATTCCCTGTGTCTGCTTGCTAGTTCATGGTCTTTTTTCGTGTTTATATAGTCTTTTCTGCATATTTTGTGTACGTGTTTTAGCTTACTAGTGTGCTGGGTATCACAGATTTAGATTAAATATCTATATTGCAATTTCCTTTTGTACAAAATAAGAAACTTGTAAACATGGAATTTGTTTCACTGATCAAGTGATGACAGAGATATTATGATAAGCTTTTTCAAGAAAATTAGAATCACAGTATAAAACCATGAATTCAAGACTCTTTATCCCCGCTATGAAGAATTTGAATATCAAACTGCTTTTACAAGAGGAAGTGAAGAATATATGACTTTCCTTTTCTCAGTAATTTTACTCACATAGGATTTCAAAAATATTTGATTTAAGAAAATGTGGGCATTTTTACTCACTTTGAAAAAAAAGCATTTTAAACAGCAGGATGTAATTTCAGACTATTTGCAGTCAAGAGGCCTCTGCTGAGCAAAATACTCATTCAATTTAGGAATGCAGATTATAATAATTTTCCTATCTCCCTCACAGCAGGATTCCTGCCATCATTTTGCAAACTCATAGGTTGCAGTATTGAATGACTAGCTAACTTCAGTTCCAGGTAACACACGCTTCAAGCATATTCTCATTAGCTCAACTTAGTTATAATGCAAAGCTGCTTAGTTTCACCAAGTGAAATGGGATACACTTAAATTGCCTCATCTAATATAATACTCCTTCTTAATACATGCAAAGTGGTTTATGATAGCAAAGCTTGTAGAGCATGAAAATCGGCAGGGAAAGTAAGGTTTTCTGACTAAAACTGTCAAAAAGAAGTCCTGGTTTATATCATTTCTTTTTAAAGAGGTTAAGAGTGAGGAAAGAGAGACTGGAATAAGAAATAATCAGCGTAGAAAAATGTAAATTTAGTACATTAACCTTTTTAATATATCAGCTCTACCAAACAAGAAAATTATCAAGTAAAGCTGTCCTTTCAGTAACGTCTTCTGCACCGTAAAATTGAATGTAAAATACATGCTGGCCAAAATATATAGCAGTAAGAAACAATAGTCTTTATTCTATCTGTTTTATCCAGAGAATTTTATGTTGAGCACCATGTTTCCATTTGCTGGTTCCATTAATCCAGCTTCCTGTGGCTGTATTAATTTGCAAGGACTTTTTAATTTCAGACATTGATAGGGAATCATTTATCTTTCTTCTCCCTTTAAATGTTAAGTGACTATATCCTAATCTCATATACCTTACAGACACAAAACCTGGTTTCAATAAGGCTCAAATCCAACACTGGTGAAATAATTTTTCTTTCCCAATATCCTGCACCTGCAGACTGACCATAGGGCTATAAATCCTTTCCCTACACCTCTTTCTAATACTTCCAGAAGACTGTTCAGTGAGGGGCTAAGCTGCTACAGGCTTTGCAGATGACACCCAAGTGAATATCTCATTTTCCACAAATGCAACCAGAGCTATCACAAAGATGTTGCACTGCCTAGAGGAAAGTGGCTCCTGGAGAAGAGCATCTGGCTGAGACTGAACTTGAGTGAGATCCAGACAATACTGGTTGAAAGATAAAAATGATCCAGACAGCCAGTTGAGCAAGATTCCTAGGCACATGCCTTTAAGAATTAGTTTGCAATGAGACGGTTCACGTCCTTGGAAAAAGGTGGGGATAACCATGTCATTCAGCTGTGGCTCCAGACAAGAATTCTTCCCACTCCAATTAAATGCGTCTGAAACATAGGGGGCTTTTTTCAGTCTTTCTTAGCTTTTCACTGAGCTTAGAAAATGAGGCAGCAAAAATAACGATGTCTAGAAAACTCTTCCATGCCTCCAAGACAATGGTCTAGCTGCAGACAACTCTGCATATTTTTTAAAGTATTTGATCTAGCTCATAGTATTCAAGGCTGTTTCAGTCTTCACAATAAGAAAACGTTACTCCTGAACCACAGTATCTCTGAGGCTCCTATTTGCATTTGGATAGAAGGCACTAGTCTTGTTCTCAAAGGTACCCTCGTTTTTGATCTCTTGATATCGGTGATTACTTTTTCATTTTCCACAATTTGAGAGCTTCTATAAGAAACAGTTTAAAACCTTTTGAGCAAAGAAAGCTCCCGAGAGAAACGTAATGCGTCTCTTCTGGTTATGCAGTGAGCTTTTAGGACCTGTGTACACTGCAGAGTCCTTTCAACAAAGAATTTGACTTTCAGAAGTTCTCTATGTCTGCTAAAATTAAGCCTTCTACTTTTGTTAGGAGAAAGGTGAAAGACAGGTGATTTAAACTCTAGGAGGTCATACAAACAACCCTCTTCTGTGAAATGACAGGACGCAACAGCAGTAGCCTATAGAAATGAACAACTGGTGGGCAGAGGTGAAATCATATGTAAAAGCTGCAAGCAAATGACGCCCCGCAAAAGCACGCAGTTGGAGAAGCTGCACACAATACTCTAGGGGAAGCTGGAGTCCAATTTCAGGATAGAGTAGGTCTTTGAGCCTGGTTGCAAACATTAATAAAAAGTTATGAACATCTTTATGAAGGAGCAATAACTGTAAAACTGTTGGTATTCAGTACCAAAATCTTGAACCTTCTCCCTGGCAGCATTGTCTTTGCTTTATTCGCTTCCCTCAACAGGAGCAGAAAAAAGGCATCTGGGGTCTCACTCGTGAGGATTTCCTTGGTGTAAGTAGTCACATGCAGTTTATTCCTCTGGATTTTCTGAGGTCACGACATGACCCAAGTAAGACGTGCTCCTCTAAATATTTCTCCTGTATTTCCTCCAGTTCTCATTCAGGAGTAAGCAAGAATGAAAGGATAATACAGGTCTTTATTCTTACTGGTGATTGCATGGTTTTAATTTTTGGTAGATACTTGTCAGAGAAATTTCTGTCTCAAAAGCAAACATGTTTTCAGACAATACTTGTCATCCTGTTTATTTGCCGTAAATATATTGCATATATGAGCTGGAGCACTAACCTTAATCAATTAATCTTTGGGCCTCATAAGGAAAATACTTTCCTAGAACATTTTCCTCCTGTCAGTTCCTTCCTTGTAGTCTCTTCACTGGCTCACCAGCTGTACTGCTTATCATAGCTTCATTCACTTTATGAAAACTATTTAAAATGTTCTCCATTAAAAGCTGCGTAGAAAACGCAGTACACATTTGTGAGGCACTTGTAAGAACATGTAGTTATTGGGAGGAATAAAATAAAAAATTCAAAACTACTATTTCATTGGTATGTGCACAGCCATGCTGTACTTATTACTATCATGAATAACATATTTGTTTGTCTAAGTTGTCTGTATATTCCTAGAGGGGTAGATAAAAGACAGAGCTTGTTAGAGACACCATGGAAGCAATGCAGAATTTCTCCTGTTTCAGTACTCGAATCATAAGGTATAATCATAAATCCTGACTGCAGTCCAACCAACTAAAAGGGCACAGGGGACTCCTCCAGAAATTTAAGAATTCGCTTTCCATGACCGTTTGTGTAACCCAGCTCCTCTGATGAATGAATGGCCAACTGATCCCTTTCGGGGTCTACTTGTCTCCACCCAGCCCCAAATGTCTTGTTGCTACAGGGAGTCCTAGTGGAGCTGAGGGCAGTGAACACCCCAAAATGTTTTTCTGGTTGGCCTCTGCCTTCTGCAAACCAGAAGCTGAGGTGTGAAAGTTCTGCTCTCTACGGGGTGTAATGAGAGCTGACATGCTTCGATCTGCTAGGAGATTCACAGGAAATACTGCCTTAAAAACACTGTGTTCCTTAGGGATTTATGGTTGTTGGTGTGGTTGGTTGTGGTTTTTTGCATTTTTGACTTTACTTTAAAACCTAAATCTTCCTTTCTTCCCTAAAATAAAGTTACAAACTCAACCGCAAGATGTGTGTCCTGTAGGATACCAAATGATTTCTGTGTCCTTCCTCATTGTTTTGACAGAGGGTGGCGTTTTCCCTCCTTTATTAATTTGCTGGTATCTTGATTGAGATCAAGAAAGATGCTCTCTTAATAGGCCTGACAAAGTGATCCTTGTTGTAACAGCTATTGCATAGTCCTTCAAATACCTTTTAATATTTCAAATATACCAAAAACTATGTACACATTTTTTACAAAAATTGAATCACAAGATTATTTTTAAATTAGTAATGTGAAAGGGAAAAAAAATATTAAAATAGCTTTCTTTTTCTTATAGTTTTTAATTGATTGTTGTAACTGACTTTTATATTGTGTGACACAAAACCATTGCCTGAACTTTTTCTCCTTGCAGATTAACAGGCATTAAAATGAGATAGCAATAGTATTTTCTTTCCATAAAACGTTTCCTTTTACAGCTGTATGTATTGTGTGATTCCATCACTTTTTAATATACACATATTACTATGTGAATATCTGTTGCAGCTTGTTTGAAAGTGTCAGCTGCACCCTCATATAGTCATAAGGCTTACCATAAACAAATCTTGGATATTTTGGTTTTTAACATCTTGTAGATTAGCCTTCTAAAACTGTGTCAATGCATACAATGGATAGAACTTTCTGATGCATTTTTGCTGTCCAATGTCATGTAACACTGTTATTCCTAAGTTATGTCTTTAAGAATAAAAGTCAATGTTTCTGGATTGTTGACATGGTCCTAAAAGCATGTAGATAGGTGAAGTATCATGCAAGTAGAATTTGCATACAAAAACCTACCAGTGTAGCTAAAAAAAAGAAAAAAAAGTACCTTAGCTTGCAAGAAAGATTGTCACTTCAAATCCTGTGATCACACAACCCAGAAGCATTGCTGTATTGGCTCTGCTGTGTATTCAGCTCTCATATTCTGCAGGCAGTTCAGATCTCCAGTCCAGATACTCTCCAAAAACCTGTGTTCTGCATTGACCAGACACTGAAAGTTTCTCGGCAATATCATGCTTCTCACCTGAGAACATGGCCAAGTTTTTTCTACTTTGAGTACTTAGGCTTTACTTAGGAAAAAAAAAAGGAACAGAGACTGGATTCTAAAATTTACGTGTGTCTGATTTTCAGAGGTAACAAAAACCAAGTCAGCAGAGATTGTGAAGCCATAGGTTAATATATGGAAAGTGTACTCACTAAAATGCTTCACTGTTTCAGTTTTCATTGATTTGTGCTCTTGCATTTGTACTCTTATGTTATCATGGGTAGAAATGATGTTCAATGGTAAATGCAACAAAAGCATGGAAAACAAATGGGCCATGCACTTTATCCATCCCTACTTACTGTCGCATATCACAGATGCTTATTTAACATTTCAGATCCCTGAACAGCTGAAATCTGTGGATGTTTAAAAAAAAATTTTTTCTACTTTTGTCTTGTTTTGCAAAATTTAAAATGTCACGTGAAAATCATCCCATTTATGGTTCAGATGAAAAGGTTCAGTTCTTTTCAATCTAACGTTCTAAAAATGACATGGATCTGGAGTTCATTTTCTTACTATCTTCTCTTTAAAATAAAACCTAGAAAGATGGGTTTGCCCCACCTAAATAGCTATTTCTTTCATCAAATATATGAGAGATTTTAAGTCATTTTCAGGAGATATTATAGCTTCACCTGATTTCCTTATTCGCAGTAACTCTTGGAATCCGGCAGCTCAGTCAAGTGTGAAAAATAATCTCATTTTTATAAGCACTCTAAATATGCTGGAATTTGGTTTTTCAGTAAATAAATGACATAAAATACTTTTCTTTTTCTTAAGTCAATATGCATTCCAAGATAGTTGCATTACTTACAAATGACAGTGAACAGAGGAATGTAGAATTTCTTAGCAATTCTGTGCTTATAGAAACTGTGGTGGCAACTTGAAGACATGTATTTGGATTCTTTGTCCCTCTTTCTGAATATCATGACTCCTTTATTTAGAATATGACTGCATCTCAAATATAAGCTAAAAATAAAATATGGAAACTTTTTTTTTTTCCCTGACAAACTGTGTAGATCTCACAGGCCCAAACTTGAATTGTACAATCTGTTCCTTGGCCTCATTGGAGGGACTGAGGAGTTTTCCTGCCTAGAAGCATAAGCACGTAGCAGAAGTCTCTAAATTGAGAACTTGCTCATTTTAAGCTGATTCTGTAATCAGCAGCCCAAATCTGAATCACATTCTGGAAATGTTCATCTCTTGGCATTGATTATAGGGAGAGTTTAAGGTGACTTCAGCTCCCAGCTTAGGCACTTAACTGAAAAAGTCGTCATGAGGGAGGGTGCACCCAGACCCTAATGTTGCCACAAACCTTCTCCGGATTCTACACGAAATCCTGGTGCAGCTGAAGGTGACGGGAGTTGTGTCATTGACCCCAGACAGCTAGAAGATCTCCTCAGATCTTGATTCAAAACTTGCCAGAATGTTTAACCTTGGAAAATAAGGACATATGGAAATATTGACATATATTGAAAGCTGTAACTCAAATGTGTCTGCAGTAAAATGTATCAAGCTTGTAGCTTTGACATCAGAATAGGATGATGCATAACTCAATGAATACAAGAGGTCTTTTCCTTTGAAACTCCAGAAGGCAGTGCTCCCTCAGCAAAGCTTAACGACATATAAATATCTCTTTGTCACTGCCATGAAAGCTTGTTCACAAACTCCTCAAGCCCACAGAGTGCAAATAAAAATTGACAGGTAACATTGTAATTGAAGGTGCATGCATATACGCTGCAGCGTTTTTCATTTGTGCGATCTTGTGTTGGGTTGTGCCAAACACGCTGAAGAAATGGGACCACTGCAATCATTGTAACAACTAATTTGGCTGCATGCATGATGTGATTTACTTCTGGGTCTTGCCAATGCATTCAGCTTTATTTGTTAACCTAGCAGAACATTATTTATTAATGAGTTCTTCATGCTTTATTAAGCCTAATGTCAAAACACCTCTCTGGGACTCTAGGCATGTTCTCTCTTTGTGTTAAAGCCTTCTAAAGAAAATGAAAAATTATGCAGCAAAGCTGCAGATAAAACCCAGTAGATATCAGTTCAATTACTCTTGATCCTGGCAGATGATGTTTCTGAATATTTGTGAAAGCACAGCATCTGAATGTGTGCTGTCTTAAATTAAAGCATTCTGCAATCTCAAATGTATGTAATTAGGGCGCCTTAGAAACCTAACAAGGCTACTGTGGTCTCCAAAGCTGAGTGGAGCACTCAGATGGCAAAAACTCACAAGTTCACCATGGAAGTAGAAGCCATGCTTTCTTCTATGAACCGATGTTTCATATCAGAGAGGAAGGCTTCCTCATGGGAACATTAAAATGATTCAAAGTAGTAACAGGGTGAATTATCTGTGTTTTTCTGTGGTTTGAGAGGACTACTATGGCTCAGGAAACTAATATTGGAGTTCAACACACTTTTTCACCCTTCATCTGATTGAACTCCTTGTTTTCTGGCACTGACATGAGATTCAAATCCCTCAGTTCTGCACATCTTAAGTATCTCCTGGGACGTATTTCATAATTCTTCTGTATGCATTGACTTTTAACATCAGTTAAACACCATCAATGTTTACACCACAGAAACATAGACAGAATGGAATAGACATGGTTATATAGTAAAAAAAATGGTAATTCCCAGAAAGTCAACGTGTTCATCATTTTTTCATGAAACAGATACAAGATTCACATGTATAAGAAGCCTTCAGATAAAGTTCTTAGTTTGTTGTCACCCTGCATTTGAAAAGTAACCTTTTAAACTTGTGATTTCTAAAAAGATTTTGGTTAGCAGACCTAACAATAGCCAATCAGAATCACTTGAGTTATCATAATAAGAAGAAATAATATCAAAAAAATAATCTATAAGAATGGAAAAAAAGTAGAAGTCAGTTCCTTTTATGAGCGCACAAAAGAAGATATTTAACATCTGAAGTGACAGACACAACATTTGAGCTGTTGAAATCTAAAAGTTTTGCAAAGTTGAGCTGTCATCTTGCTTTTAGAGAAGAGAGAGTTTCATTACAGGTTTTAGTGGAGAGCAGAAGTAAGGCACAGAGCCTTACTTTTACTCTCAACTGATCACACTAGCCTATGTTTATGTATCAGATAAATAAAGAAGCAAAATCTGACCAAAGATACAGGCCAAAAAGACTGGCTCACTTTCCAACTCCAGCAGCAGAAATCTATGGAGAAAAATTCCTGGAGGGAGTTGCAGATAGATGATTTGGACACTGCATAATCACTACTGCTTTATTTCCAATTTTCTGTTTGTAATTACTATCAGTTATGAATATTTAATGGAAGCTTGTTTTGAGCTTTTCCTTTTTCTTTCATCTTGCTACTTTCATCGTCTTTCGCAACATCTGAGAGATCAATGCAAGGCAATGGGATGGTAGGGGAACGTTCCGTATCATTACCATATCACAGCAAACATAAATAACTGGGGGGACAGATCCTGAGCCGGTGCCTGAGAGCAGAGCTCCCCTGGTGTCAGTAGAAGCTGGCCGGTTACAGGCTGTGGCACTGAGACCTCTTGGCACAGAGATTTCAGTAACATACACCGAAGACTGCCAGGCCCTCCTACTGGAGTGTGCTTCGTCCCATTTTCTGCCAAGTAATGGGACTGGAGTCTGGTTTGCCTCTTTCCAAGTGGGTGCCTAACCATCAGAGAAAGAGTCCTGCTTGTCTGGTCCGTGTTTTTTGTCTGGCACTAGCTATAAGGCTGTGAAATAAGCCAGAGATGCTAGAGGAGGGCTCTGCTCTTTCTCCTCCGGTTATCTTTTGTGATAAATAATTGATCTTGCTATAGATGTGAGTCTGCAAATCTCAATGGGAGAGAAGCACCCCCTGCTAGCCTAAGAAAAATTCTGGAATTACATGCAGGTAGGATGAAAATTTAAGCCACATCCATTCCATTGGTGCTTCCTATTGTTTAGCTTGGTTAGCTGCAGAGGATTTATCCCAAAGAGGGGTTTTTTTGTTGTTTTTTTTTTTTTTCCCCATGTTACTCAGCTAACACAGTTATTATGGATTTTCCCCTTCCTCTCCTTCCTCTTACATTGTCTATATGTTGTATGCAGAATACAGAGTGTAGATGAAGGGGTGTAAAGCATGGCATGGCCATGCTGTGCCTAGCTGCCTGTTCTGGATCTGGCTTAAGAAGCCTTGGACTGTACGAAGGCCAAAGAAAACGGATCTCCTGGCTTCCTGAGAGTTGTAAGGCAAATCACACTGGTCACCGGTCCTGCTGCAGCCAGGCATATTCCAGGTATTTTTGTTTTAATGGCCACTATTTGTTAGTTTTACACTGCAGTTTGTGTATGCTCAGAGCCTTAAGCTAATAAGAAGTAGAACTAGAAGAATCTGTCACACCGAACTCTTTATATATTAAATTTTTCTTTTAGTCTAAAAAAGGTGTTGATAAAACTGCATTTGTTTCAGAACTAGCTAAACATAATTTGTCACTAAGACTTAACTAGAGTCCAGAAACTCAGCAGTAAATCGTCTTAGACCAAAGGGAATCTGTTAAGAGCTTGTTAGGTCCCTCTAGACTACAAGAGAGGCAAGCAAGTCTGCCTTGTACAGTTTTCCCAAGAGGACACAATTAAAAATCATCCTGTTCAGGAACTACTTTATATGCTTTTGTTTTTAATAAAGCCCTTTGAGACCAGCAGCAGCGTGTAATATTCATAATGCTTTTGGTCTGTGTACAGCCTTTATGGTGCTCATCAACAGAGTCTGCCATGCTTTCTTCTCAACTATTTGCTGTCTAATGAGCAAACTCATGATTAAACAGAAGGTCACGTACTTCTTTACACAACTTCGGTACAAACACAGCATGGAGAAATGCTGTTTCATTTACGTCTTTTTCAGAAATAGTATTTCAGCTGATTAAAGTGATTTTGTGATATGCACTTTCCTGTGAACACATCATTTCTTCAAAATGCAAGTTGTCTATTTGCAACTTACACTGTTTTAGACCTTGGCATAAAACTTTCACTGAGGACAGACAGAGCCCTGGTAAGCTTCACTGGCCTCAGCCAGGAGATGATTTTGGTAGGGACAGTTGCTGATGTGATGATGTCTGGTGCCCTGCTGCGTCTCCCTGTGCTGCGCGCTGAGAGAGCCCACAGGGAACGGCACAGCACGTTCCTGGTTGTGGTGGCGTTCTGAGGAATCTGCTATGGAAGGAACCATCAGCTGAGACAGGACTCTGGCGAAACTGGGGTTCAGCTGACCCCTGTTAGCTTGTGGAGCAGAAGGCAGAAAAAACCTCGCATCTTACATTGATGCAGTTACCACAACACTCGTTCGGGAAATAAGAAAGAGAGTGAATACACTCAGAGAGGCTGAGTTCTGTGCAGTGTTGTCATATGGCAATTTCACTCAGTCATGTTGGTTTTGTTGTACAGATGTGCAGCCCGACATTCTATATCACACAGTAAAATATGACCTATTACATATGCAGTTATGGGAAGGGAGAAACTGCCCCATTGTGTAAAATTAATACTCTAATTATTGGACTTTTGCTTTGTTTTGCTTATGTTTGAGGGAAAAGAATATTTGGAAAGCTCTTCTCCTTCCTCAATTACTGCTGCTCCAGGCTATTTATGCTCTTGTAGCAGTTCCGATAAACCCACAGAAGAGAATCGCCTTTTCTAATGATGGCACATTTGCTGGTATTTCTGCAGCAGTGCAGTAATGTCTTTATTGTGTAATGCTGTATTTTAATAGTCAATTAAAATTCCCATTGAATTGACAAAATGGACTTAGGAAATTCTGAAGACTATTTGGCTAAAAGTACTCATGAGACTGTTCTGATAATCACTGCCACTGCACTATTGAAATTACTCAAAAGCCTCACCTTATTATGATAGGAAAAGTAGTGAGGCAAGAGAAAATATATTTTCATAAAGGAAGCCTGTTGTTGAATTAAGTCTTATCGCTCTGTCGTGCCTGTGTCTCCTCTCTTTTTCCTTTGTCCTCCAGCACCACCACCATGTCTCTTCTGCCTTTTGGCCATTTTCCCAACTTCATTCTGTGTTGTCTCTCTCTTCCCCACCCTATTTTCCTCTCTTTCTCATGTTATCTAATAATAACAAATGATGCAGTGCCTTTGTGATGAGAATGGGAAGATGATGAATAGTCCTGTAGCAAGATTTCAGGGGCTTCACACAGAGTTTGCATGATTTTATTCTTTTCATAACAAATGTGTTTACAACCTGCAGGTTAAAATGAATGAAAGTAACAAAGAATACACAAGATAAACTCTGTATGAGTAAGTACACTGCTAACAGGGAGTGGGGCCTGCAAACACATGAGTCATTCCAACTCATCCATTGCTCACTTCTGCCATCCCCGCAATGTTATCTTCAGTCCCGTGATATTTGATGGGTTTCTTAACACCCCAGCTGCTGGAATCACTTATTGCACGAAGATCTTTGCTTCCATTCAGCATGTTTCTCAGTTATCCCAGTTTCATTAGAGGATTTTTTTTCTCCAGATGTCATTGGTAGATATTCTTTTGGCACTTTTATGATGATTTCCTCAGAGCCTCCCCCATACGAAGAGGTAGCAAGCTTATGTAGTATAGTGCACTGCCAGATGTGTTGTGGGATCATGCTCATAATATTTAGCAACTCTTGCAATTGCTCCACAGAGGAAGCATGTTCCAGCTTTCGTAGTCAGACTCAGCAAGCAAGGCAAATGACAAAACTCAGGAAAAGCCATAAATAGTAAGCTCACAATTCAAGACACAAACAAATCCATAGGGCTACTGTGTGAGAGAATAATAATAATTTTAGCCTTTTGAAAAGACAAGAGCAGACTGAACTGCAAACAACATTTCAGTCTTCCTCATTCTATTGCCTCTGGCCTTTTGCTTCTCCAGTATGGTGTGCAAATAAAAGTGAATTGGCACTTTCAGATGTACTCCTGTAACCCTGCAGATGTGTTATTAATGTGGATTTTTCAGGTTTCAAGGTACAAAAGGACTGTGATTGAATTATACGAAAATATAAATAGAACGGGCATCTGCTTAGACGGCATTCTTCCTTCTACTGTTTGTTATAGATCGTGAAGAATCATTTTGAACAGAGGTGACTGTTGGGAGAGCATACAAACAAGCTTTTACAAGGAATAAAATCCAGGGCATGATGGGCAAGGGAGAGTAAAAGGTTAGATTTTTAAAATGGCAGAAGTGGGGAAGCCCACAGAAGAGCTGCTGCAGAGTGAGGAAAGGGCTTGCTGACAGCAAATGTAGGGGACAGTAGCAGAAGGACAATCAGCAAGAACTAAAGCTGGCATTTTTGAGTCCAGTATTCTTTGTAGTTAAATCATTCGTTCAACCTAGTGAAGTGTTTGCTTCCTCTTCCCCGGTGGGACCTTCACAAAGTAGTGCATAGTCTGCTTCCAATAACATTCTTAGAGCAAGGAGAAAAGACTTACGTCACTTGGGCAACCTTTCTGGGTGCTCCTCAGCTGAGGTGACCCAGAGATGCTGCTGTGCTTTCCAGTGCACCTCTCAGCACCCCCAACAGAGGGGAGAATGCCACAGCACTCTTCTTACCTACAAGCCCAAGCTTTCTGCCATGAAAAGTGAGGGTGCATAGAGAAGTGACAGGTTTTTGTCCTGAAACGTATCCAAGGTAAGCACCCAGGGACTAGGGTAGCCTAATGCAGCACTAATTTACTCCCCTTGAGTGTATGCATTATAACACAGTCTTTAGTTCATGATTACATACTATTTTTTTTATATCTCTGCTTTGTTCACTGCACAGGAGAGACTATGCACTGATATGTTAATCTCTGTAGGATGCCTGTCTCATATGTGGTAAAAATGGAAGTTATATGACAGCTAAGGCAGAAAAATGCAGAAAGAAAAGATTAAATCACCTGAGGCTTCAAAAGTCTGTATAGCAATTTTAGCAGGTACTACCCACCAGCTGTTCATTACTATCCTTTAGCTGGAGGTTTCTGCCTCCACAACTACGTTGCATTCACTGCTGGCAATTTAAAACAAGTCCACTGACTTTGTGCTGAAGAGGACTTGAGCTCTTGATGAGGGCATTAAAGAGGCCATTAAAGCAGTGTAACTGTGGATGTTGTAACAACAGGGGTGGGCAACTTCTTAAATTGCTTCAACTGCATCCTAAAGAAGATGTACCTAGAGAGAAGACTCTGCTTTGAGTTTCTCCTGGCCTCTGCTACAGGCTACTTGGTGATGGTGGGCAGGTGACTAAAATTTAAGTTTTCACAGCTGTCCACTGACTGCATTTTACTCCCAATTCACTCCATTTGGCTAAGCAAAAGCAAAATACTTGACATCTGACTGACAGAAATGGTGAACAGCTCTCAGCTGCAGCTGAAGTTCATGGTACCCTCCTCCAAGGATGCCAGCAGAATAGAGCCAGGTTGCAGTCTTCTCGGGCTGACTTTCAAGTTAGCTGATACTTTTGACAATTCATCTTGAACCCCTGTAGGTCAATTCTCTGTCTTGTGGGAACACTAGCAACTCTCTCATCTCACGTGGGCATTGTTAAGATATATTTATTGAGTTTTGTAAAGAACTTCATTACAGCACGACTTCGTTTAAGGAAACTGTCATTCCTATTAGAGGTATACAGTGAAATTCAGCCCATCTGTTATGTACCGCTGTCCGATTTCAGCTTTTTCTCTCATACTTGCAAAATTCTTGAATGTGACAAAAAAAAATGACGATTTTTTTAAAAGTTGCTCTTCAGAGCATGTGGCAAATGATGCTTGGAAATCCTTTTCACGCTTGCAATGTGTGAGTGAAAGGATGTGTAGACTTGTCTGCTTTTTCTTTTCTTTTTCTGCGTTCAAGCGTAGAATGTGTCCTTTCGCAATATTACAGAGTGCCTTTCTGTGTGCGCCCCGTTTTCCGCGTTGGTTAGCATTATTCTGTCAACTCTAAGTAGTGTTGATTAGGAAACTGATACGGTTACTAACGAGCTATATTTCATGTGTTGATTTCAGTCAAAAAGACTTGGCTTGATACCAGTTAAGCTGATACTGTAGTAAAATGCACGGCTGATTTATTTTCTGGAAATTTGCCTTACATCATCACTAGATGTAACAATTGTTTACTTTCATATGATCTGATCATCATACAGTGAACCAAGCAAGACCCACTGGCTAGGTTCTCTTTCTGAGTGCTGCTTAATAGTGACTCTGCGTTTGCGATGAAGAAACAGCAGTTTGAAGTATCTCCTACTGATAGTGTCAGAAGAAAGCTGGAAAATCTCCAGAACTCTCTCATTTTAAAAACATTGCTGAATTTCTTTGTGAATATGTGAATGTACATATCTTACTTATTTGAGCAATGAGATTTTTTTTTCTCACTTGACTATACTTTCTTCTTGTACTACATATTGGTTCAGAGAGAGAGATTAGAGCTTACCCCATGTACCGAGGAGGGTGAGAGGTAGGAATCTCAGTGTTATGCATGTTAAAATTAAGAATTTATAATTTTTTTTAATATTGCATTTTGTAAATAAGGGGAAAGTTGGAGGAAAGCATACACTCAATATTATAGCATGACTGAATTGTCACTGTAATGAAATTATTCCAGAAATGATAGTTTTTTAGAACAGGTTACCGATTAGAAAACAGAGTAACAAATCAGTAAAATTGAAAGGCCTGATTTCTACAAGAATTGCAGCCTCTCTTGTTTGAATAGAAACGGAAAAATTAGGATGCACTTTTTATGGGGTCACAAGTAGAGGAATGCCAATACTTTTAGTATAGATGACATTGTGTATTTTTAATTCTGATGGTGGGAGGCAAGCCACAGAGATACCTCAAGCTTTGAGAAGGAAATGTTGGCCTCTTGGATCCTGCTGCCACCCTTCACCAAGCAGCTGGGGAGGCAGGTCCCCCCCCGAGCAGAGTTCGATCTAGCCTCACCCCATCGGTAACTTCATTTCAACCTTGGTCAGTGCTTAGAAATGACAAACACAACCAAAATTACAGCAGGACTTAAAACAAAAAAGCACGAAGGTGATGGAGAGTTTGGCAGATGGATAGAAGGAAGGAAAGAAGGGTGAGTGGATGGATGGATGGATGGATGGATGGATGGATGGATGGATGGATGGATGGATGGATGGATGGATGGATGGATGGAGAAAAGCTTCCACTTTTTCCTCCACTGCTGAGCTGTCAGCCAAAAGAAATTAGAAAGTGAAAGTTATGGCCCATGTGAAACCAAGAGAAGGAAGTACATTAGAAATGTCACCTGATTGCAAACCCAGGTGAACTGGATGCAAATTTAACAATGTTATTGCTAGCGAGGAGGATTTCTCGGGGATAAAAGGCAATAAGCACAGAAGTATCTTTGCGCAAGTGTTAGTCTCTAGTGTGACCTGAACAAACTCAATTTTATTGTGAGCCATGTTAACAAGGAGCTGAGCCTATAAGCCTTGTAATAATAACAAAAAAGCAATTTATGCAAAATGGGGGCAATCCTCATCTCATAGTATCTAGAGAATATGCACTTTTATAGGTGATTAATTTCAAAAAAAAAAGAGGAAAGAAAAAAAGGCTTGCATAAGTTATTTAAAAGCCTTTTAGTAGGCTGCTACTGGGGAAGTATTAGGAAAAGTAGAAAGGGTATGGCACTTGAGGAAATAGCAAGGCATTGTGGGATTATAGTGTGAAAGAAAGCAGAATTCATTTATGTAATTATTACAGAGACATAGTAGTCATACAGTAGTTAAAAGTTATGCCATGGTTCCCCCAAATAAACCTGTCTCCATGGAATTTTGTTTCTTTATCTTTTCTACTTGATGTTTTTATTGAACACAAAATAAATCTAAACATGTAAAGAAATTAGTAACTATTTATAAAACACTCTTCCGGGTTCAGAGTTGGTTTTGCTCTCGTTTTGTTGTCGTTTTTTTTTTCCTTCATAACATCTTCAAAATGATTTAATCTAGGCATTGCAAGCATAGCCACTCTGAAAAGAATTGTGTATTGCTGCCTTTATATTTATTAATCAAAGAGTGGAAAGACATATAGGTTTACATTTTCAAAAGCAGTCAGTAATTCACACTGTGAGTGCTCCATTTGATATGCATAGAAAGAAAACACTGAGTATTAAATCAGCATTTAATATCAGGTTTCTCTAAGTGTGTAAACTTAGCTACTTGGTATCATTAATCAATTTTGGTATATTAGGCCATAAATATTTACATTTGTTTTAAAAGTAATAAACAATCACGTTTGCTGTTACCATACAAAATACTAATTATGGTTGAGACTTTCAGAACAGCTAAAGCATAATAGACACCCTGGGCTAAATCAGCCCAGTCATTACAGCTAGAAACAATAAAGAACTTGAAATGAATTTTAGAAAGCAGACATGAGGACTTCCACACCAATGTTCAAAAAAATAAAAGGGGATCCACATTCGTATTGTCACTTCTGACATGCTGAAATTTTTTCAGTAGCTGTTTATTTCAGTTTTTAAAGTTCTTGATCCATTTTCTGTGTTTCTGCACAGGTACCAAAGGACTTTGGCCTTAGGGAATTTAAATATTTCCTCTACACAGGAGAGTGTATTAACCACCAGCCTCTAGTTTTATTTTGCTGTAGCCACAACACAGTCAACAGAAGCTTCATACGTGTTACACCACCTGCTTAAAGCACTACGTTTAGAAAAGCCAACCTTCAGGTCTGAAATAAAGCAGCACCTTTTGAAGTTATTAGCAAGTTCAGACCTAAATGATATAAATTGGTACATATCTCATTAACTCTGAGTCATTTTTCTTAGCTTTGGTTTCTCAGTCCCAGGCTCATGTAGGTACCTGGTCATTGCATGAGCCAGGTCCCTAACCCTGGGCTGGGGCGGAGATTTTGCATTGACCCCTGTACGTGATGTTTCCTTCTGTTTTTCTCAAGCAACTCTTGCTTCATATGCTACTAGTCCCAGGCACACAACTTTGTCTCCATGTTTCATTACACATATTAGATCACTTATGGGATTTCTGACTGTATTATGGGCCCAGCATTGAATCTTTTAACCAAAGCAAGATTTTACCCATGACAGCGCAGCCACAGTTGTCTGTGCCCAACAGGAAATCCTCAAAGCACTGACTTCAGCTGGTAGAACAAGGATTTAACCTTACCTTAGAAGGACTTGCAACCTAGCTCTGTCAACGTCTGAAACCCCAAGGTACTGAAGCTTCTGCTTTTGCAAACCCCACGTACACCTAAAGGTTTTCCAGGTCTGAACTCATCTTCAGGCGGCTCTTGGTCCACAGGGAAGTCATTAATATGCACATTCAGAGCAAGGGCGCGACCTAGCAGAGAGCCAGCAGGAGCCCTGGCCGTGGCACAGAGGCATGTTGGTCCATGCAGCCATGACCAAGCGGCAGGTCCTTCAGCCGGGAGAGGTTCCCGTCACCTAAAAACTGTACCGACCCCTTTAGGAGAAGGTCATGGTGTGGTGGTAGGAAGAGGAGAAGAAAAGAGTGTGAAAAATGCCTGCAGCTATTGAGGCAAAAGTCTGCTGCCCTCAGCTCCACCGTGGCATGTGAAAGCAGCTTTAACCCCTGTAGAAGTAGCAACTGGAGGGATTATCAGCTGTATTTCAGCACTGAGAAAACAAGCACTGTATTTTAACTAATCCCTCAGATTTATGCCTGATTAGCAGGACACTGTTGGTGGTATGATTAAATACTTTCAGAATATCTATGTAATCAACTTTTCACTCAAATTTTATAGTTTGCAGAGACAGAATGGTAATTGGATAACGTTAGGAATGTTCCTTCAAAACATGGCTATCAGTGAATTAAATAGTAACAGTTTTTTAAAAGTCTGCTCATGGTTTAAAGGCATTTTTTTTCAGTCTAAAACATTTATTCCAGACAACAGCTTTAGAACAAGAGCAAATTATTTCTGCAACTAAGTAGTTTATACTTTTCTTTAATTTATTCCGTCTCTGTCATTATATTGTCCTTGAAACTATTTTCTGTCACTGTCAAACACGATAGCCTCAGGACAGAAATGAAAGTGAGATAATATATCTCCATGAGCTTTTCTGGCGAAATGTTTTTAAAAGTTTTTGAATGCAGACATTTGGATTTAAGCAGAAGATGAAAGAACAATTAAACTAGGAGATTAAAGGAACAAAAGCAATTATTTTAAATGTTATCATCCTAACATTTCAATATTAATCCTTGAACACCGTTATAATTGCACCGAATGATTTATATAAGTAACAGAAAAATTATTCTATGTTACTTCTCCTATTACTCTGTTAAGAATAATGTCTTCTCTGTCAGTCTCTTTTCTCTTAATTATGATTCCCAGAAATGTGTCACTGTGACATTTTTCTAAATATGGTCTTAATAAGAGGCTTAACTTTAATGATTTAGTGCCTTGAAAACTTTCATAAGATTATCAAACCAATTCTTAAAAATGCATAATATATTCCTTTTCAGAAACCAATGTAAGTTCAATGTGTGCTATTTTTCCTTTTCAGAGATGACCTAAGTAGAACAAGCAAATCCAAGGAGTAAGACTTTCATTGCTGGAATAGTGTGGGAGGAAGAGTGAGGGGTAGAGATTAGAAGCTTTATGCTTTTGCCCTATTTCTTCAGCACTTGTTATAGAATTTATCAATTGTTTATTTCTCATATCCTAGCATTTTAAGAGATTATGTTTTGAATAATTTTTTACTCTGCTTAACCACTATTACATTTTCTAAACTGGAATGTCATTTAAGCTTTGAATGTCCACAGACTGACGTGCTTAGAGGTAGAGTGACTGCCTGGCTCAGGGAGTCATGTCTTACTTTTCTAGAAACATGATTCAGACCTCGCCTCATTGCTTTGTCTTGCAACGTTTTCTTTACACAGAATTACCCTTGCATGTTTGTTTGCACTTTTATTTTCTCCTTGCTTAGCACTAGCGACTTCATTAGCCACTTGGAAAAAAAACAAACAAGCATAGCTTCTCCTTCCAAGACTCTATAAAACAGACATGAAAAAGAGATGGCTCAATGAAGAGACACGGGAGAGGATATACAGATGTTTTACTGCTTTAACTCTTCCAGTTGTTGGCTGAATCAAGGCCTTTCTGTGTTCCTGTTATTTTGATACCATTTCTGATGAGCCAGAAACTAATATATGGTAAATGGTTTTAAAAGATTGACACATTTGGGCCAGAGCTGAGAACACAAGCCCCAGGACAAGGCAGTCAGTTTGTGCAGACGCGATGGAGGACCCCATTTATTTTGTTGATCTTACCATGATACATTTTCCTAATCCAAAGGGACTTTTACTGTGCAGTGCTTCTCTTAAACTACTGCTTCACTTCGGCCTCTTAACAATTTCCCACTGAACAAGAATATCAGACAGGTGTCAATGTTTTCCTGGAGGCACAGGGAGGCTTATTATATGAGTGAGTGAGCATATATGTGTGTACATATGTGTATGTTTATACCTTTAAATACAAGAAAATTCTAGTGGTGCTGAAAATTATTCAGATGTTGCTGGTTTACTCGCCTTGCACTAACACACGGACACACAGACATCCACGTCTATCTTTATAGAAATACATGCATTTGCATATTCATGCATAGATGTATTTTTGTACATATTCACAAAGAAGTTTTTTAACTGCAAATGCATATATTTAAAATTGTAATTAACTGCCATATTATTAAAATGATTGAAAAGACATGAAATGTTTCCTTGAAAGCACTACTGTCTGCAAAAGCAATTCTCCATTATGCCAGCATGCCTTTTTCAAAATTTTCTTGCAGTCACAAGATTTCATAAATCAGTGGCATCAATCGTGCATGTTCTATATACTAAAAACTGTTTACCCACACAGATGGATGTATGTGTATGGCACTGAATCATACTGAAATAAAATATTTTTCATGAAGGAATGTGTAAATACTACTCAGTGTTTTCAAACACTTTTCCCACTAACGCAGGAAATAATTATACCAGCATTATTAAAACACATGATTTAAAGAGAAAGAAATACAGGCAAAGACATTTTTTTGAAAGTGCCTATTAAATTTGGATAGCTCAGGAGCTAGGCGTCCACCTAGGGAGATGATGCCCTCCAGGAACACCTACCTATAACTGTGATTGACCTTAGCAGGTACTGAGGGTGCTTAGCATCACTGGGAGAAGCACTGGCGAGGCCATGAAACAAGAATGTGCCTATAAGAGGTTTAGAAAGTGCCAGCAGATGGCATGCATGAGTCCACAGTCGTGGGCTTTTTCACGGGGGGGGGGAGTTTTGAAACAACAAAACTTTCCTGAGTACCCCAGATGACTTACCGTGCACAACTTTTGAACATTAGTCTGAAAGCTGAGATTTCTGAAGACATTATGCTAGGTAAGGAAAAAGTAAAAGAACCCCAAATTGATGAATACAGTTAGAAAAGGATTTGCCTGAGTCATTAAAATAATATTTCTCAGCAGTACTGAGACAGCTCAGTTCCTATTACAGATACAGATTAAAGACGCTATTTTGTATGCACTACTTCTTGATCTTCACACTTGTCTTCTTTGTTGGAGTTTTTATAAAAACACATTAAAAACATCAGCATTGCAAAAAAGGATTTAAAAGCAACTTGTCTTCTGGAAAATGTTTGTTTCATTGATGTTTGAGCTTGCACAGAAGTAATAATAGGAACCGCATCTCTGATCACTGGAAAATGGATTCTTGTCAAAAGCACTAACTGTCCTACTAGTGTGATGCTGTGTCTTGCTCCGTCTCACTGCCAGGCTCAGCTATAGAAACAGCATAATTATATGAGTAGCAACAACTCGCTTATCTAGTATGAACACTTGCTACCGTTAACCGCATTTCAATGTGCTGAAGATGAAGCAGAGAATTAAAATTTAAGCTGAATTTGTTGAGTTTTTTAATCCAAAAGAGTTGGGTTTTTTTTCTGTCAAGTTTTTGGTGTTTTGTTTTTTTTTTCTTATTTTACATCTTTCAAAATCTGCCAGCTAGCCCCGGAGCAGGTGATGTTAGCAGAGCCAGGAGCTGCTGCCCAGGGCATGTCACCTGCCCTCATCTGGGCAGTCTTTGCTTCCCTGCAAAAGTCTCTCCTGGACCTGCTAAATTTCTGTTCTTCCTGACTTCTTGCGCTACTGCCATTACTACAACCTTGGGACTGTGGCATCTGAGAACTAATTTTTTCAAATAACCTCAGCAGAGAATTCTTCATTTCTGTCATTGCTCCATATTTCCCAAGTGTAGACATTACTAGTAAATCTAGTAAATGTAGACATTACTGTACTTGAAGACCAGGTTTGAGAACATCTGAGGAACTTGAGGGTGCACAAGTCCATGGGACCTGATGAGATCCATCCGCGGGTCCTGAAGGAACTGGCGGATGAAGTTGCCAAGCCACTGGCTATTGTATTCGAGAAGTCGTGGCGGTCTGGCGAGGTCCCCGATGACTGGAAGAGAGGGAACATAACCCCCATTTTTAAAAAGGGGAACAAGGAGGACCCGGGCAACTACAGACCGGTCAGCCTCACCTCTGTGCCTGGCAAGGTCGTGGAGCAGATTCTCCTGGGAACCATGCTAAGGCACATGGAGAGCAAGGAGGTGGTGGGTGACAGCCAACATGGCTTCACCAAAGGCAGATCGTGCCTGACCAACTTGGTGGCCTTTTACGATGGGGTGACAGCATCGGTGGACAAGGGTCGACCAATGGATGTCATCTACCTGGACTTGTGCAAAGCTTTTGACACTGTCCCGCACGACATTCTTCTCTCTAAATTAGAGAGTCATGGGTTTGATGGATGGACCACTCGGTGGATAAGGAATTGGCTCAATGGCCGCACTCAGAGAGTAGTGGTCAACGGCTCAATGTCCAAGTGGAGACCGGTCACGAGTGGCGTCCCTCAGGGGTCCGTGTTGGGCCCGGCCCTCTTCAACATCTTTGTCGGTGACGTGGACAGTGGCATGGAGTGCACCCTCAGCAAGTTCGCCGATGACACCAAGCTGTGTGGTGCCGTCGACACGCTGGAAGGGAGGGATGCCATCCAGAGGGACCTTGACAGGCTGGAGAGGTGGGCCCGTACCAACCTCATGTAGTTTAACCAGGCCAAATGCAAGGTCCTACATCTGGGTCGTGGCAATCCCAGGCATAAATACAGACTGGGTGGTGATTGGATCGAGAGCAGCCCTGAGGAGAAGGACTTGGGAGTACTGGTGGACGAGAAGCTCGATATGAGCCGGCAATGTGCTCTTGCGACCCAGAAGGCCAACCGCGTCCTGGGCTGCATCAAGAGGAGCGTGGCCAGCAGGTCGAGGGAGGTGATTCTCCCCCTCTACTCTGCCCTCGTGAGACCTCACTTGGAGTACTGCGTCCAGTTCTGGAGTCCCCAACATAAGAAGGACATGGACCAGTTGGAGAGGGTCCAGAGGAGGGCCACGAAGATGATAAGAGGGCTGGAGCACCTTTCCTATGAGGACAGGCTGAAAGAGTTGGGGCTGTTCAGCCTGGAGAAGAGGAGGCTCCGGGGTGACCTTATAGCGGTCTTCCAGTACCTCAAGGGGGCCTACAGGAAAGATGGGGAGAGGCTGTTCAGGAGGGCCAGTTATGATAGGACAAGGGGTAATGGTTTTAAAATAGAGGGAAGTAGGTTCAGGTTGGATATTAGGAAAAAATTTTTTACTATGAGAGTGGTAGAACACTGGAACAGGTTGCCCAGAGAGGTGGTGGATGCTCCATCCCTGGAGACGTTCAAGGCCAGGTTGGACAAGGCCCTGAGCAACCTGATCTAGTTTGAGATATCCCTGTTCCTTGCAGGGGGGTTGGACTAGATGACCTTTGAAGGTCCCTTCCAGCCCTAACCATTCTATGATTCTATGATTCTATGATTCTCATGCTATTCTTAAAGACAGTCAACTAATGGCCTAAAATTGCTGATCCAAAGCTTATTAACACCAATGAAAGTTCTTCTAAAGAAAACTTTGAATGACATATGAGGCAACCAGAATAAGCATGTTCTAATTCACCAAACCTATGAAACTATTGTGATTTACATATCCATATAGTGAAGTAGTTGCAATGATATTAAGAATTAGTGAACTTTTGATACTGGAATATCTAGTCGTTTGAGTGTGACTAGCAGTTATTTCCAAAGCATTTCACAGAATGACTGAAATAACAAAGACCTCTGTAGAAGGCAAAAAAGAAATACATTTGAGTTCGAGTAGGGGGAACTGGAGAAAATGCAGTTAAGAATGATGAGCCAAAATTCATTGTATATTGAACAACCTAATTACAGTGATTATGTTTTTTGTCATCGCAGAATTGATGAATATTTTCCAGAGCAAATGGAAATTTCCATCCTACAGTCGTTGTAGGATGTCTAATATTGCCGTATATGAGAATCTTAGAGCACTGTGATAGTGTCAAATATAAACAGATTACTGTAGACAATCACCAGCCAAAAACAACAAAGAGGCCAGATTATATCTAGGCCTTCTGATGATCAAAGCTTTAATATGCTTTATATGCTGTTTCATAAATAATGAATGTGAAATGGTTGTGGCAGTAACATCAAGGCTTACATATTTTTGTATAATTATTTCAAAATTAAATAAAAGTAAACATATTTAAAATGACTGTATTTATTAAATATAAAGCCTGAAGAGCCAAACACAAAGAAGTAGCTGGGAGGAGATTTATCATCTGTAGGTCACTTGTATCCTATTTGTAATGATTCCTTTCCTGCTCTAAAGAGAAAAGCTAAAACAATTTCATAAAAGTGTCAGCTAGTAAAAGATAACCCTTTCTTTAGAATTATTTCTAATTTGCTGCAGAGCTTCAGAGGGAAATATCCCAGCACCAAGATTTATTTTCCCCTTTTTGTTTCATACATGCTGATTTACGTATTTTGCTGGTCTTGTTAAAATAGCATACCATCTTCTGTGAATGAAAGAGACTTTATTACAGGCAATGATACCAACTGTTCAATCCGGAATACATAAAATTTCCTATTATTTCACATCACAAAACAGGTATCCTTATCTCTATAAACATATATAAGTAAACAACATCCAACAACATATATATATAAGTAAACAACATTCAAGTTTGGATAATCAATTTACTTGTATTATCTTCATCTGGACTTTTAAAGAAAACTAAAAGAAAATTAAGACAAATTTTCAATACCTTGCCAAAGAAATTCAGGTAAACGTTCAATGAAGTTAATCATCCTTTCCACAATAATGAGGAATTAATACTCAAATTATCTACATTTGATACCCTTTATATTCAGCAATGTCATTTAAACCTTAAAACTGCAAGAATTATGGGAGTTCTCAAGCTAGTATTGATCTAATGCCTTCAGCTCAAAGACAATGTCAATTACTTTATCTTTTTTTTTAGATAATAAGGGAAGTACTCATGCTGTTAGAAACAGTACATGACAGAAAGATCCTCCTTCCAAAATTGAAAAAAATTAATTTCGTGATTTTTTTTCATTGTAGCTGATTCAGTTTTTAACTCAAAGTATTTATAGGTTTTCCTTAGGGAAAATTAAGAAACAGCTTACATGTGTAAACTTTAGACTATTTAAGGAAATTGGTTTAAGCTTTAATTAAAAATCCATTATAATTTACTTTCTATTTTTATGGTTGGAACTATTCTTTCCTTCCCAGTTGTTTCCCTTTTAGGATAGGGAAATCCTAACGCAATGTTTGTGTTATTCCATTAAAATTCAACACCTGAAAATGCTTATGCTTTTTATTCCTTGTTTCAGTCCTTACAGAGAAATTAAAGAAACCCAGAATTATTCTTATTGTTTGCACTATGTAATGTTATCTCTTCATTTAATACCTGCTTGATATTTTACGTCAGCCTTCTGCTAAACAAAATTATCTCCAGGTATAGATCACATGTTTATCAGTTTATCACAGGAAGGTTTTAGGGACTAACAGTAGGGCAGTGGTCTGATAAACTCCCACAGTGCACTTCAGCTGTCCATATCTAAGGCTACTCTATACAGATTCTTTACAAAATATAGGTCAAAGCAGCATATGTGAACGATGTAGCAGGTCTCTGCCAGAGCACCCCACTACTGCGTTGGAGACACTTGTCTTCTACTTTCTCAGTACCTTCCTGAGTGCTCCACAAGGCAGATTCGGTGCCTTCTACTGCTCAGACAGTGCCCAGCCCATTACAGATATTCCTAGAAACAAGTCTGTATATTAGCAGCTTGTTTACATGTTGGCAGACCAGCTACAGAAAACAGGTTTTGATTTCCAAGTGTTCGTTGCACAGAACAAAAAGATGTTCATTGACCCCAGCCTGTTTCCTCAGGGCCAAGAAAATTCTGAGAGCGGTGTCTAAAACAAGTCCTCTACGCTGCAACTGGTTTAAATTGTTTACACATTTATTAATAATATATTAATATTACATATATAGATGTAACGTCAAAGCTGAACCAAAGGACGGTCCAGCAGATAATTTTTCCTCAAACCCACATTGAATCTCAGTCTCTCCTTCTCAAGAAGAATAGGACAGAAACAAAAACATTGCCTAGCTAGGTTGTGATGAATTTTTCAGTGTGAAGATCCGAAGAGTTTTCCAGTGTGGGGAGTGGCTGGTGCTGAGAGGATGCACCTCTTAGCTCCATGCTGCTCTGGCAGCTCTGTGAGGATTTCTTGTGGTGGCCCACAGAGTACCCAAATTATCACTCCCAGTGGCCCTTTACATCAATTTCTGATCTCTTATGTTGAGTTACTGTGTGCCCTGGGAATGCCTCCAGAGCTGGAATGTCCACACCTTGCTAAAACTTTTTCCTTCAGGCCTGTCATACAGCACCTTCTAGTTTAAAATGTTATATTTTTCAATGAGAACCACTGAAGCACAACACCTGGTCCACCTTCACATCGTGGAAAATGATGATTGAAATGACACATCACGCATCACAGTCTCCAAAGCAACCTATGAGCATGTAAAGATGTTATGCCCAGAAATGCGGGCCTCTCTCAGAGGCAAAGGACTGTGCTGTCAATTCCACCAAACGTGAGAGTTTGGACGTACTGGATCTGTCTCACAGCAGGGATGAAAGAAAGTGGCTGGTCCTTGTTACCTGTTCATTGACAATACAGGGGATATACTGAACCGGCTTTATATCTCTGCTGTCATTGGCTTTCTTCTCCACAGATGTGTATATTTCTTCTAAAATCTCACAGCTGCTGGCTACCTTCTATTCTTTTTTATATGATAGGTCACTCAGTTGCCTTATCTAAGATACCAAAAAAATGGACAGCAGTTAATTACGGGCCAAATTTTGTAAGCTATACTTTGCAGTAAGGTTCTATATCGCATGGAGATGAAATAAAATCTGCACAACTGTAGAGCAGCAAGACAGTCTTAGTTCTGTATTCTCTGCCTTATTATTCTGTAAGACCATCTGTAAATCATAGAATCATAGAATCATAGAATCATAGAATGGTTAGGGCTGGAAGGGACCTTCAAAGGTCATCTAGTCCAACCCCCCTGCAAGGAACAGGGATATCTCCAACTAGATCAGGTTGCTCAGGGCCTCGTCCAACCTGGCCTTGAACATCTCCAGGGATGGAGCATCCACCACCTCTCTGGGCAACCTGTTCCAGTGTTCTACAACTCTCATGGTAAAAAATAAATGCATGTAATGTTTTTCAAGTTGCAAAATTTTTTAGCTGAGTAGGTAATACATGAGGGATTTAAAGTGCAGCTAATACTACTGAATCTACAGATGCCTGTAATAGTATCTTCCATAATACTTTATCCAGAAAACTGACTTAATGTACAAAATATACATTTATGTCCGTTTATTGTGCTGTTTTACCTACTATGTCTTCATGGAATACAGAAATCCATCTCTGACACTACCTGTTTAATGAATTTACGACCTAGACATGATCAGACTGTTTTATAATCCTGTGATTTTTTTTATCCTATTTTCCTTAAGTACAGCCTCATAGATGGGTAACCAGGGTATCTGAATTCTGCTTCTTCATAGAAAGTGCAGGTGAGTCTTTTGGAGAACACGTGTAATTTTGCTAACCAGAAGATACGTGTCATGCACATCATTTCCGGTAGAATCATAGAATCATAGAATGGTTTTGGTTGGAAGGGACCATAAAGACCATCAAGTTCCAACGCCCTTGCCACAAGCAGGGACACCTTCCCCTAGATCATAGAATCATAGAATCGTCTGGTTGGAAGAGACCTTCAAGATCATCGAGTCCAATCATTCACCCTGCACTGTCAGGGTCCCTAAACCATGTTGCTCAACACCAAATCCACACAGTTTTTAAACACCTCCAGGGATGGGGACTCCACCACTTCCCTGGGCAGCCTGTTCCAATACTTCACAACCCTCTCTGTAAAGAAATTCTTCCTGATATCTAACCTAAATTTCCCCTGGCGTAACTTGAGGCCATTCCCTCTCGTCCTGTCATCCATAACATGGGAGAAGAGACCGACCCCCATCTCCCTACAACTTCCTTTCAGGTAATTGTAGAGAGCAATAAGGTCCCCCCGAGCCTCCTCTTCTCCAGACTAAACAGTCCCAGCTCCCCCAGCCGCTCCTCATAAGACAAGTTCTCTAAACCCTTCACTAGTTTTGTTGCCCTTCTCTGAACCCGTTCCAGCACCTCAACATCCTTCTTGAAGTGAGGGGCCCAAAACTGGACACAGTACTCCAGGTGTGGCCTCACCAGTGCTGAGTATAGGGGGACAATCACTTCCCTGCTCCTGCTGGCCACACTGTTTCTGATACATGCCAGGATTCCGTTGGCTTTCTTGGCTGCTTGGGCACACTGCTGGCTCATGTTCAATCGGCTGTCAACCAGCACCCCCAGGTCCTCTGCTGTGCAGCTTTCCAGCCAAACTTCCCCAAGCCTGTAACGCTGCAGGGGGTTGTTGTGGCCCAAGTGCAGGACCCGGCACTTGGTCTTGTTGAATTTCATACAGTTGGCCTCAGCCCATCGATCCAGTCTGTCCAGGTCCCTCTGTAGAGCCTCCCGACCCTCAGGCAGATCAACACTATCTCCCAATTTGGTGTCATCTGCAAACTTGCTGAGGGTGCACTTGATCCCCTCATCCAGATCGTTGATAAAAATGTTAAAGAAAACAGGCCCCAACACTGAGCCCTGCAGAACACCACTGGTGACCGGCCACCAGCTGGATTTGACTCCATTCACCATCACTCTCTGGGCCTGGCCGTCCAGCCAATTTTTGATCCAGCGAAGCGTACACCTGTCCAAGCCATAGGCACCCAGCTTCTGCAGAAGAATGTTATGGGAAACAGTGTCAAAGGGTTTGCTAAAATCGAGGTAAACAACATCCACAGTTCTTCCCTTATCCACTAAATGGGTCATTTTACCACAGAAGGAGATCAAGTTGGTTAAAGCCTCATCCAGCCTGGCCTTGAACACCTCCAGGGATGGGGCATCCACAACTTCTCTGGGCAACCTGTTAAAGTGCCTCACCACTCTGAGAGTGAAGCAGTTCTTCCTTAATTCTTTTAATCTAAATCTATCCTCTTTTAGTTTAAAACCATTGCCCCTTGTCCTATCACTACATGCCCTTGTAAAAAGTCCCTCTCCAGCTTTCTTGTAGGTGCCTTTTAAGCACTGGAAGGCTGCTATAAGACCGCCCCGGAGCCTTCTCTTCTCCAGGCTGAACAGTCCCAACTTTTTTAGCTTGTCTTCACAGGAGAGTTACTTTGGCCCTCGGATCATCTTCGTGACCCTCCTCTGGACTCGCTCCAGTAGCTCCATGTCCTTCTTGAGTTGGGGACTCCAGAGCTGAACGCAGTATTCCAGGTGGGGTCTCACAAGAGCATAGTAGAGGGGCAGAATCACCTCCCTCAACCTGCTGGCCACGCTTCTTTGGATGCAGCCCAGGATACGGATGGCCTTCTGGACTGCAAGTGCACATTGCCGGCTCATGTTGAGTTTCTCATCAACCAAGACCCCCAAGTCCTTCTCCTCAGGGCTGCTCTCCATCCATTCTCTACCCCGCCTGTATTGGTGCTTGGGATTGCCCTGACCCATGTGCAGGACCTTGCACTTGGCCTTGTTGAACTTCATGAGGTTTGCACAGGTCCACCTCTCCAGCCTGTCAAGGTCCCTCTGGATGGCATCCCTTCCCTCCAGAGTGTCGACCACCCCACACAGCTTGGTGTCGTCAGCAAACTTGCCAAGGATGCACTTGATCCCACTGTCCATGTGTCCAACAAATATGTTAAACAGTCTCAATTCCAATACCAACCCCTCAGGAACGCCCCTTGTTACTGGTCTTCACTTGGACATCGAGCCGTTGACCACAACTCTTTGAGTCGTTGCGACCATGCAGCCAATGGAAGGATGTGGCTGCTCAATCAAAGCTTAATATAGTTCACCTCCTTGTGTAACAAACTGTTCCCATTACCATTATATCAGTCCTGAAATATCTCAGCTAGCCAGTGTCTTTCATTGCTTTTATTTGCAAAATTCTACCAAATTCCCATTTGCATTTCTCATATCCTACCCAACACCTTGTGTGCTCCTTGCCACAGAAGGACCCTTCTTTCAGACCATTCTTTTTCCTTTCTGTATACTGCAGTGTTCTAGACTGGGGTTTTTGTTAGTTCTTTGGTCAAACAACACTGAGAATTTACTGCTTCATTGATAGTCCCTTCTTTGCATATATATATCATACCTGAGCTTTCCGCTTCATGTGTATCAGTACCATACTCATCAGCCTTGCAGGGAGTTTTGGTTTCTCCGAAATGCTGTGTTGCCCTATATCATTCTTTTCATACCATTAAGTGTATTGACTTCTTTTTATACCTGAAAGTTAGTCTATTCCATCTAGCTATATCAGCTGGTTTAAAAAAACAGTTCTTACTTTCCCTAAAAACCTCCTTCGGTCTTTAACGAGCAAGGCTAATTATGCCTGAGATTGTTTGAATGAACCTTTTATATGTAAATCTTTGGGAAGACGTAGGTACCAAACCTATATAAATAGATTCTACATCTTTACAGTATTACAAGTTGTATATCTTTCCTGCCTCTGAGACTAGAATTTTCTTCCTATTTTCAGGGATATCTTTGGAGAGGGAAGGGCCTTCAAAACGACCATAATATTTTAACTTCTTCCTGTAGTCAGAGTAATGAGTACTGGAAGAGCAGAATTCCAGCAGAAGTGGTGATTTTTGTCAGTGGTGCAATTTCATCTCTCCTACAGACATGAGACTTTGTCTTTCTGGCACTTTCTCACTCTCTCTCTCAATCTCTTATTTTATTCTAACAGGAATTCCATGTTTTTTCAGTGGAATACATTCAATACTGCAGAAAGAAAAAGATATATATTACATTATGTTACAGCCTCAGCCCCTTTCACTAGCAGGGAATGTCATTTTCATAACATGTCAAAACTTTCAACATACAGGTATGCTTAGTGTATTTTATTTGGAGGGGTTCTGATATATTTATTTATTTTGTAGATGAATGTAGATGAAAGAAAAGAGGAGAGAATGAAGTGCTGCTTCATGCAATATGGTCTGTGAAGCTGAACTGTTGTCATAGCTGGTATCTCATTTTAACTTTGCAGGTCTTGATGAAAAAGGATCTGAGTTCAGGCAGTTATTGAGCGTATGCTCCAGTGACTGCCAGATTGATGCTTCTGTCATACAAGAATGTGACAATAGTTGCTATGGGTTTCCTCATTCACTTAATTAGATTTTTCCCTGTATAATTAGCACATCTTTAGTCTGAACTGCAAACTATGTCACCAATTTATTTTGAAATTAGAGAAAGTGTTGGAGAGGATTTTATTCCTTCCGTTTCTTGCAAATGTCTGTGCTGTGCTAAGACCCACTAGGAATATCACAGTGCAAAATTGTTAAGAGGTCAGTATGTGATGTGGAAACAGGCTGTTTGACCTAGTTTTGGCTATGGCTCAGACATCTGAGCTCACTGAAGAGTGGCTGTGAGGAGAATCTCTCTTTGTTTCATTTCTCAGGATCAAGGTGAAGCTAGTGGGAAAGAGTGGGGTAACTTTGCAATTATATGAAATAACTATTCAATTCTAGAGGTCATCACAGACACAAAAGTATTATAGCACAAGAAGGACCAGCTCACTGTACAGGGAGGGAAGGAGGAAAGCAGCACTGCAGAGCAAAGAAAGGTACATAGGTGGTATGAAACTTTGTAAAGGGTAACCACAGGAATTCAAAAGCCTTTGCTTTGTCCAGTAAAGTCTCCATCCTTTCATGGGGTCTTACAGAACTATTGTAAAACTAACAAAAGTTTAGTTTTAAAAAGCCCTGTTTTCGTGCTACACAATATGCTACACAGCTATGACCAGGTTGCTGTTGGGGATGTTTTGCTGAGGTGGTGTAATTAAGCTGAAGTTCATTCTGTAAATCCCCAAACTTCTATTTTATTTTTAACATAAAATCTGTTGCTGCTTTGAGGCTAAACAGTATAATATATGCAAAGAAAAATTCGTCATTTTGAGAAGCGTCTGAAAAACGTCAGCGCTTTGCGTTAACTGAGGCTTTGCTCTACGCAGTGCAGCAGCTCCTTAAAGATTTCCAATAGGCTGCTGGATGCCAATAGTCCAATATAGAATCATTTAAAAGCACATTAGCATGAGGATACATTGCAGTGGAGTGGAAGGGGTCAGGAAGGGTTACAATAGGACTGTGGCACCCCCATGTGTGACCTGAATCCACGCACACCAAAGATTGATGCATCCTCAGCGCTCCCTCCCGTGCCTTGGTCCCGTGGGCTCGCTGGTGTCCCTGCAGCAGGTGTTGTCCACACTCTGCTGCTCATTCAGACTCCTCTCACCCTCCCGCTTTCCCTTCCTTTGCAAACCCACTCCACACTGAGTGTGATTTCTCCTTTACCTTTATGGAGATGGAAGCTCAAGGGAGCAGAGTTTAGGACAGCATTCCATACAATGCCCTTGGTCCATGCACATACTTTCTAATGAGAAGTGACAGAGAGCTCTGCCTAAATGTGGATGCCACAAAATAGGTCAGGTCACAAAATTTGCCTACACTTTTATCTTTTTTTTCTTTCTTTTTTCTTTTTTTCTTTTTTTTTTTCTTTTTATTTTTTTTTCCATAGAAACTAGCATTTGTTACCCTTGTGTTGTAGTTTAGCCCAGCTGGCAGCTCAGCCACCACGTGATTGCTCATTCACTCCTTCCCCTCAGTGAGGTGGAGAGGAGAAAAATGTAACAAAAGGCCTGAGGGTCAAGATAAGAACAAGGAGGGGTCACCCACCAACCATGGTCCTGGGCAAAATGGACTCGGGGGACAAATCAATTTAATTCATCGACGGATCATTCAGATAGAATAACAAGACAGAAAGCCAGATCTTAAAAACACCTTCCTCCCACTTCTCCCTTCTTCCCGGCTCTATGTCCTCCCCCAGTGGCACAGACGAATGGGGAATGGGGGCTTTGCAGGTCCATTTGTCACACATTGTTCCTGCTGCCTCTTAAAAGAAGAGGACTCCTTACAATCCTTCCCCCCACTCCAATAAATCCCCTCCTCACCGGACAGTTCGCAGACTCCTCCGATGTGATTCCTTGCCACAGGATGCAATCTTTACCCATCAGATTGCTCCAGTGCGGACTTTTCCCACAGAATCACAGCTTCTTAGGGAGCTGTCTCCTGCTCTGGAATGGAGTACTCAGCAAGCTTCAGATTCCTCTTTGCCTTGTCGTCAGCCCCCAGCAGGTCACGGAGACAATTCTCTATGACCTCCTTCAGGCTCAGGCATCTCTGCTCCAGTGTGGGGTCCTTCACAGGCTGCGAGTGGGTCTCTGCTCCACCGTTAATCTCCATGGCTGCAGGGGGGTCGCTGCCATCTCACTGCGGACTGCAGGGGAATCTCAGCTCCAGCACACCTCCTCTTGCTCCATCTTCACTGACTCTCGTGTCTTGCAGAGTCTCAGCCCTCTCTCCACTTACTTGTGCCAGGCCCAACTGGCCTGATGAACCTCAGCAGTCCCAGCAGGATGAACTCTGCCCAGCGGGTGCCCCGGGAGCGGGGCGCATTGGAGCTCTGCCAGCTGCACCACTGCAGCCATCTCCAGTCAGGTGGCAGTGGTTTTGGAGCCAAGGAAGCTCTTCAGAGCTATCTACGGGGCCATTTTCAGAGTCCCTCCTGTGCTACCTGAACCCCATCACATAAACTCAGCACAACTTGGAAAACAGCTTCCATACTGGAGAAAAAGGGATGGTGATAAAAAAAGTTCTGCCATTTCCAGACATGAGAGTTTAGACTGTCTATAATCCTTTCTTGTGTCTCATAGAAAAAAGTACTAAAATCACTTTTGTGGCACAGGTTCACGCTACTGCTGGCTGCTTTTTTAAACCTCGCTGACTAAACTTTCCTTAATCCAGAACTATGATTTCAAATCAGAAACACTGGAACTGATAATGCTTGTGTAAACACAGATGGTCTTGATATTCATTTAGCGGAAAAATGCCAAGAGATTTTGTGAAAGGCAAAAGGTAAAGTAAGTTGAGAGACTTCGGATGTCTTATTTTTCTTTAAGAAGCTCTTTTTTGTGTGTGCTTTGAAACATATTCATGTCTTCAATTCTAATGCTATTAATTTAGTACCATTGTACATACTACCACAAAACAGGGAACAACTTGTGTTAGTCCTTCCTGCGAACTACAACTCCCAATTGCATTCTTCAGATATTTAGTTGCCAAGAATATCTTCAAAGTTTGATAATAATTTATATTGTCAGCCTATTAAGTCAATTTTATGGGATCTAACACAACCAAGGCCTGTTTACATGGGGCCTGAAGACTACTTTGGATCTCTGTGAAGGCCATTTGACATCTGCCTTTTTTTATGGTTGACCTTGAAGGAGAGTTCAGTTTGGTAATTTATGGCAAACACCGTCCAGGAAGACCCATTTGCAAGATTCACTGTCACTTAGTGCTAAACGATCGCTCCTGACTCTGAAGACAATCTAAGTCCCTGACAGGGCAATCCCATAAAAAATATTGCCTGGCCGCCCAGGTGTCTTTTCCAATTATCTGGAGTAGAAATTAATACTTTTAAAAGCTGCTAGTTTTTGAAAGGTTATTACAATTTATTCCAGTAGTTTCTTTTACACACAATGATGAATTGGTTTATTACGCCGTTATTTTCCATGTCAGCTTTTTAGAAGATTGAATCATAATGTTGAAACATTAGAGTGAATGGCAAACATATTATTTTACAACTGAGTCATATATTTCCTCTAAAAAATTGCGCTCTGTTTTTAATAACAGGTAATTTTATGATTATATTGCTTAATGCTGTTGTCCCACATTATTTATTTCTACGTAGTAAGGACTGGAGGACTTTCTTTTCAGATGTCAGTGATAGCTTGGACAGGACACAAAATATGTGAAAGTACAATAATCCAAACTGTGAACTGTGCTTGGAAGCATAGCAATTTATGACTTCTCAATATCAGTTTAATATATGGAGCAGATCCAGGGAGAATAAATGGGTAGCCTCACTTTAGTGGGCTTCTAAATTTAGAAGCAAGTTTTTTTAATGTCATGTTTTCTTCTTTGATTTTTTTCTTTCTCTGATAATCTCTGGGTGCTATTTTTGTTCCCCAAATCCTCTCCAACTGATCTATAAAAGGATGGTAATTAGCATTTTAATGGGAATAGTTGAATCTCACTGTGTCCCTACAGCAAGCATATTCCTATTTATGTAGAGCTCAGCAATACTCAAAGACATAAGAAATTCATCGTTTCATTTTCTTTTTTTGGGAAGCTGGGAGAGGAGGACCCAGAGTGGGGGAGGAGAAGGAACAAAGCTAAAACTCTCATCCTTTTCAACACTGTATCTGCATGTAGAATAGTTTCTTTTTCCAGCATGAATTACAAATTTTTGGCTCTCTATCATCAGTTCTGCAGGTGTCTGAATACTTTGAACTCCCATTGACTTCTTTCACAGCACAATAAAGTTTCCATCCTGAGGTGCACAGCAATGCCCTATGTATTTTTTAATTGGAACAATTATCTCAGAACGGTTTAGTACAAAGTACTATTTCAAAAAGACAATTTCCTGTAGGTAAATGGTGTCAATTTCAGAAGTTGTAGGTTACTGCTAATGACTGTCTGACACTATTTTTCAAGCAAGCGCATGTATAGATAAAGATTTGGAACTCAGCCCAAATGTTTAGAGAGTAAGACACCTACAGCTCAAACAGTCAGATAATGGCATCAAAAATAATCTTCCCTCAAAACTAGAACTTCTTCCCCTCCACCGTCAAAAACTCTCTTCTGTAGGCTGTGAGAAGGGCAACCTATGGCACAATCTGAGCACCTCACAGATATTACTGATTTTCATCATCCATCTCATTAGGCTGATTTGCATGGCAGTATAGAGGATAAGGCTCTGATGAATTTATCTTCTATACGATGTAGAGAAATAATTTAAGTTTGTAATATGTAATGTTTGGATTCCTGCTTTGTGCCTTAGCCACAGGTTCTATGTAATGCAATAGTTCACAAAAGGCAGTATGGTTTTATGGGTAAGAAAGAGGTTATGTTGCAGGAGAACTGGGCATGGCTCCTGGCTTAGCTGGGACAAGCTGACGGTGCTGTGTGTGACCGTGGAGCTGATCTGCCTCTGGGCCCCAGGAAGAGGTGTGTTCCCCAACCTTATCCAGACACCTCCGCAGGAGACCCTGCAGTGTGCCACCCTCTTCACCCTCCACATGGTTCAGATATGGCCTTTGTGAATATTCATATGATGTTGCTGAACAGTGCTGAACTGTGTGTACATCACGAGGTTTACCAGACCACAAATCAGTAAATTTGTGGCTATGCTGACCAATCTGTACATTCTCAAAAGTAAATGCTTCCTGACTCTATTCAGTATGTTCTCTAGAAATGCTGATGGAGATGGCTTAGGAAAGACGGTTTTCCCCAGTCCTGTAAATATTTTTCTCACTTTATCCTATTAATATCAATAAAAATGGTCACATACCTGAAATTCAAATCCATGGAGGAGCAATTTCCAGATACTTCTTTTTAAAACACTAGGATTATAAATAACAATATATCCATAGCAGCCTCTTGTTTTTCTGAATATCAAGATTTATTTCCCCTCAAGATAAATATTGACCTTGGTTTTAAATTGGTCAGAATTAATCTTCCTGGTCAATAAATCTTGATATTCCCTTCCTCAGAAATCAATACCTGTTTAATATATCAGATTATTGAATGAAATCAATAAATTCAGCTTTGCATGAAGATTTTCATAAATGGTGAACAGTTCAAATTTAGGAGACTTCAAAAAAGCTCACAACATACTATATGGACTATCAGTTTAATGTTAAGAAACTGCTGAACTGTGCATTAAATAAACTACTGTATTGCTCAGAGTTACAGTAAGGTCTGTTAAGTACTTATTTAAAGACTTGGCAACAGTGAACAATAAATAATTCAAGTAGCATCTCTAATCTTGTTTTCTTTCTCCTTAATTGGTTTTACAGCATTGTTTTGACATTTACCCTTGAATTTAAAGAAAAATACTCACAAAGAAGAAAATGCATGCTGTGCACTAATTCAGCTGCCAATTGAGTACTTACATATTGATGCATCAGAACAGCAGAGGAGCTCCGCTCTGTCTTCAGAGCTGGCAAAGCCCATTATTGGTATGAAGCAGGGTTTCTGGGCTTGCAGAAAAACTGAGTTGAAGAACTGTTTGTTTATACAGACACACATGTTCAAAGACAAAGTTATCTAGAAAATATAGAGCTATTGCATCATCACCTCAGTGAGACTCCAGAGCAAATACATAAGAGACCATGTCTGATCTATCGCCCAGGGAGCCATCTAGATGCCAAAAATTTGCCAAGGGCAAATAGATCCAGAAGCGCTCAACATCTGCAAACCCCAAGAATTAAACAAGGAGAGCCAACGCTTTTTCTGTCCAGGTTTCCCCAGCCTGTTGAGAACTCTGGAGTGATTCTGGCCTTCAGGTTTTGAATTCAAAGGGACTGTGTCAGGTTGTGCTTGAACTCAGATTTTAGAACTGGAGAAACTGTAGTTGGTTTTGGTTTTAATTAAGTTCACAGAAAAAAAAAATCATTTGGTTTCTGAAATAGTTTTTCAAAATTTTGTGTCTAAAATATTTTGTGTTAATTAGCCTTTTTATTCAAAATTATAATGTTTATAGACAGGACTTCTTTCAAATTCTATTTTTCCTGAAGAGAAGAGAGAATAGGAAAGAAAAGCCATGTGTTTTCCTTTCTTCATTTTTTAATTTTGCTATATAATTTTTTTTGGAGGATATGTAAGGTATAAGTTTGCGTGTGTGTGTGTGTGTGTGTAGGTAAACAAACACATAAATAGAGATATGAGAAATTAGATTATACTGGCCTGTTTTGAGCAATGTATAAATATATTCAAAGCATACATTTGGTGAACCCCAAATTGGTAAAAATATGGCACATACTGCTTTTAGATATCATATCAGCACCTCTTGGAACTTCAGATGGAAGTATTAACACTTTCGTCATGTACATATCACCTCCATGCATATTCATATTGAGACTTCTATGCATAATAAGTAATTTTTTTCCCTAACAGACACTGTGTGGTTTTGTACGTGTATCCACTGTTTAAAAAATTACATTTTCCAACACATCCTTGTCTTTCTTTAATTCAAAAAAAAAAAAAAAAGAATTCTGAAAACGGTATTCTTACTGCGTACTGAAATACATAATTTAAAGGCAACACAACTATTTTAGTCAATGTAAAACTGAAGAATAGATTTTTATTACCAAGAAAATGGTGAAAATAATCTCCTCATTTACTTACAAGTTCTCCTTGCTCCCAGTCTTCTTTTTAACAGAAGGTAATTTTTTTTAAAAAAAAGGTGCTTCTTTTGTACCTAGGCCATCAAGGTGTTCCCAGTGTGCAGAAGCCCTGCAATATCTCCCTAGAGAGATACTCTACTGAGTAGTGGAAGACTGCAGTAAAGTTAACGTATTCTTCCCCGACAATAATGAATTTCCTCTCTCTTCATTGTGATATTTGGTTGAGATAATACATTTTCACACCTCGCCAGTAAGTCCAGACACTAAAGGTAAAACCTACTGCTCTTATTTCCCATTCAATTTCCTATATTTGTCTGTCAATAAACATCCTTGTGAAGGTTAATGTTCTTACCATCTTAATTCGTTCACCTATATTACTTATATTTAATATTTGACTCATGAAACATGAAACAAATCTAATTAGTTTTGTCTTTGTTTCCAGCCAGGTTATTAACAATCCATTATTAGAATAAAGTAGCTTTTATATATCATATTTAGCCATCCACAAGCAAGGACTGCATTGCTGGCTCTGCTGATAGCTTGCCAAGTGAACTGGGTTAAGTCTCTTCACTCCCCTTACTCTGCTCCCTCATCAAGAAAGAGAAACATTTAATATTAAGTCCTTAGAGCTTGTTCAGAGCTCTGGGGAACAAAACTTCTATTCATTATTAATAGTTGTGTTGCAATTGTGTAACGGTACCCCAGTAGAATAACTGGGTGGGATTCATCTCACTTGACACTGGCTGAAGAAGAACTAGGAGTCAAGCCTGAGTTAGCTGGTTAGCCATTAAGACCTGCTCTCTACAGAGAAAGGCAACCTTCCACAGGTGACAGGTACTAGCTGTCTCGAAATGGTATCATAGGCTGAGATGAACCGCCTTTGAGACGCACCTGCTACTCTCCTTTAAGAGATCCTCCCCCTGCTTAAATTTGTAACCTAGGGAATTAATCAAGTATCTAAATACATGTCCCTAATGGATTTTGAGGTGCCTCAGAGTATCACAACTCCGAAAGGTGGGAATCTTCTGTTGTTTCTGTGTCCTATCTGTTAGCAACACGCATGTATCTTGAATTATCACAGAGCATCTCAGTTGACATTAAATGCCTATGCCTAGGTACTTCACATTACTCTTCACATTTTTAAGGCACTGCAGTTTAAGTAATTCTTCCTTTTCCCCATATAGCATGCAGTGAGTCTTACACATAGGTACAATGCTACAGTGCTTGGACAAGAGATGTCTTGAGAACATGATTTCAGATGCAAAAGCAATATTTCCTCAAAATTAAAAATATTATTCTTTCATATAAATAAATATTTTTTGTCAGTCAGTTTAGCGTTTATCCACCCTAATGCACCACTGATATTTAGCTTGCCTTAGGTAACAATCTTCGTCATAGTAGTAGAAAGCAATAACTGTGTTTTACATTCTTAAAATAATTATTCTGGCCTGGTTTTATTTTTTTCCTTTTTAAAGAACATGTTCTGTATGCAAACACATGACTTGTTTTCTAAAAGAGTTCTTTCTCTAAAAGAAAGGAAAATCAAATAATATTGATCTGGTTGTGCACTTAGTAACGAGCGTCTCAAGAAAGCAAATAATTTGGGAAAAGAAGGTGATATGTTTGTAGTTTGGCCATATCTATTATCATCTTAATTTTGTAAAACCTGACCTTGAATTGACCATGCATTTTATAAGCTCAGATGAATGTGACCAGTGAACTACCATGCAAGAGAGCAAAAGCAGTCAGCTGACCAGTCACTTAAATACAGTCAAAAATAGATAGATCATAAACCTATAGATTTTGCATACCCTTTTAAAATAAATCCCTACAGTGGTTTTGCTTTGCAGCTACGTTCCAGGCACTCTGTGGTTTGGACGACTTTTTCATTTCCTTTGAACTTACATTTACCAATCTAACAAGTTTAGCTTTCATATCTTTAGCAAAACATCATACTGGGAGGCTCATTCTCTCAGATGGCCTAATTCAGCTCCCATTAAAGTCAATGAAATTACCTTGTTGGCTCAAGTGAAAGCTGAGTTATATACTACACACAGAACAGCTGTGCAGCATCGGCTCAAAAGTGCATTTACTCCAGTATCTTGTTTCTGACAAGAATAAATGAAGTGTGCTTATGGAAGGAGTCTAAGAAACAGGGCAAATACAGAATGATACTTTAACTTGTACCCTTGCTTCTCCCAGTAATTTGCATTTCAGAGACTTTGTGATACTATATGTTGTAATCACTTCACTGTGTTTAACAGCTTTTGATGGATTTTTCATTGAAAGTCTTCAATCTGCCTTTGAATCCACTTATACTTCTGACATTCACAAAGAGTCCCACAACTGCATTATGCCTTATTTGAAAAAAGTACTTCCTTTTGTTTATTTTAAACCTCCTAATGATAACCTGATTTGGTTCTTCCTAGTTCTTACATCCTGAAAAATAATGGATAATCAGTTTCTTGTTCAGTATCTCCATTCAATTCGTAATTTTGTAGACTTAAATCATATTTTCCTTCTACCAATATTCCTTTTTCAGCCTGAAGAGTTCCAGTTTATGTAATTACCCCTCACAGGGAGATCATTGCCCAACCTTATCATTCCTTTTTGAAGAATCTGTAATTCTACTTGGTCCCTTTTGAAGTGACACAATCAGAACTATCTGCAGAATGCAAGATGTAGACACACCAGGAGTGCACACAGTGACACAATGATGTTTCTTCTCTTATTATCCTCTCTTTTTCTATAATTTCTTTGTTATTTCAACTTCCCTGAGCACTAAGCTGACATTTTGCACAGAGATATTTGCATCTATTTCTCCTGATGGACAAGAGCTGATTTTCATGACCATGCTTTAGTGTTCATGTATATAAAAGATTTTTCTTACCAACATACATTAGTCTGCCTTTTTCAGCATTGAATTTTGTCTGCCATCTCATTTTCCTGTCATTTGGCGCCATTAAATTCCCAATCAGGGTTTTTTTTTGACTGACATGAAATTTTTGTTATACAAACTGTTTCACTATTCAACCTCACTATTCAACTCAGCTTCCAAGTCAGTTTTGTCTATGTGTAATGACAAATCACAACAGAGATTCTTTAGAGAGATGTTTATTGATCATTAGTGATTAAATATGCTTATTAGAAATAATCAAAATTTTGGGATAGTCCTTGAGCTGAAGTTTTACAATGTCCTAGCTTCCCATTTGTCTGTGGAAATGCGTCCTTTAAGATGAGTCTCTGAATGACTCAACTCCTTCAAGTTTCTTTTCTCTGATACATCCTCACCCACTCCCTCAGCCCAGGCAGGTGAATATACTGTCACATTTTTAATTTGGGATTGAAACAGTGTTTGCTTCTTCCAGTGGCAATTGTGAGCATTCAGGGGTGATGCCCTCCAGCCAGTCCAACCACCCTTACTCCAAAGTTTCAAAGTGGCCACAGTCCCACCCTCCAACAAAGCTGGACTCTGTTCTCTCCACTGAGCACGCAGATTTTAGTGTCCCTGAAAGCCCTATTAGTACTGGAAACAGTTCATCTGAGCAAGGCATTTGACACGTTCTAGTCCGCATGGTACATTTTGGCATTTGTGCAAAAATGTTTCTGGTAATCTTTTTGAACAAAAGCCTCTGCTGTGCCAGATCTGTAAGTGTTCATATGAGTTAGCATACAAGGGTATTAGTTTCAGATTAAAACTTTGATTACATGAGAATATTTCCCTTGCATAGGTACAGCCTAAAAGGTACATGCATAGCTAAGGCACAGCAATTTTTCTGCATCTGCAGAACTGTCGAAATAGTTCCTAATGCAAGCCACATGGAATAATATAGGTGTGTAAAGGAAAAGTATGAGGAGTAGTAAGTAATCAAGGGTTAAGGTGAGGCCAAATCTTGCTGGACGTGAAGGAATTCTTCATGTTCCAGGAGGAACTGTGGAGCTGAATCTCTTCAGTTAAGGAGTCGTGGAATAAGCAGCAGGTAAACTCAGTTCTGGGGCTTTCCAAAATATTTTAACGTTTAGATGAAGCTTTAGATGTGAATCTCAAATCATCAAGGGATTTAAATAGAAAAAGACATATGAAAAGTAACAGCAAGAGAGCTAGTATATCATATACATTACTTGGTGAAAAAGCACAGATATATTAGGTACATCCCGGCAGGGAGCTGTGACAACAACAAAACCCTTGAAGTTAAAATACTATCTAACATGCTTTGATCAAAAGCCATGTGGACCTTTTAGATGCTCTCTTCCATCATTGCTGTGATTAGCATCATCTGTTCATTCTGGCAAGCAAATAAATAGATAACTAAAACATGCTCAGATTCTCTTGCCTGAAATGTGACAAATATGCCTTGCCAGCAGATGAGAAACATCTCTTTTCCAGGGATGGACCAAAGGTAAAAAGTTGTGAGGCTTTTTTGGTTTATATATGCATGTGAAATTGAGAGTGGTACACTTCTTGAGTAAAAAACCATCATATATGTGAGTATGTCTCTTGAATGAGAACTAATACCAAACATGTCAGGCTATGTGAATTATTTGATGAGATGAATGAAATCATCTGCTTTTTTTATCTTTTTTTTTCTGAAAAAAATGTGACTTACATAAATATGCTGTCCATATATGTCTGACAGCCTCTTAAGCCTTCCTATTAATTTTTGAACCCATTGACCAAACTTGACAGAAGGTATAAGTCTCAATGATAGCCATAAAGAGAACATTTGAATTAAGTTTTTGTTACAGTTATTGTTTGGGTATATAAAGTGGCTATTTTCATGATTGGAATATTTTCTTTTACTATGTGGAAGGGTTTTGTGCCTGGATTGAAATGGAAAGTGTTAGAAATCATAGTTACAATGAAAGTATCAAGCTTTAATTGAATTCTGTGATTTGCTCCATTATCTGCTTTAGAATGATATTTAGAGTGCTGTATTAAAAAAAAAAAAAAGTACTACAATTCTTTTCAAAACAAATCTCTCTGCACATGGAGGTGAACATGGAAAGCCCAGTGCAGGCTGTATGTTCTGTAGTGTCTCAGTGAAATTTCTTCATTTAAGGGAAAGCTAGATGTCCCAGGTGTGCTGTGGCATTTCGTCTGGGCTAGTTTATCCTTCTCTGCACAAATTACACGATGGTACTGTGTACTCCATCTTGTAGGTACAAGCAGTATCAGCCACAAAAGAAATGAGAAGAAAAACATTTCAAATTGGTTAGACAGTAATGGACCCTGCATTTATGACCAGCCTTTATTAAAGACCCTTTATTAGAACCTTTAAGAGTCTTTATTAAAGGCTTCCACATATTTTCCATGTTAGTAATACTGAAATACTACCCACTGAATACTGTATTTCCTAGTAGATGGGGACACATTTTGAATTTCCTTTCATCTAAAGTATGAAACATAACTTCATACTACATGTCAGTGAAAAAAGCTCTCATTTTCTGGATAGTGTGTAACATGATGTATCTGAGTTTATGTTTTAAAAATGAAACTTTCTTTCAAGAGGCTAGATATTGGTATATTTAAAAATGTGTACATTATAATATCCCTCCAAAGAATACTCATCGTTCGCGTTTGCTGTTATTTCAAGAAAAGAGGTCACAATTCTCATGATTCAATTCGTTTCACAAGCTAAATCTCAGGCACCAACTTTCCATGGAGGAAAAGCTGCCTAAGATGGTAGTTTCTTGCAGGCAATGAATTACATAGACCTCTGATTTAATCTACTTTGGCAATTCCTATGCTTCTGTGTTTCTTCTAATCTCTTAGATGTAGCTTCATTGGGATAGAAATCCTGAAAGTGTTGTCACTACCATGCTTTAGACAAGAAAAGCAAATTTATGATTGTAGAGTGACTGACTAACATAGAAACAATGAAAGGTGAAGGAAGGGAGTTTCTTATGATTGATGTATATGTGTGCTGCCCACTGCAACGGAGCACAATAACAGCATAGTTAACAATAACCACTTAATTACTCTGCTTTCACAGGTGTTTTTACAGATGTTTTCACAGCAATCCTTTCAGATAACCTTCTTTCTTTTAAAATGTTTTTCCTTGAAAGCAAATATTCAGGTAATTTTCTTTCTCAGAAAGCCCACACGGAGAGAAATGACTTTGCTCAATGCCATGAGGGATTAAAAAAAGGAGTTTGCTTCATGCTGAGAGAAAGGACTTTGTGCTAAGGGATGAATTCAGGAAAAAACTCCAATGCAAGTAAAATATGATGGAGATAAACAAGGGGAATTCACTTGGTGATGAGGGAAGGGACTCAGCGTCCCCTACCCATACAAGTGCAAACATCTTAATTTGTAGGTCACACTCAAAATATAGTAGTAAAGGGGAAAAAAATATTTTAAGAGAAAATATTCAACTGCTGTTGACTGCTAGCAAGATTACTTTGTGTAATAAAATGGGGTAAGAAGTTTTAGGTGAAAATTTTGAACTTAATATTTGGGATAACTGCAAGTAATTCAAAAATTAACATAGAATTATAGAATCATAGAATGGTTAGGGTTGGAGAAACCTCAAAGATCATCTAGTTCCAATCCCACTGTCATGGGCAGGGACACTCTCCACTACACCAGGTTGCTCAAAGCCTCATCCAACCTGGCCTTGAACACTTCCAGGGATGGGGCAATCACAACTTGTCTGGGCAACCTGTTCCAGTACCTCACCACCCTCAATGTAAAAAATTTCTTCCTTATATCTAATCGAAATCTACCCTCTTTCAGCTTAAGATATCTGAAGATATGCTGAAAACAAATGAATGGTTTGCACACCTATAATGATTTTTATTGTCAAAAAACAGGTAATCATTCCTACTTCAACAGATTTGATAAAGTGAATAGATTGAGAGCAGAGCTGTGTTTTATTAGCAAAAGAAACAATTCTTTAATGTTCTCTCAAATGTAATCAGGAAAAGATGGCAATGAGGCAATGCTGCTTTATTGCCTACCTCTTTGCGGCTGCAAGTCACCTTGCACAAGTTTGATAAAAGACTGCATGAAATAACTCCTAGACATATACTACACTCTGAAAATGGCAACATGATTAATTTTCATTTTATGAGCATCCTAGCACTCAATTCAGATCCTATCCTCTGCCTCTGTGCATACTTATTTCTTTAATACTCACTGTTTCGCTTCCTCCTCTTGCTGGCTTCTATACTTCTGCCCCTTTCTTTGCTCTCTCCATCATAACTTCCTCGTGCTTTTTCCAATTTATTTTTTTTTTAAGAGGAACACTTCAATACTGATTCTCTTCTTGTTCTCTGAAACAGCTGAATTACTTTGACTATGAAGTTTCCGTGTCCAAAACTGAGGCTGAAAAAGACCCCAAACAGAAAATGATGCCTGCTTCTTCAAAATCTGAGAAAGTTTGAAGCCATAAAAATCAGGCTTTAGTATTAAGAAATATCAGTAATTTTTTACTAAGGTCTGCAATAGCTGTATCACCTTTAAGTCCTTTTCTAGTGGAGTGGGGGATGTGCCTAAAGAGGCGAGAGAAGGGTGGTGTTTAGATGGTAAAAATGTACATCTGTTGGACAAAAGGCCAAACAGCAATCCATTCATTTCATTGCGTAACTAATTCCAGGATTTCTCTCAAAATCATTTCAGGCTTGTGATGCTGAATTATTTTTATTCATACTGAGTTCAAAGGGAGTTAATGGCTCTCAACCCCTTCCAAAAGTAAGCATTAACAAATAAGCTGGCCAGGCAGAGATAGGACCTACAGCGAAATTCCCTCTAGACAAGGTATTCAGCTCCCTGGAAAAGAGAGCTTTGCCTCAGGGTTGGCACCCTGGAAAACAGCTGTCTTGGAAAGCTGAAAACTTCTTTGTAAGCACAAGTGTTGGCATCAGGCCGGTGGTGTGGTTTGGGTAGCTTTACCCTGGCCAGCAGCTGCCCTAGCTGCTGAGCACAGCCTTCATGTCCTCCAAATCCTGCTGCATGCCTCTCCTGATCCCCCTCCCTGAAACTGAAGAAAGGAAAAAAACAATCCAACCTCTTCTCCCCACAACCTTCTTGGGCCACTTAGTGTGAAAACCCACATCACCAGGCGGGAGGAGAGATGTCCTTCTGGCAGAGAAAAATCCTGGTCCTTTGCCTGAGGCTGGACAGTGTTTTCTCAGAAGACATCCCTGGTCCGTGCTGGAGCACCACAACTCCCTCCCCTTCTGCCATGCTCAGTGCAGCCACCTGCAAGGGACTGCCAGGGTGGCACCTGGGGTGACAGTGATACTTTGCGGGAGTGTGTGCCATCGAACAGGACGGACACACCACGCTTCACTCTCAGGTGTCACGAGTGAGTGCAGCTCAACAGGTCTGATGGATGCAGGTGTGTCATTTCGTGTGCACACATGAGAAGACCTAGATAATGCGTGCTCTCTCTGCAATATAATTTGCCAGATTAATTTCTCTGATAAATTCAGACTATTTTTTTTTCTTATATCTGGCACGAAACGTGAGCTATTTTTTGTTCTGGCAAACACTAAATCATTTTCTTTTGGTGAAGAAAAAAAAAGAAAGAAAACATTTTAGGTTTGCATGTTCTCCAGTAGCTGAAATTCTGAAAAATGTTTAGTAGCTTAAATCCCCAAATGGTCTGTCTTATCATTCAGCTGTAAAAGGCAATTTGAAATGGAAAGTTTCATACATTATTTAAAGCCTTGTAGATTTGTTATTTCCTGAAGGCCATTCTAATTTCATGATGCTTTTCTGTTTACTAGAATTTTCTCAGCGTAGCTGTCTTGAACATTTAGGTTAAAAATAACAAATATATCATACAAACAGTAAAAATGTCAGAAATTGGTAAAGGAAATTCAGAAGATCCTGAAATGTTAAAAGCAGTGTGAAGGACTGATGCAGTAAAGCAGAGGTAGATTTTAATTTCTAGAGACTTCAGAAGTGTTTTTCACCAGTTTGAGTTACTGGTATTATTCTTAAAGGAGTGCCTTGTCAATCAAACGTTAATTTTTAAAACTTCTTCCTTAGATAGACTAGTTAAGACCACAGTGTTTTAAGTCTTCACACATCTTTTTGCATGAAATCTAACAACTGACATCCCAGATATATTCTAGATTTCTATAAGAGTACTTACTTTTCCCTTAACAAAGCCTGTTAGACTCCGCAGAAGGATGCTGCGGAGGTGGAGGAGTCCTCCTGCATCACCACAGCCCCGCGCACACTGGGCAGGCTAGGTGGGCTCTCATGCTCCTCTGCTGCACTGAGCACTGCAAACAGGCCCCGATCATGCTGAATGGCACATTGTATGACACAATGCGGATAACCACAGTTACAGGTTGTTCTGCCCAGTGTTATTTCTCGCCTAAGATTCTGGTCCGGTATGCAGGGAGTTGCATAAGTTTTTTTTTCATGGAAAGTCTCATGTGGAAGTCTTCAGAGGATCTAGATTTGCCTTGCATGAAAGAGAAGAATACTATCCTCACTTTATGAGCAGGGCATCATATACCCCAAGTAACAATAAATTACCAGAGCCAGGAAATGAAACCAGAAATTGTGCTGTCTAATGTACTTTAACCTTAAGGTTAAACAAAACAAAACAAAAAAACAACACATAAACTTTACCTTGATGCAAGGGAAGTGAAAGGCAATACCCATCAGGTCACTGCTGGCTACAAGTGTCAACTTCCTAGAAAACAAGTGATGTGGTCAGTGCCACTGTGATCCCCACCGCCATCAGAAAAGCTCTGCCAGTCAAGAACTCCCTGCAGACATGGGGAGTAGTCACCGATGCAAATGGGAGCTTCCCAGCATGAGTTCCCACACCTGCTCACTATGCCGGAGCTCTTCCTTCCTTCAAAGGATTTCTTTTTGATCTATATATAGAAAAAATGCAGATGTCTGTTGTGAGGGGGTGGAAGGCACTGCGGGAGAGTTGCTTTCCAAAGCTGCAGAAGTTAAGATGCCTGCAATAATGCACTTGACTCATCCTGCACTTGGCACTGCGTCGACATCTTACAGCAAAGGAGGGATTACATGCAGCAAGGTCATATGCAAGTAGTGACAATATCGGCCTTACAGGACTAAGAAGCGAGCCTAGCTTATTTTAGTCACTTTAGTAAAATCATTATGCAAAAAGCTTACCCAGGACTAAAGGGATTCTAAACACTCTTTCTTTACCAAATTAACGTCATGCAACGGGATAGAGGCTGTAAGCTGAGATATATTCCTCAACACTGTGCCTGAGTCATACTCTCACTGCCGTGGCTTACCTGAATGAAAGAAGCAGTGCTGCCCTGTGGGTGTCCTCCAGACCTCCACCACACACATCCATGGCAGTGGTGATACCAGACTGTGATGAGCATCCCAGAGACATTGTGCTCACTAGCATGCTGCCAATGCATTCATGTGGGAGATAAAATGATCTCCCACCACTTGTTCCTAGCATGCTACTCTCAGTCTTGCCTTGGTGAGGACGTTATGGTAGAAGCCTTGTGTCTTTCCTTCTTAATTCCTTCCAGCCCTGCTGTGGAAATGGAAATGAACTGAGCAAGGGAAAGATAGAGGCAGCCCACTCCCTCCATGGACTGAATGGAAAGCAAAGACCAGGACAGACACAAGTTTTGTTTGCACACATCTTGGCTTTCTATAAACCAGTTGTTGCTTTTCATAATTTCTAGCTTTTGGAAGTTTTCTGCCTTGGGGACTGGGTATGGTTTTTACTGAAAACTGGTCTCTCTCTTCAGCTTTACAGGGGGGGTTATAAAATTACCTTGAAATAATGACTAGCATAAGTTTGCTTCCTTTTTCACTCATATTCGTATGTGCCTGAACTTTTATTAGGCTGATAGCTATAGATTGGAAGACTTTTTAAAAGAGTTTTCTTTATCAAGGAATTTCGTATGCTAACATCCAGGCTGACGTAGGAGCACACAACAGACTCCCAGTTCTCCATTCGGCTTAGTTGTACGCAAAGGAACTTGAGTTCAATAGAATGGTTTCATCAGCCTACAGGCAGAATCAGACCCTTGGTATTATATTTAGAGTTTGCTGGAAATTTTTCACCTGAAAAGATTTTCAATAAAAAATGGGAAAATTATTGATGAAAATGTTTTTTATTATAAACTACATTATGAACTGCCTCTTGAAATGATCGTTTATTTGTGTTTGCTGGTATCTGTCCAGCTGGCTAGAGAAAAATAAGTATCTTCCAGATTTTCTTTGGTTTTTTTTGTCAGTCTTCTGATGGAAAATGTTGAGGGGGAAAATGGCAACAATGTGCAGCATTTCTCAAAATACTGTTTGTTTAGAAAAAACGCCCATTTCTCACTGCTTGAGATTTTAACAGCTCTAATTCTTATGCACATACAAAAGGAAGAGAGGAATTGTTCCACTAACTTGTCCCCTTAAGCAGAAAGGCTTGCCCATATGTCTTGCTGGCTCATGGCTCTTAGCCATTTTTCATCCTGTTTTGCCCATTTACATCCTTTCTCCACCCCCTCGGTAGCCCTGTGCCATTTGCAGAACACTTTCAGGTGCTGTTTTTCAGTGGCGTTCCCCAGGCTGCTCCTACCCCAGGGTGACTGCTTAATTCAGCGTGCTGGCAGGGCTCCGCACCGAGCCCTCGCCAAGATTTCCCCCCTCCACTCTCCCCCTTGGTATACGAAGGAGTGCAGAATAAACCCAGCAGAAACTTGCATTCAGGCTTGCATGGACCAAGAACAGATTTTTGACGGACTGGCCAAACTTATCACAAGTTTTTGCTTTTCTTTTGGTCATGGGCAGAAAGGTTGTCACATTTTCAGTTTAGTCTGTATAAGAAAAGAGCTGCGTGCAGTTGATGAAAGTCATAGGAGCAGTTCAACTGTGCTGTTAGGTTCAGAGCATGAAAGATCATATATCACTGTAACCTACCTAACCTTCCCTGTACGAAATGACAAACTGCTGGAAATAGCCTTTGGGTCAGGTCTCACATTCTCTAAAATACTTGTCCTTCAGCTGAGGACTCTGTTGAACTCATATATCATTCAGTATCTTAAATCACACAGACTTGCATAAATGCTAAATACTAATTAAGAGGAAAGAAAATTAGTGCAAGATAAAGTCCATGAAACAGGTTAAATCAAGGCTTAATTATACTTAGAATTTATGTTTTTAGGTGACCTTAGGAAGATATAAGACTGCAATTTTCTAAGAATTTATTAGGTTCCTACTATACTTCATGCTGCAACTCACATCACCCTCAGAACCCATTCAGACTACAGGTTGTGCTAACTCTGGAACAGATTTCCAGTTGAACACTTCAAGAAGCAGGACGTGGTAACATGACTGAGCTCACAGGGGCTTGGCTGGTGCTGAGAAGCTTTTTTTAATTTTCCTTGCATTGTTTGATTAATGGATCTCAACGAGCTGTTCTTAAAAGGTTTTATTTCAAAGGTTTTGTTTCACATACGAAGCATCGTTTGCTGGGAAAATGTTGTTATTTGAAACATTTCAAGGACCAGTATAAAAACGCACTTTGGATTAAAGCAGGAACCATAGGTGGTGGCTTGTGCAGTTAGGTGGGCAATGAAGTTAGTAATTACGACTTAAGCACCGCTCTGTGCATGCTAAATGCATTCTGAGCAGTGCTTCTGCCCTCAGGAGCAAACACACTAAGAGGAGCCAGCCAAATAGTCAGCAGACACTGAAAAAAAGGAAGAAGAGAGACAATTTAGGTATCAAATCGGTCAATTCCCTGCAAGTAGCATGGTAGAAGTATCAGGGATTTTATGTGGCAGAAGGCAGGAAGGTAGTAGATACGCTCAACGAGGTCGGGCAGTGAACACAGAGCTTTCAGGTGGCGGAGAAGCTGACAGACTGGCTGCTTTGATGGGAATTGAATTGCACCGGGGTTTTCAGAACTGAGCAACACGACTTTGTGTAGGGTACGTAATGCAAATAATGAAAAAGAGAAGGAGGCACGGTACTGAGTCACATGTTTTGAGATAAGATACAAGTTGCTGGCAGGGAGATGCAGGACCTATTCTGAGCACAACTGCAGAGGAGAGGGCTCTCAGACGAGAGAGACAACGAGGGAGGGGGGAAGGAGATACAGTGCAGGAGATCAGGAGCAGTTGCATACGCATGACAAGTGCTTTTCTTCTGCATTTCAAAATGTAATGTTAGCACAGTGAACATATTTGAAAATAAAACTGTAAACAAGATTGTTCCTGCCCTCTCTCCATTCCTAGAAGTCGGACACAAAGGGTGGCATGGCACTACCTCAATTTACCGTCTGTCATATTCCCTTCTGCACCTGGTTATTGCAAGTTTGTTGTTCCTGCTGGCCTCTGAGTCTAATTCAGCAGCTCCTGATGCATAGATGTAATCCCCTCTGTCAGCTGAGCTATGGCATGTGCTGTGCTGTCATAGTCCACAGTTGCTGGGTAGTCCCTAGGAAACTATTACCAGCCGGTGGAATTTAGAGAAGGTCCAAAGTTGCTTTGAATTACACCCCAGCTATGATTAATTCAGGAATTAATCATAGTGCGAACTGAGCTTCTCTAAACTGCAGGGCAATGTTGTGCAAGGAGGGAAAGAGTCCAGGGTGATTTTTCTCCTCTATTGTTTAAAAAGTCACAATACAGCTGCAGTTTTTTAAATGACAGTTAAAAGAAATTCAGACAGAATTGTGATCCTTAGGTGTTTGATATGTCTTCTGATTAGTCTTTGTTGGAATTATCTGTACTGCAGAATAATTATCTATACACAATTCCTTGTATTAGCATTATAACCTAATCACATCTATAAAGTTTTCTGTATGACTTTTTTAATTGGTTCTGTAATAGCCTCAGTGTAAAAACAGTAACCTGAAGTGATTAGTCATTCATTATTCTCCCTGTCCCTGAGTCAAAAGAAAAGAGATGAGCTAATCAAATCCATACCACTACCCAGCCTTTTCCAGAAGAATCTAGAAGTAACAGAAGTTGATTTTACAGGGGAGAAAATCACTTCAATTCTTTCCCCAAATGACCGCCCAAAACTCAATCTGGAACTTCTACAGTATCTTCATTGAAACTACTGTGGGTTTATTTATATTGGAGAGAGAATTTGTGTAATTTCATGTAAGCCAAAGTCTTATTTAAAGGAGAAACATATTCTTTTATGTCCAGAACTATCTTACTGTTAGATTAATAGCTATTAAAGGTAAAATATGCTACTCATCAAACAATATAAATGAAAATAACACATGTAGTGTTTATAACATGCAATTAACTACTCTGGTTTATATTCTGGAGTGAGATAAATTAGCAATGTCTTATAATATTATGCCTAAACAGATAGCTCTATATCTTGAGCCAGAAAAAAAGAGACTATATATAACATCTATTATTTCACATTCTCAATTTTATATACAATTTTATACATCTGTATAATATGTAATTATAGTCAATGCATAAAAATGTATGAGTATAGTATACATACTTATTACAATCTTTCATATTATATATCATTTACGTACTGTGACAATATTATTTTATGTTTAGCATTATTTAAAGGTATATGTTACCACTATTATAGGTTAATATTATTAAAGGTATATACGTCACTATTTAATTTACTACTACGCTATCCCAGCTAAAACCAGCACACCAATGCACTCAGTATAGCAGATCTTTTTATGTTAATCACTGTACATAGCTAGATAAAATCCCTAACTTGAACAGTTTGAAGCTAGTTAGATGGTATGGAAAAAAGAAATATTTTAGGATATAGCGCTGAGGCACAGACACACTTAATCACTTCTCCAATCAGTGGATAATCATTAGTTGAAGAGGAAACTGGGCTTCAATGTCCAGAGTCCTAACGAAGTCTCTTAAATTCAATGACCATCCTTCCCTGCTAATGTCCATCCTGTTCTGTTATTCCTCTTTTTATCTTATTTTACACAGTCTTGTACATCCTTTTCCAGCCAGAGTATATAATGGTCAAAGATAATACTGGTGCCAGAGGATAAAACTTCCATTAACAAGCTGATGATGTCAGATGCTATTACCAATGTATTTATTTAAGACTGCAGATCTGCCAACATAAAACTAAAAGGGAACTTATATTTCCCTGAGTCATCCCCAAAAGATTTGACAGCTGAGCCAAGGGCATTAAGCTGGACCGATGTTACACAAAGACTAAAGAGCTGTTGCTCAGCACCTTCATGGCCTCAGTGCTCTGTAGGTTTGTCTTTTGTGGGATCCCTCCCAATGGTCTGCTCTATCTGCCCTGTCCTGTTGGTCTCTGGGACATGCACTGAAGAGGTAACCTCAAGCACCAGGACCAAGGAAAAGGCTGCACAGTGTTTTCCTTTGCCCAGGAGAGCACCACCACAACCCTTTCACAGTCATCCCTTGCTGAATAGCTGCCTTCTGACATTGGATTTACTTGAACTCAGCATTGTCAATCAGAGTATCTAGTTAGGCCCCAAAAATCACGGTATTGCTAAAAATGATTGAAAAAATTTTGCTTTCTATCAGCCTTGAGCTTAGCTTTTGGACGACACTTCAATAATGTTTGCAGGCCATTCTCCATGGTCATTAAAGCTGGTTAATTGGCTGCTGATACATTGAGTGGGTTTCTTTTATTCTGTTTCTCCTCTTTAATCACATGGATCTAGGAAATGAGGCTTTATTAAAAAAAAAAAAAGTCACCAAATATTATCAGATGTACTATAAAAAGATGAAGGTGGGATATATAGAGAAAAAACAGACCTTGCTGAGAGCAACAGAAATTTTATGCTTGTAAGGGCAGCAGATGTGATTCAAATGGAGCTGTACCTTCAAGAACATCTTTTCTCTGCAGAATTTATGAGAGAAAGACCGTATTTCCTAGCTATATTTTACCCAAATACCATTAATCTGTTCCATCCAAGTAGTCACAATACTAACTGATCAGAACAAGGTTTCCACATGCATTTGTTAAAATACTATTTTTTCTCCTTTGTCTGTACATCTTTTGTCATTTCAGCTAGTAACAATTCACATTATTTAAATCTAGAGACTACAGCATACAAATTTTTCCCTGTGATTTAGATGTCCAATTAGTGTAAGCACATGTTGTGTCAGGAAGCACAGGGGAAAATAATTACAAGAAGAGGCATAAGAAAAAAGTGGGCAGTAACTGTGAACCTGAAGACCAATAGAAGAAAATGAATACTTCTCTTGTTATTGTGTTAGCAGAAGCCAAAACTCTGCTACATTATTTTCTAATAAGAAACATTTTTTTAAAGGTGTACCGTTTTAAATGACACGAGAGATTAAGAGGAAAATAGCACAGGTTGAAATCTTTGAGCAGGAATTCAGCAGAGCTATTCACTTAAAACTAAATGTAGGAGTCTTTTTCTTATGTTCCTAAGCGCTGTTACCTGATTAAAAATGTGTTATTAAATGTCCAGATTAAATGGCACTGTTGCAACAGATCTTGTTATGAAATAGGAATGAGATATCCCCAGAATTCAATAGAAACAGATATAATATTCCAAGCAAATATTTTTAAATACATAAAAATCTTTATTTACATATGTGTGTATATATATGTACATATATGAAGTCCTTTGTTATCTCCCTACTCTTCATAGAGGAAAACCTCTGAGAATTTGTCCTATTACAAATCCTTATCCTCACCCTCCTACCACATACTAGTTAATCCAAACATTTTTCCCAGGAAATAGTAGTCTTCTGAAAATTACAAGCTGTGGATTACATTCTGCACTCACACATCTGAGCGTGTCTGTTCCAGTTGCCTTTAAGGTGGGCTGCAAGGCAAGCATAGCGGGGGATTCACTGAGACCCTCACCGTAGTAGGATGGGTGAGCGTCTGCTCTCAGAGAGAGGGACAGAGCCCTAAAGAACACACAAGGAAAGGACGACAATAGAAACTGGATATCTGATTTATCGTCAGCAATTTTCCAAATTCTGCCCCAGTTGCAATTTTGGGAGCTGGGGGAAACCAAAATGGCAGACACTATTGTAGAAAAGCAACATGGTCTGTTTGGAAGAGGTGTTTTCCTTTGCGAGTAGTGAAAGAAAGCAGCACCCTTGCGCACAGAGGGAAAAGGGAGATACAAAGCTGCAGAGCCCAGGGTGCTGCTGGTGGAGCTCGTTCTGCAGGCTGGGAACACCCACCTTCTGCTCCTCATCCAGGCTGCTGAGAGAAATGGGAGCTGCTGCGGCACGGTGCTGGCAGCACCAGGACTCTGTAGCTGGGCTGCTTCTGGGTGCCCACCCGAGCAGCCTCCGCTCAGCAGCTTCTGCAGCAGTTCATCCCGACAGCCCCGTGCACCCCAGTCCCTGCTGCGTGTGTCTGGCAGTTTGGGAACTTCAGGATAATGAGATCGGTTGGCAAGGTTGGATATAGATATGAAGGGAATGATGCCTCATTTACGTCCTTCTACAGACAAGGACCGTATCTTGTATGTTTTCTTCAACCAGGCTGCTTTCACAGGACTCTGCAAATAGCTAATCATAATATCAACAACAAAAAATTCTTTGAAATGGTCGGTGGCTGCATGAACGGTGACAACTGCAGATGCAACAATGGTTGTACAAGCACTAGGGTATGCAAAATAAAACAGCTGGTTAACACATATCTTACTTTTAAAAATTATCCATCTCTGGATCGAGACAGTGGCAAGAAGTTAAGAACAATAGATAATTCTCACCGTACTTTACCTTCCTCAGAAACAGGTGGGCAAATCTTCTGCCTGGAGCTATACAAAGCTCGATTGGACACTTCATCAAAAAGTGATAGTTAGGAGAAAGCCTGCATGGGGAAAACACAAATTAACACATCACTTTAATCTTTCCCTCCTTGAGAATGGCTCAGTAACCGAAGTAAAATTATCCCTGACTTTCACAAATATATTTTCTATTGGAACTTATTTGATGATCCTCAACAAGTTTACTTCTAGGCCTGGTAAATACAGGAGAATTTTATTTTGTGGAGCAGTAATACTGCAAAACCATAGCCTTGTTTTTACAAAAGGATCTGTTTCATGTATATTTATGTTTATCTGATGACTATAAATACCTGATGCCCATACACCAAACAACCATCTGTGTAAAAATTATTATCAGGCAACATAATATGAATCTTTCACTAAATCAATGCCAAAAACTGATAAAACAAGTATTGTAGTACTTGGTAATTGAGGTGTAGCTTCTTCAGACAAGACATGAGTGGAGAGGTGGATAGAAAGTCCATTTTTTCTTCCTCCCACTTGCCCCAGCCTCTAGATAATCTGATCTCAGTAAAAGTCTAAGATCTCACTGAAGGTCTTGGACTGGTGGCTGGATGTTTTAGCTCATTGGGAGATCTTCAGCACAATACAACTGTGGGAATGCTTGTCTCCAGCATGTGATCCTCATATCTCAGTATGGTCCTTTTCCTTCCTACCCCTGTCCCAGGGGGAGGTTTCCCAGAACCTGCACATCCCCCATATTCCCACTCCAAGACCAGCTTTGTTGGGGAGAGAAAAGAAAGCTTCTGGCTGGGAAGATCTCATTTGCAGCATCCTAGCCTTGCAAGGAACCCTTGCAAGGGTTGAAGACAAAGCCACTGTGAGAGCAGACAGCACCAATGGGAGCCCTGGGCTGTATGGATCAGAACAGCCTCAGGCACAGGGGCACCATGGGTTGCACGTACACCAGTAAGACAGTGCCAGGATATGGGCGCAAACGCTATCCTGTGGTTGTTCACTAATTGCTAGTGTGGTCTCTGGCATGCACTTGGGTTCATATCAGCTAGCACTCCCTAAGCCAGTGCTCCAGCAGCGTTCAGGAGGCTGTAAGCAAAATAAATGAAGTCATCTTTATTTAAAGAGTTTTTAGCTGACTGGGTGCAAACTGCTTCTAAGGCCGAAGAGTGGGCCACAGACTGCTTTATTTACTAGTCCAAATGGAGTGATGGGTACCACAACAGTGATGACACTTCATGGCTCCAACATCTTTTGGTATAGTGTACATTCAGCTTTGTAGTGCTGCTAAATGGTGGAATATCTGCCTTTAACATGAAAGAATCATGCATCCAGCCATGCGTGTGGTTGTGCATGTGACTGCTGGGGGTATGCTGGAAGAAATGCTCATGTTAGGACAAGTAAGCATGAGCATCTTATAGCTGAAAATCCATCTCTCTAATCTTCTACCTCTAGAGGGCTATTTAAAATGTTTTTTAGCAGTATAAAGATGCGATATTGTGCTCAGTAATTCTTAGGACTCCTTGTGGGAGGAAAAGTGCTCTCCTAAGCTCTTACTCCTGAGAAGCATAAGGGAAATAAAGCCATTGTTATTAGTGCCTGTATTCTGAAGAGATGCCATTGCAATTTTGTCACTACTCTACAGAGATCTGTTCATCAGCATCACAATTCAGTTAATTGCCTGTCTTTTTAAAAACTCTCTTTCTGCATAAAAGTAGGTTAAAATATTCCCTTAATATGTTCCCCTTATACATGTTTACATTGCTGGGTAGCCATGTCTGTTATGCTTGTTTTGCTTTGTAAGTTTTACTTGAGAGAAAAGGACATAAGATATCTTAGTAGATACAGGATATGCAACACTCATTTTTACCTTTTCATCTACTCATCTATTTTTGTTCCTACCTATAACATTCATATAGCCCTGCTTACCATCACGTGTCTGGGCCAGGATTGTAAAAATAAATAGACAGGCACTTGCTTGGCTTTTGAAAAGCAGGTCTCTCCTGTCTGCCTTCTTCATGCACGAGGCAGCAACATCTGAGTGGAGGGCCACACTGTTCACAGGCGGAAGAAGGGGACACTGCTGACTAGCAGGCCTGCCGCTGGGCTTCTGCAAGCTTGCACCTCTGAGCAGCAAAGGACAGCAGCCCTCCTCCTGCTCCAGGACACTATGTGTCCAACGTGGCTTGCCAGCAGCTGAGGCCAACCCTGATGCCACAAAGCAGGGAAGGGGCTGTAGCACAGTGCTGCGGAAGGGCGATGCGCCAGCCTGGCTGGAGAGGAACAAGCGGCAGACATCAGTGATGGCAACCAGACACTCAGGGCAATATAACTGTCAAATGTCCAAAATTGGCTAAGCCTTAAACCCAGGTTTAAGTCAAAGCCCCCCTACAAAAGCCTTACTTCTAAATCTTTCAAACACCTAGCAGCCTAGCCTAGCCAGTGCCCGTGGCTTCACACAAAATATTCCTGTGTCTAACCCCAAGATAACATGATGTAGTCAACTGCAAAAGTTCAAAAGGTGAGATTTGTTTAGTAACAGTAAAGAAAGGAAAGAGAGGATGCTCCCCAAATATTTTTCTTCTAGCTGTTCCTTGATTGCCTTTGGACTCTACAGTCTCAGGATCGGAGTTGTTGCAATTCTGAACTTCAGACAAAGAAGTCATGAGCAGGGTTTTTTCCTGGGTTCTCCAACTCTCCTGAGTCCAGAAGTTTTCAGTTCTGTGGAGGTTTCAGTTCAATCCATCATTCACATTTGTACTAGGATCAGACTGCTTGAGACGGGGTGATTTTTTTTCACTTGCATTTCACCATTAATGAATGCAAAATCTGATCTGATTAATAACCAGTGTGTTGCAAGCCTCAACTGACTCAGGAATAAATGATTAGCCAATGGAGCTTGCTGTCAAAAGAAATGATTGAGGACATGAACTGAATAGGATTAAATACATTTGACACCAGAATTTTAAAACATGTAAACAGAATAGGAACTAACTTCCCCATTAAGCAGGTTCTTCTACAAATGTACACTTTGATTATATTTCACTATGTTGTTTCTTATTTGCTTTGTACCATCCAGTTCCAGGGAGAGGGAGTAAAAAGGAAAAAGCCAGCAGACTTTAGACTCCATTGGAAACTGCCAGGAATAACTTGCTCAGATTCCTTGAGTAGTACAGGGGAAAATAATAGTCCTGAAAACACAGGCCTGACCCCGCATGTCCAGAGGCAGCAGAGCCAGCACTGCATCAGACATGCCCTATGAAGGGGCAATAGCATCAGGGAGCAGGAGGTACCAGAGGCCATTTGGGCACGGGCTCGGATCCTGGCAGCTGCTTGGGCTGAACTTTCCAACTTGCCCATAGTGCAGCCCTACCCTGACCACAGAAAGGGGACCATTACCTAGACAAACTGTCAGTTTGATTTAGTCTGGTAGCATCCCTGTTCCTAACAGCAATTTCTGGGATTTTTAACAATGTAATCAATTTTGATAATCCCAATTCATGTGTACATGTACAGATTCGTTACTTTGCAGTTATTAAACTTTTGTGCATGTAAACAGGTGTAAAAACCCCAAATGACTAAGAAAACCAATCGATGTAATTTTTAATGTTACATCGATCTTTAGTCTTTCATTTCAGGAAACGTGATGTGAAAAAAATGGACAAGCTATAATATTGTATTGCAAATCGTCCTAAGTAAGGCATTGGGTCTGGTCATTTGCGAGTATTATGCCAAATACAGTGTGTCAAATGTTTTATACTGAAGGGCAACTCATTCCAAGAGCCGTGCCACACAAAGAAATCATCCGCCTCCGTGAACAATCATAAGGCATTAAAAAAATGTAATACTTGAATCCTGGAAGTAAATCCTGGAATTGCCACCCCAGGAGAGATTTTTCTTCTGCAGATTGTGTGCCAGGCTTTTTCTGAATTATTATCACAGATGGTGAAAAATTCCCATGGCCTTATCTTCATGTTCTTTTTCATTCCAAATGGAGTCCTTTGTGAAATACCAGCATGACTGCATATGTTTGAACTCTGACTGTCCACTTCAACGTATGTTGCACTTCAGTCGTGTAGTCTCCAGGAGAGAGTGTTAGGCTCTGTTTCAGGAGGTTTAGAAAAATTTATTTCACCCCAAGGCCACTGAAATCTTGCCTTGTATTACCTCTGGTATATTATACCACTAAGATAGAACAGTCCAAGTTGAAAAACAGTCCGTCATGCTATGCTTAATCCAATAGAGCTGCAAACTTAAAAAAAATTGATTCCAATCTCTCCCTGTCCTCTATACTCATCTCCATGTGCCCCTCACTTCCCTCAGCTCTCCCCAGTGATCTTTCAGCTGCTGAGTTAGTGGGATCTGCTTGCTGATCCAGTGGAAAATGATGTGTGGCTGGGTCTGCGATCTTTTGGTCATTGGTCCCTCCCACTTATGCCTCAATAAAATGGGGAAATGATAGTGGTGAGGTCCCTGTAATTAGTTTCTATCCTGGTGAAAGATCTTCAATGACAGTCTATTTCTCAGTAATCAGGGTGAGCCTATTTAACTGGCAGGAAAACCAAATTTAAAATTACTCAGGTGATCTTACATCTTAGACCTCAGATTTTCTTACTTTGGCATCAACAGCTATATAATGCCTATTCGTTACTTGGTATAATAGGTATTCAGAACCTGTATTTTGAAAGCGCATAGTATCAGAGGTCTATAAAAGAAATCACAGGAGCTGTGAGTATTCTTACAGTGGGTGTGAAATTTTACATCTGCTATAAATTTGCGATGAAAGTACTGCTCGCATTTTGCAGCTAAGTAGTGAGCTGAATTACAGAAGGGATGTGGGGGGAGCTGGGCAGCCTGACTGCAACCTTTCTGGTGTGCCCACTGTTTGCCACCTGATAGGAGCAGAGCTGACTGCCTGGCGCTCCTGCCCTCACCCCTCACCCACCCACTGCTGCTCCTACTGTGCTGCTGCACGGCCATGGTTGTGCACCGCCTGTACTTGTGACCCCTGGACAATAGCCCATCATGCTATACAGGGGTAATTTACCTCGATACAGGGGTAATTTACCTCAACTCCTATTGGTGGAGCAATATAAAACAGCTGGAGCGTGCTCATGGACTTGGCATTAACGGGCTTTTTGGTGAGTAGTGGTACAAGCCTTTTGTATCTGGTACTGGTACACAGTGTACAAGCCGTGTTGAAATGGATCCGTTCCACAGGAAATACGATTTAATGCTTCCTAATTAAGCAATTAATTTGAGTTTTGCCTACTATTTTGCAAATGTCAGGGGACAAAGTTGAGAACAAGTGCATGCTGTATTTGCATCAGGAACTGAGAGCTAAAGGATTGTGCAAAACTGATAGTATGCGGAGTTGATTTCCAGATTAACGTTTGGATGCATTTGAATTGATAGTTATTTTTATTTTTTTCTTCACTGATTGGATATAACCTGATTTGAATACCCCCTCAACAGTATAAGAATACAGATTTAAAGAAAGTCTTGGCTAACTGATCTCTCTGAGTGTCCTTGAAAGTCCTTCTTTATTCTCATTACGACTGTTCTTTTCCACTGGGAAACACATGCTGTTCTGTAACTCTAAACTCGTAGGAGACAAATGTCAAGAAAACTTGAATGGTTAAATAAAAATTGATTTGCACAGTCTGAGATAGACAGCTGTTTCATACAGTTTGGGCCAGTCTATGGAAATTTTGAAAAATTAATAACCAGCAAAATCTGTCTCAAGTAAAATATGCTCAGTGTGTTCCATCCAAATGATACTAATTTTATCCACTGAAAACAGAGTCTTGAATAAGTCTTGGTTCGTTCACAGAAAAGAAACAAACCCTTTTGCTTAATAAAGTGATAGGAAACTCGTTTAGTATGAGCATATACTTCTTTACCTTACGCTATTTTACTATTACATGTATCTATGTTTGAAGATAATCAGAGACCTAATCCAGAAAAGCCCGGAGAGGGAGAGTCAACATTTTGTTGGGTGTTACATCAGTTCTGCATCTCTGAGGAATCCACTTTACTTAAGGAGAATCCCCAGGAAAGCAATGAAGGGAGTTGACGATCTGCTTTACACAGTGGGAAGCCTCTGGTCATGCGTGTCTAAAATGCACCGTAGAAAAAGATGTGATTGCCCATTTTATGGCCTGTTGGACTTCACACAGAATCTACTTCTAGCAAAGAACATTTCTAAGGTATCGCATGCTGTAAATGAATCCTCTAGGCTCTTGTTTCCAATGTTGCATGCACTTCTTTAGTGTGAAAACTTCTGTGGAGGTTTCATGAGCTAAAAATTCTCTGAGGTAATGTGCTGAGACTCTAGGAAACAAAACTGGTAATGTTCTACGTCTGGGCATCTGTACTGCCACACTTCTGTATTCAAAAATCAATGTATGACAAAGATGTGGGTTTAGAAGATCCACTGTATGAAAGTGGCTATTAAAACAGTATTAATGGTATCATAGGCAAACTGGCATTTGTTAAGCATATGGGTAGTATTATTAGCATGACATATCCCTGGTATTTGAGTAACAGTCGTCAGTGTATCTGAAACAATACCTTCTTCTTGGGTCAGTTCTCTGCTGAAAACTGTAGAGTTGAATAGAAACTAAATAGTTATTGAACCCAGTCCAAATTTGGAAAAACTACCTGGTCCCTACATCTCTCATGTAAACCTGAGATTGAAGGAAAAGCTGCAGTTGGCTGAGGAGGCTTATTCAACAAAAACAACTGCGGTGATGCAGATGCCTTCATCATGCAAAAAAAACTCCATGTAATAGCCGCCAGCGCACCTGCAGTGTGATAAAGTGCCTGGTGTGTATGTGGCAGCAGCTCCACAGGCTGTGTACTGTGTGTTTTGAAACTAAATCTTTCTTCCTCCTATTGACTTTTTGCCCTCTGGTACATTGAGTCGGCTGCTTGAGACGCTTTCGCTAAGTACAAAGTCAATTGACTGTAAGTGGTGATGAAGAAAACGTCGTGTGATTAATATTACAGTTCAAGCTCTTCTGATCAGTCGCAGAAAGAGCAGTCAAATAAACTCAACTTCACTTCGGAGAATCACACGCTGTTAATGGGGGAGAGTCTACCGGGAGCCCAAAGGGAAAAACAAGCCACTTGAGGCAAATCTCTCTTCTTTTACATAGAACAAACTAGTTGAGCAGTGTTAAAAGCTGCCTATTGATTTGTGCCTGGACTGAAAGCCATGCAGTGATGTAAATGAAAATGTGTCAAGAGTCAATATTGATTTTTTTTTCTTTTTCTTCTTCTCTTTTTTTAAAGCAAAGCCACCCCCCTTGGGAAATACTGTTAGCTATACTACTAGGCTTGTCAGTGAGTGAAGTAAGACCCTTTTCCACAAGGTTACGTATGTCCAGACATCAAATTTCCTTCTTTTACTGAGGTGATATGGACAGCATGCTGAGAGCAGCTATGTTGACAAAATTTGTTTTTTGAGAAAATTGTTAGGTGAAGAAAAAAAAATGGCAAAGAGACAAAATCAAATCTTAGAGAAGATAAATTTGCTGGACTGAGCTTGCAGAGTAAACCAAATTTTTAAAATAATTTTGCTTACAATAAATTTGTGTAACAATATAAATTATACTCAGCAAGAGCCAAGGACAAGGAAAGGGTAGAAAGGGAGTCCTGCTGTCCCTAGAGAGATGTGCACTCAGCTGGAGTAGACCTGGCAAGAGTTTCACTTCAGAAAGATGGAGGCCTCAGCAAGAGGCCCTACAAGAGTCTCTCTTTTAAGTGAAGGCTAGCAGAAGAGAAATGTGTGATCCCTGAAGAGTAATTCGAATATATTATTTGTTGAGTTCACACCACCCTCAGCTAGGAATATACAAAGTAGTTTAGAAAAATACAGCTAGCAGTTGCCTTTTTTTTACCCCTGCAGAATCAGATGTAAACTGCAGTATCCACTGTTCTCAAAATCAATGTTACAGCTTTTTCCATTAGATGACAAACTGCAACCAGGATCTTTTAACCAAGATTTCTAACTTGCTATCTTTTAGCAAGTAATATTCTTTAAGTTCTTTGACAAAGACTCCTCTCGGTAGCCAAGATAAGCTCTTATCAATCTGTGCCATCAAATTTGGCAACTAATCGCCTACACCTCACTTAGAGGTGACAACAGGATGTGGCAGACAGCATATTGCAGCTCTAATCTTCTAAGAATGAACCAAGGCCCACAAGGAACAGTTGTATTTAGTGTAGAAGCAGCCTTGTGAGAGATGCTTTTTACTTTATTGGCACTTCTTAAGGCTTTGGATGCTTCCACATCTCCTACCCTGCTTTGCCTTCTGGCCAGAAGAAACACTTCTCCACCTATGGTGGTGACTTCCTTCTCTCCATTCGTCCATCTCTACTGGCCACTCCTCATGAAAGAAAAACTTTTCTCCTGACTCTATATTTGCCCTTAAGAAATCTTCACCTCAGCTGTAGTTTTCCCAGAGAGGCAAAAGATCTATTTCAAACTGAAAATAAATAAATGCAGAAATGAAATTCTAAATTGTTTAGGGACCAAGTATCACAGCAGTAAACTGGTCATCTTCCAGCTACCGGCAGAAAAAGGTGCCCTGAACTAGGAAAATGCTATGGCAAATCAAAAGTGCAACCCCAGACATATTAAGTGCATGGAAATACTCCTATCAATTTCGTGTTGATGAGGTTCAGGTTCTGACTGATTAAAATAAAAGTTCATTTTTAAGACTCCAGTAAATTGAATTTGGCCTTCTATTAAAGGCTGCGACTGAGTTATAAGTGAATGGCCGGTTATTTGGGCTGCTGAACTGAAAGTAGTTGTATGACAGATGTACACATGGCTCCCTTTTTATTTATTGCCATCTCAGATAGGTTTTTGACCCTTTTATTTTCTTTTTCTTTTAAAAAACTTTTCATTGTCAAACAGAACGAGAACTATAAATGTAGTAACTTTTTTATTTTTTACGGAGAAGAAACAAGAAGGTAATAACATCTTCTGTGTAAACTAGATGTAATTTGTGACAAATCAGGAAAGGAAGACAATACTGAGGTTGTTCATGCATTCTGCTTGGTTTGTCAGGCAGGTTGCTTTCAATTTTGCGTTATAACCATTCAGATTGTTATTATTAGACCTCGGGCAGAGGGAAATAGAAGAAAATATAAACTTATTCCACTGCTATGTTCTGTACATAATGTGCAGAGATATTCACTCAGCAGAATTCTACAATAAAAGAAATTAACAAGAAATATGAAAGGCAAAACACTTATGAATTGGATGCATTCTATATATCGGTTTTAAAAATGCATGAATGGGAATGATCTGATATTAACTACTTTCCAAACATTTTATTTGTATCATAATAATGTTCTTTACATAAATTATTTTGTTTTGTCAACACCGCAATTTCCAGTGCTGTCTCACACTTTTCTTTTCTGGAAACAATAACTGAAAATAATGTGAGCAATTTCAGTCAACTTTGGAAGCACCTATTTCTTCTGTACATCTTAAGAATTAAACAGGAGGAGGGTTGTAGGTTAAAGTTACTTAGGCATGTAGAAGACAAGTACTGACATGTAGAGGATTTAACTAATATCTCCTGAAGTCCTCAATCCCTAGTAGGGTGCTCCACCTTGGAAGCCACTTGAACTAACCAGGAACGAAATCAAAGGGAAAGAAGCATCTGCTTCTTGCTGGACAGACATCTCCTTTCTCTTGATATTCTTGGCTGCAAACTCTGCCGTACAGCTAGGCGCCAAAGCCTTCTTTCTCTGCTTGACGAAGCAGACACAATGGTATTTCATATTTTTCCTTGATATTTCTTTCATCCATTCATTCATTCATTCATTCACCCATTGTGAATAGAGACTTGTAATTAATTATTTGTTCTGGAGCAGAGATAGAACCTTGATAACCCAGCTGAGTGACCTAGCTGTTGGCAATAATCTTGTACTCCTAACACCGAACTTAGACATGTTCTGAAGGCACCTCTGTGATCCAGCATGGTTAGAAAAACGGGTGGAAAATTGCCTTTGTTGAGAATTTAGCTTTAGGGACTCTTTGTTTTCATAGAATCATAGAATGGTTAGGGTTGGAAGGGACCTTAAAGATCATCTTGTTCCAACCCCCCTGCCGTGGGCAGAGATATCCTCCACTACACCAGGTTGCCCAAAGCCTCATCCAACCAGGTCTTGAACACCTCCAGGGATGGGGCATCCACAACTTCTCTGGGCAACCTGTTCCACTGCCTCACCACCCTCAATGTAAAGAATTTCTTTCTTATATCTAACCTAAATCTGCTCTCTTTCAGTTTAAATCCATTACCCCTTGTCCTATCACTACACACCCTTGTAAAAAGTCCCTGTCCAGCTTTCCTGTAGGCCCCCTTTAAGTACTGGAAGGCTGCAATAAGATCACCACAGAGCCTTCTCTTCTCCAGGCTGAACAGCCCCAACTCTCTCAGCCTGTCTTCATAGCAGCGGTGCTCCAGCCCTCAGATCATCTTCGTGGCCCTCCTCTGGACTCATTCCAGTAGCTCCATGTCCTTCTTATGTTGGGGACTCCAGAGCTGAACACAGTATTCCAGGTGGGGTGTCACTTGGAATACTGTCTTTTGTGTTAGGATTCTTACCTGGGGTGCCATCACTTCTCTTTAAGCCTGCCCAAAAAGAGATACTGACACAGTTCTATCATCTCCTCCACCCCACAGGAAAAGAAGCCAATCTAACACCAGTACAGCATAAGAGCAACACAATTGTAACCAAGTTCTGAGCTTTCTGAGACACTATTTGACTTTTGGGGGTGCCCAGCAAGGCAGTGATCTGACCAGATAATGACCTAAATGACCTACTTGACACTCAGTACCAGAAGCTACCCCAACACTAACTCAAGCTGCAGCAAACAAGGGAAGACCTCCTTTCCTGGAAGCCCTCTTGCTGCACCTCACCGGTGACCTGGAAGGCGCTGGCTCACATGCTTTGGCAGCCAGAGTAGAGGGAAGAGAAGGCTCCAGGGAGATTTTATAGCAGCCTTCCAGTACCTAAAGGGGATCTACAAGAAAGCTGGAGAGGGACTTCTTACAAGGGCATGTGGTGATAAGACAAGGGGAAATGGCTTTAAACTGAAAGAGGGCAGATTTAGATTAGATCTAAGGAAGAAACTTTTTACAATGTGTGTGGCGAAGCACTGGAACACGTTGCCCAGAGAAGTTGTGGATGCCCCATCCCTGGAGGTGTTCAAAGCCAGGTTGGATGAGGCTTTGAGAAATCTGATCAAGTGGAAGGTGTCCCTGCCTGTGGCACGGGGATTGAAACTAGATGATCTTTAAGTTCCCTTCCAACACAAACCGTTCTATGATTCTATGAAGGGCTCAGTTACATATTTCATTCAGAGCAGTCATTGGTTTAAATAACAAGTAGTCTTTGAAGCAAAGAGCAGAAAACAGGTCTCTTTCCCAGCTGAGTGCCCTAATTACTGCCCTATGATCATGCTCTGTCCTGCTCTCTGGCCCAAGGAATCCTTAATTATTTAATGTAAAATAAAACAGCTTTCTTAGGAGCAGCACAGAGTGCTCTGTCCATCTCTCTGTCTCCAGGTATTTGCACATGCACGTGCACGTGCATACAAAAAAGACACCTCTCCACAGATGGAGAGGTTGCAATTCTCTTGGGAGGTGAGATATGTGAGTTTGAATCCTCTTAGGCTGGAGGGCAAGGGAGGATTAATTTTGTTTTGTTCTTAGTCTTATACTAAAAAGGTTTTAATAGGAGGCTTGAAGGAGGATAGGAGAGTGACCTTGGGAATGTTGTATGCCTGGAAGTATTTGGCTGAATACTAAATTGTTGAAGGGAAGAAAGGATGATAAGTAGGGGAAAAGAGGCAAATCAATTTATCTTAAAATCATATTGGTTATATTAATCATTTAAATGATCCGATCTGCATGCCTTGTAATATGCACACTTTTAGGTGTAAGTCACTCGTCTTTTTTACAGATTAAATGCTTTGAAGTCAGTATAATGATATGTCCCATTTCTCAACACAGGACACAGAGGGTAGACATGACAATAGCTTATCTGTTTTGATTTAAAAAGAAATCTATTTGAAATATCTCCTAGATGAAAAAAAAAAAAGAAATCATAATATGGATAAAATAATAACAGCTGTCTGAGAAAACTGTCCAAGAGCTCCACTTTCTCTGAGAAATCTATGAAAAACAGCATAAACAACTGTGTTGTTTAATGTTTTCTTTGCTTGTTCAGGTGTTACATTCAGGAGTGGATTCAGAGTGTAAAAGAGGAGGCTGTGCCTGAGCTTCAGAAAATGACATGATATGTGACTCATATTTTGGAGAAAAGAGAAGGGGGAAAAAGAATTATTTGTTTTTCTGTCACACAACTCTTTAACCCTCTTTTAACACTTACTTTATTTCAAGCACATGCTTCTGTCCTCTTGAATCCAATGCAGTCTTTAGTTGCTTACCCCTGGAAGAAGGAAGAGTCTGTCTGAGTCCCATTTGCTTTGGGGGTGTGACGGAGCGGCAAGAGGGAAAACAGAGGTTTGTGTTTTGTTTAGAAGAAAAGGAGACAAACATGGGGAAGGAAATATTGTGTGAACAGGAGAAAAGATTATGCATTCAAAAGGCTTTCAGAAACCCAGCCCTCCTCCCTTTTCCCTTTACCCAACCCATGAAATTATTCTGGCTTTGATCGCAGCTCTCTCTCCGTTTGCTCAGTGACACACAAGTATGTGACCCATGCCCTGGAAGGTATCAATTCCCATTTCCTTTCCTGCTTAACTGGATCAGGAGGAGGAATTGTTTGAAAAGCACTGGTTATGAAAGGGATTTTTAATGTAAGCTCAGTACTTTTTGTGAATGTTCATGCCAAAAGATTTTAACCTGCCTGATTACTTAGAAACAAAAGCAAATACAAATAGACTAGGAACATAATTAAAATGTGATTTCTAATTTATTGTAGTGGTTAGGAGCATATTCTAACTCAATTTGCCATGCTCTCCATCATTACTGTAGGCTTGTCAATGAGAAAAACTCTTCCCAGTGAAATATCTGGATTCGTGCCCTTAAATAAAACAGTATTGCTTATGCCTTCTAATCAAGGATATTGTTTACAGGGCAGATAACTGTTAAGTCTTCTTTCCATTATTGACTAAATGATTTATTTCCTTTTGCAACTGCATTCCGATGTGCTAAAACCACTCTTGACTGTTTATAATCTTCTCTGTGCCTTGTTCCAGTATGGGAATGCAGCACAGTCATATCAAAACAGCTAAGTATGGAGCAGAGTCCAAGCTAGGGGTCACCTGTGTCGAATAGCTTTTTATTGGTTTTTTTCTGCTCTGTAGCAGAGCACGCAAAGACGCTCAGGGAATAGTGTATTATTGGACATGGGTATAAAGACTTCATCAGCCTAATGGAACAATTAACTCAGCCATTCTACTGCTCTTGATCTGCAAAATTTTTCTTTAAGATTAAAGTGATAAGGTGAAGATTAACACCTCTGGGTCAGTGGGGCTGATGAGACATGATTTATTAATCCTCAAAGAAAACCTTAATTGGACACTGGAGCACTCTTTCCTTCGTTGTTAAACACTGCCAGTTCCCCAGATAATTAGGGTAGATGGTGAGTATGATAGAGACTTATTGTAATTAGATGCACCAAAACTAAGGTAATGATTTTTCCCCCTGGGAACAGCATGTGTTATTTTCTCCAGATAAATCAGTGCCGATGTTTGCGAACAAGTGAAAAACATCCCCTACAAATGGTCATTGACTACCCAAACATAACTTATAGATGAGAGCTGGAGAACAGGATTCATAAGAATCCTTTGATTTAGAGGAACTGTCTTAAATCCTGGCCTTCAGAGCACAGAGAATTTACTCTGCAAGCAGGTTAATGAGCAGGTTGATTTATTCTTATTTTTTTATCTATCATTACTCATTCTTTCATCAGGTTCTTTCCATTAAGGGGCACTGATTTATAGGAAGAAGCGCTCCTCTAAGGAGTTTGGTAGGTTTTGAAACCGAATCTCAGAAACACTTGCTTTTTCAAAGAAATGTCTTTTTGCAGGCAGTATAATGAATGGGTTCATTATAATGCAGCATGCAGATACAGATGGAAGAAAAGTCTGTAGGCATACAATTCTAGTTACTGTACCCCGGGCTCAAGAAACGGAGCTGTGTGACTTGAGGATTCATTAAGACATTTGGTGTGGTGCAGCCCTGATGAAATAAGTTTACGTTCTCATTAGGAGGTCGAAGCAATCATTTGGAAAAAGCCTCCTTTGTGACATTTGTTTACTGTGTCACGGGAAGCTCGTCCTCAGTCAACCGAGATAATCATTGTCAGCGTTTTACACAGTCACAAAGCAAACTAATAAACCAGATTGTCGAATTATGTCAGTCATGTCTAAACATCAACAAGTGAATTGCTGTATGCAGATGGAAAATTTGTAAAAAGGCCTGGATATTCAGTACCGTGTGAACAGCGCACATTGCGAGGTCGTGATTTAAGACTACTGTCCAGGGGAATGTGACTTCCCACCGTGGGGCTCTGAAGCCAGATTGCTGTCTCTATTAAATTGCCTGGTGAGGCTTTTGACATTTAGGGCAATGACCAAGGAAAAGTTGTATCATTAAGCATTACGTCCTGGTTCTCCTACCCCGTCACTGTGCCCACCACATTATCACACTGGTATATTAGTTGTCCTCTTGTTGCATCTGCTGGAATCCTCAGGATTTATTGCAACTTCACACTCAGATCGACTTTGCAAGGCTGCAGCCAGGGAAAAGAGAAGAATCAAGAAGCAGTGCCAGAATTTTTTCTGCTAAAGACAGAGGAAGATTATATATATTCCTACCCAGCCCTGTTGGGGATTGGAGTTAACTTTCAGCCCAGCTAGCCTGATGTCAGCTTTCCGAGTGATAAATCCTTTTGGCACTTGTCATCTTTGCACCAGACACCACCCCAGGGGGGAAGGGACCTGTTTGTGCTGGTAGTTGCTGAGCGCTTGTGTGATTTCACCCCTGCCAAGGCTGATACATAAGGGGCGAAAGAATGAAGAGTTTAAAAAATGCTATAAAGCTTTCAGAATGCTTAAATAGACTGAAGTGAAGTTTGCACAAAGAAGTAAGATAAAAAGTACGACATGAATCTGCAGAAAGAACAAAAGATCTATTAAATTAGTCAATAGGTCTTTTACAGTGGCAAATATAATTTAGTTAAAGAAAACATAGACAGTGCAAAAAGAATATTAGTTTTCCACCTCTCCTAAAAGCAAAGATTGAGATGAGCAGTTATTGACTGATAGGTATGTTTTCCAGAGAGGAAAAGCAGGCTCTGGAGGGTGGGTCTCAGATCCACGCTGAAGTTACAGAACCCTCTGCACCGTACTGTCCTGCGGGAACACAGCCTTGACTCACAGCAGAGAGATGTCACCTCGTCAGGAATGCTGGAATATAGCACACACCACAGCCAGTTTCTGTCTTTCCTCATATTTAGAAAGAAATAGGAATGAATAGATACATATTAATTCTCCAGCATCGTTAACTGTCCTTTGGGAAAATGACGAGATAATGGGATAAAAAATAATGTATATTGTAAACAGGGAAAACTGTCCAGAGGAACCAGGTAATGGGCAGACATCTCTGTTACTGTAGGTACCAGTGTAAGTCACTCTTCCCATTAGATATGTCCCAAAGGGTTTGATGTTTCTTCTGCTCAAGACACAAACTGGATTGTTCAGTCTCAATGAAATGTAGATTTGCTTTTTACTGTGAAGAAAATAGTGTGTCTTTATCCAAATACTGAACCCGATACTGAAACCCCATCATTTTGATGGTCATTCCTTACTGATGAGTGACTCGTTTAATGCCGCATTATTTTCCAAGGATTCATTCTCAGAGCTGTGGATTTTTTTGCATCATTGTTGCATGTCCTGTTGTATTGATTTCCACTGATCCATGATCAATACTATTTGAGATTGATTCATTCATCCTGCATAACATGAAATGCTTGCTCCATATTGTGGTTTTTCTTTACTAACCTCTCTTTCAAATACAGTCATGCACTACCCAGAGCCCAGGAATTTGGAGACTCAGACTTTTGCAATAGTTCTGCCCTGTAGTATCAAAAGACTTAACTCCAGTGTTATTAGTTACAGTATTATTATTACAACTTCCCAGGAGTTTATGTGTCACAGTCTGAAATGAGGTGCAGTGCAGACTATCTCTCCTGATTCTGAATGCTCATGGCCAAACACAGGCACCTGCTATTCAGCAACATTTTCCTGAAACAGGCAAGAGAAGAACCAGAAGCACTAAATTAACCTATTGGTGTAACACAGAGAAGGGGTGGGGGTGAACAAACTTAACAACTGTAGCATGCCCCATCTGACTTGAGTACCGATGGTACTAATTTAAAGCTGAACCTGCCATCTGGTTCCATGATGTTTAGCATCCATATATGTCTCTCTTTAGCATCCGTATATGTCATGTTGGAGTTTGATCCCCAGAAAGGAGGAACCAGGGAAAACTTAATCTGCCACTCTGAAGAAAGGAGATGATATTTTCTTTTCTCAGCGTGAAGCAGCCTTTGCTGAGCAGGAATTTAGGAGGCTCATGGGGTCAGTATGTGCTAGCAGGCACAGAGGTTCATTTTAACTTCATCTGGCCCTTTGGGAGAGAGTAAACACATAGAGCATCTTTCTTTCCACACAGCTTCATAATAAACTTCCAGAGGAGCACGAGCTTGACAAATCTCGCTGTACAATTCTAATTAAAATAGATCTTCCTTTAAAAAAATCGATTCTATTTAAAAAAAAAGAAAAACCTCCACCGTTCTGCTTCAATCTCAGCTTTACTAGAAAGACAAGTATCAGTAAGCTGTTGGATCTTGCAAGAAAAAAACATACACAACCTGACTGATTGATTTTAAAATGCAATCAATTAGAAATCACACTTGACTTTTCTGATTGGAACTTAATTTGATTTGGAATGGGTTTGTGTCCTTGCCTACTATTAATCAGTAATAACAACAGTATTGTTCTTCTACGGGAATTTCAAGCAGATCTGCCTTCCTATAAGGCAGATGGTCGGTACAGATCAAAGCACTTTCAGCTGCAGCAGAGGTCTCAGCTCCATTCCTCCTGTTTGCTGACAGGGGAAGGCTTTGGTGGAAACAATGGTAACCTGAACAGAGGAAGAAGTCATTAGTGGAATGAGTTTATGTTTTCCAAGCTGCAACCGGATAGAGAGCTACAGGCAGGAGGGGCTGCGGCACTCTCACAGCATCGCAGGCATCAAGGCTGGGGTGCTGAGGAACTGCAGAGAATCACATAGAAATGCAGTAAGGTGGTGGCTAGAGCCTGCCCTAGAATTCCAGGTATTAAACTGGTGTCAAACAGTCTGATCCGCGTTTTTATCTAAAGCATTAGGCCAGACCTTCCTTAACCAAAAGCAAACTCAATTGCATTATCTTCTATTTGTTCAAGGGATAAGCCTAACAGCTGTTCTTGTAACGTTTACATCTTTAAAAAGGCTTCAATAACAAGGGAAGCTCCATGTGAGGGAACTGGCCCCTTCGGTAACCTTGGAAGGAGTGGGATGCAGTGCTGTGCAGAGCAGTCTCTCACTGATAGAAGACAATTGGGTGGATGGCTTAATTTTCTTTTTTTTTACCTTTACACTGCAGACTAAATACTAGTCTTCAGAAGTGCTTTCCGTTAATATTCAGCTGAGACTAAATTTCAAAGCAAGTATTTGTTATTTTCATAGCTGGAAAGAAGTTGTTAGTATTCTAAGAGAAAAGATTTTTTTTTTTCCTTTTTTTTGCCTGGCGCATCAAAGGGTACAAACACATTCGTAGTTCTACAGCTGGATTCTCCAATGTACCCTGGTAGAACCGTGAGGATTTAGGACAAGGAGTGTGAACGTACATGGAGAGCTGGTTTCTTTTTAATCAGCCCTGTTCTTCACACAGCAGTGTGAATAAAGCCTGAAGTTGGATACTGTGAAAACTGATGTGGATTGGCACCTTTGGGGGTAAGCTAAGCAGAATGATGCTTAGTGCCAGTTATTGTGTAGTACTAGCCTAAGAATCCACACAGAGATCCACTACCTGTATATATAAATAGCACAGGGAGCCCCTAGGGATCTCAAAGCGGCCAAAAGCAGGGAAATGCTCTCTCACTGAGTCTCACTAGGCTGGACTTGACAACTGGGGGGACCAGTTACACGGCTTGTCCCTGGCAGCCTGGGCAGGAGCCCTACAGCTTCTCCTTGGGAGAGGCTTCCTAGCAATAGGCAACTGGACAGAAGTAGAGAGTGGGGGGAGCAGTAGCCTCACAGCAGGGAAACACTGTTTTCCTAGGATAAATGTGTGTGCCAAAAAACTTCACTCCTGGAGTCCCAGCAGGACCATGGCAATGAACCATCTGACATGGGCTGGTTTGAGAAACCTACTATTGCTGAGGATATTGTGGCATCTTTTCTGCAGATATCTTTAGCTGTCAAGGGCGCTGAACCACTACCTTTCAGAGACAAAAAAAATATACCTACAAATACAAAGGGGAAGGACAGAAGCATGTGTTGCCATGGTAAGAAAGGTTCTCTGAATATATAAAACTTCAACTCCATAGTACCTTTGTGCCTACTACGTACCTGTGTTTTACAAAACAGAAGTCAACAACTTCCTTAGCTCACATAATACAACATAAAGACATCTCTGCAACAGTATAGTCTGCTAGGTAGCTATTAACTTAGACAGCATTAGGAACATTAACTTGGAGATAAGAGGTGCCCCATTCTCCAGAATTCTGATTCTGTTGATAAAAACAACATGGCCACTAACATCATCCCACCTGCTTGGATTTGTGATCAGTCCCATAGAACTCCTAAATATATAAAATTTAATCAAACACAACGCATATAATGTTCTTAGAAGAGTAAAAGTGCCTGCCATTCTCAAGAATGAGAATTGCTCAAGGAAGTAATACAGGACTTGTATGTTAACTTGTATGTTAACTTGTATGTTAATGCACACAAAATTCACGAATATATCTAGGGAAAAGTAAGGTGACTAGTTAGCAACAAGAGCATACACGCAGTCATGAGAGAAGCATCTTCAAAGACCAAAGGATTTAAGTGAGCCTGCAAGATAGGACAGAGTGGCTACTTGAAAGAAATCAGTGAATTAATCCATAGCTGGTACTAGGAAAATAATCTTAGGTAATACTGTTTCTTTATTCTAGGCTGTGATCTTGCATTTGCAGAAAACAGGGCCTGTTGCAGAGACGCCAGGAGACGAATCGTTCACCTGAGCAGCTGTCAGCACAGGGGAAGGAGCATGGAGTTGCCATCCATCCTCCATCTTGACAGGGGCCTCAGGTGGGGATGTGCCACTGCTCCGCAGCACAGGCAGCTCCCTCACAACCTCTCACAGCTGGCTGGTCAGCACAGTTACCATCCCACAGACGTGGATTTTTAAGCAGATAATCACTGGGTCTTCTTTGCATAAGGGGAACCACAGCTGGGCAGAAGTGGCCACAAGTGTTTTCCCACCAGAGCTTCTCCTTTTTCCTCTTTTGCAAGAGGGCTTCAGCTGAGGAGCCCTTGGAAGGGGTAGGAAATGGATGTGCCACATGGGCATCAGGTGAAATTATTTTGGACCAGTGTAATTGAGCCTTCTCTTGTACCAAATAGTGAGGATAAAGTTTTCCTCTAGGCTAAGGTACAATTCAGCTCCAGTCCATTAGCACATTGTTTTAGATGTAAAGTTACCTATACATATTTTTAAATGGAAATCTTCTGCCTGGTAGCCTGCTACCTGGTTATTGCATCAGGAGAGCAGGGTGAGGGATGGCAGGAAGGGACGTAAGCAAGTTTTGGGAGTAAAGCGAGATGAATTTAATGATAATAGACATTTGCTTAAGAATATATTTTACGTTCCGGTATGGAAAAAGGCTAGTGTCTCCTTTACGCTCTGTAAGGTGAAGTAATTGAGAAGCTGTTCCATTCAGGTGCTATTGCAACCGGGAAGCTATGAGATGAACTGCCTCAAAAATTAACTTCAAGGAGACAGACTTAAAATATATAAAAGAGGATCCTTCTCTGAACTTAACCAGCATAGCATGTAATTCACTAAGCTTTAATGGTGAATTTATGATGTGGAAAAATTTGTTTCCTATCCCATCTTCCTATCTGAAAAAAAAAAAAAACCACAGAGAAAGAAAAATAAAAATATTTCTTACATAAACTTTAGTTACATCTTCTGGTGAGATGACAGGAAGAAAAGAGTAATGTGGATTCAAGGTCAAAATGAAATTCTGTTCACATCTCAGTCCTTCACACATCATTCTGCAAAGAGAGAGTGCTGAACAGAGGAAGAATTAACTGATTTCTTTTAAGTTTAGTAATTGCAAATGCAAAATGAATATCATTCTGCAGACATGGTGCCAGAGGACAACACAAGCTAACGAAATAATTGTAGCCCTGATAAATAATTTATGCACTGTATCAAAAGCTGAATGAGATAAAGAAATGGAGAACCCATTTGAAAATTTGGAAATTGCTCGAAGCTCTTCCTCCAGTGACTCCCAAGAGGATCAGCACAGAGCACTAATAAACTCTGTGACCGTGTATAATTCATAAACTTTCTCTCATTTTTTGATTTTCAGTGCTTTCAGCTTATAGTTAACAAAGGAACGAAGAGTGGAAAAATCCTGGTAGCAGTTGAGAGGAGAATATAAGCCAGCTGATTCCTCCACTTAGTCTATTCATAAAGGGCACCTGTTTTCATCCCAAACTGCACATATATCGCCATAAAACTTAGCACATTGAAAACAGGAAAAAGCCTTTCTGCTCACATCATCATGACTACTTTATATTTGTGGTTTTACAACAGCTATTACAATGCGAGATTATAACACAACAAAAGCCATTTTGGGATGATTTTTATTAACAGTATTCTGTTGCGGCTCTTGGTTAATGCTCAGACTGGATTTGTTACAGGTTCATTCAATGGCGGTAGAGCAAACTCGAGCAAACCAGTGGATGCTATCTGAAAGTAGTGGGATGTTTCTGAATGCATTGCATAGCAAGAAACTTCCCCCTCACACAGTCACATTGGAAAGATATTATTAAATTAAACAAATCTAAAAATTACGTTTGGATAAGAATTGCCTTGAAATTATTTTGATAGTCACAGTAACAAGCATGTAAATCTTATTTTGAAAGGACATGATGGGCAAGAGGGTTATTTTTAACTCTTTGCACATCAGCTCTTTGTTGCTTGACTTCAAGCACGGCACAGTTCAGTTGCACAACCAGACTTTTGTAATCTGGTGTGGATCTGAGTAGCTTGAAGATTTTCTCTTTAAGGATGCGACATGAAATAGTTTAAGCTGTGAAGATTTTTTTTTTCTCTAAGATGCCTTGGAGTTTCAATTCGTATTTTTGCAGTCTATCTAGAAACAGGGGACAGTGTCCTGTGGCTTTCTGAGGGAAACCCTCTGCTTTTCATTTTGAGTACACAAGCAGAGCACAGCACACTTCTCAGCTGCGTGACAAGTTTCAAGATGCTGAAAAGCTGCGACGGCACCCGCAACCTCTGCTCCCACTTGTCAGAGCGAGCGGCGTCTGGCTTGGGCGATCATAGCGGAAGGAAAGGAATCTCCAAGCAGCTTCCCATGGTTATCAAAGACGCAAAGAAATCGCACAGTGCTCTCAGGGCACCTTTGCGGATCTGTTGTCCTGGGTGGGTAGATGGGAAAGAAGGTGACTAACTATTAACACAGGCTGTCACGAGGCTGACGAAAGGGATCTATTCCCTCAATTCCTCCCTGGCTGTCCTGCCTGCCTCTGAGAGCCTGTTGAGTGTTAGTGGAATATTGTTTACTTCATTAATTTCCTCCTACCATCAATTGATGAATAAATTATTAATAAGTAAATTTATAAATTATTCTACCAGTTCTATTGATGATTGAATAATATTGATCGAATGAATTATTCACTCTTCTTTTCCCCCACCAAATGACAAATAAATTATTTGTGAGTATTCTTTTTTTTCATTATTAGATCAACTCCTCCGTCTATTGAGACATTTATAAGATGTCACTCACTCTGATATCTACACAATTGGTAAGCAAGACCCTTCAGGACTGATGTTTTCATAGACAAACAGAACTAGTTTAACTTTATTGTAGACTTATATGGCTGTTGCTTTAAATATAAGGTCCTTTTGAACATGAGGTGATATGTGGAGATGTTTTTGTATATTTCAAAGCCAATTAAACAAAACATTGAGATATGCGGGGGTTAATTCTCCACCAACCAATATATTTGGAATTGTTCAGATTATTTTACAGTTTTCTGTGTTTGTACAGACTTTCTTGTACAGTTTTCTGTAGTCAGTGTTGAGGCTGCAGCCAGCCCATGATCCCAAAAGGTATTAGGATGTAGGTTCTGTAAATGAGCATCAGGAGCAAAGCCAAACCAGACAGACACCATGACTAATGGCCACTGCAAACGTGAACTGCATAGGCTAGAGGTTATTTCAAGTTCCTGGATAAATTACACAAGCTCTACAGCCAGCTAGATCCATTCCTTCTCTCTCTTCTTTCACTGATCACCACTAACTATACGGCAGACAAGTGATAACCTCTTCTAGTGGCATCATTTCCAGCATATTTTACCATGCAGGCAAAATGTGTCTATATCCAAAAATATGAACAGTCCATGTAGTGACTGTCATTATGATGTTTCAGGGAAAAAACTAAAACAAAACAACAGATAAAATTAAAATTAATAAATAAATAAACCTCTAGGAAAGTGATACTAAGCACCCATAAAGAAAGTATTAGATTCCCTCTATTCCATGGAGCTCAGGTTAGATTAAGTCCATCATGTCAATCGAGCTGCATTAGAGTGAAATCAGTATAAGGACTGTGAATAGTACACTGAAGAGTATTCTCTTAAAAAGTGACTCTAAAAGAGACGGAGATCAAAGGCATCTCATGAAAGCAGAGGAGCAGCCCTTCTGTAATTTTTCAGGTGTGACTGCCAGTGAGGATCAGAAGCATGTACCTCTCCCTGCTGGCATCTTTCTTGCCTGAGAGACCCGCCCGTAAAGCATGTGAAAATAGGTTTTGGTTGACTTATTATGTTTTTATTTTTTTGATTTAAAACCACAAGGCAGGCATTATTTGTGAAGTTGGCTACATGTAAGAGAGTGAATACAGCCCCAAGACAGCAGCTCCTTCTACCGCTCACGCTGTAGACGAGTGGGCTGTGCAGGGGAAGCAGGACTGCTTAGCGAGCAGAGATCGTTTCTGGGGAGCTCTCCGGCACCGTGCAGCTCTGTAGCACCTGGCTGCTGCAGACATGAGCTGTCTCTTCTTGTTTCCTCTTTCTTTTCCACTCAGATGGGGGCTGTGAGCTGTCACTTGGGCTACTATAGCAGTGTGTTATTGGCCTTTAAAACACATGCACAGCAGGAAATCACAGCGCTCTCATTTTCAGAGAAAATTGTTAAGAGGTCTCCTTCTCTCATGGAGGCATTGTAACAAGTCCCTGGCTAAATCGACCTTGATATTTTCACTTAGATTTCCGCATTAAAATAGGCAGCACTCCATAGGAAAGTGTTGTAGTCAGGACTTACAGGGGAAGTACCTACACTTTGCTTGCTGAAAAATAACTGAGTGGTCCTTGGGGTCGAATTTTTAAACTCCTTTTCTCCTTGTCTCTACAACACACTCAGAGGAAGCTGATGCTGCATAAGAAATAGATCACAGAGTTACAGAAGCTGAAGGAGAACAGGATCACAAGAAGACATCATCATATTTAGTTGTCTTGCAATATTTTACATTATCTTCTCACTGCACCCAGTCATTTGCATCAATAGTAGGAAAAAGGACTTTTATCACTGCTGCTTACTCCAATTTAGCAGCCAGAGCAAGACATTAGCAGCACACATGGCATGAGGGTTGGCAGCAGTGTAACCAGGCCAGCATCTCTGGCCTGAGGAGCAAGGACTAAGATTAGGCTGCAAAAAAATGTTCGGACACACCCAAATTATTTTTTATAACATGCCCATACATGCACAGAGGGGTGGGTGGGTGTGTTACCTCATATATTGGAATTTTTTCTCACTGGAGTGTAAAAGCCATGAGGAAAATCTACTTAGGTGGTTTTTACTCTAAATGCAGTATACAGCCAAAAATATTTGCAGCTTGGTTAAGTTTTTGCTGTTAGCTTTCCCATGAATGCTTTTCACTCCTAGTAATGTTTTGCATTTAAGTCACTTTTGCTGCTTTTTTAAAGGAAAGTCATAGAAAAGAGAGCTGTAAGGAGCTGCAGGAAGCCATCTAGATTTTGCCACCATAATAGCTAAGAGGAGAATTCACTTAAATTGTGTGTCAGGTTTTAATTAATTAAAGAACCTTCAAACAGCCTTTCATTTGTCTCATTTCAAGTACGAAATTATTTAGGAAAGGGCAAGTTTTTCCGGGGGGGGGGGGGGGGGCAGGGAAGGAGCAATAGCTCGCAAGCATGACTTGAAGAAGTAGAATAAATGTTTTCTTAAAATTACAATTATGTGAAAAGATGTGATTTTATTTAATGCTGGAACATATTAAGCAATACCTCCCTGCCTTCTTCATATCCCACTCAACACAGTGAAACTGCTCATGACTCTAAATTAAGTGCTCTAAATGAAGGACAGAAGGACAGAAGAAAGCTCTAGATATCCACCTACTTACGTTTCTCTCTGAGGGTTCATAATCTCCTTGGTTAAGTCTTTCCCAGAGCTGGAAAACAAACCGCTTGCTCCTACTGTGACAGTGCTATTGGCCTCCTTTTATGATTCCTTTTTTACTTTTATATTCATTCCTCCCCTCTCTTCCATTTCACTGCATCTCAACCTTCTTTTTCCTTTTTGATTGCTATTTTTGGTTGCAGCTGTTATAATGTCAGCTGGAAGAAATGTGGCTGGTATTCTCTTTTGGAGGACTGTGAAATTAGTATCTATTAAAAACTTTATACAGTCAGAACTGCAGGTCCACAGGTTTTCCATCTTAGTGTCATCAGCTCCACCGTTCCTGAGAAATGGAGCAGACAAGGAAGATGATCATTTTGGAAAAAAAAGGAGGGAAGTAGCTGGGGAAACACTCATTAATTCAAAGAAAAGGGCCAACCCCACCAGATTAATCTCGTGCTCTATGAAGAGCAGTGCAGGGTAATATACTCAGGATGCTGGCAAGGAGACAGACATCTGTATTTTGGACTAATGAAGTCCTATTAAGATCTACGTGCTTGGAAGTGTTCCTGGAGCACTGTAGCTAAGTGTGGATCATGGCAACCTAGTCATCGCTCAGCAGAACGCGGCCGCCTGCCTCGCCGGCTCAGATGCAATACGGCAGTTTTCCTAAGCAGATGTGTCTGAGACCTCAAGGGCATCAAAGCATCTGAGATTCCTAACTGCTCTGACAATCTGGCAGCAGATCTGTTTGGCACAGGGCACCACAAAGGCAACAGCGAGCTTTGGAGTTGTTTTGCTGTTCCCAACACCATCTTGCTTAATGTCTTTCAGTAAGATGTAAAAAAAAAAAGAGGTCAGACTGAGAAAGGAATGTGATAAAGAGCTGGGTATGGCCTTCCGTACTGTTGTCACTTGACACAGTAGCTACCTAGAGATAGTAAAACTATGGATAGATGAGTCTTGAGGGTGTCTGGAGTTAAATATTCTGTGGGCAGTGACTAAATAAATAGCAATTACCACTCTATAGATTCAAGAGAACCCAGATATCTGGATGTACCACTGTGCTGGGTTTAGGTGGGGGGGTTTTGGAAGCAGGGGAGGGAATCATAGAATCATAGAAGGGTTAGGGTTAGAAGGGACCTCAAAGATCATCTAGTTCCAACAACCCTACAAACCCTCCACTATACCAGGTTGCCCAAAGCCTCATCCAACCTGGCCTTGAACACTTCCAGGGATGGGGCATCTACAACTTCTCTGGGCAACCTGTTCCAGTACCTCACCACCCTCACAGTGAAAAATTTCTTCCTTATATCTAATCTAAATCTGCCCTCTTTCAATTTAAAGCCATTTCCCCTTGTCCTATCACTGCATGCCCTTTTAAAAAGTCCCTCCCCAGCTTTCCTGTAAGCCCCCTTTAAGTACTGGAAAGCTGCGATAAGATCACGCCGGAGCCTTCTCTTCTCCAGGCTGAACAGCCCCAACTCTCTCAGCCTGTCTTCACAGGAGAGGCGTTCCAGCCCTCGGATCATCTTCATGGCCCTCCTCTGGACCCGCTCGAGCAGCTCCATGTCCTTCTTGTGTTGGGAACTCCAGAGCTGAACATAGTATTCCAGGTGGGGTTTCATGAGAGCAGAGTAGAGGGGCAGAATCACCTCCCTCAGAGTAGAGATAGACTCTGTAAGGAGTTGCCAGAAGCTTCTCTGACTCCCAAAACCAGTCAGACCAGTCTCTGGCCAGGTCAGACCCACCTCTGCCAGGGCTGAGCCAATCAGCACCTCTGTGAATGCCATATTTAAGCAGAGGACAAAGGAACATGAGCCACGTGGGACCTGAAGAGAAGAGAGGGGGAAGGCGGGGGACACTGACCTCCATCCCCTGGCCTCCTGGGTAGGTGTCTGCTGCACTGGGCCTCCACCACTCAACTGGAGATGGCTGCGGCTTTGCAACTTGGAAATCTTCAAAGTGCCCCACTACCAGGGCACCCGCTGGTTGGATTTCATCCTGCTGGGATTGACGAGGTTCATTGGGCTGGTCACACCCGGCCATGGCTGCAGCAGAGAGAGGACTGAGGTCTGAGATAAAAGGCTATGCAGACACCGAAGTCAGTGAAGATGGAGCAGGAGGAAGTGTGCTGGAGCTGAGATTCCCCTGCAGCCTGTGGTGAGATGGCAGGTGGCCCACTGCAGCCATGGAGATTAACAGTGGAACAGAGATCCACCTGCAGCCTGTGGAGAAGCCTACGCTGGAGCAAAGATGCCTATTCCTAAGGGAGGTTGTAGAAAATGGTCTCCATGGGAAAGACCCTCCACACTGCTGGAAACTGATGGTGAAGCGGAGATGTATCTGCAGTCCGTGAGAAGGGACCCCACGCCAGAGTGGGTGCCTGTGCCTGAAGGAGCCCTGACTCCATGCGAAAAGTCCACGCTGGAGCAATCTGATGGATAAGAATTGCATCCTGCAGGAAGGATTTATGTCGCAGAAGTTCATGGACTGTTTCCTATGAGGAGGGGTCCCACGTTGGAGCAGGGGAAGAGTGTAAAGAGTCCTCCTCTTTAAGAAAGGAGCAGCAGAAACAACCTGTGACAAACTGACCTGCAATCCCACTGTTCCCCATCCCTCTGTGCTGCTGCAGGGAGGAGGTAGAGCCAGGAAAATGGGAGGAGTGTGTGAGGGATGTTGTTTTCGAGATCTGGCTTTGTTTCTTGTTCAATCTCTTTCAGCGCTGATAGTGTGCTAACTTCTGTGAAAGGAACATATATTTTCTCATCTAATATCCACATACAGATGGCGATTTTGTAGATGGTCTCCCAGAGTAAAACAGCCTTTCTGGAGAAAGGATTTTACCACATCTTTACACAAAGAACTGGCTTCAAGGGCAGTTTAAAGGCAGCCCTAAATGTCAAAACTCTACAATCGTAGAGAAAAAGGGTGTTTTTAAGTTATTGTCATGGCTGTGGCATAAGATTATAGGAAATCTTTATGTTGGAGTTTACCTGCATCATTTATGGTTTTCTGTCAGCTTTACTGACATTTTTTTCTCCACTCTTTCAGTCAAAATGAGTCATGAGGAGAAAAGGATATGTTTAGTACACAGGGACATTTACCTGAATCTGTGAACTTGCTCCACATTGTGAATGTATTTCCTTCTTTTCTTCCTTCACATCCTGAACTGAACAAGTGTGCATTAATCTTATTTCATTTCTTCCCATTCTTATGCTAGAGAGAAAAAATTGAAACACTATAATTACACATCAGAATTAAATTTCTTTTAGGTATTGAGAATATGAACCATTATGGAAAGTTAAAAAAAAATTAAATCCAAATTCCATTTCTGCAGGCTCAGCACTTTACCATTCCCTCAGAAAAAAAATGGTATTTTCAAAGCTTTCTGCTCCCATTATCCATTTCATTTTACTATGTCAAAAAGGAGAAGAATTTTGTCTGCTCTTAGGCTAGTCGATGCTATTAGGATTGGAAATCCTCTCTCTCATGAAAAATCATGTTCTGCTTTATCACAATTATTCTAGCTCTTTAATACAGTCCACATGGTGCAGTAGTATTGTTGCAATTAAACCACTGAAGCAAAGGGTACAGGGGAAAAAGTAAAGTGGGAGTGTATCTTTTGCTTGTCACTAGCTTAGACCTCCATCAATGGTGAGATAACACAAGGGAAGAGGAGGACCTTGTGGAAAAAAAAAAGCAAGGAAACCATTCAGCAAACTCTGTACCCTAGACTTTAAGAAGGCGGACTTCGGCCTCTTCAAGGACTTGATGGGCAAAGTGCCGTGGGAGGTGGCCCTGGAGGGACGAGGGGCCCAGGAAAGTTGGTCCACATTCAAGGAGCACCTCCTCCAAGCTCAGCAGAGGTGCATCCCGATGAAGAACAAGTCGGGCAAAAAGACCAGGAGGCCTGCGTGGATGAGCAAGGAGCTCCTGGACCAACTGAAAATGAAGAGGTTAGCCTACAGAGGGTGGAAGCGGAGACAGATAGCCTGGGAGGAATACAGAGAAGCTGTACGAGTGACCAGCGATCAGGTGAGGAAGGCTAAAGCCCTGAAGGAATTGAATTTGGCAAGGGATATAAAAAGCAATAAGAAATGCTTCTATAGGTATGTAGGGGACAAAAGGAAGTCCAAGGAGAATGTAGGCCCCCTCCGGAAGGATACTGGTGCTCTGGTCACCCGCGACATAGAGAAGGCTGAGGTACTCAATGACTTTTTTGCCTCAGTCTTCACTGATAAAGCCTCTTGTCTTACCACCCAAGCTGTGGAAAGAACTAACAGGGACTGTGAGGATGAACCACCGCCCACTGTACTTGAAGAGCAGGTTCGGGAACATCTGAGGAACTTGAAGGTGCACAAGTCCATGGGACCTGATGAGATCCATCCGCGGGTCCTGAAGGAACTGGCGGATGAAGTTGCCAAGCCACTGGCCATTGTATTTGAGAAGTCGTGGCGGTCTGGCGAGGTCCCCGATGACTGGAAGAGAGGGAACATAACCCCCATTTTTAAAAAGGGGAACAAGGAGGACCCGGGCAACTACAGGCCGGTCAGCCTCACCTCTGTGCCTGGCAAGGTCATGGAGCAGATTCTCCTGGGAACCATGCTAAGGCACATGGAGAGCAAGGAGGTGGTGGGTGACAGCCAACATGGCTTCACCAAAGGCAGATCGTGCCTGACCAACTTGGTGGCCTTTTATGATGGGGTGACAACATCGGTGGACAAGGGTCGACCAACGGATGTCATCTACCTGGACTTGTGCAAAGCTTTTGACACTGTCCCGCACGACATTCTTCTCTCTAAACTAGAGAGGCATGGGTTTGATGGATGGACCACTCGGTGGATAAGGAATTGGCTCAATGGCCGTACTCAGAGAGTAGTGGTCAACGGCTCGATGTCCATGTGGAGACCGGTCACGAGTGGCGTCCCTCAGGGGTCCGTGTTGGGCCCGGCCCTCTTCAACATCTTTGTCGGTGACGTGGACAGTGGCATGGAGTGCACCCTCAGCAAGTTCGCCGATGACACCAAGCTGTGTGGTGCCGTTGACACGCTGGAAGGGAGGGATGCCATCCAGAGGGACCTCGACAGGCTGGAGAGGTGGGCCCGTACCAACCTCATGAAGTTTAACCAGGCCAAATGCAAGGTCCTACATCTGGGTCATGGCAATCCCAGGCACAAATACAGACTGGGCGGAGAATGGATCGTGAGCAGCCCTGAGGAGAAGGACTTGGGAGTACTGGTGGACGAGAAGCTCAATATGAGCCGGCAATGTGCTCTTGCGGCCCAGAAGGCCAACCGCGTCCTGGGCTGCATCAAGAGGAGCGTGGCCAGCAGGTCAAGGGAGGTGATTCTCCCCCTCTACTCTGCCCTCGTGAGACCTCACTTGGAGTATTGCGTCCAGTTCTGGAGTCCCCAACATAAGAAGGACATGGACCAGTTGGAGAGGGTCCAGAGGAGGGCCACGAAGATGATAAGAGGGCTGGAGCACCTTTCCTATGAGGACAGGCTGAAAGAGTTGGGGCTGTTCAGCCTGGAGAAGAGGAGGCTCCGGGGTGACCTTATAGCGGTCTTCCAGTACCTCAAGGGGGCCTACAAGAAAGATGGGGAGAGGCTGTTCAGGAGGGCCAGTTGTGATAGGACAAGGGGTAATGGTTTTAAAATAGAGGGAGGTAGATTCAGGTTGGATATTAGGAAAAAATTTTTTACCATGAGAGTTGTAGAACACCTGAACAGGTTGCCCAGAGAGGTGGTGGATGCTCCATCCCTGGAGACGTTCAAGGCCCGGTTGGATGAGGCCCTGAGCAACCTGATCTAGTTGGAGATGTCCCTGTTCCTTGCAGGGGGGTTGGACTAGATGACCTTTGAAGGTCCCTTCCAGCCCTAACGATTCTATGATTCTATGATTCTATGACCTGCAGGAGGCTAAATAAGAGGCAGAAGCATGACTGGCTATTCTGTCCAGGCAATGAAGAAGATCATGAGCAGACAAGCTGATACACACAATTTGAGGAATAAATTCCCTCCTTTTCCAAGCTCCATGTGATTTCTTTCTCCAGAAGTCTATGAAGTGCGTAATTTGTATGAATTTTGCTCACAGTGACAAATACAAGAAGCTGTAGTTAACATTCAAGAAACTTAATCAAGAGAAATGGAAACGTGCCAAGTGATCTGTTCCCTGACTTGTTTTCTCAGTCACTGTATTTAAATCCCACATAAACTCAAAGATCTTTTTGCAGTGTATGAAGACAAATATTTGTTGGTCAACAGATGACCCCTGCTGGTGTGCAAAATGAGAAAAAAAAAAAAAAGCCAATTGATAGATAAATTAAGCTAAAAAACCACCTCCTATTTATTATTTTTTCCAGCCTCCTTTGTGCATATTTGCCTGTGGTTTGTACTTCACTTTGATTAACCACATCACTCCATCAAGAGTTTCTCTCTTCAGTCTGTTTACCAAAGGATTACATCTTGCCTTCCTTTCTTACAGTTCTCCCCATAATCAACCACATGCTATTCATTTATCAATAGCATCTTCTCATCTCAGCTCCATGTGTCCAAAAATTTCCCTCTGATCATTTTCAAACAAGTTCCTGGTGATCTTATTTTCTCATTGTCTGTTTTTTTTGGAATAGGTGATTATAGCAACAGCTTCTGTTTTCAGTGCTTCTGTACAATTTGTGGGGTTATCAAATCCAGATTTTTATCAGTAATACTGTCATTATTTGTATGCTTTTTTCTGTTTTCTCTACTTATGTGACTTTGACCTAACTTGAACCTAAAACTAACTTTTATGAGAGTTCACCCAAAATTCACATTATGTGGCCAGTACATGCAATATCTTCCTTTATTCATGATCACTTCATCTTGCAAGGAACAGTCCATCTGTTTTTCAATTGCTATTATCATCACAATTCCATGTAGTTGTACTGTCTTCTCTTGGTAGTTCACTCAATAAATCCAGTTCTCTCACCAGCAGCGACAGGAACACGAGGAATGGGGTTGAGTGAGGCATTCACATCAATACCCTGATAAGGCTACTTTCTAGTGCTAAATGGAGCCTCTTTATTTAACTTTACTATGTCAATCTAACAAGTTAGATCAGCTGTGCATCTGAAATCACAAAACACATTACATTTTTTTCTCTATGTGACATTACACACACTTTCCTTTCTAGAAATTATGCATTCCATGTTGTGAATTGTTTGTGTTGTCCCTTGTGCATCATGACTCTGGGATATCCAGGAAGGGACCTTCCTTGTATGTATATTGCACTAGATTTTTAAAGATAAGTATTTCTGATGTAAACCCACTGGAGAAGTGCAACAGTATACCATCATCTCTTTTGGTAGGAGTTTCCACGTTCAGCATCTAGCTAGAGGGAGAGTTCTACCCGCAACTTTCCCCAGGCATCCTCCTACTGGTCAGTAGCTTGTGTGCAAGTTCAGCTGACGTCCCTAACAGAGAACAATTTTTTTTAAAAAAACACCCTTATTTGCCTCAAATAGCTGCTAAAATCTTGTCACTTTGGATTACATTTTGTCTTGCCTTCCAGCTTCTTGTTAAGTTTAAAAGTACGCATACCTTACAGAAAACTTTGTGCAGCTTACAATGCGTCCCAGAATTTTCATTTCTTCCTTTTCATTTCTTTTTTCCATTTCATTTAAGTGTTGCAAAGTTAGTCTCCAGCAACATTTCTGCCTTAGGGACCTTCACCTTAATCACGTTCTGGCTGTATTAACTCCGTGGCTTAAACAGTTTTTCTTCAGTCCTCTCCTCTGTCACATAGAGATATCTCAGTACAACCATTGCAAGATGTAGCCATTTCTGAAGCTGAGATTTTATTTCTCTGCATTTTTTTAATGAAAAAACTAACATCTGAGGAAAGTATTATAGAGGCCACAACCTCTCTGGAATAAAACTCTTTCTGTGGCCTTTAAATTTGATACTGAAAGTGATAATAAAAACGAAACAAGCAAATGAATAATGTTATATTTGCTTTCTAGTGGATGTTTAGTACTTATCGTTCTGTTGAAAAGTTTTCTGTGCTCAAATATATGCAAACAAAGAGCAAATGGAACCAGTTTGTATTTGGGTTTTTTTGTTTGTTTGGTTGGTTGGTTGGTTTGGTCTTTTTGCATTGAATCTTATTGCAAACATGAATACTGAGGGAATGAGATTTTGTAGAATCTATTTCAGGAAACATTTTTTCATTAATTTGATTTCATTATGTCCTGATGACCCCCACAGAATTAATGAGGCCTCCAGTTAGGATTTAACTGGGGTCCAAGGGCCTGTATAAGGGAGAACATGTGAACAGCACTTCAGTTTCCTATAGAGTTTTCTGAGAGATTAAGTTCAGAACCAATCACTGTAACACTGAAGTAACACTGTAACTACTTTTAATTAGAGAGAGCAGCACTGAAGGATTTAAAATTGGAAATCTATGAAAATTTGCTATCATCATCATCATCAGGTCCTTCTCTTTCCCTTTTTTTTTAATTAAATAACTTCATTGCAAAAGTAATTAGCAGCAGCATATCAACATAGAGATATAATATCTATGCATTTTTCTTAATAGTTGAGCTTCTGCCTTGCTCAATGTCTAGAATTCCTCATTTATATGTCATTTTTATGTGTCTTTTTCAATGTTAAGAAAAAGTATACTACAAAAAAAAAAAAACAAAACAGAAGATTATCATGTAGTTAAGGTACTCAACAGGAATTCAGGCGTTTCGCACCGAATCCTATGGGTGTTACAGGTGTTTTCTGTGACCTTGAGCAAATCACTTAATTTCTCTGTACCTATGCTCCTCATTTATTTTTTATAGGATTATAATACCTCTTCTGTATCTGTATTTACATTCCAAACTCCTTTTACTCTGTGTTTTATATGATTCTTGTTGCAATAGGATCTTATCTAAGAATTCTTATTATAAAGTTGCTTTTATCTGTGTAAAAAGTAATATATTCTCTATGATATGTTATCCTGTATGATAGGTTATCCTGAGCTACGACCTGGCTGTATAAGGAGTTACTATTATTATTAGCACACTAGAAACGTGTAGAGACTCGGAGCTTCAATGTTGCACGGCTCTTTTATCAAGAGATGATGGGCTGGTCTTTCTCTATAATGATAAAATAAATGTGCTTTTGAATGACTATTCTACTACCCTTGAAGACAACCAGTATAAGGTGACCTGCATCCATACCATTAAACTCAGCCAGCACTAAGGCAGTCAAGCTGCATGCATGCGGTCTATTGGGAATGATCCCTGGCTTGCAGCAGCTCCCAAACTGTATCCTGGAGTCTTGTGAGAACTTTCTGGGCCAAAAATTAAACATAATGGGCAGGACAAACAAATATTTGCAAGCTCTGTTTAACAGTGGCCAGGCACATCTTGAACTCTCACTACCTATACTGCTTCTGTATATAGTTATACGCTCGACAGGCTTGAGAGGTGGGCCTGTGAGAACCTCATGAAGTTCAACAAGGCCAAGTGCAAGGTCCTGCACGTGGGTCGGGGCAATCCCAAGCACAAGTACAGGCTGGGCGGAGAATGGATTGAGAGCAGCCCTGAGGAAAAGGACTTGGGAGTGCTGGTGGATGAGAAGCTCGACATGAGCCGGCAATGTGCACTGGCAGCCCAGAAAGCAAATTGTATCCTGGGCTGTATCAAAAGAAGCATGGCCAGCAGGTTGAGGGAAGTGATTCTGCCCCTCTACTCAGCTCTCATGAAACCCCACCTGGAATACTGTGTTCAGCTCTGGAGTCCCCAACACAAGAAGGACATGGAGCTGCTGGAGCGGGTCCAGAGGAGAGCTACAAAGATGATCCAAGGGTTGGAACACCTCTCCTGTGAAGACAGGCTGAGACTGTCTGGGACTGTTGGGACTGTTCAGCCTGGAGAAGAGAAGGCTCCGGGGTGATCTTATAGCAGCTTTCCAGTACCTAAAGGGGGCCTACAGGAAAGCTGGAGAGGGACTTTTTACAAGGGCGTGTAGTGATAGGACAAGGGGTAATGGATTTAAACTGAAAGAGGGCAGATTTAGATTAGATATAGGGAAGAAATTTTTCACATTGAGGGTGGTGAGGCAGTGGAACAGGTTGCCCAGAGAAGTTGTGGATGCCCCATCCCTGGAAGTATTCAAGGCAAGGTTGGATGAGGCTTTGGGCAACCTGGTGTAGTGGAGGGTTTCCCTGCCCATGGCAGGGGGGTTGCAACTAGATGAACTTTGAGGTTCCCTCCAACCCTAACCATTCTATGATTCTATGATTCTATGATTCTATGATTAAAGACAAACAGTTTTACTCAGCACTTCCCTTTGACTTACCCAGGAACCTCCTGATCATTCCGGTTCAATGTTCTTGGGACAAGGTCACATCTTTTGGCTCATGTCTGCCTCATATCTCAAGTATTTGAAGCAAGGGTCATTTGTGAGCTTTAGATGGTCTTTGGTGCACATCAGAAAGGGAAATTTAACTCTGATTCGGTGTTGCTGAAATCTGGAGATGTAGACATGCTCGGTTCAAGAATGCTAGTTTGTGTCCCATCAGATCTTGAGGTAACAGCCAAGGCTGGTGTCAGGAAGATGAGGTGCTTAAGGGGTTCTCTGCAAAACAGCCCAAGCTGACAGCCAGCACAGGGAGAGCTGACAGGATGCCCTGGTGTCGTGGGTTAGGCTGCTCCGGCAACCAAACCCTACACAGTCACTCTCTCCCCCACCCTAAGGGGTGAGGGAAAGAATCAAAGAAGAAAAAGAAAAGAAACCCATGGGTTGAGATAAGAACAATTTACTACTACCGCTACCTATATATATATATATATACGGATATGTACAAGGATAAACATATACAAACGAGTGATGTACAGTGTAATTGCTCACCACCCCTTGACAGATATCCGTCTCATCCCGAAGCTGCAATCCCGAAACAGATAAAACTCGATACTGCAATCCCGGATGAGTAGGAGGCCCCGAGACAGAGAGCGAGAAAGAGAGAAAACACTCTGAGAGTCTGAAAGTGAGACTCCCGGAAGGGCAAAAGCCCTTCTTTCCAGCTGACCCTCATTTTTATACTGGGCATGACGCTGCATGATATGGAATACTAATTGGCCAGTTTGGCCCTCAATCTTAAGTCCAAGTACAAATCGTAAGGAGAGTCGTGAACCCCTTGTCCCAGCCATGCTCCCCCCTTATCCTTTTGTGCTCCTGCACACTGGCAAGAACACGGCAAGCTGAAAAGTCCTTCAGACCTCAGTGCCAACTACAAACATCAGTGCACTATCAACATTCTTCTCAGAGTGAGCCTCTGAGTAAAACCAAAACACGGAGCTCTTCCAGCTGCTAAAAAGAAGAGCTAACTCTGTCCCAGCTAAAACCAGGAAAACTGGTGTCAAAATATCATGGTTCTACCCACTCTAGCTACAGGCTTCAGGTTTGTCATCAGGGGGTTGCTGGCACAGATCAGGAAATACACTGGTTGAGATTTGTCTCCAGCTTACACTCTAATAATAATAATACAGACACAGCAAATGTGGCCCCATACACTGTGTGCACAAGACCTTCAAGCCTGACTCCTGGTTACTGGTGTCTCGCTTGGCATCTAGCCCAGCTGAAATGTAGCCCAGGCTGATTCTGAAGGGATTAAAGTCTAAACATATTTACCCAACAGAGATCCTGTTACAATACACCTTCAAGACCCACAGTGTGGCTATCAGACAGCCCTAGTAATGGTGGGTGTAGCTAAACTGTCACTTCCAGAATTATCATCCTATCTCAAATACATTGCCTGGTGTTACCATGTGAGACAGAAAAACAGTAGCAAACAAAGAAGTTTTAACTACTTATTTTGCAGTTTGAAAAGATTTTGCAAGTGTGGCTTAATCACTTGCAACAACTGATTAAACATTACCCTGCATATTGCTTTCTGATGAGTGTTTTACCTGTTCTTGTCTCTGCAGACTGAAGAAGTCCTGAAGATTGATGGAGGGCCATGCTATTCAAACAGCAGGTGTTGCTGAGACAGAAGCTCTTTGTGCTAGGCAGCCTTGCTATTGGAAGTCTCCTATATCTAGTTGCCAGAGTTGGGAGCTTGGATAGGTAAGTCATTAAGTAGCTGCTCTCTTAATTATAAATGGGCTCAGATTGAGTTTTTGCTCAAAGGCTTTGATTATTTTTATTTTTTTTTTTAGTGTCTACTCTTGTATAGAAAGACAGAGAGATTGTCTATTCTAGTACTGGTTTTCATTGTTCTTTCCTCCGCTGTGGAGAAGAGAGTAAGAAAATAGAGTCGCAGGTCATCCTTGTCAAATTATTTCTATCTATCCATTTGTATTCTAAGCACATTGGCACTTGTTTTCAGAGAAGAAATAAAACAGCATCCAGTAAAAATGTCATTACAGTAGCTCATTTTTGTCTGTGTGCATCTGTGTGTTGACCTCTAGTTTCAGCAAAACAGTTATGATATATTTATATATCGTCTTTTCTAAATTTATGAGCAAGCAATTAATGTGCTACAGTGGTAGTTAAAATTAAGTATGAGCCTGCAGAGTAGCTCATCAAGTTTTGAATACTATTCCACTTGAAAGATTGCTTCGGGGTCTGAGAATTTTAACTATGTTAATTAGCCAGTATTTTCCAGAGCTGAATGTGCTAAATAAGTGGGTTTTCTCTGCAAGTGATTTCCTGGAGAGCAGTAGAAAATCCAGCAGAGGAAATCAAGACTATTTGACACTTTTGACCACACTGAGTTTGGACCAGTTATTGACAGCACAACAGTAGTGCTACCCACACTGACACTGCTGTTTCTGTCACCTTCTAAATGGCCTGGGATTGCTCTGGTAGGTGCTACACAAAGACACGTTAAAAAAAGAAAATATATTTCAAAAGAATGAATGAAACAAGACTTTAAGATTTCCAGAAGCTTGTAGACAGCTTGCCAGTGTTAATGTTCTATTACTATTCTTCTTTTAAATGATGGAAAATATGAGTTGAGTTCAAAATTGTGACACAATGCTGTGTAAATATGCAGTGCTTGGAAAGTGAATTGAAAACAGAGCTATGTAACGTCCATTGCTAGGTAATGTTGAGCTCCATCTGAGATCACTGAGTGTCTTCGGCTGCTTACGTCCTCTTCAGAAGAAGAGAGAGATCGTGCACCCAGCTAGGACCAAGTGCATTGCAAATTAAGGCCCAGAATTTATATCTTCTTTCCTCTGGTGGTCAAAGCATCTCTGATACTTCAGAACTGAAAACTTCACTGAGACTAATGTGATTCTGTAAATGGAGGCAGAATTCCTTACTAGTCCCTGCAAAAGTATATTTTATGCTCAGAAGCATGAAATCTAATTAACCTTATGCTATTATCTATGCTTGCACATCTTCAGAATTTACTGATGGCTATAAAATTATCTCGCCACAGTATTTGACTCACTGACCTCCTGCAGCAGTGAATTCCACCAGTTTCATATATAACATTGCCAATGGCAGTAAAATTCAGTTTCATTCTCTTGCATTACCCAGTGTGAAAAATACCACACTACTAAAAAGCAGCCCTTTATTTGGACTGGTTATGAAAGAAAGAGAGAAGGAAGCTCTAGAAAGGATGAATTAACTACAAATGTCTTTCTGCCTCAGCACTAGGGCACAGTCCAAACTTGTTGAATCCATCAGTAAAAGGACCCTGAGTGCCTTCAATAGACTGCAGGATAACTAACAGTTCATGAAGAAATCCAGATTCATTTATTGTTAATTTATGCAGATCCAATTTGAACAAGAGAGCTGGGGACTGCCTACATTTAATAGCCTGAGATTAGGCTCTTCAACAGGAATGTTTTGAGTTTTCTTAGGCCCGAAGGGAAATTACCACCAGTTTATCTGATTCATCGAGTGATAAAGTCCGATAAACCAAGCACTTCCCTCCAGGGCAGGCCGCCATCCTTCAGAGCCTGAGTGTATGGAGCTGCTTCACATGTGGAAGCTCAAATAGATTCTGCACCTGGCAATTTTGAGAAGATCTGGACCAATCTTTCTGTTGCCTGACTTTCTCATTGGCAATACGGGCAGACTCTTCACCTGATTTTGATGCTCCGAACCACTCCTGCTGGAACCAGACTCATAATCTTTTGCCACTGTGACACCTCAATTGGAAGCAAATTAGCAAATATTCTGAATCAGGAGAGACAGCACTGCTGCTTGTCATTAAGATTGCCCAACTATATTTAAGTTGTTTTGAATTTTGTCAAAAATATAGTTCTTGAGATTAATTGTTCTGTGGTGAGTTTTCTCAAGAAGAATATTTGGGGAGTTTTACTCTAGCAGTTTGAGAAATTACCTGTTTTGGGGGACTAAATTCAGTGATATAATAAAAGTCTTTCTTTGCAAAGGACTCTATTATTTTAATGGAAAAAATGACTCAGAAAATCAAAAATATTAACATGTTGTGATATAAAACTAAATAGTTACATCTGGGGATTCAACTGCCAAGATCTCAGGGCCTGCTTAATAGCACCACTGCCAAGATCTTTGAAAGAATATTCTTTATTGTTTAGAGAGAGAAGAAACAGGAAAGAGTAAAAAACCTGAAATGTAAAGTGTTGAGTGAGAACTTTTAACAACATCCAATCTTTTCCCTTAGGTTAGAGGATATCTGGCGTATTTATTTACTTTTAAAGGAAACCACCCTGTTTGACAAGCTGTTGTGTTACACTGAAGGCAGTGCTAACTGTCTTTTTGAGCAAAAAAGATAAAATTAGTTGAGATGGGTCGGGAACTGCTGTTGTAGAACTCTTTTTGCTTGAAAACAAATAACAAAAACACAGAAGGAGAGGAAAGAGAAGAACAGAGATGGTGATTGAAGCTTCTGTTTCTTATGCTTTTAAATGCTACCTCGTTGCTGCAGAAAGACTGTCTTACCAGCCACTCCACAGTCTGACCAAGTTGTACCACTGTCAAGTTAAGATATGGCTTTCTTCTTGTTTGAGTTTTTTTTTCATTTTATTGTCAGGTTTGCATCAGCATTGCAATGATTCAATCTTTGTCAGGCTCTCATTCAGTAGATGGCAGAGAGCAAAGGAAGAGAGTGGAAACTTGAGAAAAGAAGTGACAACAGGAACTCACTTCTCATTGCACCTTCTAATTAGTCTGCAGGACTTAGCTAGAGCTCATGTGAACCCAGCAATGTCATCTGGGTTGTTTCTTCGGCTCTGTTTGGACAGGTCATATCTCTCAGCATCTGGATAGCAAACAGCTAGCAGGTCAGCCAGGGGCATCAAACTTACTTTGTCTCAGCCATCCATTGTCCAAGCATCAGTGTCAAATTAGAGACCCAAACAAGCAGTGATGGATGAAAAAACCATAAAGAAATAAATAATTCTGTTCCTGAAAACAGGGTTTGAATAATATACAGTAAATGAGTGAGGGACGACATGCTGAGAAACCAGAACAGATACTGAATACCTAAACAGCCATTAATGAGCATTGCCCATCTGGTATACGGCTGAGGCAGGGGTCCTGTGAAAAATAATAGCATGTGGCCATGTAATTTAAAAAACGTATCATAATATATATGCACGGTAAGCTTATATTAAAATTGCCTAGGCAACCTTTGTTCTTACATATTCTTAATTTTGGAGAGCATGGCTCTCCAAATAATTATTAATTATATTTTTCTGTAGGACTTCGGAAGCTCTCTCTACACACCAATTTCGTCTTTAGTGCAATATTGGCCTGTATAATGACCAAAGTGCTGATTTGGGAGCAGAAGTGAGGGCTTATTCAAAGTTCTGCAGTAGCAAAATTTTAACATTTTTCTTACTGAATCATTTTTTTGCATTTAGTGACATCAAATACAAGAGAGAAGCATTAGAAAAGTGGAAAATAGGTGAAACAATCGCAAGTGAATATAAAAGAATAGCACAAAAATGCAGGGGCAGAAGAACAAACAGGCACAAAATGAGGTTCGGTGGGAGGATACATAAGCGATGACAAGAAAATCATTGATATAATGATGCAATAAATACGTTTTTTAAATCCTTTCTTGCCATTCTTTCTGTGCCTTACTAATCATGCCTGATTCAAAACCTTGGTCTTCCTGATTCTGTCCTGGGGAAAACACTGGACATCTTCTAAAGAGGAAGGAAAATATTGAAAAGTGATGCCTAGAGCTGTGTTTCATCCCTTCTGCTCCTCCTCACTAAAGAGGCAAACTTTAGATCAGCAGCTAATAAAGTCAGCATAATGGGAAGCACGGGAAAGAATTCAGGCTAGAATAGGAAAAGTGTTAGAAAGAGACAACTCAAATGAACTGAATTTTCAGATCAAAATGACCAAATAAAATTGATCTTAGAACGCTTTAAAAACTGCCCCAGCCATCGTAAAGTAATTAGCAACGGGAGAGGCGAAGCAAGGTTCAGGAAGCCCCAAGAACAGTAATCATAGTGCCTATGCTTGAAAAGAGCAGGAGTTAAGAGTTATTAAGCCAAATCACAGCAAAATACCAGAATAAACAAACAATTTGCAAATAACTTAATCACTGGCAGAACAAAGTAAAAGTTGAAAGATGGGCACATCACATTACATTGCAAAAGGTTTACCTGAGCATGGCAGAAAACTTGCCTTAACAGATATCCTTTTTTAACAAATACATCTTACTTTGATTGCAGACTGCAGCCCCTCTGTCCCATCGATGGTCGATTTGGACCCCGTGGCCAGGACGAAATCCCACTGCGAGCTCTGCAGTTCAAGCGAGGGCTGCTCCATGAGTTCCGAAAGGGCAATGCCACCAAGGAACAAATACGACTGCACAATTTGGTTCAGCAGCTTCCCAAGGCCATTATCATTGGGGTGCGGAAAGGAGGCACCCGAGCACTGCTGGAGATGCTGAACCTTCACCCCGCAGTGGTCAAAGCTTCTCAAGAGATTCACTTCTTTGACAATGACGAAAACTATGCCAAGGGGATTGAGTGGTACCGGAAAAAAATGCCTTTTTCTTACCCTCATCAAATAACAATTGAGAAAAGCCCCGCGTATTTTATCACTGAGGAAGTACCTGAAAGGATTTACAAAATGAACTCATCTATCAAATTATTGATCATTGTCAGGGAACCTACCACAAGAGCTATTTCTGATTACACTCAGGTGCTGGAAGGTAAGGAAAGGAAAAACAAAACTTATTACAAATTTGAGAAGCTGGCTATTGATCCTAATACCTGTGAAGTGAACACTAAGTATAAGGCGGTGAGAACCAGCATCTACACAAAACATCTGGAGAGATGGTTAAAATACTTCCCAATCGAGCAGTTTCATATCGTGGACGGAGACCGGCTCATCACAGAACCACTGCCAGAACTCCAGCTGGTCGAGAAGTTCCTAAATCTTCCTCCGAGGATAAGTCAGTACAATTTATACTTCAATGCCACCAGAGGGTTTTACTGCTTGCGATTTAACATTGTCTTTAACAAGTGCCTGGCGGGTAGCAAGGGACGCATCCATCCAGAGGTGGATACCTCTGTCATTACCAAATTGCGCAAGTTCTTTCATCCTTTTAATCAAAAATTTTACCAGATCACTGGGAGGACATTTAAGTGGCCCTAAACTAAATTTCATACATTTCTCTGTTGCACCTGAGACATGCAATAAATGTCTCTGCTAAAATATGCACTTTTCATAGACATGGCTATCAAAGTAACTTTTTTTCATGCATACGTGTACATATGCAGTGTGTGACCAAATATACAGTGGGATCAATTTTTTCTACAGAGTAGTAACTAACATAAATTTACTGTCAGCATAGTTGCATCTTTTAAGATATAATAATAAAAGGAAAGGAGGCATTTAAGGACATAAAGTCAGACATCGTTGAAAGGGTCAGTGTTCCTCTCGCTTAGTGAAGTGTTTATGTGACACCCTTATTGATCTAAGCAGAACGTTAGTTTATGCCATAAAAATTCATGTCAAAAGTCTGTGAAGCTGTGAGAAAGCATAATCTTCAGGCTATATTTGGTATGTATATTGCTAAAGGAATACTGACACTTTAAACACAGCGCTGAATTTTTACAATGAGAGTGGATAGTACTATTTTCTTATTATTTGAAATTAATATCTTATCTCATACAAACTACATTGTTTCAGAGTTCCTGTGGTGAGTTTGCACTATTGTTTTGTTGTATGGACCATAGTGTCACTTGTAGCATGTCAATCATGTGTCAAAAAAAGGTCAAATAATTTTTCCTTCTATGCTTGTGTGTCGACAAAGCTAAACATGGTGTACATAGTGTACAATGTTTGTAAATACTGGTTTCACACTAAGTAATTCTATTTTGTAAACTGAATATGGCTATTTAATTTATTGTGAAAATTAAATTTATTGTGGTATTTAAAAATGGAATGGATTAAAATTACCTATATGTGCAACAGCTTTTCACTTTTGCTTGATATATGTCAGTGTTGTCCCTTAGCCCAGACGATCATGTGCAAGTGCGTGTGAGAGAGCTGCACGTGTAAACTTGGTTTCTAGACAGTTGAGAGAACTGATACATGCGGGGAAGCTGAGTTTATTAAAAAACTCACCCGTCTGGGAATCCGGTGTAATACACAGCTCGAAGAACATTATTGCTGTTCTGTTGCAGCACTTTGCTATAATTAATTCAGTTGCAGTAGCCTGTGAGGCTAAAAAATGACTGTAAAAGATTACTGTAACCAGGTATATCAGAAAAGCAGAGCCACCATTAAAACTAAGATGATAGACAGACAAACAAGATTAGAAGAAGAGTTATATAGAGATTTTATCACCAAAAGCTGGTGATGATTCAGAAGCCAAAGAAAACAGTTGTGATACCTCTGCTTTTTTCTGGTTACATGTGCACCTGCTCCAACCAACCAACCACAGTGTTGTTATTACGGGTATAAGCATATAGCTCATGTTTCCATTCAGTAAGTGGCAAGAAATTAGCTCAGGAAACAAGTATTTTCATCCTTCTTAACACTGTATGGCTCTTAAGGATTCAGAAACAAAAGAATAAAAACAATTGAAAAATGTCTTTTTAAAGTAAGAAAAAAGAAAGAAAGAATGAAAGCACTTTAAAACCAACATCTAAAGATGAATGACGACACAGATTTTGGAAGGTATCCAGAACATCTGAATATTCTGAGCTACGGTAGCAAAGTAGCTGGTAGTTCAGATTATAATAAGATCAAGTTTTCCCTGTGGGCTGTTTATCTTGCTCAGTGATTTGGAAGCATCGGTTTTCTAAATAAGTGATTTTTAAATCTCTTGTGAGAGATTGCTACTTGTCTTGCTGTATCTTTAATCATATGAGCTAGCACTGTGAGCAATGTGCCCTTTCTTCATGCTGCTTCGGAGCCTTGCCAACACAACACGCTAGAGCATATGTGAAATTTGCCACAGTAGCTACAATACTACTCACAGTTTTCCTGTTTGAGAGCTTTTTATCCTGCCCGCATCCAGGCATAAAGACTGAGACGTTTAACTCACCTAATAGTGTCCAAAGAGGAGATTTCATCCAATTTAACATCTGTACGATCTCCAGGTGAGCAGTCAGATTTCAGACAGCTTTGGGTGATACTTACTGGCTTGATGCAGTCCTGGCTACAAACTACGACTGAAGGTCAAGACATATTTTCATTGAAAGGGATAAATTAGACCAAAGTTACCTCTAAGTATGAAATATGATTTGAAATGAATATCGCTCTGCATTGATCAGAAAAATCACAGAGACTGTGATCTAACAGGCACGACTACGCGCATCTCTGTTAAAGTCAGCTGGCTTAACTCCAGTTTATCATTGGCAATTTTGGAGACACGCAGATAAATTTAGGTGATATCTTAGACAAATCTGGTTCAGAAAGTCACAGAGGAATAGTCAGGAATAGCAGGGGAGGAAAGAGGGTTCGGAGGCATTGCAATGTATTAAGAAGGCTAAAAGAGCAGGAGACTGATTCACTTTCACTGAACCTTCAGTGTAATGTCCTTGAGTCTTTTCGACGTTATCTGGTGGAGAGAAAATTTAAAAAATGGCTCTTAATGCGTAAATCCAACACATCACCCAAAGCACACTCCTAGCTTAATGGGGATTTTGCTGCAGCATTCTTAACTGGTTTGAGAAGTTCTGACCTTATGGTATTTACCTCTTCAGGAACAATTTGTGAATAATTCATTTCAGCCTCTTTGCTTTGCTTCCCAAATCCTGAGTGAATCATTTCTATTCCAATTGATCATGAGTGCTCAGACTGGGAAGACCGCTCACAGCTTGAGTTTATGATTGCAGAGTGATGCACAGCTATATGAAGCCGCAGGTGTTAACTTATGGCATTCAAGTTCTCTGAAGACATTGCATCTTTCATATTTTCTGCACCGTAAAATTGTAGGCTTCACAGCCCTGATAAATGTTTGGATTAAAACAGCTAATATTTCTGTGTGCATTTTTAAGATATTATCTTAACTGTTATTTAAACTACATAAAACAACAATTTGCAGCATGAAAGAATATCAGAGATTAATTTGAAATTGTATTTTCAGAAATCAGTATATAGGTAGGTGAAGGACTGGTATTTGGAGATCAGTGATTCATTTACCATCAAAACACTGAACTGCCTTAAGGAAAGCAAAATAAACATGATGAAAATGCATTTGTCCTATTTTAAAGGATTATTCTTTTTTTACCGTGATGTCTAAGAATACAAGGTTTTTAGCAATATATTTCATTATAGCAGTCCAAGATTTTTAAGAGGCAATAGACACAAACTGAAACATAGGAGGTACCATCTGAACATCAGAAAAACTTTTTTGCTGTGAGGCTGACTAAGCACTGGCACAGGTTGCCCAAAGAGGCTGCGGAGTCTCCACCAGTGGAGATATTCAAAAGCCATCTGGACACAATCCTGGGCAACTGGCTCTGAGTGGCCCTACTTGAGCAGGTGGTTGGACTCCTCTTCCAACCTCAATTATTCTGCGATTCTGTGAAGATCTCCCTTTACCATTAATGTTCTTCTTAAGTATTGTCCATTAGTTCAGTATTACGCAGACCTCAGAGAAGGTCCAAGCCTAACGTCACAAGCCAGTCCAATCACTGTTCAAACCCAAGCTATGGAAGCGCTACTGTGCACGTTTACTCACTGGCTGGCTGACCTAACTCAAGTTGGGAGCCTGTACAATTTATTGGAACCCTCTGATTGGAGAAGATAAGGAAGTAACTTAGAGAAATTTTTCTTTTCTTCCATATTGGATGACCTCAGCAGTGGCTTTGAGTGACAGAGGGTATAGTAATATAAGGTCCATAGCAGACAAACTTCCAAAAAAAAAATTTAGTGAAGCTCTTTTGAAGAAACTCACAGGGAACAATGTCTCTTGCACGGCATTCTCTACAGCAAAACACTGAGGCATATCCATAAATTTGGGCAATAGAGCCATTAAAATTTGTTTCATAGATATATTATTTAAATTCTCTGCCATTTCAAATTGTATTAGCAGCTACTTATAATAGACACATGCCTTAGGATTATATCCAGAACACATGGACTGCTGAGTGAATGAAAAATATTCATTTCTGAATACACAGCCGTGGTAAAGATTTAACTTGTATTGCTTCTCTGTTTTGATTTGAGTTATACATAAGATCAAAGTGTAGATCTTGAAAACAAGAAAAGAAAAAACAAATGAAACAAAAAGAAAACAAAAAGAAAGAAAAGCAAAAGTTCAATCAACATGCAAACACATGACAATAAAGTTTTGGAGAAATTTCTTTTCTCTGTCCTCCATATAGACTCCTTGATATTAATGAACTTGTTGAAATCATGATTTAGCAAGTTAAATCTATTTTACCCTAAACAGTCTAACGTTATGAAATAGTAAGAGAATAAAGCTCCTAAAAAATTACTCAGAGCAGGTTTGTGTGAAGCTTTCAAATGGCGCTTTCATAACAAATGAGACTTTACTACCTAAATGATCATGCACCTGTCCAAGTGGGTAAACTCACAAATTTTATGAGGCTTAGGCTTTTCTGAATTCTATAATTCTGCTTCCAGGTATTTTCAGTTTGATGGAATAAACTTGTTGTTAAACTGGGGTAACTAAATCCCACACCGAATTCATTGCATTCAGTTATTTTGCAGACATAATTTCACACATGTGACTGATTTATCTACCACGAGATAAGGTTGTGTTCTAGAAAATGGTGTTTGCTTGCAGTTTAACTGATGTAAGTCACTGAAGTTTCAGCAGTGGTAGAGACTGTTGAAGTAATAGAATATCACTGAAATGAATTATCTGCATCCTTGGAGAAGGCCAAAGATAGAGCCGTCACTGGAAGGGATTTTTAATACCCACTTGAAAAAGTTCAAGGCTCAGTTTCTCCTAAGGCAGCTAATGTTGGAGCAAAGATCACGCAGAACATGGTTTGTTAATGACAGTCTAACAAATCACTGTTGCTGGTTTTGCTACACTGACCAAGCAGCCTGCAGAAACCAGGAAGTTCACAAATGACCCTTCTTGATGGAGAAGAGCCCACGAGCTGAATGTATCTCCGCTTTCATTTAAAATGGGATAAAATGCTATTTCTTTTTGGTGTTAAAAAAAAGAAAACAGGTTTACAGAAGGAGTATACAATTCCATAGCAGTTTAAGTCAACCCAACTGATGCCCACCAAGGTCCCAACCTTCCTGCTCACACAATGTGCTCTTTCCCTCTCCTTCACACTGACTCTCATATGCCTTCCACATAGACCTGCTTCAATTCACTATCCAAGAAGAGGACTAACCTGACCTAAAAAGATGAGTAATATCAGTAAAACTGTACTGGGTCAGAGCAAAGGTCTTTTCAAACCAGGATCTGTCACTAGAAGTGGCGAATAGCTAATGCCTCAGGAAGGACATAAAGACAAGGAAAGCATGAAGACATTTCCAGGCTCCAATGGCTTGCAGTCATTGGATGTCTACAGTGGGACAGTGAAGTCTTAAGATGTAGTAGCCTTCCTCTTCTGTGTACTTACCCAGAAACCCCTTGAATCCACTGACAAGGTGTTCCCAAGCTGCACTCTCAACTCTCCTATGTAACAAATTTGCAAGAATAGCTGTATAAAATGAATCAGAAAAGTTTGAGTAGTACCTTTAAAATATGATAATGAATATGCTGATATGCTAATCGAAATTTTATTTTCCTTCCCAACTCACTTTGAAAATACTATGGCTTGTTTTATTAGCTTCTTAAAAAAATACTTGCCACACTACTTGAAACTTATTGGAGATCCCTGAGCAGATTTGGTCCTCGGATTTGTAAAAGACTGCAGAAATAGAATAAATTATAGTAAATTTTACTTTTTGAGGAGCTTCTTTGCAGAGAAAAGGACTTCAGATAAACATTTTAAAGAGATTTTTAATAGTAATCTCAAACACTTTTTGTTATTCTGTCAACTCCAAGGACACCCACTGGCTACCAGGCTATAGTGCTGTTAGTCTCCTACTTCAGTGTCACTGTTTAGAGTCCATCATGTAAGATTTACCTCACAGAGGAGAAAAAAAATTATTTAAAAACCTTAGCAACATGGATCTAGTGAGTCTCAGATTGCCTTATAAGGACTTAATTTTGTTACTGAAGGCTCATGCACGTTATTGAAACAGTGACATGCCCAGACTAACCATCGTCACTACCTATACATTGATTTTTCCTTTGTTTATGAGTTTCTTTAAGGTGATGCTTTACGTGTGATATTACATAGCACTCTTCTACCAGCTGATAAGCTCTGGCTAATCTGTTCTTTAAAGCCTGATTTACCTCCTGACAACTCTGAGACAGATATAATAAACCCATCTTCAGAACTACCAGCTATCACTAACTGCATTTACATTTATAGAGAAAGGATTTTCAATTCTTTCTGCAATAGTGCACCGATGAAAAAGTCAAGCCCTTAGAGAACATCCATGTGTTATCAATCTGGATACCAGTTTTCTTCCCAGGGCTTGAATTGACAAGTGCAAGGAAAGCACAGAAAAGACTAGAATGCCATCGTCCATCTGCCGCACGGTGCTTAGCATATGGTACATAAGATTACCTGCTGTTCTGCGATCCCTATCAAAACTGGCAGTAGCATAGCTTTAGGAGCTGATGTTGAGCAAGCTACCTGACTCTTTTCAGTTTATATCTGGCCTACTTTCTGTTCAGCTTTTACTCCATTCAACTTTGTATCAGTTACAAAGCTCTCTCTCATGGTGCAGCGATCCACAACTCTCCCTGGAATGTATGTCTTGTGAGACAGAAAAAGAAACATCAGTAAAGGCTGTCACAGTCTTTGCCACTGTGACTGCAGAGAAAGATTGTGGCACAACGAATTTCATTCTGTTGATGTCTTTGTGATTCTCAGATGATTCCCTCTAACAACTTTCAAAATAATCTCCCCTCAGCAGCAGTCATCACTACTTTAGAAGGCTAATGATTTTGTGAAAATGTCCTGATTATTGATCAGAATTCAGGCAAAATATGAAGCATCTATATTTTGAACAGATTGCAGTCCTTTGATACAGTACGTCTACTGTACACATAATACATAGCAAATCATAGGACGTGACAAAGAAACAATGCCACATCAAATCATCTCATGTTATGCCTCAGGCTGATTAAATAAACAAAAAGAAACATGACAGACTCACGCACATCTTACTCCTGGCCTTAATTGCAAACAACTGTTTTGTAATGTATGAGGCCTTTGCCATCCAATTCCTTGGCTGATTTTCTACTGATGAAAGACTTTCCACTTCGTTGAACTGTGAAGGCATCGTTTCTATTCCAAACCCACAGAGAGAGAAGAATTAATTTACAATTCCCTACTATATGAAAAAAGTGATAGGCATTTCATAAGAGATGGGACTAGCAGCAGTACTATTACTAACTTCATCTTCAGAAAATTGCTCCAGCTGTTACAGGATCCTCAGTGTAGTTCCACTAGCAATACAGATTTACAGGAACAGAAAAAAAGCCTTTTTACTTTGGATAGCTGTGGTGCGTCACGGTGTCTTGCAAAGAAGCAGCTCAGACCTATAGGGTTGGTGAAGTGAAACCATCAATTGTCTTAAAAAAGGAAAAGCGTCACATTTGCTATGCGCTGAAAGGGCCAGCCTGCGTCAAGGAGATAAGGAAATAATAGTCTGTTGTTGGGTTTTTTTTTAAAGTGAATGGTAAGGCCAGTCTTCTAAGCGGTAGCCACACGTAATTATCATTGCCATCAGTAGCAATTAGCAATGCATAGCCCATACAATGGGCAGTTACTGTTACACCTTCAGGCTCATTTAAATCAATTTGCTCTGAAGGCCCACAGGATTAACTGGAGGAGAAACTTGCACTCAGTGCTGATTAGGGGAAAAAGTCTGACTATGTTTCCATCCTGGAGTCTAAAATTGCTATCTGCATGCACGTGATCCACCCTGGTACAGTGGCCTGTCATTCTATCCACTGACAACAAATGGGGAACAAGTACAGCTACCCATACAAGTTCTTTTACATTTAAGTTTCAGTAAAAATTTCTTTTGTAAAGCCACACAGGTTTTTAAAATGTTGCAAATTGATGTTGACTATTTCACAGCTGTCGTGTTCGCTTCCACTTTTGACACTTAGATATTCAAAGAAATCTAGAATGTAGCTACTCAGATATCTTATCAAACCTTGGAGCTATCTAAACACTTCACATTTCTATTTTCACTCAATTTTGATGGGTTAGAATAGCAGTGATGCAAAACGATAAGCTACTTGATAAAAAAAAACGTAGTAGCAATACATTTTTATGTTTCATAAAAGAGTAGAAATGATCACAAGAGTAGGCTACAATTGTAGGGACTTCCTCTTCCTGATTGCTCTTAAGTGTTATCCTACCAGACTCTTTGTTCTGGTTTCAACTGGGACACAGATACTTTGTAGCAACTGAAATAACTCTGTGTCTTGGATTTAGTATGGGATTTGTTATAAGAAAAATGTTGATAGCACACTGATGTTTATAGTTAGTGCTGAGACATCAAGCACTTTTCCATTTCCCATATTTTGCCAGTGTGCAGAGGCACAACAGGCTAGGGGGGAGCAAGGCAGGGACAAATGGCCCACAACTTCTAACCTATGATTTGAATTTAGGATTGAGACCAAATCAGCCAGTGGAATACTCCACATCATGCAACGTCATGTCAAGTATATAGATGAAGGCTGATCAGGACATTGGAGTATCTGTCTCTTTGGGGAGACCCTCAGTCTCTTCTCTTGGACTCTCAGACTCTTTCTGTTCTTTCTCTCTCTTGCTCTGTTTTTAAGCCTCTCACTCATCGGGGATTGCAGTGTTGGGACTTAGCGGTTTTGAGATTGCTTGCCGGGACGAGTGTTTGTTGCTGGGTGGTGAGCAATTACACCGTGCCTCACTTGTTTGTATATATTATAATCATTTTTATACTAATATATTATTATTGTTACTATTTTTATCATCATTACTTTAAATTTTATATTATCATTATTAATTTTTTCTTATCACAACCCACGAGTTTCCTTCCCTTTTCCCCTTCAATTCTTTTCCCCATTCCCTGGGGACAGAAGAAAGTGAGCGAGTGGCTGTATGGCATTTCATTCCGGCCGGGTTAAACCATGACACTCTCCTTGCCATCTTTCTTGTTCAACCCAAAAAGGGCACTGAGCTACATCCAAAGGCTGTTTCTACTTGCACCATGGCTAGGATATTCTTTGAATATATGAGACAAGCATTCAAATTCCCCCACGCTGAGGAAAATCTGTAATGTAAGGTAGCTGGTTTTTTGAGGTAAGTACAAAACAGAACTGCTGGTGAAGCAAGGTTGTGCACTATTAATGTTTGCTAGGCTTGTTCAGCGCCAGCTGATCTTGTACAGCCTCCTCAGGAAGCCTAATGGATGGATGCCACAAAGTCTTGCAGAGGTAAGAGGCTACACTGATATTTCTGGTGTGGACTGTATTGATTGCAGAATCATTAGAAGGGCACTGTCCTTACTCATGGTGAGGGTAACCTAGCATCAACCTCTAGGTTACAAATTCTGCAAGGGGGTTACAAAGTTTAGACATTATGAAAACGATCCCCAGTTGCCCCAAATGTCTTGGAGTGACACCCTTGAACTACAAAATCTCATGAGTGAAGCCAGGCTCTAGGTCTGCAAGTTAGCAGTCAACTTAAAACCATCTAGGTTTATGAACACCATAGCAACCTGCACAGTGAAACTAACACTATTGTTGTGTCCAGAAGAGAGATGAGACCAGGTACTCTGCAATATGTCATCTCTGAATAGTGAACTACAGTGCTGACATTGTAGGTGTTCACAGGGTATTGGGAAATGTAAGTACTCTGTCTAGTTTTGTCAAACAGTTGAGTGGTTGTACTGCTCTATTAGCCACCAAGCAATCTTCAAATCTAGTAATGTATTATGAAAACAATATTAGAGTTCATTTGAGTATCACTGGTGATCTCATTTAATTTCCTTTACAGCTCTTTATTAGTTACAATTCAGGTAATCTGATGTCCTTTTAACTTGCCCAGCTTTTTGTGTAATCAAGCTGAAGTTGCAGTAGTACTTTATACTCAATTACTTCCAGTTTTTCTGCTGCAGCACAGGAATGAAATACCACTGCTTTTAATTTAAGAGACTCTGTCTGCCACACCTATAGTAAAATCAGTGGGAGACAGCTCTGTTAAACCAAACTTATGATCTTATAGAGAGAAGAGGGAAGTTTCAAGTGTGAAAAAGAGGGGAGCATCACAGCTGCTGAAGACATTGTTCAATATTCTCAAAGACTGGCCAGGGATGTGTAATAAATATGCTTTGTCTATATTGATTTTTGGTCCTAGTATATCCAGCCAGTGTACCTACTTGCACGTAGATTGGGAAAACTCCATTGGAGTTATACTGCCATGCCCAAAGTATAGTCAGGTAACCAACAGAGATGTCTCTGGGAGACCGACATAGCACCCCTGGGAGCATATGTTCACCCGTTCTCCTCCTCCTTCTCTACCTTACCTATCCCATCACCTTCCTGCTTTGATACCTGCTATCATTAGCCTCCCCATAATCTCTATCAAAAGGAAACACAAATCCAGAAGAAGGACTAATGCAATGTTCCTCATGTGGGTGGTCGTGGATGGTGCTGACATACCAAAGGGTCGAAAGCAGAGAAGCTCCTGAACCACGTGCAGCTCATAAGCAGCCTCAGTGCAGCTCTCAGGATTAAGCTATACTCCCCAGCTGGCAGAGAGGTTTGGCTTTGCTGCGAGAATCCATATCTGCAGTGGTGGGAGAGCAGGGACAGAGCGTGTTTGTTTGCTGATGCAGGTGTGTACCCTGAACCATCACTCAGTAAAGAGTGCTTCCTGCGGCAGCTGCTCTCATCTTCTCCTTCAGGATAAAAGGCAGGTCTCTCCCTTGATACATAACCTTTCTGTACATGTACATGCAGAGCAAACCTTACTCTAAGTCCTTCATACACACCTGCTCTTTCCTAGTCTCCAGAGCTCATCTGTCATATCTGAGCTCTTTCCACCTGGGAGATAGACACCTGGCATGGGTCTTCTCTTAGTCTCTTCCTAAGGCTGTTTAAAAAAATCTCTTGTTTTGGTAAGACTTTTTTTTGTTTGTTTATTTATTCACATATATTGTTGTGGTTTTGCATTAGGGAAAAGACTCTGTGACTTTTGTGTGCTGGGTTGATGTCCTTTTGTAAAGCAGTAGATATGTAATTACTCAGATTTCTCACATGAGAGAAAACTTGCCCTTTGCCTGGGTTTCTTGCTTGGTGACTCACCAAATTTCCAGAGAAGGGCAGAAAGGGCAGCTCAGTATGTCAAGCCAAAGGTACTATTAGCATGGCTGACAAAGCTTATTACTCTCCCAATCAAAACAGAGGAGAAATTAACCACTTAAAAAGGAGCTAATTCCAGTTGTCAGCTCAAGGTTTAAACGAAGGGAGGTGTCTGCATACAGTTTGAGCTACGCTAAAGGCATTGCCAAGCTGTAACTCTTGACCCACATGAATTTTACTCAGGGACAGTTCACGCATGCTTTTCGGGCAAGGATTATGTTATTTCTTCAAGACAGGGAATGCTGTTAGGCTGTAGGATGCAAGGGAATTTGAAAAAGTTGTGGATGAGAAATTTTATATGCTGAGCTAGCCAACTTGAATTGTTCAGATGAATCATTGCTGTAACCCCACAGCTTGCTTCTTGGAAGGATAAACAGCTTCTGTATCTCAGAATAAAAGCCACACAAAAAAAAACTTGGAGAAAATAAAAGTGATAGACAAAAGGCACCAGTTTCTTTGGAAAGAAAGAATACATAGAAGAAAGCACAGATGTAATTTGACAAGAAATAGGAATAAAAAAATCTGTGGCTGTAAGTATGGAGAAAAAAAATGAACATAGAAAAAGAGAATAAAACAAATCAGTTGCCATATGTGAGGGCACAATATAAGAGATGGAAATAAGCAAAATATTTAATGCCAGTCAAACCATTTAAGAGGAAACAAGGTTTTTAGAGGTATATTGGAGAAAGGAAAAATAGACAAAATAAATTGATAAATAGACCAGGACAGGTATTTCCTGATGAATGAAAAAATACCAAAGAAAGATTCGAAAATGAAATTTAACACAAAAAAAAAAAAAAAACAACCCACTAAAATAAACTGAAGATGCATGTTTTAGCTTACATTTTCTAATAGCTTTTTCTCCAGTTATATACCTTCGCCATGTCAGTCATGCACCCCTACACAACCCTGAGTATCTGTGCCTGGTCTGTGTTATCTGATGAGACTGGCTGAATTCTGCACCCTTGTGTTTGTGTGAACAAGGGCAGAGGCCCACCAGCACAACTGTTCTGCTTTCCCAGTTAAGAACACAGGAGTCTACAAAAGTCCTAAGTCATCAAGTCTTGTTCTTTCTTATTGTAAATAAGAACAACTTACTTGAAGTGGTCATATTAATATCAGCCATTTTTTCTACTTTTCCTCTATAAGCCAAACTCTGAAGAGATTCACTTGCTCAGCTGGGTGCTCCAGTTCAGCTGTGAGAGCCAGGCTCCCTCCTCTGCTCCCAGCAATCTCCCAGTCCTTCCTGCCCTCAGCCCACCTCCAGCTGGATACCACCAGCTTGAATTTCCTCATCTTGTGGAACTGAAAATTTCAATCTCCACCTGCAGCTCTCACCATCAGGGCTTCATAAAAGATGTAAGCGTGGCAGGGCTGAACACGGGGCTTTTTGGAATAGTGCCTGCCTCTTGCTTCTCTGCTCTTAAAGTGCCAGCCAAATTGTGTTCATGATTAGGTCACTTTAAGCTGTTACAGATGCAGGTAGTCTTAATTCTGAAGAACTAATGCAGCTGTAATTCTAGTAATAATAACAACAACAGTAGTAATAATAATGAGAGTGTGACAGCTGGATTACCCAACAGGGCCAGTGGAGAGACCTCTCTGCTCAGTGGAGAGACCTCTCTGCTCATTGCTCAGAAGCAGAGATGTTAGTTTTCTACTCAAAGGCAACAACCATAACTAAAAGGAAAATCCATAAGCAATAGGACAAGCTATGGAGCAAGAAAACATAACCCACAAACTGAAAAATAAACACCATTAAGACTTCAAACTACAATCTGATCCTCAAACTCCACTGCAGAAATGCATTGTAATGCTCTAGGATAGAGACACTCATTTGACCCATTCCTTGCCACTGATCATTCCTTGTTAGGCAAACTTGAATGCTTTGAAAGTCAGAATTTCAGTTAGAAACATGTATCTAAGAATAGTAGCTGTTATGGGGTACTGCTGCGTACTTGCTTCAAGTCACCAAATCCACCTAGAGAAAAGGATGAAAGTCTCCTTAAAAATCTGTCCAAAAGTTATAAGAAGGCAAAGTAGCATCACAGTTGATGGTTTTGTCCAAGGGTATTTCTGCTGGAAAGCTCATCAAAATGAACATAACTTCAGTGGCACACTTTTTTAATAGGATCTCTTAAATGCACTGTTATCTGACCATTATACTTTTAAACACAGAAAGTTCAAGGCTCCATGCTATTTAATATTTTAGCAACATCAATGAGCATAAAAGTCTTTCCCCAGCCATTTGCAGATAACATAAAAAGTGGTGAGATAATAAATAATCCGGAAGTCAGCTACTGTTACCCAATGATTGTATTTTATTGTCATTTTGACCAAAAATACATCATTAGTTTATTGAACCTGACAAAAAAAGAAGATCCAGATCAGTTTCTATGTAGAATTGCTCCATCAGTGTCAAGACCATTTACATTATGTCTCCTTCAGTATCACCATCCCTCCTTCCAATTTTGTTATTTGATAGTGCACAAGTCCCTTTAGTGTCATCTGCAGGATGAGTTATCAAGAGGCAAGGAAGTTTTCATAGCTATCTGGGGGTTACTATATTTCTGTTCTTTCGCAAATGTCTTCAGCATATGAGATACCTCCATTGTGCACAGCAGTTATGCTGACAAGGCTAGGGCTTCCAGACATCTGATCTGGCTCAGACACAACAGCTGTACCTGACATGCTGGGTATCTAGAAACCCCAACCCAACAGACAGGGCCCTTAAACCATGTCTGGGTAAAAATTGTTTGCACTGGATTTAAATTTCTAGGGGGCGGGGGGGGCGGGAAAGTGTGTATGGTCTAAGAGAATAGCAGGTTCATCTTTTTCATGAAGAAGCCTCAGAATTCATCTCACAGGGCACATAAAAGAGGTTTGTTTGACAGCCTCATTGACTGAAAGCTGCTGTGAATAGCACCCACTAGCCAAGAGAAGCATGAATTTCTCTAGTTACCAATAAGTGCAGGACAAAGCAGGACAAGAGGAGACAGAAGGATCTAGTCTTCATGCTTCTTTCAGTCCTTTGCTTTTCAGCTGATTCATGTGACAGGGTCATTCTTTTCATAAAGAATAAGACTTTAGTTTTTCCATTTCAGTAAAATAACCCAGGAATACGTGCATAAGTTGTCATAGCCAAGGTTTCTAAAAGTAACAGTAGTTACTAACTGGTGAAAAATTTAGCAGTAGGTTTTAAAAAAAAGTTTGTTGAATAAAAGTTCAACAGAGACCCCTGAAGTCTGAAAACAGACCAGTTTAATGTCATTATTAAGATAAAATCCTATGGGTATTCCAGAGATTATAGAACAGTTAGTCTAACTTCTTTTTTAGTAAAGCATTAGGTACCGTTTTTTAGAGATCAGATGGGAAGATTTTTAAAAAATGAAAACGTCTTAATTTAGGGGTAAGCAGCCTTCTTGAAGAGGAGCATAATCATGTTTCACTTAGAAAGGTAATAAGAGGCTGTTGACTCCCATTAATCTTGAGTAGATCTAAAGGATACAGATAGCATAGAATTAAAAATCCAGAGAGCGAATAACAAAATTTCACAGTGCTTGTGAAGGGTTAGGAGTTGTGAGAAAAATGGAAGAAATCTGTCTGGTATTAATGTAGTATAAGCTTTTGGCAGCAATGATACTTCTATGAATATCTATATGGGTTTGCCTATTTAAAGCTAGAAAACAAACTGTTCCAGAAGACTGATATTAGTGCCAGTTTCTAACTTGCAAATGAAAATGTAGGAAGAGTATGTTTACAGGTGGCTTTGCAACTTTCAAGAATATATCTTACAATTTATAGCAAACATCAACAAAAATCTTGAAGCAGCAAGTCAGCAGCTGGAGAAGCAGCTGAAAAGCAAAATATTTATAAAAGTACACACATACGGATTTATATTTCTAACCTTAGGCATTCAAGCTAGAAATTATTGGCTTTTAAGAAACATATATGATCTGATAAAAATGAAAGCTCATCTTACTATTAAAGCTCTGCCTGAAAATGTAGGCACTATGTGTTGAATTTCTGGCTCTGCCTCTCCCTATATGACCTTTTGCAGGTCACTTGTGTCTCAGTTTCTTCTCAACAAAGTGAGAATCAGGTTTCTGTGCTGAGAAGAGATTATACCAGGTAAATTCATTAACATCTGAGCCTGACAATGCACAGCAATAAGGAACAAATAAATTAGACACATATCAGAGACGTCAGTGGCTACAAAAATCTGTGTTATTGTGACAGAAAAGCAATTTCACAAATAAGTTTTAGGATTATTTTTTTTCCCTTGACATTTAGAGTTGCTGGACGTTTACCAAACTGCAAAAAGTCTTCAAGCTTTAGTAGCTTAGCTTCAGCTTGATAAGGTGGCAGATGCCACATAAGAGAAGGCACCTGTTCTGCACCCTTGCCGCATTAGGTGATTATGTGCAAAACAGCTTAGATACATAATCTCTAAAAGTCAAACCATTACCTCTATCAGCATCTTGATCTGCTCTTGGAGGCAGTGAGCGTGTGTTGAATGAACTTACAGAAACGTATACCTCTTCAATTAAATTTGTATGTCTACAAGTGTGTGTGTTTCTATGGATTCATAAATACATTTTTTTTCATCAAGAAACTGGTAGATAAAGCAGTAACAGAAAGCTCGTGTTTGTGTAAATGGAAGTGGAACCAGATGGTGAAATACTATAAATTGAAAAGTTCATAAGGTCAAACAGACATATGGTTGAAAGGCCAAAGTGTCACATTAGGTCAGAAACTGTCACCACGAAAAGAAATACACAGGAGTATTTCTGTTACTTTGGAAAAAGGATAGGAAAGAGATAATGATCCATCACTGATAACTTCTGCTTTCTGTTCTAACAAGTCCAAGTTACAACTGGCTCTAGTCAATAGCATTGATTTAGCTAGTGGGTCTGACTGGGACAGCTCATACCTCCCAGTGGAGATGATAACACTTGTATTTTTTAGCTGAGGGTTTACACTCCTGCTAACTTTGTATTAATCTCCACTTTCCTTCTCATCAGCTTGTTTTACCAATAGCAACTTTCAGTCACTTATCTATCAGAGACATCCGGCTTCCTCAAGGTAGCACGCCATAATCTACACCTCTACAGGTGATTATACTTTAAAAATTTAGGAATGTGTTCTTGTAGTCTCAGTCACAGTGGTCAGGGCTTTGGAAGAACCAGATTTAGAGTATCAGGGTCAAGAAAGGCTCCCTCAATGCTTAAGGGTCTTTTTTCCACCAGGCTCCTTTTCTACGTAGTGTGGAGGAATTCCTTTCTGAGACTGGCCATAATATTCTCTCGGGTATGGACAATCCCTGCTTGGGCCCCAGAGCACAAGGTTACCAACTAGATTACTTTTGTCCTTCAAGTTAAAACAATGGCCTTAAAAGGAAACGTAGACTGATAGCCTGCCAAGATGCACGCCTCCTGGATGCCTCTCCGATGACCGCAATGAGGAGACTGAAGGGATGAGCTTGTTACCTGTGTTCTGCTAGCGCTGCCCTATCACTATAGCCCACGAGAGTGTGTTTATGCTAAGCAAGCCAATTGTAGTATGTAGTCGTGTCACGCCACATTCCGCTATATAACCTGTGTGTTGTTTGTAATAAACAGAGCATGATCTTTTAACCATATTGGTGTATGTTCATGACTCTGGGCCGTCCACAGTAGGGCACTGCAACAAGTGGCGCATGAGCAGGGACCCTGGAATCGCTTAAATGCGGAAAAAGTCGCTTAAATGCGGAAAAATTGCTTAAATGCGGAAGTCTCCGTAGCTTCGTGAATACGGTATTGGGAGCCTGTGGACGTGCAGCAGGGAAGGGCACGGGACGAAGAGAATCGCCGGAGCCTGGAAAGTTTCGCAGCGGCCGAGCGAACCCCTGCAAGGTAAGACCGCGATGGAAACGGAGGCGGCAGTCAAGCTGTTAACCAGTATACTCTCTAAGAGAGAAGAAACGGTTAACTCTAAGGAAATAGAAAGCCTCATTAAGTGGGCAAAAGCAAATGGACATTGTAAAACCTGTCCGCTACTCTTTAATGTTGACGAATGGCGTGAAGTGGGGGAACATCTCTGGGAGACCACCTTAGCAGGAGGAAAAGAGGAAAAAACAGCAAAAGAAGTGGGACAGACGTGGCGTGTCGTAATTAACACCTTACGGGAGATCAAAGCTGAGCGAAAAGTTGCTGCTGCGGCCATAGAAGCCCTGCAGCCGGATAACACCTCTGGCGAGCTGCACGAGCCGCCGCCGCCCTCCCGTATTGCGCAGTTCTTTGGGGTCGGACATTTACACCCAACAAAAGGCATGCGAGCTCCCACCTGTTCTACTATCACTGAGGTGTGGAAACAAGCCGAGGGGCTGGGAGAAACTGTGTCAGAACAAAAAACTGAGTCTAAAGAGCCTAAGGGACCCCCAGCCTGCTCAGGGACAGCAGAGGAAGTGCCCGCCGCCCCTCCAGCGCCAACTGGGCACAAAGCGGAAGTGCCAGCCCAAGGGAACTCGGGGGGTGGTGACTGTACGGCTTTGTCATCGCTGTTGTCGGGCCAAGGAAGAGCGTCCTGCCACCCAAAACTTAACCCTGCTTTGCCCTCCTCTGGCGTGCCAGTTCTTTTGCAGCTGATGGTCCTCGGCGGGAGGGGTTGGCAGCAGTTACGGAGCGCAAGCGGCCGGAGCCGCGACAACGACAACAACGACAGCAACAGCAACAACAAGCGGGGCGGCCGGCACAGGGCGGCTGGGTCGTCGTCCCCACCCCGCTCCCCCGCTCCCCCCGCCCGGCTGAGGCGAGGCAGGGCTGGACCCCGCCGCCGCCGCTTCCACCCCCCGCCCCCCCCCCCCCCCCCCCCCCCCCCCCCCCCCGCCGCAGGCCGAGCCTGGAGAGCGGCCGCCTCGCCACTGCCCGTGGCCCGAGTTTTACCACGAGACAGCACATTTTAACTTAGATCGTCTCGATCGACATCGCGGGAAATAACTAATCCTCCTTTGTTCCAGCAATTTGAACAGTTAATATCAGTATTGCAAAACCGTAAACATGCATATTCCATGGTACATCTGCGAGCGCACACCACGCTTCCAAGGCCTATAGCAGAAGGGAACAGGCGAGCTGAGCCTCTCACGAGTGCAGCTCTGATACCAAACTCGTTAATGCAGGCAAAATCTTGCATGACTGCTACCATCAGAATGCTAATGCTATTAGGTGACAATTTGGTTTAACACGACAACAAGCCCGCTCAATCGTACAATTGTGTACTAGCTGTTAAAATATGATCATGCCACCAATAAATGGTGTTAATCCTCGTGGTTTACGCTTGCAGGAACTTTGGCATACACTTCTTATCAGACGTATGTATTTTTGTCATCATGAGGTATTGAGCATGTTACTGGTATTCCTTACAATCCTACTGAGCAACCGATCATAGAACACGCACATGGTACTTTGGAGAATATGCCTTTAAAACAAAAAGGGGGAATGACAGGGAAATCTCCCAATGAAACAATAGCTAAAGTGTTATAGGTGTTAAATTTCTTAAATCGAGAGCTAAACATTTTGGGATGAATAAAATGTCACACATGTCAAAATCAGGCACAGGCAGGGTTACAGCAAGTGGCTTTCCAACAACTGACTGAATTGGCTATGAGAGCATTAAGACGTGTCCCTGATTTTTTGGGACAGGGGAGGCTTCCTTTGCTTCCATTCGGCAGGGAGCACAGGAACCTTATGAACATTTCCTTGATCGGCTGCAAGCAGCAGTTCAGAGACAAACAGAAAATCAAGCTGCTGCAGATGTCTTGCTATTCCAGTTAGTAATTGAAGATATCCTCTTAAGCACGTGCCAAGCCCATGTATACAGCAGTGTTGGTGACAATATTGGGGCAGCTGTAGCTATTGGCAGTGTTATAACAGGATGTTTTAAATGGCTGAAAAATCCTGAAGCGGAAGGTGACCATCTAAAGAGTGCTTTCCAGCATCTATGCTCTCCATCCTTTTCTACCTTTTTACAATTTCGTTTTATTTCGTCTTGCATCATGATGAACTGTCACCAGAGTTCTCTGCTCTGTAGTGACAGAGCATTCTGTGTATCACTGGTGGTTCGCAGCATCATGAGGCATTTCGAAGGTTTACGTTTTTGCATTTCACAGAGATCTTAAACTAAGACAATCACTTATCTTGAATAGCACACCCTACTCCTCGCAATCTATTTGCGCATCCATTGTCCCATATTGACATGAATCAAATGAATACTTTTTGCACAGGCAAGCTCCTGATCCTATCAGAAATCGGGCAAGAACAATTGCAGATTTAATAAAGGGTGTCAGAATGTGGGCTCAAAAATTAGGCGATGAACAGCTCAAATTAGGACATATAATTCCCTCCACTACCCTATGGATTACTCCAATATTTGCTAACCCAAAGAAATCAGGAAAATGGAGATTTACATTAAAAGTTTTAAGAGTTATTAATGCAATCATTTCACCAATGGGTGCATTACAACCGGGTGTATCAAATCCTACTATGATTCCAGAATGTTAGCATTTGATGGTGATTGATTTAAAAGACTGGGTTTTTCTACCTTTTTTACTTTTTTATTTATTTACACCCTAACGATTGTCCTAGATTTGCCTTTTCAGTTCCAGTACTTAACGATGAACAACCCATGCAACAATATCATTGGATTGTACTGCCTCAAGGAATGATGATTAGTCCTGCAGTTTGTCAATTGCTGGTTGATGATACTTCCCATCAGGTCAGACAGTAGATCAAGCTCAACAGATTGTACACGCCTGCCCTGACCGTCAGCGTATTGTGCCTTCAAATAATCCAGCAGGAGTAAATCCAACAGGTTTATGTGCCAATGAATTATGGCAAACTGATATTACTTATATTCAATTGTCTAATTGATCTAAATATGTGCATGTAACTGTTGATATGTTTTCTGCCCTTGTTGTTGCTACTGCTCACACTGAAGAAAACCATGGGAGTACCAAAGAAAATTGGGACAAACAGTGATCCAGTATGGTGCCTTTTTACAGGATTGGAGAGTGACTCACACTACCAGCATCCCTCATTCACCTATGGGACAAGCTGTTATTGAACAAACTCATTTACCGTTAAAACTAATGTTTGATAAACAAAAAGGGGCAGTCTTCCGTATATTTCCCCGCAAGAATCCTTGGACAAAGCCACATATGTTTTAAATTTTCTTAATTTGTCTGCTTCTAGGCAACATACTATGGCTATGGATCACAATTTTAAACCCAGTGCCATTTTTGCAGAAAAATTAACAGCATGTTATAAGAAGCTGGACTCAACTCATGGGATGGCCCTGCGCCTCTGCTTACATGGGGAAGAGGGTATGTTTGTGTTCTTCCCACAGGTCCATACTGGTTGCCAGCAAGAAACGTAAAGCCAGCCAGGACTTTTGAAACTACAAATAGAGAAAGGAAGATCCAAGAATTAGCAGAGCAAGCAGAGATCACAGAAACACCGAATGAGGAGAATGGTTCAAATGGACAGACTCGTAATAGAAGATTTCATGTTAATATATCAACTGTTCTTATGTTTCTCATTGTTAGGTATAGTATGTGTGTGAAAGTTGCTTGTATATATGCTTTGTGTGTTTTCTCCGATCGGAAGGTGTATGGATTCCACCCGTAGCTACTGGAAGGAAAAGAATTAACTGGTACCAAATTAATGACAAAGAATTACTGACTGGACTTAGTTGTGAGCGCGTAACTTTGAAAAAGGAAGCTAGGAGGATTGTTATTAAAAAACATGTTGTGATTCGCAAAAACCGCTGTTAGCCGGCAGAGCACATACTGGGCAGCCTTGTTGCACGCACTGGCCACGCGTGCGGCAACGCCGTGTCAGTACCTTTGTCATAGACTCTGTTGAGGGTGAAAAGAGATGGCTCAGAGCGGAGCTGAGGGAGGCTGCAGAGCACACTGTGTGGATAAACAGGGGACGCCCTGAAGGTGCTGTGCCTGCCTCTCTTCTCTGTGATGACCCTGCTGATTGTTACTCTCCTGCTCAGCGGAATCTTGGGCATAGTCGAAATAGTAAGGCTCCCAGAAAGGGAAACAATATGCTAGTAACTGCTTCTGCAAGGCTGTACCGAAACAATATGCTAGTAACTGCTTCTGCAAGGCTGTACCAAAACAAAACACTAGTAACTGCTTCTGTAGGGCTATAGTAGAGCTTACGGTATTCCTTCGCATATAAGGGGAGATCTATGTACTATAGGAACTTTAGGAATGTATTTACCTCATACCACCATGATCCTAAGTCATAGACACACCCGGAATAGGCAAAGCACGCACGCTTATGATAGCTAGTGCAATTCCAGAGCAGAATTTGGGAAACCAGCTAAAATCATTGCAGCTTCAATATTTGCACCAGGAGTTGAAGTGGCACAGACGTTAACTACACTGAATAAGTTGGGTCACTTGGGCTAACAAAACCAACGTCTCGCAATTCTGTTTATCTATGCAAAGTGCCTCTGACCCATTTCGCACGTGCCTTATTGGTGTGCCAATACTTTTGGCCAAATAATAGCACTAACATTACAGAGTTTCAAAGATTCGTCAATGCCTCTGCCCTCTCATACCAACAACCCAGTGGCATGAGACGGATCTGCAGTGGGTGGGATTGGCCTTTCGATGTGGGATCGGAAGTCCAAGCCGCCTTGATTAGATCACTCAATGTGACCATCCCCGCAGGACTGCAAGAACTTGATCTTTTAGGTAGCTTGTTACCAGGGACATGGAAAAATGTTTCTGGTTTATGGAACCAGTTAATGAGTCATGACGCCATATGTAAAATCATTCGCCCTCCCATGCAACTTGTAACTGGCTCTGGAGTGGTTTGGTTCCAAACGCTGAAGCAAGCCTATCAGGCAAAATTAGGACGCAGTTTTTTCTTTCAAGGTAAACCGCGTTTCAATGTGTCCGGCACATCGATGTGGGGAAATGTAAAAACTGGAGCGCTCATTGGGAAAGTATTTACACACGATACGCTCCTGCCCCCCGGAATTTTTCTGATCTGTGAAGATCGTGCCTGGACCGGAATTCCACAAGGAGCTATCGGTGGTCCTGGCTATTTGGGTTGCCTAACTCTCTTTGCCCTTAGCATTCATGATTTTCAAGCTGAACGAACAACCCGAACAAGTCGGGGTAAGAGGAGCCTAAAAGAATTTGACGGCACTTGTAATGACAACGTGCAGCTGCTGAATCCAGCTGAAATAGCAGCACTATCTGTCTTCCTTCTAGGAGCCTCTGACGGCATTGCTAATAATCAGTTAGCTAAGCTTGCTTGTTGGGCATTGAAACAATTTAATCTTACCTCTAACATTCTCGCTTCTCTATTGCTTGATGTAGATGATATCCAGCATGCTGTATTGCAAAATTGCACTGCTATTGATTTTTTATTGTTAGCTCAAGGCCATGGTTGTACTGACTTTGAAGGCATGTGCTGTATGGACCTACCTGACCACTCTCAAAGCATTCATAAGCAACTTGCAAACCTTCAAAGTAACATGCATCATATCACGACACGAGATGACCGGTTCTTAAACTGGTTTGGTAGTTGGAACATACCAGGTTGGATAAAAGGATTAATCATACAAGGCATAACGATATTAGTTGCATTGCTGTTTATGATTCTCTTAGCAGGGTGTGTCCTGAAGTGCGCCTCTCGGGTCCTCCTTAAAGCAATGCCAGGACTATGGATTGTCCAAAAACAGAAAGGGGGAAGTGTGGAGGAATTCCTTTCTGAGACTGGCCATAATATTCTCTCGGGTATGGACAATCCCTGCTTGGGCCCCAGAGCACAAGGTTACCAACTAGATTACTTTTGTCCTTCAAGTTAAAACAATGGCCTTAAAAGGAAACGTAGACTGATAGCCTGCCAAGATGCACGCCTCCTGGATGCCTCTCCGATGACCGCAATGAGGAGACTGAAGGGATGAGCTTGTTACCTGTGTTCTGCTAGCGCTGCCCTATCACTATAGCCCACGAGAGTGTGTTTATGCTAAGCAAGCCAATTGTAGTATGTAGTCGTGTCACGCCACATTCCGCTATATAACCTGTGTGTTGTTTGTAATAAACGGAGCATGATCTTTTAACCATATTGGTGTATGTTCATGACTCTGGGCCGTCCACAGTAGGGCACTGCAACAACGTATAATTGCAAAAGCAATAGAGTTCTTTCTATCGTAACTCAACCACCACATCAGTAGTTGGGGAAAGTAAAGAACGAGAACATAAAGTTTTCATATCTGCAACCAAGAACTTGAAAATTCTTTTGGATATCAAAGACTTTATGGCTCCTTCCAAGCAAAGATGATTTGGTCATTATTGTGCCATTTAAAGCAGATAACTTCAACCAAAGCAATGAGCAAGGTGATATATGACAAAACATGAATGAAGGGAAATTTGGAGAACAGAATATAATTATTCAGCAAAAGAACATGCAGAATGCAAAGAATTGCTCTGATATAGCGATAACATTTTAGCAGTGGCAGTTGTGAGATCTATCCTTACACTTTCTTTCTTAACAAAAGGAATGAAAGAAGATGTCTGGAAAACATTCTGTCGACCAAACTGTGTGACATACAAGAGTAAAGGTACGAATGCCTGGATAAAATGATACTAAGTTCACAAAAATCAACAGTAGAACTGGTCAAAATGTTTTTACTTAAAAAAACCCCGTTTTTGTAACAAACAGATATGTATTAAAAAATCACAATAACAAAAAAACCCCACAAGTATTCTAGCTTGAGCTATAACATAAATAATCTCTGCAAACTGGCTCTGGATTTTTTATTGAATTAATCCTGTATGAATACACGGGTATCACCTACCTGAACCACAACACATTCAGAAGTATCAGGAAAACCGAGCTAAATGATTCCACTCTATTCTATATACCATTATGTAAACAGCTGTTTCTACTCATTTTTGAACAGCATGCTAATAGCTAAATGTGAAGACTGGCAGCAGTCATAACACATGGAAACATAGCTCAAATATTTTTAGAAGTCTTTTGCGATATGACCAGTGCTTATTTTCATGAGGAAAGTACTAATCCACAGAAAGAATACACGTTTACACTGAGAATAAAAGCAAATAAATGTTTACATTTCTTGTATTTGCACATTTATATCTAAGTTGTACAGTATGCCTAACAAACCATACATCTGCAGAGAAAAGGAACAATTCAGCTCTGTCTGCTGCCTTTTGTTTCCATTTGATTTATATTTGTTTGTAAGTGATGCTAGATTCCCAATTGCTAGCTTTATTGTTTATTGATTCCTACTATTATTGGGCTCTGCATTCATACAGGAATTCATGGTCCAGAGATTTTTACCAATTGTGCAGTGAGAACTGTATACAGGGACCTTTTTCATCAAAGTCAGTGAAATACCAAAGAGGTAGGGCCAAATCCTAGGTACACCTAGCACTCTGGGATGGAAGGTGATCAAAGGTGTCATAGGTGGGATTATCGAGGTGTAATCATACAGAACAGTGGAAATGAAGCTGAAATCCTGTCCATGCTGTGTATATACCATAGGATAAAAGCTCACAGATTTCTGAATGCTGGAGCCAGCCCTACTAGTGTGAGCACTTAGTCAGCATTAACATGCTATTCTATCTTCCAGACATCACCACAGACAGCCAGGACGAGACTAGGTCTCGCTTTGTGTTGCAAAAATCATAATGCTGTCATCAGAGAATCATTTCTTGTTTTTACTTACACAGAGTTGTCAGAAAACTTTTCTGTTCTGTTACAGTGTGGAAAAAAGTGTCCTGGGCCTGCAAAATGTATCCCCAGCATAACTGCTCTCAAGGGCATGGTTGTCAAGATGTTTCATGAAAACTTGATACTTTCAATGGAGCTCATGTTATTTTGCCAATAACCTGCACAAAAGACAATCAGAATTTTGAGGCAGGAGAAGATTAACTTGTCATTTTTTTAAAGCCTCGTAGTCAAATGAAAAGTCTCATATTGGTTCATAGGTGAAGAACACAGAAAGGTTTAGGTTACTGATAATAAAGTTTCGAGAGTTGGATTACTTGCCTACTGAAGATGATAGTTACATAGCAAGCAAATAATTTATCATTTTAGACAAATAATTTATCATTTCTGAGTTGTTCATCAAGGAAATAACTGATGCTAGGAAGTACTGACGAATGTGGAAGAGCACTAGGTTCAGTAAGATACATCCTTTACAGGTAACATCCTATCTTTGCATGGCTTAAGGGCATAAATCAGAAAATGTCATATAGGAAAAGGTGAAAAACAACCAATACACACTAAGTACAATTTAAATACAATTTAAGAAAACAATAAACCATTATACATGTATACCTAATTATATTCAGATTCTATAACTCTAAGGAATAAGACTGTGGAACTAGAATGCCTCATTTAAACAAGGGTGTTTATGCAATAATAGGCGTATCAAGAATTCATTATAAGAAAACAACCTGTTGAGTACTATGGTTACATCTCTATCAGTAATCTAATCAGGGTCAGATCTTAGTCTAGAGCACTGCCTTGCCGTGGTCCATATTGCTAGCACTCCTCACGGCAAGGCACTGATTTGTGGCAACAAGCGCTCTCCAGACATCTTATTTATTAGTATATATGTGGCCTATAATACCTAGATATGAAGCATACAGGAAAGCTAGAATATGCTTAAGTTAAGATGTGTGTCACATATACAAATAAGGACACTCAGCCTTTTTTCCTGAGGTATAAGCCAAATGGATTCTCTCTTCACTTTTGCCAACTGTAACTTTGCCACTTTGCATTCCCTAACAGATGTAGTAGAGAGATCAGCCTTCTCCCACACTCCAGACACGAGAGTCTGTTGGCCATGCCCAAAGGGAACACCAGAAGCTTCTTTGTAATTAAGAGTAGTTCAACATAAAACAGAAGGCAGAGCTAATGGAAGGAACTGCTTTGGAGATGGAAAAACAAGAATCCCTTGGTGGAGCCATCCTGTGCTGAAAAACTGGAATAAGCAGCAACAAGGCTACCTTTGTTCAATACCAAGCATGTTCACAAACTGGTGTGAGCCACTTTGTCCCAGCTCATGAGCCTCAGCACTTAATTACTGAGACACAAACGAAGCCTAGAAACATGCTACTATTTATTACTCAATGCAAAGCATCAAGCCCAGACAGCTACACATCAGCCTGGGGCTATAAAGTCTACACAAAATGGTCTTCAAGGTTTTTCATTTCAACTAATGCTGTGCTGTCCCTCTTCTTGTCAACACTGGCAATATCCATCACACTTGGAATGTAGGCTGTCCCTTAGCTGCATGGGTACTAGTGACAGCATTGACTGTCACCAAGACCCACTTTCTGAATGGAAAGGGCTGCATTCAAAGCACTTGCAGGACCTTGGCAGCAACCATTGCCCCCACTGCAGTAAGCAGCTGATGATGAGCAGTTCTCCTTCAGGCAGTGGCTTCTGCTTCTGCTGAAGTTTGGTTGGCAGGAGGGAGCAATCTGCAGCGTTACCCAGAGGGGAAATTCTTGCTGTAGTAGGGGACAGCTTGCTCCGTGATGAACTTCACAAAACCAGTAGGAGTAGGAAGCTGCTGCCCTAGCTGTACACAGTGCCTGTAAAAGGCTGCCACTGAGCGGGTGGGTGACTTTTGATTTGTGCATAGGCAAATGAGTATTTTGCTTTTCTTTAACTCCTCATTTTGGGCACACTTGCCTGAGAGGCAAGATTCATGATGCTAGGTAGTCCTGTAAGTCTGGCCTGTTTCAGCCCAGCAACCTTCCTCTGCCCTTTGTGATAAAGCCTTCCTCATCACAATGAACAACGACTGTGTTTGACTATATGCTCTGCAATCGAAGAATGGTGGTAAAGTGCATCTTTTCACTAATGACTCCCTTATCATTGCACAACTCCATTATGTTTGTATATGGAAAGCAAGTGAAAATGGACAAAAGACTAAACCAGCATATTCAGGTTGTCACAAGGTAAATTCATCCTGTTGCTTTTATTCACATTGGAATAGATGCATCTTAAAGAAATAAGATGCATCTATAAATTCTTTCCAGCTTTACTGAAGATCATCAACGTCTAAAGACTGGCCAAAAAAATATTACAGCAACCATAAGACTAAAGAAGGCCATAAAATTATTAAAATACTTGCCGCTTCTGTTGTATTGCAGAGGATGTAGAGGAAAGTCAATGGTATGGTGGTTCATGGCTTTCTTATCCAAATACTGGGATTTTTTGTTATTTAGAAATACAAGGTAAAAAGGACGGGAATATTTGAGGTCTCAATTTTCAGCAAATTAATATTTCTGATGCCTGTTCCTAAGCATAAAAGGTAAAATTGATGCGCAGGCACACTTGTGAGGTTAATCTATTTTCTTTAAGCAAATGAAGTAAGGTTTTTTTCATAATCTTGGACATCAATATTTTTGTAGCAGTTAACTCTTAGAGTGCGATTATAATTCCATGTTAAAATGAACCTTAAAGTGTAAAAAAAAAAAAAAGAGAGAGAGAGGAAGAAAATTTCTTTCAGTAAAAGAGAAAGATATTCCAAGAAGAAAAATTACAGCTGTAAGATTCTACCTTACTATGAGAATCTCTGAACCTGCAGCTTAAAATGCACCACTGCATTCAAAAAGAAGGGCATTAGTACTCCATACAGAATATGTAGCACTTTTTTACCTTTTTCTCAAAGGCTAAGAATAATAACATACCTTAAAATATAAAAGATTTAACTGATTTCTCTTTGTGTGTCATAAAATACTAAGTTTTTTGAAGTTTAAGTTAACAGAAACTTTTATTCCCTGTAGAGCAGCTAGGAACTCACAGAAAAAGTAATATATTCGCTCTGGGTTGGGAGAGGCTGAAAAATTCTGTGCACACGAGGAGCACGAGCCAAGAGCACAGGAGCTGGTTGCACCATTATGCTCTGCTGAAGATGACACAGAAATCCTGGTTACAAAACTTTACTGCATACTTATCGAAGGAGGACAGCTGGAAAAGCAGTGTATCAGCTAGAAAATTAAGCTTGCCACATAGGAGTGAGAGATTCGTTCCATCAATTGGTTTATTAGCATCTTTAGAAAATATCTCCTAACTTTGTAGGTTTTTTCCTTCAGTGGATTTCACCCTGACTCGTTTTCATTAACTGGAGCTCCCCCTCAAGGAATACAATGGGAAACTAGTTTTGCAATAAAAGACAGAATTCTCATTTTGACTAAAACAATCCAGATATCCTAACCTACAAAATCTTAGAGATTTCCTTCAGGGTATTCTCTTGCTTATAGCTAATATATAGTTTGCTAAGTAATTTCATGTAGAAGTGAGGCTGTTCTTAAATAAAGAAACCTAGGCTAGAAAAGATTAGAACATTGATCTGAGTGACTTTGGGGACTTAAGTATGATATTACTCAAATTACAATTCTTGTACCGTGAAGTGGCAGATACCCACACTCTGCTGTATTACAAAAAAACTACGTTTTGGCTCAGTTTCATCCCTTACACTTCAGTAAAACTTAAATGAGACCTGCTAGATGGGTCACTGAATGGAGCTCTCAGCAGAGTACCTCTCCAACAGCCCCACTGCCCACTGTCTGCCAAGGCAGTACATGCAGAAGACATTATGGGCCAGAAAATACCCAGTGGCAAAAAAAGGGAGGACATAGGAGGATAAGTTACCCACACTCTGTCAGGGAGTTCTAGGCCATGGTATCCAGAAACATTCTCTAGGTTTAGTTCAAAACTGTGAAAGGAATTCTTCCTAAGACATGAAGACCTTCATAAATCTTACAGCCTTAAGTTTTGCATTTCTTCAGTCTGCTCTGATACAGACATTTTGCAGTGTAGATAAAGAAACTCAAATCCTATCAAAACAACAGTATATATAAAAAAAAAACCCACAGAATGTATAATTATTTTGGGGTAGAGGAGAGGAATGAGTCATATATGACAAATGTTAGTCACCTGGCTGAATTCATCACTGCAACATCATTATATGGTGTGATGAGACCCGAATAGGGAGGACTGAGGGAGAGAAGAAAAAATACCCAGTATCAAACAGCTACTAGCATTTTGCTACTAAGCAGGTGAGCAGAGGTGAGAAGAGGTGAGAAGATCATCAAGAATGGGACTTTACTTCGTTCCCTTCTCAGTGCCTCTGGTATCCCCATTGTCCCTTCACCTTTACTTGTCATAGGACCAGTCACACACCTATAAAACTACCTTAGATGGGAAAAGATGTTCATGACTCTTAGGATTTGACCAGGATACCCTCTGCAATAGTTTTGACAGCATTAGAGCTTTCTCCGCCCATCCATATTCAGTCACATTGTGGTGGTAAAATTATTAATATTTACGATTTTGAGAGGTCTGGCTAAGAATTTTATCCTAACTAAAAGAACAATTCTGTCGACTAAAAGCTAACCGTCTCTGACTGTTTCTGTTGTCTAGCCATAAAAGAGTTAAAAGTTTAAGTTAAGAGTCGCTTGAATTTGCTAAGACTTAGGTTAGTGGCCTGCTTATACTCATATATTAGCTTATTTGCATATACATAGATAAAGCAAATATGTACATAATGTCCGAAAACAGGATGATCATCCCTGAGATGTCGAGTCATTCTTAAGTAAAGAACATCCTGGAAAATATGTATTGCATAAATAAGAACATCCTGCAAAAATGTACTAGATATTGTTTCTTTATAGATGATGAGGGATAATGATGGAGCCTTAGAAAAGTACGTCAAGAGGAGGACGCAAGTCCTTGTAAGTCCAAAACATCTGGCTGTTAATCATGGAAGAAGGCGCCAAAGCAAGGACTTCAAAGACTGATAAGGAAAACATCTTGTTATGAGAAAAGTTTAACAAGATTGGAAGAATACCACAAATATTAAATAAGCAAGAAACAGCAGTAACTGGGGGAAAGGTAATTCTGACCAGGGGAGATTGTGACCACCAACCCACAGACCACTCACTTTAAACATATCCCAGACCCAAAAAAAAGGAGTGGAGGCAAAGGACTGAACATGTGAATTAATTTACATGCTAGGTGAGAGAAAATTAACCAACTGTTTAAGAGAATAACACTGAATATGCAAATATGCTAACACATACTGTATAAATGTTTACTGAATTTTAGAAAGGGTGTGCTGTCTTGGGACAGGCACCCAAACTTGCACAACTTTGTCATAAAGCAGCATCTCTGCTCAGGGTGTGGATTGGCTTATTGCACATCAGGAGAACGACCCCAGATTTGGGAAAACATTTCCACCTCCCCACTTTGAGCTAAGAAAATACTGAGTGTGCCACTCCTATAGGCTATACCAACACCTGTCTTTCCATATTGTCACATTATTTACCGTTTGATTCCTTCTTCAAATTCTGGCAGCTAGCAAGCTACTTAAGGAGTCCATCTCTCCCAGGGACAGATACTTGGCTTTGTTAACAATGAAATTATTCTTTTTCCTCACTTCTTTCCTTTTTTTACCTGAAACAGTCAGTATATAGGCTGGGTCTCTGCAATCTCTTGGCAGATAATAGGGGAACAGAGCGAGAGATGCTGACTGAATGTTCCTTCACTGTGATCTTATTTAATAAAGCTCATGTCTGACCTGTGCATTATTATGCACCTGGAGTCCCCAGATCTACCATAATGCCTTAAGAAATATCATTTTTCAGGTTCTCCAGGGAAGGGGTCTCGCTCTTAGGACTCCTTGGTACAGCTCAGCATGGCACAGTTAGCTGATCCAGAATCTGTTTTTAATTTCACTTCTTCCAGAAAGTGGATGAAGTCACAAAGCTTCACCTGACACAGCATCTATCACTCCTCACAGTGTCACACCTCCTCAGCAGCCAGAGTGAATGTTCAGTCATTCAAGAGCGAGTTTGCCAGAGATCCAAGTTAGTCTTTGTGTAAATTATGCTTATTTATTCAACCGAAAGGGCAGGGAGGACAGGGCCAGTGTAACTGGAGGGTTTCCTGGGACCTGCTGCTCCTGCCTACCTGTAAATATGATACAGCTGTGGAGTCTGCTGAGACAGAAAAGTTGCTTTTGCTCAGTTTAAAAAATGCACGAGTAGCAACTATTTGAAAGTGAAATAAGCTGCAGTTAAGTGGACAGAAGGGATTTAATTTAGTTAATTATCGTTCAACTGGTGAGAACAAAGCTACTGTTCTATCTTACTACAACAAAGTCTCTAGAACTTAAAGTAAATACTTACATTTCCCAGTCTTCCCAAGAATTAACTTAATGCTTAAGATAACTCTCCAGCAATGTCAAGGCCTCGATCTACTTTCCAGCTGTAATGTTGCCCATTTTCAATAACTACCCAGCACAAAAAACTCTTGCCCAGTCCTTCAGCAGCTCTTTTTCCTAGTGGCAGTATGGATCCTCAGGCTCCTGACTAAATTTCAAGTGGCAAATATACCACTCTGAGGCGACAGCAGAAGCTATACCTCTCCAGACATGATAGTCCTTTCCTTCCCACCCACACTTTTCTGAGCAAAAATGAGTGTTGCATGGCTTTTCTCAATGCTACAGACTCTGGGATATGACCTGGGAAGTCCAAATATTTCAACCTACTCAAGGAGAGTGTTGTGGTTCAGCCCAGCAGCAGCTCAGCCACCATGAGGTCGCTCACTCACTGTTCTCCCTCAGTGAAGTGGAGAGGAGAAAAACAAAAGGCCTGAGGGTCGAGATAAGAACAGGGAGGAATCACCCACCGGCCATGGCCCCAGGCACAATGGACTCAGTTTGAGGACAAATCAATATAATTCATTAACAGTTCATTCAGAGAGGATAAGGAGAAACAAAGCCAGATCTTAAAAACACCTTCTCTCCACCTCTCCCTTCTTCCCAGCTCTACCTCCTCCCCCATCAGTGCAGGGGGATGGGGAATGGAGGATTTGCAGGTCAGTTCATCACATGTTGTTTCTGCTGCTCCTTCCTTAAGAGGGAAGACTCCTTACACTCTTTCTCCTGCTTCAATGGATCCTCTCCTCATGGGACAGTCCACAGACTTCTCCAACACAAGTCCTGCTTGCAGGATGCAATCCTCACCCATCAGATTGTTCCAGTGTGGGCTTCTTCCTCAGAGTCACGGCTTCTTAGGGAGCTGACACCCACTCCAGCATGGAGTTCTCCACGGGCTTCAGATGCCTCTCCGTCTCGTCCTCAGTCTCCAGCAGCTCACAGAGACCATTTTCTATGACCTCCTTCAGGCTCAGGCATCTCTGCTCCAGCGTGGGGTCCTCCATGGGCTGCAGGTGGGTCTCTGCTCCACTGTTAATCTCCATGGGCAGCAGGGGGGCCGCTGCTGTCTCACCACGGGCTGCGGGGGAATCTCAGCTCCAGCACACCTCCTCCTGTGCCATCTTCGCTGACCTTGGTGTCAGTGTGGCCATTTCTCTCAGATCTTAGTCCTCTCTCCACTGTGCCAGGCCTGATGAACCTCAGCAGTCCCAACAGGATGAACTCCGCCCAGTGGGCGCCCTGGGAGCGGAGCGCTGCAGAGCTCTCCCAGCCACGCTGCTGTGGCCATCAACAGTCAAGTGGCAGCAGCCCAGTGTGGGCAGTCACCCACCTGGAAGGCTGAGGAGCCAGCCCCCTGCCTTCCTCCTCTCTTCACTGTAGTTCCAGCCCAGTTCGGGCTCCTTTGTCCCCTTCTTAAACATGGCATTCATAGAGGTGCTGATTGGCTTGGCCCTGGCCTGCGGGCATGGAGGGTCTGACCTGGCCAGAGACCAGTCCGACCAGTTTTGGAGCAAGGGAAGCTTTTTGCAGCTTCTTACAGGGGCTATCTCTGCAGCTTCTCCCCTGCTACCAAATCCCCATCACATAAACCTGGCACAGAGAGCTGGAGGGAACATTCGGCAGCCAGGCATGTCTCTACTCACAGCCACATGAAGCCACACTTCATACTTTGCAAACAGTGCAACGGCAGTAGGATTATTTTTTTTAATGTAAATGAATTCCCTCAAGAAAAGTGATCCATGTCTGGCCTTAAAACGGTAGAAATACCCTATACACAGCAACATTATATATGAATATATACATTTTTTTCTAGGGAATGTTTGCTCTGATTGTTCTTCCTATCTTCCTGATAGTTAACTAAACCTTTCCTTCATCACCTACAGCTTTATTCCCATGGATATGCAACATACAGACTTTGCAAAGAGTTCAGTGATGCTATCATTATATTTATACCCCATCTCCTCGTTACTGCTAGCCTCTTTGATTTGTCGCAAACAATGTGCGACCAAGCAAATGCAAGCTTGTAACATCCAGGCTGCATCGCAAATTTCTATTCACACAAGGAGAAATAATTCTGTGCCCTGTGTCAACTGGCTTTGTGGTTTGCAAAGCCTGGCTGATTAGAGCAGAAAGGAAGAATGCAGAAGGTGCAGTTGGCTTTGCTACTGCTACCCCTACTGAAGTGAGCACTTTTCATTTGTCTCTGTAATGAGAGGGAGCCTTCCTGAGTCCCAGGTACATTAAGAAAGAATGTGTGCATGGGGGGTCCCCACTGTGTGGTTACCCTAATGTTTTCAGGACTCTTCAGATGGCTCCTGCTGAATTAGATGCATAAAGGAAGAACTAATCCTGCTGAATCAGGAAATGAGACGATGGGGACATTCTGTATGATTCCCATTACCTTTATATTATAGGCTGCAAAGGCTACAGATTCGAATATATGTTACCTGTCTAATTCCCACTGAAGTCAATGGGAATTTTGGGTACAGGTTCAAATAAATGGCACAGGGAATGTGGAGGACCCTGGTGACCAGAAAAAGAACATTTTCTGTATTATTCAAGTGTTTAGAGTTCATTATCTCAGTGCTTTGAGTCTTATCTGTAAGATGGGAATGTCTAGGCTTCAGAATAAAACTGAGAAACAATTTACAACCTTGTTCTCTAATATGCCTTTAGCTTCTGGTGGTATACCATTACAATTAAGAAACACAAGGAAAAAGTTCCATTACAGAGCAACGAAGTTCATTTAAACTGCAGACCATATGCTCTGATATCACCTATCTTTCCATATTGTTAACTAAACTACTGGCATCAGCTTGATTTGTTGAATAAACAGATTAATTAATCTAAGAGAGACATGGTATGCATCTCCATTATCTTCCATTCTGTGCACAAAAAAGAGCAATCGTGATGTGCACTTATATTAAATTTTGTCAGTAAAATATGCTTGCTTGATATTGTAGGCATTTGCATTTTATATACTTCAGTTACCATCTGCTAATGGTAATTTAATCATTCAATAAATAACTAAAGAGAGCAACATTAATGAAGATTGGAGAATTTTTTAATACAATGAATAATTTTTGGTTTATTTCTGAGAACTGCAACTGCAGCCAGCAATAAAAAGGATAATCCATTAAAACTAGAGCACAATAACGAAAGCTGTTGTTACGGTTCTGGCACAGTGGACGACCAAAGGGGATTGTAAATTCCCAGAGTGATGACTTTCCCTACCCTTTACTAAGGAATAATATGTGAATCATTATGCTGTAGACAGATGGGACTACTCCAGAGAGGCTGTGATTGCATGCTAGCCTAGCAGAAGTTCCAGGAGGCATTCATAGCTTGGATAACCGCAATGTTTCTGGCAGGACAGGAGGAAACTGGGTATGGCCAAACTCTTTTAAAGAGTGCAGGCTTTAGATCCCAACTCAAGAAAGAACGTCTCTCAGGGAGGGCACTTCAGGCCTGCTGAATAGTTAAGTCAGCTTGACCAATACACAAGTTTAAATATAACCATTTGCATATAGGCTTTTCTTAATAAATGTATGTTGAGATAAGTTTATGGGTATTTCTTTGCTGCCTAAAATTTTCATTCTATTTTTAGCTCAACCCATCAAAGCATGAAAAATCTTTTGCAAAGTTTTAAATTATATTATAATATATAATATAAATTATATCGAATTTGATCCTGTTTTCTGAGGTAGAACCCAGATTTCTTCTTAATTGAGACTGGAAACTATTCTCTTAGTAAGATGGAAGCGGGCTTAATCCCAAAATCCAGAGCTTCAATGCCCCCCAGTAAATTTCAGTCTGTCAGAGCTTTTATCTCCATGTTCACATCTTCTGCACTGAACATCATTTGCAATTCTGTATGTGATGAGTTCATATTGTATCTCTTTATTGCATTGGGCCTTCTCTATTTCTGCATTCAAACAGCGTATACGTAGTTTTCTGGTGGCTCCACATCTGATAACCAGCAAAGGCTCATAGGGAAGTACCTTGGATACTCTGGTGTAATGTCAGATAAGTCCCTGATTCAAAATCATCCTCAGAGTCACAACCAATACTATTTCCAAAGCACTAGCAAAGGAAAGGAAGTGATGCTTATTCAATGCAAGGAGAGGCTGCTTTAAAAAGAAGAAAAAGTACCTCGATTATCACAAGACGAAAGACAGCACAGTTGAATCCATCAGCTCTCCTTTTTCTGTGAGGAATTTTCAAAATAGTCAGACTTTACAGGCTTTTTAAGACACTTGGGCCTAGTTTTCATAAGAGGTTCTTGGGAAAACCAGAAGAAACTTAGGAAAGAGAGGGACCAAAGGACTTGAGACAGGTTATATGAGCAGAAGGACTACAGTGAAGGATCCAGGAAACATATCAGAGACACAGTAGCAGTAGCGTTGCAGCCAAGAAATAAGGTAAAAAAGAAGAATCAATGATAGAAAGATACGTCCTGTGGATCAGACCAGCTGTTCATTTGCCAAGTGTTTTCCCCTCGGCTTTGTCTATAGGAGGCGCTACTTAGGGACACATCATGAGCATAGTGTTATCCACTACTCCTTTTGTTCAACCCAGCATCAATATTTATCAGGGATACTGGAGGGTACATCTCTGTCCATTTCCTTGCTGTTTATGGACATGTTGTGAATGGATTTGTTTAACTCTTTTTGAATTTGCTGGTCCCTCAACCGCTTTCAGCAACAAATTCCAGAAGTATGCAGAATCATAGATTATTCAGGTTTGTTGGGATCTCTGGAGGTCACTGCCGTGGTTTAACCAGGCCAGCGCCTAAACGCCACGCAGCTGCATGGAGTTGTGGGTCCTTTGTCCTGGCCATGCTCCCTCCCAGCCTGTTGTGCTCCTGCACACTGGCAAAACATGGGAAGCTGAAAAGTCCTCTATGTTTCAGCTCCAAATATTAACATCAGTGTGCTATCAATATTCCTTTCATAACAAATCCCATACTAAATCCAAAACTCTAGCTACTAAAAAGAAAAATTAACTCTGTCCCAGCCGAAGCCAGAACAGTCACCTAGTCCAACATCCTGCTTATTGTAGGGTTAGTGCCAATGTTAGATTGGGTTGTTCAGGCCCTTGTCCACCTGAGCTTTGGAAATCTCCAAGGCTGGAGATTCTGCAGCTTCTCTGGGCAACACAGTCCTGGACTTAAACCACATTCATTGTGAAAAATATTTTCCTAATTGGAATTTTTCTTGTTTCCCTTTCCTCACTTCAATTTGTCAACCTTCCTCTTATATTTTTTCTATCCACTGTGTAAAAATTACTTCCTTTATTTGCTTTAAAACAATCTCCTGCTAATTTCAGAGATTGCCCCCTAGTTATAGTATTGTTATGTGGTGAGAGTTGCCATTAGTCTTTTTTTGCATTATGAATAAAATTTCCACAAAAGTGAGAGGGTTTTGGTCCCTTATGAATATTAAATGCAGTGAAGTGGTCTTTGCTTCCGTTGAGATGGATATGTGACTGTGTCTTAGCCTTTGGATTATCTATAATCCAAGATGAACTATGACAGTAAAATTAAATATGTAACCAGTGATTTATTCTTGATTGAATGTGACTGATTACTGCTAAATAATTTATTCAAAATCAAGTTTGCACATTGAGCAATGTCTGCAGGTACAGGAATAAGTAACACCAGTAAACGCTTTGTATGAATGTCCTCCTTTTGTACAATTCCTGAACAACCTGTGGTTGTAGCAAGAACAGAATACTTTAAAAAGACTTTGAGTCTGGTTGGTATGTGGTTCAGTACTTAATGGTCAGTTCTCTCAGACAATGGTGGCTAGGCCCATGACAGGTGAGTCTAGCTCAGCATCCTACCTATGCCAGCCCCATCTACTTTATTTTGCTTGAAACATTTTCATATGAATAAGCTTCTTCAGGGAAGAAATTTCCTGTTTTCTTTTCTCACTCATTCTGTAACTTTTTGTCTGTTAGTCAAAGACCTGCTGAGTAATTGCTCATCAATTATATGACTTTTCCCCATTGACTGATGCCATCCTACTATAAACCCCCAAAATGATCCCTCATCCATTCTAGAATTTTCAACGGTATATAATTTCCCGCATCAACTACTGCACTAAATAATCCATGGCTTATGAGCTTCCAGCACCTCTGGACTGAGGCACCATTTCTTCATTAGAATTTTAAAATAGAACACAATAAAATATGTTATCATCATCTTGAGTAAATGATGACCTCTCAGGCATGTGTTTCTGAGACAGAGCAGAGAAAAGATGAAATATGGACAATACAGACAATTGTAAATAGTTTAGAGTGCAGCAATAATGCAAAATGCTGTTGAAGATAAAGTTGCCATTCTTTCTAGTGGCAAAGACCAAAGAAAGGAAAGAAAAAAAAAACCCACAAACATGGAATGATATGTTGCAGGAGGCGTGCTTAGCTTTTGGCTCACATGTCAGACCAGAGGTGGACAAGGATGGAAAGACCATAATGGTAGTAATGGCCAAGAAATGCTGCCTGGGTGCACGTAGCACAGGCGGACGCCTGAAGGCCTGGGGCTGCTCAGGATTACTGTATCTGTGGTGGGTGAAGGAGAGGTGTTGAGGTAGCTGCAGCAAACACAGGTTTAGTCATGCGAGTGTACATGGGATGAATACAGGCATCTCCATCCAGTGTGCTTTGTCTCCTGTGAACCCAGAGGGCTGCACTCAGGATATCCTGCATTTCCTTCTTCAGAGTTCGGAACAGAGGCATTTTGGGAACAAAAAGAGCTCCACTGGACAATGTCTCCCTCTGTCAGTTGTTAGCCAATTTCCCAATCCTTTAGCCTCCACAAAACTGCTTCAGCAGTGAATGGCCTCTGCAGTTTTCACCACTTCTAAACAAAAGGGATTTAAAGTTTTTCCCAGTAGCCTGAAGGGAAGATGTCTGTTGCCCTCAACAGGCTAATTCACCTGAACCCAGCTAGAGGGTGAAGCCAGCTATTCAGGCATAGGCAAAAAGGGACAGAGCCACCCTCGCCGTTTCTTACAGTCCATTTTAGTGAATTTAGTTCCCATTGGAGGTGTGAAAGCAGGTGACAGCAGCTATAGCCTGCTTTGTTATGATTATTCCTGGCTTGCTCTAAAATTAACTATAGAATAAGCCACGTTAGAAGCTGTGGCTCTGCAATTTTACACAAAGCAAGTATAGCTTGTGCATCCTTCCTACATTGTCCTGACAAAAGAGTCCTCTCCCATGTTGAGAGCGCGTTTGGTTCCCCTACTTCTCCAGCATCTGGTCTGTCGGTTAAAACAGCCAATGAGGTTTTCACTGGTGACAGTGTTTTATTTTGGATACAGAATGGTATTTTTTCCTAGGTCTAACTGCCTGGCGAGCCTATTAATTGTGCCTGCTCCAGTAAGAAGCTGCAGAGATATAGCTGTAACACTTTACATCCAAATAGTAATTCACTAAAAAAAAACCAAAAAACAACAGAACACCACACTTGAAAAATCAGTTTTATGCTTAGCACTAGAATTGTGCTTAGTTCTTTCAAATTCATTAGACTGGAATATTGATAGACTGAGAAAATGCAATTTGGAGCTACACAGGCAGCTTCACGGTAGGGTAAGTATTGGACAGTGTGTCACTTTACCCTTATTTTACTAAAATCAAAGGGCTGTGCCAGTTAAGAATAAGTCAAGGATTTGCCTCATTGCTCTATTAGAATGTCAAGTCATGAACCAAGTAGAGAAGTATTGGTGCTGCTTGAGATAACCAAATGGCCATATGAAGGCTGAAGTCACCCAAAATCATAGAATCATAGAACGGTTAGGGTTGGAAGGGACCTTAAAGATCATCTAGTTCCAACCCCCCTGTCATGGCAGGGAAACTCTCCACTATACCAGGTTGCCCAAAGCCTCATCCAACCTGGCCTTGAACACTTCCAGGGATGGGGCATCCACAACTTCTCTGGGCAACCTGTTCCAGTACCTCACCACCCTCAATGTGAAAAATTTCTTCCTGATATCTAATCTAAATCTCCCCTCCTTCAGTTTGAATCCATTACCCCTTGTCCTATCACTACACGCCTTTGTAAAAAGTCCTTCTCCAGCTTTCCTGCAGGTCCCCTTTAGGTACTGGAAAGCTGCTATAAGATCACCCCGGAGCCTTCTCTTCTCCAGGCTGAACAGTCCCAACTCTCTCAGCCTGTCTTCACAGGAGAGGTGTTCCAGCCCTTGGATCATCTTTGTAGCCCTCCTCTGGACTCGCTCCAGCAGCTCCATGTCCTTCTTGTGTTGGGGACTCCAGAGCTGAACACAGTATTCCAGGTGGGGTCTCATGAGAGCAGAGTAGAGGGGCAGAATCACCTCCTGGCCACACTTCTTTTGATAGAGCCCAGGATACAATTTGCTTTCTGGGCTGCCAGCGCACATTGCCGGCTCTTGTTGAGCTTCTCATCCACCAGCACTCCCAAGTCCTTTTCCTCAGGGCTGCTCTCAATCCATTCTCCACCCAGCCTGTACTTGTGCATGGGACTGCCCCGACCCATGTGCAGGACCTTGCACTTGGCCTTGTTGAACTTCATGAGGTTCTTACAGGCCCATCTCTCCAGCCTGTCAAGGTCCCTCTGGATGGCATCCCATCCCTCCAGCATGTCCACAACACCACACAACTTGGTGTCATCTGCAAACTTGCTGAGGGTGCACTCGATCCCACTTTCCATGTCACCAACAAAGATGTTAAATAGCACTGGTCCCAGTACTGACCCCTGAGGAACACCACTCTGTCGCGGACCACTGGTATCTCGTTCTTCAGGAATCACAACCCAGAAGGTTGTTGTGATTCCCCTCATATATCAGAAGGTCTTATTTCGCTCCAAAGGTCTATACCGCAATCAAAGGCTTCTAACAGAGAGCTTCAAGACACTGCTCTCCAGGGGCTCCTACCACTCCAGTCTCCAGGAGGGAACTGCCCCACTCCCTCTTGGGAGTGCCCCGCCTTTAACCATCCATGAGTCACGTGGTCCCCGGCTGACCAACGTGACTCACAGCACCTGTCCTGACGAGGCACAGGTGCTTTCTATTGTAGTAGCCCATGTAACAGCCAGAAAACTTCCGCAACACCACTCGTCACTGACCTCCACTTGAACATTGAACTGTTGACCACAATTCTTTGAGTGCAACCATCCAGCCAATTCCTTATCCACCGAGTGGTCCATCCATCAAAACCATGTCTTTCTAGTTTAGAAACAAGGATGTCGTGTGGGACAGTATCAAATGCTTTGGATAAGTCCAGGTAGACGATGTCAGTTGCTCTTCCCCTATCCATCAATGTTGTAACCTCATCATAGAAGGCCACCAAATTAGTCAGGCAGGATTTGCCCTTAGTGAAGCCATGTCGGCTGTCACCAATCACCTCCTTATTTTCTGTGTGCCTTAGCATAGTCGCCAGGAGGATCTGCTCCATGATCTTGCCGGGAAAAGAGGTGAGACTGACTGGCCTGTAGTTCCCTGGGTCTTCTTTTTTTCCCTTTTTAAAAATGGGGGCTATGTTTCCCTTTTTCCAGTCATTGGGAACTTCACCAGACTGCCACGATTTCTCAAATATGATGGATAGTGGCTTAGCAACTAATAATAATTTACTAAACTAATAAATAATCCAACGGGCTCCCATAGCCCTGTGTAGCTGCACTCAGCCACCTCAAGCAGAATGCCAATGGTGCTGGAAGGTTAATCTATGCATAAGCTGCACAAACCACTTACTAGGAAGAGAGAAGGAAATATTATACCTACTTCAGAAGTTCGTTTGGATGGTGAAAAATCCTTGGAGAGTCAAGAGTGAACACCAAGCAAAAGTAAATGCATAACCTGAACAACCCAAGGGACTTCATATTTTAAATTCTGAGGATAAGGTGCTGTTGGGTGGATCACTTCACTCTTTGAATTAAACTCTGAGACATTTAACAGGCAGATGCATTCCTTACATTCCCAAGGAAGACACTGAACATTTATTCCTCATACCCTCTTCATTGCAAGCTGTCCAAACAATTGCAGCAGGCCTCCACCGCAGAGCCAGCTGAACCAAAAGATGATAAAAAGCAATTTTTCTAGACATCCATTCAGAGACCCAGGAGTTCTCCTGCTGGCAAACGTAGCAGTATGTGGCATTTGGACTCTGCCAAGCTCGTGCCCCTTGAAAGACGACAGGCGACAAACTCGGAGCTTGTGAGCAATGAGGAGACAAAGGCGAGAAAACAGCATCCACTGCCCTGGGGATGAAGTGTTGCCTTTACCATTTTTTGCTATTGGAGTAACATAAATGCAGGGTTAGCCTATGTGGGGTAAAACGTCAGGCTAGGATCGCTGCCTCAGCCAGGGCAAATCAAATACTTGTTTCAGCTTCCGAGAATAAGGGAAAGCATGTAGCAATAGAGAACCTTCTAGAGGCCAAACACAGAAAGAAAAAGAGCTGCTGCGTTTACTAGTGGTGCAGAAGATACAAAAGTAATTTGTCAGCTCAGACCAAGCATTTTCTGTACATCTTGCATGGAAAGAAAACAATTCAAATATGATCAAATTAGGTTTATTACAAAGTAATAACATATTTCTGCTATGGAACTGGCCAGTTAGGGATATTCAGTAATTTCTCCAGTTGGTTCAATGTTTGCCTTTGACAAAAATCAGTTCTCATGATAGACAACAACATTTCACCTGGGATTAACGCAAGCCATTTTATTTCTATTTTCCCAGCTTTACAAATGTCCAGCTGTGTATTCTAGCATATACATGCATTAAGGAACAGAAAATTCCCAAGAGGCCTGGAATATTCTTTGTTTATTTGATTGGGAGGTGGTGCTTGAAGAAATTCACAGCAAAGTCACAAGAAGAAATGACACATCTCTTGAAAAGCATGTAGGTAAACTGAAACGCTATCCCAGCTTCCTTCATAGAAAGTCTATTAAAATGTAATTTTATGTTTTATAATTATCCCAAATACTACTGGATTGGATGGCCTTTGAACATCATCATCTTTAAACAGTATTAATTTGGCCTGCCTCCCAGGAGGATGGATATAGGACCATCTGTAAGTACTGGTTGTCCTGGGGAATAGCTGGGTGATGGAGAACATTGTACCTGATTCACAACTGCATTACTTCAGCTCATGCAGCTGAAAGGTATTACATCGGCAGAGAATTGCAATGATGTAGGTTGCAGAAAAACTGGTAAACTCAGGAAAACATCCATATTCTCAGGATTAAGGATAATATTTGAATCCTTTTCTTTTCATGCAAGACGTATGTAAAGTGCCCAGCCTGAGCTGATGAATTACTTATACCTTTTAAAGCATTAGTCAATATATTTACCAGCAAATATAACAGTACCAAGGGATGTCAAAATGCCTCAGTTCACTTTCTCCCCTCCCTACAGTTCTTATGATTAAGAAGCCCAAACACCCAGACTTCCCATACCTGGCATCACACTGCTGGCTGCTGCAAGAGGGCACATGCCAGAGCTCTGTGCCATGCACTCACTGCTTAGGGAAAATGCAGTCACAGTGATCCCTCAGCTTCTGATGCCCCTTCTTTCACTAAAAGCTTGAGCTCTCTCTATTTCTCACTGAAATAACTTCAATGAGGCTCACTTTTTCTGAAAAAAAAAAAAAAAGAATGTGTATGGGAACAAAGAATCCAATCTTGACGTTAAGTCAGTGAAATTGCTGCAGGTGTAGTTTGATGTAAGTGGGAGCAGAAATTGAGGTATAATAATTTGACAACATTTTTGAGGGTATCATTTTCCCCAGAACTCTTTTATCAGTGTCACTCGGTGTGCTATTTATTCACCACACATTATACTGCAGTTTCCTGACTGGACTATAACATTTTCCAACATCCTTTCAGCGTTATTGTCAAAATTGTCTAAAGTAGAAGCTAAAACTTTAAAATAATCAATTTTGCCAGTTTGTTGTAGTCCTATCTTTGCCTCTGGAATCTTTCCAAAATCTATAAGAGACTGAAATCAGTCCAAATCACCTTCTCTGAATTCTAAAAGAAAGAGGGAAGAAAAGAAAAGAAAAGAAGCTTTTGAAAGAAAGCTTAGCAAGTCAATTAAAAAAAGTAGAGTCTAAAGAAGTGGTTGCATGGTCTAGGGAAAAAAATCATTAGCAGTCTTATGGAAGACATTGACTATTTAAAGCCAAAATTGGCACTAAGGACAACAAAGAGAACAAAATATAATGAAATAACGTTTCTTCCTCCTAATGAAAAAGAAAGGAGAGCTTTAGCATTTTCTATTTTGAATGGCATTCAAAAAAAAAAAACCAAAAATACACAATAGCATGAAACTTTTTCCTTATTTGTGTTGTCAAGTCAATTAAAAAATGCCCCTTGTAATGCATGAGGCAGTAACATAATAAACTCTTGGTGAGACTCTCCTGAAACAAAACCTGCAAAGAGATAGACTTTATGCACTAGGCACCTTTATTTAGGTTTTGTTCTGTCCAAATTAAGCACTAATACTAAACACTGTGCCTTAACACAGGAAGCCCAAAATAAAATCAATCCTTTTCTTGTGTCTCTGCTAGTAAGTTAAACAAGCCCAGGACAGCTCTGTGTCACTGAAGTCGACTGGAACAGTATAGCCCATGTTCATAACATAAAATTATCTTACCCTTCAAAACCGGATGGCTTCATCCAAACTGCCTATTGGAAATGGTCCATAGCCATACTAACTCCTGACCTATGCCCAACGCCTGTGTTTGGAAGACTGATGAGCAGTCTGGGTCAAAACCAGCAACCACTGGCAGTTGTAGAGCACAGACACTTGAGCTGCAGTGTCTGGGAACATATCCTGGAACTGTTTGGTTTGCTGCTATAGATGCAGACTTTGCAGACGTTGATCCTACAGCACACACAAAAGGCTTGCCATGAAGTCCTGGTGTGTTTATTGAACAGCTCAGAAGCTCAGAAAAGGTTCTGCAAAACAGAACCTTGAGTAAGTCTTCCTTCACCATGAGTCAGGGAAATAAGGTAGCTGGGATTGGGATTAATATCAGGTTGCATGGTGAACAGGAGTTGTCTCTAAGGAACGTCTGGTGTTGCCTTTCTCCATCTGTATGACAGGTTAGCGAGTAGAACACTTATGGGGGAGCAAATTTTTGATGGCAATGGAAATGTAAGCAGCTCTTGCTCCTGATCGTTTGCCGTACAATGCTCCCTGCCAGAATTAAACTTTGTGATTTTTTCTTTCATCCTAGAAGTGGTGAAATTAAAAACAGATTCTGCAGCATCCAGTCATGGTTGGTGGTAAGCTGTGCCATGAGATATTAATCTCCTCACTGGGAAGTTATAAATCACTGCATGTGGACAGGCGAAGAAGGCTCTAACGCCACCAAAAAAACCTGAAGAGGACGCCTGACTCACATCCTGAGACATAAAACTTTTCCTGTACAAGACCATTATACAGGTGTGTGACCAGTCCTGAAATTAGTAAAGGTGAGAGAGTGCTTGGGATACTGGAGACACTGATATGCGAAGGCAGTAAAGTCGCATTTCAGACAATCCTGATGGTCTTCTAGTCTGTGGTCACCTGCGTAGTAGTTAGCACACTAACAGCTGCTTGTCACTAGGTCTGAAGGCCTCTCCTCCTCTCCCCTCCTCTTCCCTCTTCCCTCTTCCTCTGTCCCCTGATCTCCTCTATTACTCTGTTCTCCTCACGTTAACCTGACGAAGCTCGTCTCCCTGTTCCCATGGCATGAAACCGTATTTTGTGTCAATTCTCCTGCACATAGGATTCTCCTACGAGTGAATTCAATTCACAAATCCAGCACAAAATTACCCGCTGCCTTCGCAAGCTTGCTTTTCCGCTAAGCGATTCGAGTCCACTCGCAGAGGAGTCCAGTGGCAGTTCCGGACAATCGGCAGGTCCTGAGGCCGTGAGGAGGAGGTGGCGGCTGCAGCTCTCGGTAGGGGTGATCTGCCTCTGGAACTGTACCTGTAGGAAGCAGACGCTTCCTTCCTCTTCCTCAGACACTCTCCTACGTCTTCCCAGCCACCAAAAGCCACCTAAATTATAGACACAGGAAGGATCTGGACGAGAGAAAAACAACATTGTTCAAGTCTTTTGTCGCGGCTCTGCAGAAAGTGACTCAGGATTTCCTGAACCCGAAAGAGTGAGTATAAGGAGGAGCCTGATGTTGTGCCTATTCTTGTCTCTGTAGTCCAGTCTCCCTTTTTTAGATTTAATTGCTTGTTTGCTTGGTGCACATACCTTGCTTTAAAGGAATTAAACAGGGAGGTATTGCTCAGCGTGTAACTGTGAAATAAGTGTTCCCTTCCCCAGGCTCTCCTTTGTCATGTGTCTATTCTCCTGACTCCTAGCAGAGTTTCTTGGGGACTTTTACAACAGATTCCCTGATATTTGGCACTTAAATAATTGTCTGCAAACACTGTGCTGGTTTTATTCCATTGGCTGCAACACAGAGTTTATTCCATTGGGATTTACTATAGTATCAACATTACACAAAGAAAAAAAGGAGAACTTGTGCAGCTATTGAAAATTATTTCCTTGATAAATCAGTATCAGCAAAAAAAACTTAAATATTATTTTAAATCATTATTCACAGCTCTTAGACCCTGATTCTGTATGTTCTAAGCAAGTGATGGTGAGAACAATGCTACTAATAGATACATAGAAATATTTCAAAGCCAGGAAAACTAATTGAACATACTAAACAAATAACATGTAAAAAAATGGTTGAACTACATCTACAAAATAAATAACAAAGCACAGATAACATTTCTTGTTATGAATGACCTAGAACTATTCCATAATTGCAAGCAGTATTATGAAAAACGCTGCTTCCTACTTAGTCATTTACTGCTTGTTTCCTTTACCACTCTCTTTGTCAAATTGGCCATATAAACCATGTAATGTGTTTTGTCCCTTATGTTTCTCACGTAGGAGAAAAGCTATTTCCTTAAATTCCTAGGTGTCTTGTCCACATCGTTGTTAGCACATTATCCAAAACGTTTTAAAATAAGTTAAGGCTTATTTTAAGAGAAGGCTCTGGGGTGATCTTATAGCAGCTTTCCAGTACCTAAAGGGGGCCTACAGGAAAGCTGGAGAGGGACTTTTTACAAGGGTGTGTAGTGATAGGACAAGGGGCAATGGCTTTAAACTGAAAGAGGGGAGATTTAGATTAGATATAAGGAAGAAATTTTTCACATTGAGGGTGGTGAGGCACTGGAACAGTTTGCCCAGAGAAGTTGTGGATGCCCCATCCCTGGAAGTGTTCAAGGCCAGGTTGGATGAGGCTTTGGGCAACCTGGTGTAGTGGAGGGTTTCCCTGCCCATGGCAGGGGGGTTGGAACTGGGTGATCTTTGAGGTCCCTTCCAACCCTAACCATTCTATGATTCTATGATTCTATAAGTTTCTCCTGCATCACATGCATAAATACTAATAGTTAATATAAATGCATGGTTTGAATTTGGCAAGTAAGCTGTAAAATATTTTGGCATCTTTTAAATGTTACTTCTTTGTTCTCCGGATCCTAAAGGCTTGGGAGGTGAAGGGAAATATCTGTTGCTGTTTCCCTCAGAATGAAATCTCCAGCTAACGTGGCTGGAGAGATGCACTCAAACACGGGAAGAGGATGTAACAGATGCAGTGGCATCTGCTTGCACTTTCATAACCTTAAGAAATAATGTTCTGAGGAACAATTTCCCGCATTCTTCTCAGTGAGCACCAACTTAGCTACCCATTGATAATGTTTTAAATGTCAACACCCTTCTATCACTGCTTATCAGAGACAGAAGAGGAATGACTGCAGTATACCATCAAATTTCCCCAACCCCCAGTCCGAAAAGAACCTTGAAATACTTGTCCATTATATTCTGCCTTTGCGAGCTGAGGTTGAGCCAAGGACACATGAAGTTCAGACAGCAGGACTGGGCTCAGGAACCCCAAGATTAATCTGGAGAGTGGAGGGCATATTCATGAGATCATGCATGTGTCGTTCACATGCCTGGTCATCTGATTTTATGACACTACTGTGTCTGGGGAAATATCTTTTATGAAAGGTTTTTTTATGTTATAAATAAAAAATGCTATCAATTATTAAGACAGATACTTCTCACATAAGAATAAATTCTCTCAAGTAGAGCTGTGGAGGTAAATATTTAGCAACTATTGTAATGGGTAGAAGAAAAAATACCAAGGATGTTGGGTGAGTTTTTTTGAATTATTTTTTAATTTGGGGACATTTTCTACTTTCCTTCCTTTTTTCTTCCTTCTTTCTCTCTCTCTCTCTCTCAGAAGAACTAGGAATCCAATACATTTGCAACCTCAGGATGTGTATGAAACACAAACAAAAGTCCTTTGTTTCTATTCTACATGTCTGTTAACAGCAAAAGTACTGCCAGAAGTGTACTTCAAAGACTCTCCTGCAATAACTTCTTTCAGAGCTTTTCCTTCCTACTCCAAGGACATTATCTAAATCAAGAAACTACGTTAGACAGGAGAGTTGTGGTGGTTAACCTAATGATGGCTAGAGCTCTGTAAAAGTTCCCTTATGACAGTTTCAAGACTAAATACCTACCTTTTGGAAAACTATTTGAGAACATCATAGAGCGGTTCTTTATTACTTTATTTATCCGTTTATTATCTGCAGGGCAAACTTGATGGTTACCTAGTCCTCACAGTGCTTCCATAAAACCCCAGATGTGTTCTGAAAGTGTAGTCTCCTTCTCCAGAAAGAGCTCAAATTCACCATTATACATCTCACAAAGCACTGTAATGTGGTCACTGCGTCTTCCACTGTGAGCAAAAGATATTGCTCCTAAAAAAACTCCACAGCTCACTTGGTATTGAGCCACACATGCAGGAAGTCTTCAGTCTGCTACTTAGACTGAAATGCTTTGACCTCTTTCTAGAGGTGATTTTTGTAAGGCCCTAATTTTGCTAAGGTAGAGCTGAGTAGGTTTGTTCCTGAATTTACTGATGTGTAGACGTCCCAGTCAAGTATACACAAACATGGAGGTAGTGCTCATGGAAGGAGAAAAAGGCTGTAATGAGACTAAGGACAAAAATAACTGCTCAGGGTAAAGGCTTTCCTACTTCAGATGAAGTGTTTCAAGAGCTCCACAGCAGAAGGCAATTTGTGCAGTCTCTGAATAAGCACGGGAGCAGGGAAAAAGAAAAGAAAAAAAAAAGTTGGTGATAAACTTTGGGAAGGGTGGCAGAGAAAATAATTCAGCATATCCACAAAGCAGTGGATGAGGCACTAAACTTGTTCAGCAGGGACCTTCCCTAGCCATAGTCTTGGCCTCAGAAACCCTACAGTTGACAACAGGGAGCAAGCAATACAATCCATTTCCGCAGAGAGTCCAGTAGTCCAGTCTTCCAAGCTCTCTCCACGACAGCCAGCAGTTGACATTGCCTTCTGCCACCAGCTGTCCTCCACCACCTACTCCCACCCACTTACCAGCCAGGCACCTTCACTTAGTAATGAGTCACATCTGTCTAGATATTAACTCTTGCTGGTCATCACACAACACATACTTCCAGAAATGTCAAAGATGGTGAATCGAGTCTTGACAGCAAGGACTCAAATATACTCATTATGTCAGAGCACTTGACCTGACATTATGACTGGCACTTGACAGGATGACACGTACCTTGAAATGAGCTTAAGTAGTTTGGATGCTGCTCCCTCCTTTGAGGTTTTTGAAATCTTTCATTTCTTTCTCATCTTTCCTGTCATCATGTGCTACCACATATGTCATATCAGTGTGCTTGCTAGAAGATATTGATGCATTGAGATTGGGGGGGCAGCACTGCGAGGGGTCGCAGAGCATGCATGGTAAAAAAAATAAGGCTTGAGGAAAGTCTTTAAGTCATTGATAGAGCTCCTCTCTCAGGATACCCTGTACGCTAAGCTACCTACTTGTAAATGATGTATTTTGTATCATCCGTTGGGGCCAGAGCATGAACACATTAAGGTTTTATAGCCTGTAGCACTCTCATTTGGACACACCCCAGGAACAATCTAGAAAAACAGTCCAAATGTGTCAGCATTTTATCTGCTCCTGATGCTACGGTATTAAGTAAAGGGAAACATAATTTGCAAAGATTGTATCACAATCACCACTTTTTACTCATCAGAGCAGTAAGGCTGGCATTTGAAAGAATGAATGAATTAGTTCACATAGCTCCTTGGGCAAATTCTAACACAAAATATAATTTTCCAAATCTTGCTAAATAGAAAGAAGGCGGCTAGTGGGGTGGATAATCTTCACAAAACCTATTGACCTTCCATCCTATCTTCTGACTCTAACAATATATAATATTTTCTACCAGTGGTTTCCTTCTCTTTGATTTTCTAACTGCAGACTTGGAGGTGATCACGTATAAAATTTGGTTAGTAGCATCCAATTGTTGACACTTTTTTGGAAAGTGTCTCTGTTGTCTGTACTGCTTCAAGAGTCATCAGGGTCAGAAGTACAGCGAGTTCTTCCTGTACTCCAGAATGCACACTGAACACTGAACCAGACTTCACCATGGCTTAAACCAGCACAATAATTAAAAAATCCAACACTTTCCACCAAAAAAATTTCAATTATATATATCCACTTGCTGTGAAATATAGCCCCTTGAGAAAGTCACTTCAAAGATTAGAGTGACAGCTTAAAATGAGACTGGACTTGTCTTCAGATGCAATGAAAGTCAGTATTTTCCTTCCAAAAAAGCACCAAGAAATGTGACTTGGTTTGTTTTTCTTCTCTTGAAAAATGTCAGGTTTTGATATAAGCCTTGGAAATTCTTTGAACATTAGACAATGTAGAGAATCTGTCAGTTGTCCAAAATGCAGCAACTGCATCGAGTAGATTCTCCTAACTGGTAAATTCACTGTCTCCTCTTTTTAGTGTGGCAAATCTGAAAACACTTGTTTTCTTATCTTTTTGCTAAACATAACTATAGCTACTTCTTTCTCACTCCTGGAATAGAAGGTAGACAGATGCAGCTTCACAGAGATAAATATTTATCCTGCGGTTTGAAAATATGGTTCAAAACATTGTGAAGGCTGCATATCAATACCTCAGCAAGTTTATCCATTGCCATCTGAAAATCTGAATCAAGGGGCACTTCACGGATAGTGTTAAATCCTGCATTAATTCAGGACTCCATAAAGAGTAAAGTAGTGGAGAATTAGGTCTTCAGGTTACGTATGACAGAGTAACTTCAAGTTTTCATATTTTCCATGACACAGTATTAAATACCCAAGTTGAAAAAAGATATGAGATTTAATTCTGTTACTTGCTTTTCATGTCAGAACTATAGCCTTTGGTTTCTGCTATATTTTGCTCTTAAAACCTAGGTCTCTTGGGAGACTGAAGATATATTTAGAACTGTTAAAACTTTTGAGTAGTACAAAAAAATACAGTAGCGGAAATAAGTATCTGCTCTCAAAATAGGTTTGACTATTTAAGTAAACAGCAGTGAAAGTAGGTAGTTTGGGAATGACTCGGAATGTAACTTGTCCAGATTCTCAGCTGGTATAATTAGCTTAGGTGCTAAACCAGCCGTTTGCATAGACATGTAGGCTTAAGTAAATCACGTTTGAAGAAAAGGAGAAAAAAAATCTTAAAAGAAGCTAACTAAAGCTTAGAATTTAAGAATTCATTCTCAGGCCCTGAAACAGCTTTCTCCCTCTGCATCTCTCATCACATTGATGACTCTTTTTGACTTGCCTTGTCTCTTCAGGCAGGAAGAACCACAGAAAACCTAAAATACAGAAGTGGCTGCCTACCAGGAGACTTTGGAATTTGTGATGTTGGGAAGAGTGAGACATCCCTCTTGGGGTTGGAGATATGAAAGAATCAGGCTAGATTTAGTCATAGTACATGTAAAAACGTAACTGGTCACAGCCTCTCAGCTATGATCAAGCTAAAGCAGACTGCTTCCTTGTCATTCCTTCTGGTCATTTTAGAGGGCAACCCTTCAATGATACTGTCTTATGCCATCACATTTCATATTTCTCTTTTTTCTTAGCTTTCAGCCTAATGAATACTACATATTATTGTAATATCATAAGATACTCAGCAGATCTGACTCACCATATTGCTTTTCCCTTTGGAGAACACTAGTCTCCATGCTCTCCTCACTGGTGAAGGATCCTGTGGCACTTCGCATGCCCTTGCCTGTCTGATCTTTGCCCAGAATGGCACTTTGACAGACATGCCAAGGGACCCACTGACCTGCACAGAACCCAAGGAAGGGACTGAGGAGATGAGGATGGTGCATGGAGACACATGGAGACTTTATCAAATTTTTCTTGATAAAGTTGGCCTGCTGTTGGGGTTCACAGCCAAATCTGGAAACAGAATAGTGCTGTAGGGGCCAGTGAGACAGATGTGGCCATTCCAGCCATCAGACAGCCTTCTAAGATGTCTTTTAAGTCTCGTATTGAATATGTAATGGGCTAAAACTGATTAAAAAGTAAATAAAATGGCATAGGCAATTTAATGGGGAATAAAAATGTAACAGGGACTTTCTTTTTTTTTTTTAATTCTGAAAGAATCTAAAAACTCTGGTTTAGTTTGCTCTTCAGTCATTTCATTGCCAAGAAACATGCTTCAGCCTGCCCTTCAAATGCTTTGATCTCCCAACCACCACCTGCATGAATGTGATATTCCTGAAGAAATCAGCTTATCATGTGAGGTGATGTGAGGAAACAGGAATCTTGGCAGAGAAGCGAGTGTACGGCCAACACATCAACACCATTGGAACCAGGAAAAATGACGGCAGAAAGGTGTAGAGAAGAACTTGCTTCCTTTAGTAAAGACAGTGTTGAGAGTAAAAGGACAAAATACGCACATTATATACAATGCAGGATTTTCATCTGGGTACAATATGATACATTATTACAGACAGCTACCAATAAATCACAGGTCTTAAAATGTGAAATTAATATGGTTTCTAGAATGTAAGGGTCAGTGGGCTAGAATGTGTATTTTGGTATTTGGGAGAGTAATAATTTATTTTTTCAGTAGGCTTCCAGAAAAAAAATATCATAGTTGCTTAAAAACTTCTAAATTATGAGCTTTTTTGACTAGATTTATGGGAATTAACAAGAAAATATTTTCAGGACTCATTTTGTGAAAATGCTTTTGATCACCTTTGCTTCTCTTCTCTGGCGCTTGAGTTTGCTCTGCTGCAAAGAAACGTTGTGCTACATTGCACCTGTGATATATCCACACTAAGAACAGATGAGGAGAGAAGGAACATTCATGACTTTGCAATAATGAGATTGCTGATCCACAGCCTGCTGGTAATTCCCGCACAGCAGAAATATACCCAAAGAGAATTGCCAAGGATCTCATCTGCATGCTGACAACTGCACGTCTCCTCAGACACATCCATCCTCAGGTCACCCCTTTTGTTTTTCAACCTTGCACTGGTATGGCTAATGCAGTGGCAAGCAGTCTTGCCCTCCGAGCAGTGAACTGTCTACAGACTCCAGTATTCCATTTATTTTGTCTGGTTTTATTCATTGGCAATTTATTCATTGCCAAGGCTCAATCAGATAGGAAATTCAAACTGATAGGCGCCAGTTGTATGAGAAGTTTGCCCCTGTTTACCTTAAATTGTTTTCTAATTGATACAAATGACTATGTGGATGCTGCTTTATATCAGATTAGTCTCTGAAGATTAGAAGCAGTTTAAATTGAAGCTAACCTGCAGCTGTCAAACTGAAATAGTGTTCATACAGTGCCTCACTGCAGTTTAAATTGGTCTTAAATTTGATATAAGTTAAATCGGTGCATTTTCTTTATGCAGATACAGATTTATTTTAATGACATTTCACACGGTACACTTGATATGCAAAAACTAGAGCTGGCAGGATGTTTGCATAGATGGCCAAAAACCAGATTGGTTTTTGTTTGCTTGAGATATCAAGGGTTAATCAAGGAATCAGGAGGGAGAGTGAATCATTTGGGAACCAGAACATCTCATCAGCTGCGACCTGTTCAGCCCCTGAGACAGAGAAGAAATAAGGAAGTGATTTATAGGTTATAGCAGTTCAGGACTCACTCTTCAGGAGTTGCTGGAGAACAGCGGTACTCTGCACACTGCTCACCCGTGTCCTGACATGCTCCTCATCTCAGGACTTTATACCAGCAGACTGTTTCCCACTACCAGAGTACAAGTTTCACACCGCTTACTGAAAACAAAAACTTTCCTGTGTTTGTCCATACCAATTTCTGTAAATTAGACTGCTGCTAAGAACATTCAATGCTAGCAATTTGTGAGCATACCGGGCTGTGAAAACATCATTTAGAGGCTGAGAATACCTCTCTGCTACTTTACACAAGTTTACCTTCCACCAAACTTCAGTATTTAGCTCAGAAGTAGATAGAATAAAGCAGACATCAGTAAGTCACAAGTACTGTGCTTGATACGGAGGTCTGCGGTTCTTGGAAATACATTGTGATGGATGGTTACTTTTTTTATCTATATTTTTTGAATGTCATAACTATCTGTCAGATTTTCTTTTAAAAAGATGTCTATCTTTCTTCAGGCATTACCAGATACAGAGAATATAATTCAGTCATCTCACTGAAAGCTAGCATAATTTAAACTGATCTCTCTTTTCAAACAAAGAACATTGGAAGATTGCATATGCTGCACACTCTAGCAGTCACCAAGAAACAGTATTTTAACTGCGAAAGCAAGTGATAGCCATCTAAGTTCTTACAGAGGTGAATGTATACTATTTTCTCTAGGTCTGTCAAAGTTTTCAACACAAATAGGAAAGGTGAATTACATTACTCTCATTATATTATACCTAGCATTGCATATTTCTTCTGATCCACCGTCCTACTCCTACCAACTTTATAAAAAGTAAGTTTTAGAAACAAAATATTTGAATATTGATGATTAAAAACATTACATAGCCATTTTCTTAAAGAGAAAGACAAGCATTAGAGTTACTGCATCATATCGTGCCGCTTTACATAAACGCTGCATCTGTGTTTACGCGCTGCACGCTGAAGACAGGCTTTTCCTGGCTATCAGACTGCCAGACACACAACTGAACAGGGAACCAGTTTCAGGCAATTACAAGAGAGAGTCAATGGGTGGGTATAGCTGCCCCAGGCAGAATACACTACTAATGTATTTTGTTTACACACATCACATAGACATGAAGACACTATACAGAGAAATAGACATACAGCAGAATATACTGGCCTACCACTTAAACTGAAATCACTGCCGTGTTTTACTATTGACACGAGCATCCAGAAGCAGAGGAAGTTCCCTTAGCTCCCAGATCGACAGTAACAACTCTTCCATAGCATTAATACAAAACCAGTACAAATCTTAGCGTTTTCCAGCAATGATTAGGGAAGAATATTCAGCGGTCTGCCCTCTCGAAATTCAAAAGCAGTTAGCAGATGGCAATATTGCCAGTGCTTATTGCACAAATAACCAAGGGGGAAAACCTAAATCTTACAGTTACTTTTCTATTTAGTTCTCTTTATCTATTAGTCCTTTAATGACTTTGACATACTGCATAAAGTGATTTCATTAGCAAGGTATGTGCATGATGAAACCTGTGTTTCCTTCTCAGAAAAGCAGCCCCAAAGCCCTATTTACTGTTACGCTTTCCATGACTCTTGTAAAGTCTATGAATGTTTTGAGAAAGCTACTTTTTCCATGTCAACTCTCTTCTGTGCTGTCAAGAGATTGTTAGCATTACTGAACAAAAGGAGAAGTCAATAGTATTGTCTGTGACTTTCTCCTTACATTTATGTATGTACCAATAGAAGTTTGTGGCTAAAAATGCTGCAAATAGGTAGCACCCGAAAATACTTATTTTTCACAGATAAAAAAGTGCAGGGGGAGTAGAATGAGTATGAATACGGCTAAGGTTAAAGAAGGATATGGTGGGCTGGTTTATGCTATTCTATGAAGAGGCAAACTAACGAAGAGATTTTGTGAGTATCTCTAGGTTAGTTTATATTTTCTGAGTGTATGGTCTGGAGTTGAAGTAGTTTAAAAGGCTCTCTTTGGCCTTTGATAATGAGAAGGCTCATTAATTATTAAGTGAACCATTTCCTTTGCTCTTTAAAAGTTTTTTGGCTGTGGGGTTTTTGTTTGTTTTTTTCATTAACTTGATTAGTTATTGAGTTCTGCTAAAATGCACTGAGGCGGCTATATGTACATGAACATCCATGGGGTTCCACAGTTGAGGTAAGTAATGACCCAGGTGATGGCAAGTTTTCTATCCGTATCATTCTGCTTCTAGATTATGCAAAGAGAGGAAAGGTGATCTGGTCATGATTTCTGTGGTATATGAGTAATGCCACTCTTCTATAGCAGCTGCTAGGAGGAAAAAAAAAAGATGCTAAAGTTCCTTCATTTAAGCCCTCTGCTTTTAAATAGTCTGCTTGGCTTTTACTGGGAGAGTACTCTGGATTTGAGAATACTGTCTTGATCACTTTTTGATAAGAAAAATCAAGGTTTAAACTTTTACCTATAGAGATTTCTCATTCACTGTTTGCATAAGCATTCACTGAGTTTTCATAGTAGATGTGTTTTAGGAGACGTATGTAAGAAATAGTAATGCTTTCTATTGCAATGCTGGCTGCAAGTGCTGAAGCTGAAAGTTATTCTTCTGTTTAAAAGCTCTTTATTGCTCCTTTTTTCATGTCACTTACTAAATAAACACTGTCTAAGGTACAATATAGACACTGTGTGAAAGAACAAGCTAATGCAAGTATAACGATGCACAGAAAGTGTGAAATAAAGCTAAAAGTCATCCAGTAATAGCAACAAGCAATTACAGGAAGGCATAAAAATATCTCCATTATGTTGTAAAATCATGTCTACATGTAGCTACATATTAAAATGGAATAGTTACCTTTTCCACTAATGCTTTGTTACACACTCTCTTCTATCTCAGAACCGGCCTGGGACTCTAACAGCTGATGTTCGTGTGTGCGTACCGCGGCGAGCGACTGCTCCAGAGTTTCTTCCATGTCACCAGCTTTTTTGTAGCGTGGCTGCCATGCTGTTCTCCTAACAAGTAGGTTTGAATGTATCTGCAGAACTTGCATTTCTAGAAGTGAGACTGGGCTGGGAAATCACCCTTGCACACATCCCTTTGAAAATCGATATTTAAGCTTTACGGACCTGTTAAATCTAATAGGGTCCTTACTCCTAACACTGGATTATTGCAAATTCAGTGAATGAATTCTTATCTCTCGGGCTAAAGAATAACTTTGTATGCTTGCTTGCACTTGCTTGATTCAGGTGTAAGTTACTATTCTAGGAGCTTATCTGTATGAGAACTACACTTACATAAATTTAGGTGTTAGAAGGACACATATAGTCATTTTTACTAGAAAATAAAGCAACTTCTCTTGATTTACCTAAAGTCAGTTCAGTTTCATTTAAACATAAATAAGCTATTTCTGTATGAGGTTGAGTACCCATATGAAACTAATTGTATAACTCATTAATGTAATTATGAACTTTTTTCTTTAGATAAAATCCTTAAGAAGAACTCCGGATCACTGCTTGTATTGAATTACCTTCCTGGTGCAAATAAAAGTATTCTGCATATTGAGCCAGCTGACTTGTGCTATTATATTGTTTGGATACAAATCAGGCAACTACAAAACATCAAGTAACTTCACAAACACATTGAATTTCAATGGTCAAAGAAATGTATACTACTTTATTTTGTATTAGGTAACCAATGTATGGTGGTTCCGGAGTCCAGTTAACTCTGTTCAAGCAGTGCCAGCATTAAGCAGGCTGGGACTAAAAGGAAGTTAGTGGTAAGTGAATAATATCATGCCTATTGTAGCTTATAATGTCATGCAGGCATTTTGCTGCAGTTTGCAGCAAGCAGCACATTACCAGCTGTATGATAAGCTGTAGAATCAATTTTTTATGTTATTTCTGAAAAAAATGGAGTATGGCAAATGCTTCTTAAATATGCTACACCACCTGGCTACAAAACAAAACGGTACCCTTTTGTTACAACATGAAGAGGGCAAAAAAATCCAGAACCTACTTTTATTTCAGTGTGTCCTAGGTTTATCCTCAGGGTGTTGTGTGTATACATGTGGTTAACATAAACATATTTTACAGTTGGTTCTCTCTAACAATGTAAAGACAATTTTTATCACCTACAACGACTCAGCTCCCTGTTAAGTATCTCTAGGAGTGAAAATAACCTAATTCTAGGAAGAAAGATCTAACCCATGTTTGGGCATGTACTGGTTTTGATGAGCGATGTCGATAACTAGGCATTTATATTATCTAATATAAAGGTACCTGTGGCAACCATCAGGGTTTCTAGGTACTTTTAGAGTCTCCAATAAACCTTGGTCAGGACTTCTGCAATGAGTGCAAGTCCCTAAATGTTGGATTTTCATGTCAACTGAAGAAACGGTAATCTTTTGTGTAACTGATATGCGTTCCCAGAGCCGGTTACATCAGACCTTGAGTTCTAAAAAGCATGAACTCTTACACAAACGCCAATACAAGAAAGCTGTAGTTACTGGGTTAAGTAAAAATGCGATCACGTTAACTTTCTCTATTTCCTCCTCTTGTGTTTGTAGCTCAGCTGAGGCAGGCAAACTGCTGTTAGATCTTAAACTGAAGCCTGATTCAGATGTCAAGCCCTTTATATAAACCCCAACTACTTTAATCTTGCATAGCATGCCTTGCTTTTTGGAGAAGTGATTGCTATGCATACTGTCAGGTATGCTTTGAACTTCTTCTAGAATAAGGGTACTGAGCATCAAGAGTCACCAGAGCCCACATACTGTCAGGAGCGCTGCTGCGAGCTCCCCATCAGCCCGAATCCCGGCTGCAGCCGCCCGCTACTCAGGGGGACAGGCCGGGGGGTGGGGGGCAGCTGAGCTCTTCTCAAACAGCGGTAAAACGGCAGCTCTTCCTTAAAACTTCAGGACTTTATTAAATAGTTAGCAAAAGAAAAAACAAAAAGAGAGTCGTACACAACTCCTGTAGCGAAAACAGCACATAAAACAAGCCCCAACAGAAACCGTTTTTGCTGTGAAGAGCAGACTGCGTGACTTCTCACCGGGGCGGGGGGAGCACGCGCGACAAGACACCTCCACCACACCACCGTGTCGAGCATCTGCACCCGCCCCGTACTCCTGTCACAGGGAGACAGGCCGAGGGTGAAGGACCAGCCCCGAGGCGGCGAGGAGCGCTCCTCGGTCACAGGCGGGGCGGCCCCTCGGCTCCGGCCGGACCTAGCGGGGAGGCTGAGGGGAGTCGCTGTGACTTCCTCCCGCGCTGAACCGGGGAAGAGCCCGCTGTTTTACGGGCACGGGGGTCAGCCAGTGAAGAAGGGGTTTCCTGCTCGCCACCGGCCGCACCGCCACTGTCCCTACACGCGCGCCGTCCCTGCCCCGCGGCCGCCATCCGGTGAAGGGGCGCCCCCTCCGCGCATGCGCCAGAGGGCGCTGCTAAGGGGCGGGGACAGAGCCCGACGCCCGCCGGCAGACCGTACCACTGCACTTCGTGGGGGTGGGCGAGGAAAGCGCGTCCTCCAAGAGCTTGATTATGAGGACTCCCCGCTGTTTCCTTCACTGACTGTGTGCAAGACTAAGTGACAAGGGCAGGGACATGCAGGCGAGAGCTCGCTCTCGCTTGCATGCGTCCTCTTCGCCTCCTTCTCTCCCTCTCCTCCCCTGGCGGCGGCGGATTGGGCGCGTCCCTCTTGCCGCCCCCTCCCGCCGCCGATGGTCGGGCCCGCTCGCGCTGCCCGTGTCCCGGCGTCGCGAGTTCCCGCTCTCCCGCGTCCGCCTTCTCCCGCCCCCTCCCTGCCTCCGTGCCGGCTCGGCGCTCGCATCGGCCTCCCGCTCCCTCCCCCCGGCCCCGGCTCGGCGGCCCTATGGCGTACAGTCAGGGCGGCGGCAAGAAGAAAGTCTGCTACTATTATGACGGTGAGCGGGGCCGGCGCGGGAGCGCGTGTGTGTGAGTGGGGGGAGCCCCTCTAACGGCCGCCTGGGGCAGCCTGCTCCCGTCCCCCGCCATTATGGGCGCCCCCTCCCCCGCGGAACGAGCCTCCCTCTCGGCTCCATGGCGGCCCCGGCCGGGGGTCCGCGCCGCTTCCACCTGCGCCGCCGCGCCCCGCTCCCGCCATCGGCCCTGCGCACTCGCGCCCTGCCGCGGGGCTGAGCCCCGGGGGCCGCCGGGCGAGAGGGAAGGGGCGGCGGGAGCGAGGGTGGTGGGTTGGAGCCGGAGCCGGGCGAGGTGCGGGTCGGGGCGCTGCCCGGCCTGGTGCGGAGCGGTTGCCGGGCCCGGCGGTGACTGCCGAGTCTATTGTGTGTGTGTGTCCCTATAACACCACCACCACCACCCCCCCCCAAAGAAGAAAAAAAAAAAAAAAAAAAAAGAAGAAAAGTTGAGACACTCCCCTTCATCCGCTAAGCACAGAGGCGTTGGAGTCGCTGCCGTGCCTAGCTCCTCCCCTGCAAAAAAAGTCTCGGCCATGTGTGGCTTCGGCACCTGGTGGGTGATTCCTGCGCTGAGGCCTTGCCCGCCTCTGGCTCCAGTGCCAGATCCGCGGTGCGGAGCGTTCGGGGGCTCTGTCGTGTTACCCGCCCCCCCCCCACCACCCCACCGCCCCCGAACACGCATCAGAGCGGAGGTTTGGCTTCCACGAGCCTCTCTCCTCGCAAAACACGCGAGTTGCGTGCGTGGGTGTTTAATAATAGTGAAATTGAGTTGCTCGCAGGCCTCCTAAGTTTTGCAGGCTGGTCTGCTGGGGACACGGTGACTTGCGATCTGCTTTGTCGGTCACGTCGAAGAAGGACACAAAGCTCGCGCTTGGTTTCAGGTGTTTGCAGCAGCTCGCTTGTGGTTTTCTCTGGCTACAGCAGCGAAAACTTTTCGTTTTCTTCTTGAGTTTGTGTTTGTTTTTCTTTTTTTGTATGGGGAGAGTAAAGTCGTTGGTCAGAGTAGTTAAGAGGTTTGATGTTTTTTTGAAAATTGTCTCCCGTCGTAACAGTCCTTTAAGTTGGTGTCTGAGACTCGCGTCGGTAGCAGCCAGGAAGCCGAGGTTGAGGCTCTTTTGCTGTGGCACTTTGGTGTCTTCGCCGTTTTGGAAATGAAGATGAATGGCTGAACCCACTAAGATATCAAAGGTGTCTGCTGCTGTAGCAAATCTGCCATTCTTTAGAAATGGCAGACCTTGTGGGGCCTGTCTTGGTTTTTTTTTACCACACTAAAGGAGGCAGAGTGGTGGTTGCCGCCCCCTTGTCTTTGTTGCTAGCTCTGGTTCTTTGTTCAGCCTAAAGGGGAAAGGAGGCCCCTGTTAGGGATAATTTTGGTGAGACTGGGATCTTACTTTTCTTTGGGAAAAGGAACCACTTTTTGCCTTGGTGAAAGGAAGACTGCAGTGATAGCTTAGAAGCTTTCTATCTGAAATGTTTTTGGTTTTTAATCGATACGCTTTTTGTGGAAAAAAAAAAAGACAGCTACAGTTTACTAGAGATGAATATCTTCAGTTTTTCTGTGATCTCTGGATTTTGGTACTCGGTGCTGGTGTCAGGCTCCCTTAACGGCCAAAAAGCTACACTAGTGGAGAGGAGGAAGTTTTCAGGTGGCAGGATAATGGTGACTTAAAAGCAGTTGTAGCTCATATCTTGCTTTAATAGGTAGACTAGGATACATGCAATTAACGATGATGTAGAGAAAGGCGTATCTGTTGTAAAAGTGATTTTAAAAAGTGCTTTCTCTATGACAAATGAACAGCTTTGCAATGTTTTCGATATCTTATTTATTTTTTATTGCCAAAGCCAACAGTCGTTTTACACTTCTTTTGGAAATATAGTTGTTAGAAGAAATTTTACAGTTAATACCTGCAGTAGAGATTTCTGATACTAATTTGTGGTTCACCTGGCAATTCTCAGTATTTTGTAACTGTGTTATACCAGCAAAGTCTTGAATCAAAGCAAGGGGAGTGTTTGAAGCCTTAAATAACTCGGAACCAAAAAATACATGGATACCTCAAGCACACAACTGAGGTAGTGGTGTATCTCCAAGTATGTCATAACTGAAGTAAATGACCATTTTTTTTTGTTGTAATTGTCCCTCCAGGCATACTTTGACTGTTTCTTTAAAAGTGTACACTAAAAAGTGTTGAAAAGTACTAGAAGTACATATGCATATCTTTTGAGATGCAATAAATTCCTACATGCTTTTTGTAAAGCTCAGTGTGATTGTCATCTAAAGTTGATTTTTTAAATTAACCTGTCACCAAGTTTTCTTGGAGTCTATAGCTGTTAATGTTTTCTGATCAATAACAGTTTTAATAGCCTTCACACTGTATGTGGAACCAATAAACTTTGGGTAGAAGAAGCTTGATTACATTTTCTGCAATTTCCTTGCAGTAGACTGTCAGCCACATCCAGTTTGCGGAATTTGCATTGCTCGTGATTGTGCTCAAGTCAGGAATTATGTTTAAATTTGAGCCAGTATACTATGGGAAGAAGTAAAAATGTACAAATTACGATATTTAATCATCTTATCTGAAATATTTTTAAAAACTGCTTGTAGTCTTAATATATATATGGCTATAGATTAGCTAAGTCTGTTGCTTAGAACCGTGCTAGATATGGAAAGATATTGTAGCTTTTATTTTAACCTCTTCCCGTGTGCCTTCAGGTTGTTGCCACAGTCTTGTGGCATGTGGCTCAGGTAGTTTAGTGGCCTCTTCCAAAATAAGTACTTCTTGTACAGTTGCCTATAGCAATGGGGACGGGACCCAGATGTCCCTTCCACCTCTGTGCTCTTGTAGAGCAAAGCGCAGCTCTAGAGAATAACGCAGCAACTGGCATGGCTGCAGTTAACAAGTGTGTTTATTCCATGCCAGTGCACTAGCAGTATTGTTTAGATTGCTTGTTGTACGTAATTTAATGAGTGTTCAAAAGGCTCTACCTTCGTAAAAAATTGAGATCTGCATCAGAATATGGCTAGTTCCACCCAAAAAGACGAGACTAAACCTGTTTTAGTAGGGCAGTATGCTACTATATTCAGACATTGTTTAGGTACATTAGCACTTCTAGTGTAAGTTCATCTTACCTGCAGATATAAGCTTTAACTAAGAGTGTTTCACAGAGGTTCATGTATGCTTTGTGCAGTGTCTTCCAAACATGGTGGTGGTGTCCAACCTCTGCTCAGGGCTCAAAAGTCAGAACTTTGCGAGTTTTTTACTGTCTGCTTAGTTTTAAAAAACAGAACAAAACCCCCAACCCTTCAGATGCTAGTGCAGTAATTTTAGACCTGTTTAAATAGCTGTTGGACTGATCAGGCATCGATGATCTTTTTCTAGATTCATCTAGGTGAGTTCCCCTGTTACTATTGCAGAAGTCAATCCAAATGCAACTGCACTATTAATATTTTTTTTTCATGTGGTTTCCATTGTAGCAGTTAGGTTTCTGCACTTGGTGCAGTTCTGAAATACCTTGTGATTTCATGGTAACCATACTTAAAATAAGCAGAGATTCGGTCAGTGCACATAACAATTTATCTGTATCAAGGTTACAAAGTAATGTAACTGACGAAGTATCAAAACAGGTAAGTAAGCATGGTATCTTGTCTCTTTGTTCGGACCATTAAGACTGTTTCGTAATGGGTTAATTTAAAAGTGTTATTTTTCTATGTATCTTAGTAACTAGGGAAACTAACGTGCTTTTGGGGGGATACAGCAGCTTTTGTTAGTTGGTTGTGTTTGTGAGACATAATTGAAGTTCCTTTAGGGCATGTAGCCTCTTGTGTATTAGAATACTTAACATCTGTAGACCTTGCTGAAGTCTCGGATAGAGAAGTGAGTGTCTAAAACTTGTGTTCATCAAAGGAATCATTTGGGTTCATTTTTATTTGATAGATCTCTTCAGAATTTAGGCAAGTAACTTGTATGAATGGATAAGTTTCAGTTTTTTTAGTATGTTTGAATCCAGAACATCACAGTGTGTATGTAACAACTTAATTTTCAGATAGGTCTTCTGGTCGTTTGGTATTACATTTTGCATCACACGGTGAACAGTGCAGGACAGTAAACTCGTGCTAGCATTAAATTGGCACATAGAATCATAGAATGGTTAGGGTTGGAAGACACCTCAAAGATCATCTAGTTCCAACCCCCTGCCATGGGCAGGGAAATCCTCCACTACACCAGGTTGCCCAAAGCCTCATCCAGCCTGGCCTTGAACACCTCCAGGGATGGGGCATCCACAACTTCTCTGGGCAACCTGTTCCAGTACCTCACCACCCTCAATGTAAAGAATTTCTTTCTTATATCTAACCTAAATCTGCCCTCTTTCAGTTTAAATCTGTTGCCCCTTGTCCTATCACTACACGCCTTTGTAAAAAGTCCCTGTCCAGCTTTCCTGTAGGCCCCCTTTAGGTACTGGAAAGCTGCAATAAGATCACCCCGGAGCCTTCTCTTCTCCAGGCTGAACAGCCCCAAGTCTCTCAGCCTGTCTTCATAGCAGAGGTGCTCCAGCCCTCTGATCATCTTCGTGGCCCTCCTCTGGACTTGCTCCAGCAGCTCCATGTCCTTCTTATGTTGGGGACTCCAGAGCTGAACACAGTATTCTAGGTGGGGTCTCACAAGAGCTGAGTAGAGGGGCAGAATCACTTCCCTCGACCACCTGCTGGCCACGCTGCTTTTGATACAGCCCAGGATACGGTTGGCTTTCTGGGCTGCCAGACTTGATTAGTCTCGTTTTAGTTAAGGACTCAGCTTCTCAGAGATTGTGTTGTTACTTCTCTATGAGAGCCATTTAGCTGATATTTTTACTGGTATAAACCAGTACATTTCAGTCTTTGAAGTCTTACTGTGAAAGATTAATAGATTTACCAACTTTCTGCATATACTACTTTGCATTTTTTCCCTCCACTTCCTCTTTCAGTTATGTTCTTTTCTTTTGTGCTTTCCATGTGCGCCCACACTGGAGAGTGATATAAATTATGATCATAACACTTCTGCATGATTTTTGCCTTTGTATTGACAAGTTTAGGATCAAGTACTCATACTATCTGCAATACTAGTCTTGTGCACTTGGCCTTGCTGTACCTGTTTCTCATACATGCGCATACTCTGGTCAGAGTTAGTCTGGCACTAAGTGCAGAGCCTTTTAGCTCCCTCAGTGGGGAGCTGTCCCTTCCCCACACACACTAGCTCTTGGTACGCCTTGCTTTTCTCCCCTAAGTACTCCAGTAAGACTGTGACACATGAAGAAGAGGTATATAGGTTTAAAGATCAGTGGATGAAGCATTTCTACCAGGAGGGCCGCCTTCTTCACTGGGTAAAGGACAAGAGACTTTTGACACCTTTGCCTTCACCACAGGATGATACCTCCAGGATGGATTCCCTTTGTGATATGAAGTTGGCTGGAAATTGAGATGCTAATGAAGAAAGAGGTCTTGCTTACCTTTTCTTTTCCCACCCCTGCCAACACACACATTGCAACAGTCCCTTGAAACTTAATGGGCTTTTTGTCCATATGTTTGAATTTTTTATGAGACTAATGCCAAAATCGTTTTTTGTTGGTGATGCCAAGACCTGAAAGATGTAGATAGTATTGCCTGTTGCTGAAGTGTGTTACGTTGGTATCTATTGTTAGTCATTACTGCTGAACTCTAATATGGAAGGATCGATATGTTTCTGCCAGATATTCACCTACAGATCTTCTATTTGATTAAATAAGCTCCCATTAAATTTACCAACTTGCCAACTCTTCGAAGTTCTCCTTTCTGGTAAAAAAATAAAGTGAAAGTTAAAAGATACGCTTATTTTCTTGATGATTTTTTTATAGAATATGCTTGATTTTTAATCTGTTTAATTGATTCATTGCAATATATCAAAGGATGTGTTGCAAGTACATTTGGGAAGCTTGTTAATGTTTTTTTTTTCTTTTACATAAAGGAAAATAACAGATCTTACATTTTACATAAGATAGGAAATAATTCTTGATTATCTGCTTCCTTATCCATCAACATTCTGTGTAAAATGTCAGTGATAATGACTATACAAGCTGAAGTAGTTAAAATTGAAATGACCTTAAAGATGTGAAATACATACACGTTCTTTTAAGTCACAAATGCGTTTGGAGTGAAGTTTCCTCAAAAGCATCATGTTATTGAAAGTCACTATTGCCTTAAAAATTTCAAAATTTTAAGCTCTTACTAGCTTGAAGCTTTGTAAATCTGGGACTTTACAATAACTTCACAGAACAACGTAGGGCTAGTAAATGGTTGGTTTCCATCTTCCAGATGATATATCTGTCCTAAACACAAAATTTGTAAGGTAGTGTTTTGTAAAATGCTTGGAAATAAGTGTTTTTGCTGATCAGAAGGGGTGTGAGTATACTCTCTTAATACCTTCTGCTCTTGACCTGGACGTGACCAAAAGTGCAGGCTTGCCATAAGTATCTGCGAGACTCCAGGTCTTAGTAACTGCCAAGAAGTGCTAATCTTCCACTTAAACACCTGAGTTAGAAATAGGTCCAATTTATTTGAATTTCTGTACTTAATGCTGAAACTTGGTATTTCCATTGTTATGGGATGGCTAAGAGCTAGGTGTGAAGTGGTTGTTTTCCTATATAACTTCATCTTACATTACATGAGTTTATAGTGAGGCACTGGAACAGGTTGCCCAGAGAAGTTGTAGATGTCCCATCCCTGGAAGTGTTCAAGCCCAGGTTGGATGAGGCTTTGGTCATCCTGGTGTAGTGGAGAGTGTCCCTGCCCATGGCAGGGGAGTTGGAACTAGATGATCTTTGAGGTGTCTTCCAACCCTAACCATTCTATGATTCTATATCTATTTTCCTAAGTGTTGTTACTCTCCTTGTTGCTTTGAAAGCTGGATTTTTAGAATGCTTTGAGACATATAACTTTACTGTAATGCTTGCTTTTCTTAGTGGTTGGTGGTGCGACTGCAGGCTGACGTTTTTCCTTCCTCCTAAGCTGGACCTCGTGTTGAGGAGGTGAAACTGAAGTTGTTTTGTAGCGGTGCTGCTTCTTACCTGTGGCTGCTAAAATTTGTAAAATCATATGGCATTGTGAAAATAGTATATTTTTTCATTCCAAGTGGACAAGACAGAGCATGTTGGATGATGTGAAAGAAAAGTAAAAAGTTTCAAATAGATAAAGTTCACTAATCCTACCGGGAAATTCGGTCAAAAAGTAAAGAGGAGCTATTGTGAAGAGTTATCATGAAATTCTCCAGCTGAAAGCCATTGACAGCTGGACATACCTTTTAGGCTTGTCTACGTTTCCAGAAACATATGGGCCACTAGTTCTATTTAAAATTATTTGTGTCTTGGGAATGTCAGCATTCAAAGTGGAGGTGTGTATGTTCCAAGTACCTGAGCTGGGGAGAAAACTTAACTAGCCCACGATAGCAGCCATTCTTTTCTTGAAAGTGAGTGTCAAATTTGTTATCTTAATCGTGTGTCTAGTCACTCTCCGGTTTGACAGAGCCAGGCTAGTCTGGATTGCAAGGTTCTGTTACTGTGTGTCTCTAGCAGCAGGTGATGGGGAATGTTTGTGCATGTGGTTGCAGCAATGGATATGAGGCTAACTTCTGGAATGTGGCTGCTAGGGTTACTAGTTAAGGGCAGGCTGAGGATGGTATCTTAAAATCAGCTCCTGCAAAATGGTAGGTTTTACTGCAGCATCCGTAGTAGTATAATGTGGCTATGTCATCAGTAGTTTCTACTCCGCTCTTAATTCCAGTTTTGTTTCCCATTACTTTATTCTTCAGTTCCTGCCCACTATTTTCTTTGCTCTTGATTTGAAAACACTTCTTGTAGGTATCTTTGCTCCCCCGCTACTGTCTGCTTGTAGTAAGAGTGTTGGATTTGGCCTCCTTTTTGCCCTCTGCTTCTGACATAGGACCTTTTATGGGCAGTTTGTTTTCCTCATGGCCTTTTTGAAATAAACAGCAGTTCCTTTATCAATTGGTATGATGTCTGGTTTTGATTGTGGGGGGTGGTGAGTTTGAGTCATCATACCTGCTTTCTTGGAATGATTCTTTTAAGTACCAATTAAAAGTTGTTTTGTAATGTGAATAGCTATTAATTTGTGTAATATTGACAGGTGATATCGGAAACTATTACTATGGACAAGGGCATCCAATGAAACCTCATAGGATCCGAATGACCCACAACTTGCTACTAAATTATGGCTTGTACAGAAAAATGGAAATTTACGTGAGTATAAGCAATAGAGTGTGCACTGAAGCATTGTTTTTAAAGGGCTTCAAGTAGTCTCACACAAATAAATGGAGATAAGTGGAACTGGAAATAGAAAATACTTAAATAGTGTATTCAGAGTTCTCTTACTTAGAAGTGAAGCAGTATTTTATAACTGGTGAGGATTGCAGATTATTTTCTGTATCTGAGAGAAGTGAGATAGATCCTCAGTAGAGAATTTCACTACTATTTTTATGATTAGGGGTGTGAGGGAACATTGGGTTAACTGCACAAAGAATTAATCACGTTGTGTACTAACAACAGAGTAGTCCTTGCGTTATGTAAAACGGCAGTACTACTGGTTTCACTGTTCTCCCTTCAAAGCAGATTAGATGTCTTTCAGGTTGTCTGTTTTAGCTGATTGTTAGCTGATTATTTCTACAACTTACTCTTGTTATCAGCGACCTCACAAAGCTACTGCTGAGGAGATGACCAAGTACCACAGTGATGAATACATCAAATTTCTTCGATCAATAAGGCCTGACAATATGTCTGAGTACAGCAAGCAAATGCAGAGATGTAAGTGTCAACATTAGGCTAAATCTATCTGTACGTGCTTTGATGGTTAGCATGAACGTGGCTTAATGGTGAAGGTGGGTTAGAGAAACACTGTAACAACAGTAACACATGCCTACCTTTGGCAGCACCTTTTGGGACTTTTCTGTTAAAAGCAACCGTCTTGACAAAAATGTTCCTTAAGCTTATGGAAGGGTTTTTGCCTCCCATTGCACAGGGTATATTCTAGATGTGAAATAATACTTTTCTATGGGCCTAATGTGCAGATTAAACTTCAGTTGTGAACGGTTTGCGAGAGTGTCTTAAAATCTGTTGTAATGCAAAATGTTTCTGAAAAAGAATCTCTTAGAAGATTAGAGAAGGCTCTTAGAAGAGTAGAGAAGTAAAGGCTCTTAGAAGAGTAGAGAAGTAAAAATCAATATGCGAAAATGCATTTAAGTCAAGAAAAGGAGTTACTCATTCCTGTTGGAGGGAGATAGTAAAAATTGTACGTTATTCACTGCTCACCTTTTCTGTTAATTTATTCCTTTAATTATAGGAATAGGCTGAAAGAATTGTTAGGAATGCAGTTTGACAGCTACTATATCAATTTAAAAGGCAGTATTGTAACCTCTTATGATGCCTTATTCTCAGCAAATTATTTTTCCAAGTAATTGTGCATTTCTTAACATGACCTGTGTTAATCAACACTTCTTCAAAATCTAAAAATGATCTAACTTGTTAACAAGGAGACAAAGCTTCCTGTGGAAACTGAAAAGGGGAAAAAAAAAAAAAGATAGTTTGGAATCATCTTAAATTATAATGACTTTACATTATTTTCAGTATTTAAAATTTAGCCTGACAAAAATGGGGGGGGGGGGGGGGAGGAAAGTAGTTCAAATACTGAGTGAACTGTGCATTTAATCTGTAAATGTTATCCATGCATATAGCAATGCTGTTAGAATGGTGTTTTTGAAAAGTAATACGTTTTGTACACAGTTAACGTTGGAGAAGATTGTCCTGTGTTTGATGGCCTGTTTGAGTTTTGTCAGCTGTCAACTGGAGGCTCTGTTGGTAAGTATAGGTTGTTTGCCAGCTGTTTTGTAGCTTTGTTGTTAGGTTTATGTCAACAACTTAAAACTTTGATAGTATATTTAAATCTGAAGCAAATACAAGGGTTTTTTATAAAGAATAATTGTTTATCAGTTACTTGATAAGTCTCATATTTGACTGTCTGTGTATCAGTATTGGTAAGAGATCAGATCTAGGATCAGCTTATTTAGAAAATAAGGTACTGTTTCACGTAACAGATTTAAAGGCTTTCTTAAGTTTCTGACTGCATTTCCTTTTATTTTTGTGTGTATCTTCTTACAGCTGGGGCAGTAAAATTGAACCGACAACAAACAGACATGGCTGTTAATTGGGCTGGAGGACTTCACCATGCCAAGAAATCAGAGGCATCTGGTTTCTGTTATGTCAATGATATCGTGCTTGCCATCCTTGAGTTACTGAAGTAAGTTTATGATGGGAACAAGATAAAATCATAGAAAGTGTCAAATTCGAGTATTTAAATGTTTGAAGATAAGAATTGTAATTATTATTTCAGTGATTTTCTTAGCCTGTGTTAAACTTATACTGTTTCAACTAAGAAAACTTCAAGCTCTGCCTGGTTTGGCTTCAGCAAGAAGTTTAAACTAAAATACAGGCAAGCTGAAAAGATAACTAGTAGGAGATAGGTTTAAAACAGATATTTAGAAGTACTTCTTTACGCAGAGGATAGTGAACTTCTGGAACTTGCTGCTACGGGAGGCTGAAGGAAGCAGACAGCAACAACAGATTCCAAAAAGAGATTAGACGTAATCATGGACAAGAGGTCTGTAAATGGATGTTAAAGACCCAAGCAACTATGAACCCTGTAAAACGCCATATGCTCTAATTCTAGGTGGTGAGGAATTACTAGGGTGGTAGATTTCAGAAAATGGACAGGCTCACCTGCTTTCTGTAAACGTTCATCTCCTGTTGCTACTTATGAGGACAGAGAAGTGGGCTGGATGGATCACTGCCCTCACCCCTTAGGGCAGTCGTCATGCTCACAATCATACACCCGTTTGGTTTCTCAGTATGCCTGCTTGTTTCCTATCATTTGAGTAGTTGCTAAGCCAAACTGGAATATTCAGGCAAGATCATGTGCCGAGCTTCCTTGGATTGTTATATGAATTAATGCGGCTGTTATGAATAAATAATGAAGTAACAGCTGTGCTGCTGTGACTGCAAAATAAAAAATAAGAGGAGTAATGAAAAAGTGATCATATAATTAACTTCAAGCAGTAATACTTCACTAAAATTTCAAACCCTTGAGTGTTACTTGTACTGTTTCAGGGGACTGTATCGATTCTAATAACACACAAATCTCATTTTTTACAAAAAATATTCTAGGTATTTGATTTCTGTGTGTGAATGGAGCAGCTGAGTCTGCTGGTGAGGGATGGGGAAGCAGCTGTAATCTGGAAGTTTCTTTTAAAGATGGGAAAAGTTTCTAAAGACACTAACAAATTGTTAATATTAACATGCTAAGATATTCATTTTAATGTACAATATATATTCAGAATCTGCCTGTGCAGTCTAAGAAGAGCAATATGATTTTCTGTGGTCCAGTCTTGATTTTTTTTTTAAGCTTAATGTGCATGTAAAGGAAGGAAACTCTCGAATAGTTATGGTTTATGTAACCATAGGAAACTGTCCTGTTTGTTAAATGAAAAACCTTAGCCCACCTGAAATTATGACTGCTCAGACTCATGTTCTATAGCACTATGCAAAGCATGATGAAAATGTGTCTTCTGATATTGATAGACTTTTGTTTTTTACTGAGCAACATAGAATTTAAGGGATACTTACTGTTTCCAGTGCTCTGAGGCTTCAAGCAACTGGTTTCTGTATCTATCTCAAATAAACTGATCTGAAACTTGCAGTATTTAAGGAAATACTAAGCAGTAGTGTAATAATTTCATGCTAATAGTAAGTGTGATGCACTTGGAAGTAAGAACATGCCTATCTTTATAATTGCAGAGGTGAAGAAGACAAGTGGATGGAAAATAAGTATTTAAATTAATTTTATGTGGGCTTATGGAACATGAGTTGTTCTTGCTCCTGGCACTATGCTGTTTGAAGTGTTCACTAAGAGATGTTTTAGTGCAGGCTGTGAAAGGGGTGAATTCAGCAGATGCAAACAACGAAAAGTTATGTCAATAGTAACACAAGGTGTAGCTTCTATACAGTGAGAAGACTTGGGGTAAATACTAAGTACATCTGGGTGGTCCTGCTCCGGCAGGGGAATTGGACTAGATGATCCTTTGAGGTCCCTTCCAATCCCTAACATTCTGTGATTCTATGTGATTCCGTGATTACATACTTAAATTACTCATTTTGATGAAGGTAAACTTATTTTCGTTATTATCCCAACTGTACTGAGGATTCTAAGAGCATATGGTCGTTTCGACCAAAATCATCAAAATGATCATAATCTGGATTTTAGTGGTTGGTTGGGTTTTTTCATTAGGTTTTTCCTTCTTAGTTATCAGTATGTAATGAACATGACAAATAATGATGATTTTTCATACGTGATTTTCCTTCTAGGTATCACCAAAGAGTGTTGTATATTGATATTGATATCCATCATGGTGATGGTGTTGAAGAAGCATTTTATACCACAGATCGTGTCATGACAGTATCATTCCATAAGTATGGTGAATATTTCCCGGGCACAGGGGACCTTAGGGTAAGCTTCAACATGAAATTTCATTAGGTGATAAATTCCATCTTATTCTCTTCTTTGTAGATACTATTGTAGTACTAGGTAACAATAACTGTTTCCAGTAATAATATACAGCAGTATATTTTCAGAAAATATATTGGAATGATAGATTTGTTGAAGAACCTTAGAAAAAAAATACAGGATAGTGGGGAAGTAAATTATTCACTTATGCATGAAATCAACACCTTTGTTTTTGGATAAATTGTCTGAAATTTTACTTCAAATGTATAATTAGTGTAGTTCACTCAGATTTTGGAAATGTCTCTAGGAAGACAATGTGGTATGTTTATGATGATTTTCTGTACGTTTCAGTTCTGCACATAAAGTGAAAAGTAGCTGTTTGGAGATCACATGGCTTCAAAACTTACTTCGCATCTTAGAGTAACTTTATTCCAGAGCTTTAATTGTCACAAAGCTCCAGTTGCAACTTGAATTTGCTGTGTTCTATTTGCCTAGTAATAAAGTTGGTTTGTTTTAGGAGTATTTCTTATGTCACAAAGTCTGTTTTGAGTTCTCTTGATGCCCACTGCTGAGGAACTTCAGCATACCCCACAGACAATTATGTACTAAGCCTTATAGCTACCTTAAAGGAGGGAGCATTGGCCTGTGAATTATCATTTAAGCTGTTGCAGAATCTCTGGCAAAACTGAGAATGGAAACCAATTTTCTTGGTCCTTCATGTTAATTTTAAGCAAGTTAGTCATTCCTCATGTGACACTCTGTCCATTAGAACAGGATATTGAACCACTTCACAACTTTAAAGAATATTTTAAGCGTTCGGATTAATATATTCCTAGCTTCAAACTCTTACACATTAAACCTCTTTTTATCAGAGGCACTCCCAGGATAAGTCACTTCTCTGGAATTAGCAACTTTGTACACTAGTTTGTAAATACAGTTAGTAATTTTTTTAAAAATTGAAAACATTTCTAAAAAGTTGTCCTACAAAAACGCTGTGTTGGGAAAGAATTCAGTGTTTTCCTACTGTCTTTAAATTGATTCAAGAGATGCAGATATTTGTGTTTCTGCTAATATTCCTGGAATGTGTGCTCCCCAGTGTGCTGCTGATACCCAGAGGACATAGAAGTAAATGAAAGTTGAGCTATAAATCAGTGGGGTGCTAAGCGTTCATTTCAGTGTGGTTGTTGGAGCTGAATGTTATTACAGTTGTTAGATTTTTTTTGTTAAACTGCATTCTAAATTGATTTAGGTAGAAATCATAGTAGGTATTGGTTTTATCCATGTGGTTTAACTCAACTGGCCACAAGGTGGTAGTGATGCTTCAAACAAAAAGCAGCTCAGAGCAGGATGTTTATAGAGACAAGCTGTTGTTGCTGAATTTGGCTAGAATTTTTTTTTTTGAAGGGTTAGATATCTTGGCTTTTTAGAAACAGCACTTCCCGTTGACAGAGAAGTTTATGGATTCTTCACCTCACCACACCCAGGACAAAGAATTTAAAGATACACAGTTGAAATAAATAGAAGAATATTGTGTGTTACTGGGATCTTTTTAGCACAGTGTCAGTGACAAACAGTACCTCGGGCATGGTAACTGTTATTCTGTGCTGCTAGCTAGTATTTTGAAATGAGCCTGCATACAGACTTCAGCAGGCTTTATTGCAATGGTTACAATCCCTGTAGGAAAAAAAAAAAAAACTTTTTCCTATCTCTAGGCTTGCAAAGCTAATAGAACTAAAAGGAGAACTAATTCTCTGAAAGTCAGTGTTCCTTCTGGAGACCAGTGTTGTGCTGCTTGCTTCTGCTCAACTTGCTCTGCAGTTGCTGGTTGTTTACATCAACTTCAGCAGCCAAATCTTATCTTTGTTTTTGTCAGTGGGCTCCGTTCAAGCTTGTTTCTCTAATTCTTTAGTTAGTTGGTCTAGTGTGCTGATCGTGTTACACTTATTTGATGCAGGAACAAATCAAGTATCAGCTGATGATTTTGTGGTTGCAGCTCCGTCGCTGTAGCTGAATCTCATGAAGGTTGTCTAGTTCAGCTGCATTCATCTGTTTTGTGCAGTCTGAACTTCCAGGGTCCTTAGTAAATTATTTGACTTTCAACACATCTTAGATGATAGCACTCATCTTGTGTCATATATGCATAGGTAGGTCAGTTGAGACGGTAGTGCAGTGTAGACACCCAGATTCTGTGAGGAAATTTGATCTGTTGATGAATGGGCAACTACCAGCATGCTATTTTGTTTCTTTAGTGTTTATAACCAATGCAAGTATGAGTTACAAAAAACATCCATTGAGTAGCTCAGGCTGGAAAGCAAGTACCCTGTTTAATGGGAAATTGTGTGAACGTTTGACTTTGCTATGTTTTAGGATGAGATTGATTTAATACTTGGGGGGTTTTTTTGGCCTTTTTTTTTTTTTTTTTTTTAATCTGGAGAGCAGAGCACTATTACCTCAGAAAAATCAGCTCTGAAAGCCTAGGTGATTCATTTTGGGTGATTCTGGATAACTGTCATGCTCCAGATTAGCCAGAGTCGAGTTCAGCAGGGGTCTTCAGTATCACTAATCTTGCAATAATAATGTCCTGGAAGAAGGGGGAAAAAAAAATCCAACAGCTGTCAACATTGTTCCTATGCTGCATTGGCCGTTCATCCTCATGTCTGTCCCTCTGTCATTGTCCCCCCGCCCAATAAAGGATAGTTACTGGAAGTTATGTGTTAGTGTTGCATTCACTGCTGAGGAAGCTTTGTTCAAGAAGAGGAACAAGTCCGTGATTATTTCAATAGCCAGTCTTGAAGTTCAGTTATTTGTATTGCTGGACCATCCTGCTGGTGACCTGTAGTTTTTCAAGGATGCTGGGCCTGAAGTTTACTTTTTCTGCAGAGCTGCTATTTGGTAATAGTTTACAGCCAAACTGGACAGGTTAAATCTTGCTGTCTTCCCACTGTACCTTTGTTAATGGGAGAGAACGGCTCTGTAAGTGGATCGGTTTCTGTCTGTCTTGGCGATGAGCTAAAGGGAAGAAATGGCAACGTGGGGCAAGCAGGAATCTCTAGGTTTTGAACTGATCATCAAAACAGGAGTGGTTGAATTCAGGGTTTATTCACTCGATTTTATTTCCTGCATCCATTCCACCCCCCCCCCCCCCCCCCCCCCCCCCCCCCAAAGAGTTTTCTCTTTTAGTATATATGTTGTCCAGGAAAGCTAGTAAGATAGACTACAGTTACTGCCTTGTCACCTGATAGAGCTGAGAATAATGTGGAAGTTCCTTTTTTTTGTTTTTTAAAGTCTTATTTACTTCCAGGGCCTCTGATTGATTTTCTTTTCTCTCTTTTGCTGCGGCTGGTTCTTCATCCTATGTTTAGAGCAAAGAATATGGTTTTAAAAACACTAAATCCAAACCTTCTATACAGCACTGAAAACATGCATATCACCTTGCTCTTAGTTTTCCTGCTTGTTTTTGCTTAACTATTTGTACCAGACTAAACTGATCAGTTATGTTTTATCTTTTTGTCTTAAATCTTTGAATTAAAAAAATCAAGTGTATGTACTGCAAATTTAGTCTTGGTGTACAATTCCTATACTCCAAAGTGATTTTACTGGAGAATGTGAATCAAGTAAGGTGCTTCGCTGCTTTTCCTCTTGCAGACATGAGTAATGGTACAAAATAGCTCATCAGACTTGTGTAGACTTTTTTCCATGATGCCATCATGTGCTTCTATGTTTGTAATTAAGCCTTTGTCATCTTTGCTTGTAGGACATTGGTGCTGGAAAAGGCAAATACTATGCTGTCAACTTTCCAATGAGGGATGGTATAGATGATGAATCGTATGGACAGATATTCAAACCAGTGAGTACTTTTTTGGTTTTTTAAGCTCTCTGGAAAGATACTAGTTTCATTTTGTGGATTTATTTTCATAACATAAATTAACAACTTGCTGGTTTATATTTATTCTAGATTATATCCAAAGTAATGGAGATGTACCAGCCCAGTGCTGTGGTGTTACAGTGCGGAGCAGATTCACTGTCTGGGGACAGGCTGGGATGCTTTAATCTTACTGTTAAAGGTAAGCAGAAAAGTGCGTGTTTGTTTGTCTGTAACTTTTTATTTAATAGAAACCTCTAGCCTTCATGCTATTTTTCAAGACACTTGTATGATGAGGACTGGAGTCACAAAGGTTTTGTTCATTACTATGATTAATCACCTCTTTCTTTTCTAGACAAGGATGGCCAAAAAAACCCAGAAGTTGCCTCTTTCTTTCTGTCCATCTAAAAAAAGTTAAGAAGCTTCCTAGCCACTCAAGTGATTCCTTTTCTTCTGTGCACAGGCTTTCTGTAGCTTTAAAGCAATGTTCTGGAATAACAGGATGACAACAGTTTTCCTACTGCAACACTTACCTATGATGTGCAAATAACAAAACTAGTGATTCGCTTAGTAGAACTGCAGATATTAAACATCAGACACCTTGTTGGGCGTGAAATAGGCATTACTGAAATGAGAATGCTCACTGCACTGTTAAATTTATAGTGATATCAAATTAATTTATTTTAGTATTAAATTTCTACCTAAAAGTGTGATTCTCAAATTTGGGATGAAATATTAATTTAGCTATTATTATTGTCAGTGTTGTTATTGTTATTATTATTGATATTGTTGTATTTTAAAACTATTATTTAGTTAAGTTATGTTACATGTATGTTGAACTTTTGCTCAGCCTTGAATCCAGCCTGTTCAAATCATTCATTTTCTGGGTTTTCTTGTTTTTGTGTTTTCTTAGCGAGACAATTAGAGTTTTGTAGGCAACAAAATGCAGTATAGTATCTGTCAGGTCTGCAGTGTTTCAGGGTTCTTTTCTTGATTTGCACCAGGTGGCAAAGCTACTTCAGTTGCCCATACAGCTCAGATTTTTTTCCATCTTACATATCTTGGGAACCAAGAGAGCTGCTGCCTCCTACAGATGCCTTTCAGTATGCTGTATCTCCCTGGAGTGTGTACTGTCTTGGCACCAGTTCACTCTGTAAGCAAGACTTAGCAACCTCTAATACAGGTTCAAATTTAGTAGTAGAAAGGTCTGAGTACTGATTTGCTTCTTCCCCCTTTGCATTTGACTGAGAAATTGTCCCCAGATTTGTCACTGTGTATTGACATCAGTTACGAAAAGACAAAACACTGAACATTCTAAGTGTTTAAGAACAGCAGTGATAGACCATCATGCAAAGTTTCTGCAGACTGGGGTGGATAATGTTCAATGTATTTTGTACATTTCTTACCTGTAGATCTTGACTTCTTGTGAGGTTGTGCTTAGCTCTAGGGGGAGACAGTTTTGTTTTAATGGAATCAGTTCAGTTCTTACTTGATAAGTGCGACTGCATACGTCTGATTAAATAGTGGGTTATATATTTTTCCGCTTAATAGATATTTTGCATATATTGTCAACTCTTTTTGTTTTTGACAGGTCATGCTAAGTGTGTGGAAGTTGTAAAGACTTTTAACTTGCCGTTGCTGATGTTAGGAGGAGGAGGATATACTATTCGTAACGTTGCTCGATGCTGGACGTATGAAACTGCTGTTGCCTTAGATTGTGAGATTCCTAATGGTAAATATTAATACCCAAATTAATATTTTATTAAGAAATAATCATGGGAGGGTTTAAGTGAACAGATAGCAAATATTTCTATAGTGAACTGGAATGCAACAGTTTAGAATGAACTGTGTAGAAAGCTATTGTTAGGATTTAGCCAATAAATTTAGTAGCTTATGCACTAAATAAACGAAAGCATTTAGGGCTTTTTTTTTTTGTCTTAGCAAAAGCTTTAAATGATTAGATCATTTTTGGAAAATTCAACAAATGTAAAATTAGGGAACCTTACTTGTGACTATTTTTAATATGAATATCATCAGTATGATACAATGTGTACTGCGTTTTGATTGTAACAGCGTATGCCTGTGTGAGTTGGGCACCATGGACATGGTATTCACAAGAAATTAATGAGTATGCAAGTGTCCATTTTACGTAATTGTTTCTTCATTCTATCTATAACTTAAAAGTAACTGAAAGTATATTTATTTCCACTCTTCTGTTTGACTCGTATTTTACTATACAAGCTACCTTAAAAAAATAAAATCAAAAAAGCAATAATAGACTTACTTCAAATAGTTGAATAGTGAAGTAATTTCTCTGAGGAAGATCCCCAAAGATCCAGCACTCCCTTTGCTTCTGGCCAAATATACTTCTGGACATGTTTTTGGAATGCCTTTTTATAAAATTGGTATTTGGACTGGTTTCTTACACATCAGTCATGGCAGTTTTCACTTTGGACTGCAACTTTTGCTGATAACCTTTTGCTATTCATGTATCTCTTGCTGGATTCATAGTGTTTCCGCCTGACTTCACTGGAATGCTGCTGTCAGTGAGAAAAGAATATTTGCACAGTGTCTTTCAAGATGCATGTTTTCCATCTTGCATGTCAATATATATTCTTTGCCAGCCAAAGCTCTTGAAGAGACAGTAGTATTTCCTAATCTTGGGATTTTTTTTCCATTAGTATATGCCATTCAATGGAGATACACATATATATATATATGAAGGGGTTTTTTTATTTTTTTTAACATTCCTCTCAACTATGTGGGTCCCTGTCATCTTTAATCGGTTCTGAGAAAGAACAGTGCATCTCAAAATGTTGCAATAGCACGTTAGTCTTCCTGTCTCCTTTCTATCCACCTAGCAAAATCTCTTATCCTGTAATAATCCTGAATGAAGAAACAAGACAGGGTTCAATTAAAAGTGGATTTCAGTGTCTTATTTGTTAAGGGTTCTATGTTTTTTTAGATTTCTGTTACTTTATCTGGGAAAAGACAGTCATATTCCATATAAAATAGTACTGTTTTCGTGGATACGAAGTCTTCATAGACTTCATTTTGGGGATTAGATGTTCCAATCAGGGGACTATTATCTGTGAAAGTACAAAAAGCAGGGGGAGGGGAGAAAGAGACAGACATGGGTGTCGCTGAACTACTGTACAGTGCTTACCATGAATATTGAACTGGCTGATATCTTCAGCCTAATAATATGTATTACATGTTTTACTGAAGAAATATTTTGAACGTCTCACTTAAACCTTGCAGACTGGGCTAACTTTGAAAACAGCTATAAGACATCATCAGCTGATCTTCTCTTTTCTGTAGAAGTAGGAATTTTTAATTGTTTTACCAAATTTGTTACTTATGTTATTCCAGTGTATGTTCTAACATAATTACAGTAGAACCTTCTCTTGTTCTTTTGATTTTGCCAACAAATCTAAGTTTATCGATTGAATAATGAAGAGGTAAAACACTGCACAGTTCGGGCAGCACTGAAGTATTATTGCCTACCTGAATGCTTCAGGTTTGATAGTTCTGCAACTAAAATCCATCAAAAGCACTGTTGTATTTAAAATGTTTAAAATCTTTTTTTGATCACAAAGTTGTCTTTTGTGTTTTGGTTTATAGAGTTGCCATACAATGACTACTTTGAGTATTTCGGACCAGACTTCAAGCTTCATATTAGTCCTTCGAATATGACTAATCAGAATACACCGGAATACATGGAGAAGATCAAGTAAGTAGTGATTACCTTATCTATCAAGTAGGGCATGTGGATCTCGTTTATCCAGAGGTTTAATTGTTAGGCAGTTTCAAAAACTGTACTCCTTTCTCTGTTACACACTAAAATTAAGTACTGAATAGATTTGACATATTTTTCGTTTCTGTCAGAAAAGGTACTTTTAAAAAGTCTGTTCCTACAACGGTATGCGTGCTTATGAAGTCCTGTGACTATACAAATGAAAATTTAAGACCCAGCTTGAATTTTTACTTTTTCCAGCAACTAAAGAGATGACTGTTTTACTTGGCTTCACATTCTAATTTTGTAGAGAGTTTATCCCGTCAGAAAGAAGCTGGTATGCTGTGATGATTAGGATTTCTAATTCTCAGCTCCGTGTCTAAACATGAACAGAGATTGTCATTCTTTGTAGCTGTCAGCTGTGAAAACAAAAAGTCACATGTGAGCTCGGACATCCAAAACTGTGGAAAGATAGTGATATGTGTGCAGGCAATTGAGTGTCTGTGGTTTGACAAATACATGAGGTTTGAGAAGTGCTCGTTGCCAAGCTATAGCAGCTATGTGTTTTTAGCCTGTGCCATTGCTGATACTTAGTTTTATTCCTCCTCACGTCCTGAAGGTCTGATTGTAAACAAATATTTTACTTCAGGGATGGAGTAATGCCTACATACAATCAGTTCTGTACTCAACTGATAAGAGATACTTGGTTAGCCTGAAGTACTCTTTGCTTACCGAGACTTGTCCCTGCTCTAGGTTTGAAAGAGTGAACCCCCAGCCCGAGTTTAACAGTCTGTTAACGATGCACAGGAATCCTTTTGATTGCTAAAAATAGCTGAATAAAGATGTGAAACTAGCTGTATAAGTTTGCCAGTACTGCTATAACCTGTAAGACTGTCAAATTGCAAAATTCACCAAAGCAGTTAAAATACAAATTTTTGAAGTGGTTGGTGCATAGACTGTGATGGGTGTTCAGAGCACAAATACATAAATCGCAACAAATGAAAGAGTTTTAGCTTTTGATCATGTGCAAGGGGGATGGGGAAAAAAACCCACCTATTTTTCACTGATGTAGTTCTACAAAATTTCTTTGTAGTAATAGTGCTGGTGATCTGCCAGGCTGCTTGCTGAGTATAGTTGAGCTTTCATGGTGCAAGTAGGCTGCAAAACTTGCGTGCTCTCTAACACATCCCTCGGCACGGACTGTGTGTGTTCCGTTGACAGAGATACAATCTCGCATCCTTGTACTAGCACCCACAAGAAGAGCAATGACCCATCATTTCAGAGAATCCTCCTTCAGTTAGTTGTGTATTATCACAGAGGCTTAACTTCAAGGACCTCTCTGGATGGGCAGAACCTGTTTTGCCAGGTCATGTGATTTGAACAGAGGCAGAGACCCTAATAATTCCAAAAAAACACCAGTTACCATTTAGCTCTTCAAATTTGGCAGAAGGATACTGAGGTAGTTGTTTCAAGTGCTAATATTTGACGCTTGCCACACATTTTTCTTTGCTTGGACTTCCTTGGAAAGGTAGTTTTAAGTCCCAAGAGAATCATAGGATAGTTTGGGTTGGAAGAGACCTTTAAAGGTCATCTAGTCCAGCCTGCCTGCAATAAGCAGGTTGATCTTCATCTAGATCAGATTACTCAGAGCCCCATCCAACATGCTTTGAACATTCCCAGAGATGGAGCCCAGTGTCCTTCCTGTTACTGCACATGGTGCTTTGGAGTGTGGAGTCCATCACATCACCTAGTTTAGACAGGAGAGAACTTCTCTGTAAGGAATTTGATCCAGATGGATCACTTTTAACGCTGAAGTCATTGTTGCACACAGTGTGGAAGTCTTCATTATTTAAGTGTCTGGCTTTTTTTCTGAGAAACTATAGAGGATAGTTTATTATCCTACTTGATACTCTAGCTTGTTGAAACAGAGTAATACTGTCACTCAGTTCAGCCCAAGTGGGCAGTACTTGTGCTGACCCTGTGGGGAGTTGAAGATTGAAGTTGATTGAAATAAATGTTTAAAAAGGTCAAAGAAAATGATGTTCAAGTACACTGTGGATACTAATGATCTGCTAGGGGTGGAAAACTTTCTGAACTTGGCAAGCCTTTTTTTTTTTTTTTAATTAAAATGGAACAGTAACTCCAAAGCAGGCTAACTGAATGCAGAGTTTTCAGGATTAACTAGAAAATCCAAGGAAATGCTACTTCTGTGTAGTAATAACTTTCCTTGTCTGTTACTTGCAGGCAACGCTTATTTGAAAACTTGCGCATGTTACCTCATGCACCTGGTGTACAGATGCAGGCCATTCCTGAAGATGCTGTTCACGAAGATAGTGGAGATGAGGATGGAGAAGATCCAGACAAACGCATTTCTAGTAAGAAATATCTTTTCATGATAGAGCATGTCCAAGTAGTCTTTTTATGATTGTTCAGAACCTTAGTCCTAGTAGTGCAGTATTCAAAGATTGGCAGGTTTCTTTCCTGAGTAAAAGATTTTGCCACTGGTCTGCCAGTTTTGCTGTTCTTAAGGTGGGTGGCTTCCGTGCACAGATCTGAACCTGTTAAAAGGATCTAAAGAAGTGCTGAAAGAACGTGGATGTTTTGCATCTTACGAAACATTCTGGCTATTTCAAATCTGAAATAAATTCTCCAGAAGTCTTAGATGAATTATAACTGAAGGTATACAGGACTTCACTTTTCTTTGTGAATAGCAAAAGGCAGAAACTAAGTTCTTCGTTGATATAAAGTGAGATGCTGTTTTCAAAAAAAATCTTTTATTTGCTTCTTTTGTTGTGAGAGAGAGGTTTTCCTTTTTTTTGAGGCCCTGAGCAACCTGATCTAGTTGGAGATATCCCTGTTCCTTGCAGGGGGGTTGGACTAGATGACCTTTGAAGGTCCCTTTCAGCCCTAGCCATTCTATGATTCCATACTTGCAATGCTACTGTTTACTTCACTTTACTACTGTTAGCCTTTATATGGACAATGAGTTGTTCTTCAGCTAAAGCTAAAAGTTTTCTGCTACATTCAACATTTCTGATGGTGATTAAAGTAATTCTATAAGCTCTTATTGATGCATTGTCCGTTTTCTGAACTGTTGAAACCATAATGTTGTCTCCTGTGATTGAGTTTTTTCAGGATTTGAAATTCATTTGATATATGTTAAAATACTCCCACCCTCACCCTGTGTTTCTGTCAAGCTATTTTCAGAAGTCCTTGTGAGAGTCCCAGAGTATCTTGAAAGATAGTATTTTTTTATCCATAATTTAGTTCATCAGCATTAAGTGATTATATTATGACTCATTCTTAATTTGATAGTTATTTTTATTAGGCCTATTGTAGTTGGACTTTATGCTCAATTAATTTAATAACTCTGAATCCTAGTTCGAGCATCTGATAAGCGCATAGCCTGTGATGAAGAATTTTCAGATTCTGAAGATGAAGGGGAAGGTGGACGACGAAATGTTGCAGATCATAAGAAAGGAGCAAAGAAAGCCAGGATAGAGGAAGACAAAAAAGAGACGGAGGACAAAAAACCAGGTAGGATTCTGGTGTGATTTCATCCTGTATTTTAGAACTGCAAATGTCAGTTCTGCCAGGAGAAAGATGCATTTTCTGTTAACAGTTAATTAGCTGTTGAGATGATAATTTGTTTTTTCCATCGTATTGAAAGCACCTCTCTTAATGAGTTTCAAGATGCAGCTATTCACACTAGAATGGTATTTTCAGCCAAGGGTTATTGTTGCTTCCCCACGAACTTGAAATCTTAGAGCCAGGGATTTGTATAGCTTATTGAAAATAGGGATAAAAAAGATTCTTGCTTTAAATACGTTAGACAAAAAGAGTTTGTTGCTGTTTGCCTTTGTGGAGTGAGCCAGTTGGTTTTCTCTGAAACAGAAGGTGGGTACAGTTCTGGGTATAGTGTAATTCTAATGACTCAACTTTTTCAAGAACAGGCTACATCTTAGGGCTACAAGGCTACCACATGGAGCTCAGGGGAAATCCAGGTCTCCGTACTGCATACCAACGTAGCAACATAGGTCTAGTCAAGAGAGACTTACCCTGAGGTGTTTTGAATCACTTGGCATTGTGCCCAGATCACTCCTTCAGATGGATGGATGCACTCAATGCTAGATGTTAATATGTAACCAGTGACTTTTAAAAGCTAGTTCTGCCTGACAGGGAGTTATACAAAAAAATAAATCTTGCTCATGCTTTTTTCTTTTGAAGTCTAAAGATTTTCTTGCATATGTTGGCATATTAAACATCATGTTATTTTTCAGATGTTAAAGAGGAGGATAAGTCCAAGGACAGCAGTGGTGAAAAGACAGATGCCAAAGGGTAAGCCCTAATTAATTAATAATGAATGTCACCTTTTTGAAGAATGTTTATTAATTTGAAATATTATATTGATTTCTGTAGAGATCACTTTCACTTCCTCATAATACTAAATATTTTAGACTCGTGACAGTAGTAATTCAAAATTGCATTTCTGAAACAGTTAAAAAACCGAAACAACCTAACAGTTTATTTTTGCCTTTGTACAGAGCAAAATCAGAACAGCTCAGCAATCCTTGAACAAGATAGCCTCTCATCAGCTGCAGAACATAATACTAGAGTTGGAGAATACCTAAAAGAAGAAAAGTTTTCGTATTGCGAGAGACTGCTGATTTCATTTTGTACTATTTGGCATGGACCGTATTTATTTTCAAACGGCTTTGTTCTGGTTTTTGGCAAGTTGTATTGTGAGTTTTCTAATTATGAGGCAGAAATTCCTTTCTTCACCATGCTTTATGTAATAGTATTTAAAAATGGATGTGAGTTATTATGTTAAATGTCTAAACTGATCTATTAAAGTAATTTGCCTTTCCTGAGCTGATTTTACCTTTTTTGTAATTTTATCTTTATTAAAAAAAAAATTGAACTTGGTTGTCTTTTGTCCATCATTGAAGTACAAAAAGGAAAAACTCCATATAAATTAAGCAGGCTTAGACTTACCTATGAGTAGTTAGTGGATTTAAATGGACAGTGGGAACTGTGTTGCTTTCGTTGACTCCACTCGTTTCAGTGGCTTCTGCATGGAGTGCAAACAAAGGCACTGGAATATGTGTGACATTTGAACAGGCTGAAGAAACGGGTGAGGAGATGTTGGAATAAGGTAGTTGTATGAACTCGCGTTCTAATGTTGAAGACTTTAAACTCTGCAGTCACGTGCCTTGTACTGTCCAAGAACCTTTTGCGCCATCAGAACCTATCCAAAAGCCGGATTCATTTGCTGTTCATGGAGTGTGTGTATGTGGTCATCTTCCAAAGCTTGTGAGATATGAAGTGAAAGTTTGGATTCAACTTAAAACTCAGTCTGATTTTTTTACAACCATGAGCAACATATAACTTTGTCCCTCTTAAAAAGAATGCTTTTTATTGCCTGCCTTCTTTGCTTCATTAGTTAGTTCTGGTGCCTGAATTGAAACAGACACCTGAGCGCACATTCTTTTTTTTCTTTCTCAGTCTACAACAGTTGTCTTGTAAGTTGATGCTTAATGAAACACACAAGCTTTGATGTCAAGATTTCAGAGCAGTGAGCACAAAAGTTTGCAGAACTGCATTGCTACCCAATTTTTTCTTTTTTTTTTTTAAATAAAAAATAATCTTAATGCTTTTTTTTTTTTAACCTATTCCCTCTTCTTTCCATAAAATTCTGGGATTGTAGTCTATGGCCTAATTGAATTGATCATGTTAAAATGCCAGTGCACTACTTTGAATTATTTGTGCATTTGTTCTGTCCAAATGGCGTATTCTCTGAAGGCTCTTCTGAAGGCATATCATATGTTGACTAATTTGAACTTTTTTTCTAATGAGAATTCTAACACTAAAACCAGGAATACTAGAATATGTAGAAGGGGAAAAGTTTTGTTCTGCTTAGCACAGGTTTGGGGTCTTTTTAAATCTTACTGTAGTCTTCCTGAACATTTTATCTTGGAGTCTTCCATTTGGACTCTTGGGTAGACTTAAGAGCTAGATTCTTAAACGAGTAGGGAGAGATGTAGTGGGATTTTTCAACACCCATACTAGTGATGTGTTCTTCCTTCCAGGAAAGTACCTGTAAGACTCCCATTAGGGTTTGTATGACTCTGTAGCGAAAAATCAGATTTAATTGTTTTGCTGTGGTTCAGTCAAGCTGACAGTGCTTCCCTAACTGATGCTTGCACAATAATCTATTTTAATAGTAAATTTGCCCAATGGTTTAAGTACTATGCTAACCTGTTCCTATACATGGCTGCAGAAAAGCCTTACAATTCGGTTTTATGAAGTCATATGACTATGAACTCCTAATTGCCTGCTTTGTGTCTTTGTTACCTTTTTGACTGAAGTTTAGCAAGAAGATGACAATTCTCTGTAGTTTAGAATGCCGTTAATTTTAAATATTTTGTGGATCAGTTGCTGGTTCTGTTGGGAATGAAGACTAAGTATGTGAGTAGAATTAGTGAACAGAATGAGTAGAATTAGTGAACAGAAATTTAGTATTTAGGGAATTAAAATAGGTTTGGGGTTTTCTTTATATGAGTTCGACTGTTGCTGTCAGTAGACTTTTACATGTCAGTGTGTTTTTTGCGAGAGAGAACCTCTTTGCTCCAGCATTGCCTGTGTGGTGAAGTGTTGCTTTTTTGTTTCGTTTGAGTGGGGATAGTTAAGGTACAAATGCTCTAGGACCATGCTTTGCCCAAGTAGTCGGTTTGCCTTTCTCTAGTCTCATGTTGCCTCTCCCAGAATTGAATCATCTCACTTTTTTTTTCTTAAAATAAAAGAAACCTGTTTCACTTAATATCTCTAACCACAGCAGGCAGCCTCTGATGTAAAAGGGTCTTGGTCTGCAGCTGACTTCTCTGAGGATGGGGGAAGAGTGGGTAGGGGGTTTGCTGTGAAAATTAACTCATTTGAGCTTTCAGTAAACCGTGCATGCTCTTAGAGCATCTACAACTTCAGAGATGCTTTTTGTAACCTGATGAGACTTGGGGAGGACTTGTTGCATTTTTCTCTTCTTGATTGAGCCCTGGATTTGAAGACAACATCTGGGAGCAAGTGTGCAGTCTCCCATGTGAATCTAATACCAACCAGCTCTGTAGGGCAAAGAGGATAAAAATTTGATTTGGGGAACTGGTAGAAAGGCTATAGGATGGTACCAAGAGGGTGGGAAGAGATCAGTGACGCCGTGAGTGTCCACTGATATTTCTGAGGAGTTTGACACCCCAAATTTTGTTACAGAATTTTTGAATTCATAGAACTGAAGGTAAAAGGTACATGTCTGTATTTGCAGTGTATATGCATCTTGGGTTGGTTTGGTTTTTTACATTGTTATATACCTTGTTCACGTCTGTTACAGAGTTCTTGTTGAAGTAACCTGTAATCTCTGCCACCATTGCAAATAGATCAAGAGCTGTTCTTCATTGATTGGATATCCCAGATACAGGTAGTGAAAAGATCCAGGCTTGTGACTTTGCCTCACTTCAGCACAAAACAGCAAAATGTGGAGACCTTAACATATGAATGAATTCCAGGAATATGTGTAAGCAATGCTAACCCTCAGCTCACTCAAGATAAGCAAAAAGGTTAAACTTTTTGCCTCATCTTCAATCACTTATCGAAAATGACAATGCTACTCATATCCTGCTGAGGATCGATGAATATCTCTTCTATTATTAAAGGGAGGTGTGATTCTAAAATATATAACCCTGTATCTGTATGTGGCCTTAGTACTCGAGCAGCTTTCCTTGAATTAACTGTGCAAGTTCTCTGGACACAAACATTTGATTCCTGCTCCCCGCTCCTGCCCGTGAGAAAGGCTGTTGCTCACACTTGTACAGCTTGCGCAGGCTTACTCTGCAAGATTTGACAATTTCTAGAGCCTTGTGCAAAGTTACTTTATGCTTGCTGTTTGTACCCAGAGGAGGGAAGTTTCTTTCCCTTGTCCTTAAAGAACTGATCAATATTTCAAGCATAGTTTGCCTTTAGCTTTACCTGTCCAAGAAAAGATTTTTGCTTATTCCAAACACTGACAGTCACCATCCAATTTTTAAAAACATAAAACTAAGAATAACAATAGACTTTTTTTTTTAAATATCCATGCTGACTATCAATGCTGAAGGATTTATTTATTTATTTTCTTATTTCATTTATTACTACCATCTCCGTTCTTTTATGAAGGATCTTGTAAAACATTTGGTATTGTCACTTCATAAGGAGTTTGTGAATGATTTATCTTAGGAGGGGCTCAGGATACTCAGAGTATTTGCAAAATGCAGCTTTTCAGATATTTTACAGACTGGCTTTTGAGGTAAACATTTACTTTCTGCTCGGATGGAAATATGAGATGTTCCTATTTCATAAGCTTCAGTACCTGTACCAAGACTTTCTTTGAAACACTATAGGTCTGTGTACAGACGGAAACAGGTTTTTGTATTGTTAATTTTCCTGTTCAACAGGAATGTAAATATGAATGAATATCAACACCTATTTCTTGGGGAGGGGAGGGAGAAGGGTCAGAATTTTTTTTCTTTTAATGTACATAATGAATTCTTCGGTTCTATTCCCCAAATGACTATGCAACATTTGGCTGGTCTTTCAGGGAGGACAGGTAACCAGAGAGGAGTACCCCTTTTCTTTTAGCAGAAGAGCTACTTCAAAATGGACTTGAAGTTGTGGCCAAAAGCTTTAATTTATAACATGATTTGTATTTATGTATTTGCAGGCTGTGCTGAAAATACATTTCATGTACTCGCAGCTTCCTATTCTTCCAGTAAGTTGCGTTTTGGGAACATGAATTTGTGTGTGAGGAGAAAAAAAAAAAAAAAATCGGAAAGGGAATTGAGAGTCCAGAATTTCTTTTGCCCAGAGTCTAGAATTGACTACTTCTGTTCACACATATGTTAGTGGTTTAAAATGGATGATGTGGCTCTTTTTAGCCAAATTTTCAGTGGGATTTAGAAATCTGTAAATTGAACCATATTGGAAAGGATTATTATATATAGTTAATAGATGTTGCAAAGATACAGTCTGTAAGATACTACTTAGAACACGGCAGCAGAAATAGTACATGTTGTCAGTAAAGTTACCAGCTATGGGGTATTTTTTTAAAGAATGTAATTACCTATTTGTGAGGTGAAGACATCAAAAATGGAGACTGATGTGTGACCGTATTTGGTCATAGTATAATTCACTCCAAATGATTGAAAGTTGACTTCAGTAAATACAATTGTAAATGCAAATGGACACATCTGTTCTTGGGTATGGTTGAAGCACAGGCAAAATTAATGGATTTGCAGAGGGAGGGGTTTAGGTAAACTACAGCCATCACATGTGCTCCCTCTGCTGCTGTTTCCTCAGCACCACCAAATACATTATTTGTTCCTCGTCCCACGTCAAGAGAGTAGCTGCAACCTCTTTCTCCTTTATGGCTGTATCTTGTTTTGACCAGCTCTCTTTCAGTCTCTCTTTTTTTTTTCTTTTTCCCCTCCAGATGAGATAGTTTTGGACCTGAAAATGGTTCTTTAGCTCACCAAAATTATGAATGGATGCAGCCATTTGAAAGCTTTGTCTTCTAAGTGACAGCCTTGCTACTTTTTTGCTAGTAAAAGAATCCTTCAAAGTCTTTACCTTTTTTTTTCTAGTTTACTTGTGTCATTCTGTTTAGTTGTATCACCTCTGTAAGAGAACATGCAGATGGAACCGCAAAATATACGAGCTTATTTAGAAAGAAGTTATATGCAACAGTCAGCAGTAAATTTAGTGAAGTGTTTAATGCTTTTCAACTTACCTTAGAGAATACTGTATCTTTTTGAAATGGCACTCGTAAATAAATGACCTGGCAAAACTAGCTATTGAAGCTGGATAGCAGCAAGCAGAAATAAAGAATAACTTCCTAGGTTAGAAACTTGTATTAATAATAGTGTAAGCCTAATGTTTTCCATGATCGTGCTGCCAGAAGGAGGAAAAAAAAGAAAGAGAAATAAGCTGTAGGCAGGCTTTAAGTAATTCCATGTTGCATTTGCCAAACCAGCTCCACATGGATAATGCATATGTTGAATTGCTCTTTGTTTTTTAAATCTATTTTAAAAAATTTTTTTACGTGATGCTGCTTTTAACAATATTTGATTCCATAAAATGCCCAAGAGATTTAGCTAGCGAAGGAAAAAATTCTGTATCGTTGCAGATTGTATCATGCTGCTGTATTCAGCCTAGAACAAAATTGACTCAATATTTTAAAAGCAGTTAGTTACTCTTCGCTTTTCTTTTTCAGACTAGTGAGCAATTGAAGACAGACATATCAGCGTTTGGGCCTGAAGTGAAGGGAAGATCAGAGTGAGCAAGAAGGGTTATGAGTCAGAAAACCACGCTGCTGTGTGGCTGGCTGAGACCGCGGTTCACTCCCGAAGGTTTTTAAACACAATAGCGACATTCTTTTTAAGTTTCTACTTAGTACCTTTCTGTGGAGATTGAAATTATGAGGGAGATTTCTGACAGCTCAGATTGGAAGAAGACGACTTAAACACCGTGGATTTTTAAATGGAATCTTTTTCTGTGCTAACAGTCTTCACGTTGACCTTTTCATTATGTGAATGAATGGGGCATGCTTCCCTACTTGCATCACCGTGCAGGGTTTTTTTGGTTGTTTCCCTTCCCTCCCTTTTTTTTTTTTCCTATTTTTTGGCAGTGCTTTTTCATTCCACAGTCAGCGAGTGTTAACACACTAAAGGAATCCGTGAATAGACAGTGCTGCTGTAACTGCAGATTGGTATGTAACCAGTGTAAAAAATTGCGCTATGCACCTGAACATCAAAAACCTAGATGCTCTCTTTTTTCTTTTTTTTTTTTTAAAAGAAAAAGAAAAAGCTGAATATTGCTAGAATTGCCCTACAGAATCTTACATACTTCTTCCATCTAAAGGAAAACATCAAAACCAGTAAAGGTGGCACATTCGCATCAGACCGGATGTTGGTCTATACCATTGGCAACACAGGAATGCTGCGTGAACGCCGCTTCCCTCTGCCCGTGCCCGGCGGGAGCCCATGACTCCGTGTGCGCACAGAGCGTGAGAAAAACAGTTACCTCAGTCAGTGGTGCTGAGATCACAGCTTTGTGTTCCTCAGAAGTAAGGACTTGTGCTTGGCTTGTGTTTGACTTACGGGATGAGGAAGAAGCACCGCTACAAGGCTCTGCTGCTCTGCAAACCCTAGTGAGGGTCTTGTATGTGGTGCCTTTAAAAGAGCTTCCTCAGCTTTCAGCAGCAGTCCGAGGGGGCCGATATGAGTCTCTGTTCAGTCTAATTTAAAACTTTCTCTTGTTTACCCTGCACAGGCTGGTGTTTCTTAGCCTGGAGTGCATGCAGGGGACAGCTCTAAGACTCCCATAAGCTCCTAAACTGGTTTTGTTTGGAAACCCACTTCATTCTTCATGCCTTTGCCTAAGGCTATGTTTGCTGTATGAGAGGGAAGCAAGCTTGGAGGAAGAAAAAAATCCAAGCCCTGGTATCTGTAAAGTTTGACAAAAGCATTTTCTGCTGTTTACTTTACTAGATGTTTCCTATTCCCAGATGGACTGTGCCTTAAGTCTTAAAACGATGGGTTAAATATAAGATTTGAGCTATTTTGGGTGCCTAATATGAAAGAGCCATTTGGAATTTGATGTTGAGAGGCAGATAAACAGCAGTTCTGCAAATCAGAACCTCCAAATGAAAGTTGCTATGGAGAGCCTGAACGTCTTGTAGCTTCTAAATTGATGAACTGAAATTTTGGAATATGAGTTAAGCCTTTATGTGACAGCAACAATGATTAGTTACTGCATACGTGCCTCTTCAGGCTTCTCTGTGCTGCATGATGACATGAAAAGTTTCTTTACAATTTTCTGGGTTTAATGTTAAAAATATTTCCAGTACTGTTACAAATCCACTTCGGTATGGGTTCATTGTTTGTTTTCTATTCTCACATTGCGAAGTCGCCTTCTGAAAGCAACCTAGGAGAATTGTAACGCAGGTCTTGGCATGTCCCTATCGCGTTCAGTGTTAGCGTGTGGTAAGCATGTCTAGGCACGCTACAAAGGAGCAGCAGTGCATGATACCATGACTGGTTTGGCGGCTCTTTGAAGCCTGGAGTGATACAAACCTTGACAAAGGGTTGGGGTAGCTCCTGCAGGGACAAGTGTTGAGACAGACCGCAACTAAAGGCGTGTCTCTCATAACACGTTGGCTTGAAGCGACCTTGCTCAGCTTTCAGCAGTGGTCTTGCCAGGACAGAGTTCAGCTCAGGTTGGTTTAAAATGAGGTCTCTGATAGGCTGAGCTTGTGTATAAATGAAACAATGCTTTTGAGGTGCTGGCTGAGTGCATCCCAGCAGCAGGGAGTTGAACTCCAACGTTAGGACTGAAACTAGGATATGTGATAGAAAACAGATAGATAGAAGGGAAATTTGTTGTTGTGGCTGGTCACATCTGAGGGTGCAACAATGACACTCTCGCTATTAGTCCCAGAGACCTTGCTTCACCAGACCCTCCTTCTCCCCCACAGCTGTCTCATCTGTGCTTGTTTAAAAACAAGCAGCAGGTCCTGCCCGTTCAGTCCCAACCATGGCATTTCCTACTTGAGCTCTCCAGCAAGAGGATACGGGAGTTACCAGGAGCACTGAACTCTGCAAGAAGGGCCTTTGGGTAAGATATTTATGGAGTTTCACATGTTGCAAGGTTAGCTAGGGTGCACTCCTCTGTTCCCTTTCTTTCGGTGGATCACTTCTGTTTGCGGGCAGCACGCAGCTTAGTTCTGCATGTGTTCCTTGTGCTGTACGAGCTGGTGGGCATAACCAGTTGTCTGTGCCAGGCCAGAGCCTGGAGTAATTTCTGGGAAGTACGAATCTGTGGCTCTGAGGGGGTGGCAGCCAGCAAAAGAGGAATCGGGGGCTCCACCTCTTCCCTCCTCCCCATGTGGGAAGTTCTGTGGGAGTTTGTTTGGCTGTCACCCTCATGGGGACACTGTCTCCAGGACAAACAGAGGAGGTATGACCTCAGTCAGCTCTGCTCCTGCGCAATGAAACGCCGTAAACAAGGGCTGCATGCCCATGCTAGTTCCTGTTAATCTAAACACAGCTAATACAAACGATGTTTCGCTGAACAGTTTCTGGAGGGCCTTGCACATCAGAGCCAAAAGCCTCATTAGCAAGCGCTTCACTAGCATGGTTCTGATTTTGAAAAGAAGCTCAGAAAACACCCGGTGAACTCCTGCAGCCTCTTTCCTGAATGGTCATTAAAACCACTATCGCCCTGTTCAAGAAATTTGAAGTGTGTTTCTTAGGGCTAAAATGTGCCCAGAGCATCTCTATCTCACCCCAGTGGAATAAGACCAGAGACTGGTAGCGCTGCATCAGCTTTGCTTCTCCTTTTTTTCTCGCCCTCACACCTCCTCACCTATGCCAGTAACTCAGTCAAAGGAGACATATCAGGCTGGGCTGGGGAACTGATCCGGGACTTGGAATAACCCAACAAAATGGTTCTGCGCTCCCATCCTCTCATGAGCTGCAAGGTTCGTGCAGTGGTGACAGCGGGTGGGAAGAGGCAGGAGTCACTTCATGTGGTACCAGTACTGAGAGAAGGGCTTTTCAAAGAGTTTTTCTTTGGTGTTCTTTCTCCTTGTTACTCATAGGGCTTATTTTCCAGGGTACAAGTTACATCGATTTAAAAGTAGCATTATGGAACTATTCCATGTTGAAGGTGCCTAATCTTTTCAGTATTGATATTCAATTAGTGTGTAAATTAGTCCTTGCTTTAATAAAATAACTGGAAAATATTATCTGATTTTTAAAAGAACAGTTCCCAATTAAAAAAAGCCGTGAGTGTTTGATGCTTAACTCCTGTTGAGTTCCTAGGCTGCTGCTCTAGCAAAGACATCTTGTTGAGTCAGTGATAAAAACTTGACTACTTTTTCAGGGCAAAATCTTACGTGCCACATCAAGAAAACCAAAATGAGATATCTGCAAAATACTTTGTCTTGCTCGATCTCTTCACTATTTCAGCTCTTTTTTCCTTCTATCCATGTTCTCTAACCCTAGGTGGTGAGGCCAGTGAAATGCTGGTGCATGTTACCCGGGCTCATAGATGAACTTGGCACCGAAGAGCTGTTACAAACCACTGTTGTGGTACTGCTACTATGCGTAGTTCTATTTATTGTTTCACTTCTGCCTGAAGTTTTGTTATGGACAGAGGGTTTGTTTGTAAATTCCTTTGGAGTTTCTCAGCTTGGTGAGATCTGTAAGGGGTGGGGGTTCAGTGTGTTATTTCTCTGCCAAAAATACTTGGATGCATCCTTCAAATGTTCTATTGTCTTAGGCTTCTTGCAGCTGCTTTATGAATTTTTTTTTTTTTTTTCTATTTCTACTTTCACTGTTTGCTGGGATTTTTTTTCTAATTTATCATGAAATCCCAATTTAACAGTCATGGAGACTACAGAATTATTTACTTAACAATGTAAAGTCCCTTAAACAAGTTGTTACTTTATAAAACTTGATGGGATGACCTGACACTTTGTATACTTCTCAGAGAGTTTTTGTGAGTTAGGCGAGTACTATTGCTTCCTTCTGTTGATTGGAACAGGGAGGCAACAATTAACACATCCTAACCCAGTGCAAATTCAAGTCTTTTATTGATATTTCCCCCACCACCACCCCCCCCATCTCTTTAAGTTTTCATACTACCACTCAGCCTTC